>NC_046292.1:42314650-42916107 GCF_004115265.2 Rhinolophus ferrumequinum
ACATTCGGTAAAAGCTCTTTCTCTTTCCCTTAAGTTCTCTTACTCGATCTTTTTAGTCAACAAATATTTAGAACACCACACTGAGTAAGGTGCCAGGGGACACATCAGGCAGAATAAACAGTCACGATCCCTGCCCTCCTGCAAGTTACTATGTATTTCCCCATTACTGGGTATCTGAATTGTTTTTATAGTTTTGATTGGCTTTTGTAAGTTACCCTACGAATATCTTTATTTAAACAAAATATGTTATTTTTTAACCCTCATTTGGGTGTACTTGAAGTACACCCCCAAAATAGAATGAGCTATTCAGAGTAAGAAGAAATTGTAATTTCTGTTATATAGGACCAAACTGCTTTCTGTCAGAAAGGCTTTACCAACTTCCAATGTCATCAGCACACAGAAATACCTGAGTTATTCATAATTAGTAAAACATAGTATTTCATGATTTTTATCTATATAACCACACAATTTCAAACCTCAGAATCCTCAGAACTCATCAGCTAAATTTTAGAGATGAGGAAATTGGGCCCCAGAGAGATTAAGTGACTGGCAGGGAACAAAAGCTGCTCAGCGAATGTTTACAGCAGCTTTATTCATAGCTGCCCAAACTTGGAAGTAACCAAGATGTCCTTCAGTAGGTGATGGATAATCTGTGTTACAGCCAAACAATGGAATATCATTCAGTGCTAATAAGAAATGAGCTATCAAGCCACAAAAAGGCAGGGAGGAAACGTAAGTGGTTAAAAAAAAAAAAAAAAAGCAAATCTCAAGAGGTTACATAGTGTATGATGCCAACTACAAGGCATTCTGGAAAAAACAAAACTATGGAGACAGTAAAAAGATGAGTGGTTGCCAGGATTTACGGGAAAGATAAAAAGGCAGAGCATCAAGTATTTTTAGAAGGCAATGAAACTCCTCTACATGGTAATTTAATGGTGAATATTATATACCTGTCAAAACCCCCAGAATGGACAGCACTGAGAGTGCACCCTAATATAAATTACGGACAGTGATGATGATGATGGGTCAATGCAGGGTCACCTCCTATAACAGACGCGCCGTTCTGGTGCAGCATTTTCATAGTGGGGGAGACTGCGGGGTGGGGGTCGGGGGGAAGGATCTATGGCCAATCTCTGTAGCTTACGTTCAATTTTGCTGTGACACTAAAATTGCTCTTAAATAAAGTCTATTTTAAAAAAAAAAAAGCTGTCATGGAAATAAAAAGGCTTAGAAAAAAGGAGATTAGCACCTGCTTTTGTTATTGTTTTTGTTTTTAATACTTTTGCACTACATGCTTTCATACTTAATGTTTTTTTGCACCACATTATATATTTCTTGAGTAAATCTTTTACTGGATAAATGTACTTTGGAGAGGTCTGAGCTACATTAATTGCTAGAAAAACTATGTATTCTTCATAAAGGTTTTCTATTAATATTTCTTCATGTGTGAACTGTTTCTCACCTCCAACTATCTGTAAAGCAGAATCCTATTACAGATTAAATATATTTCTATCAAATCTTCATCTATTTTTGCATAGTAATATTTTATCATATGTGTTGTAAAATATTTTTTCTGTTTCTTTACTTTCCTTCCCATATTTATTTTATTACATTTCATGTTGCCAACATCTTTTATTATAAATTCAAATCTACCTTATTAAATATACTTTCATCTCTTTTAAAGTGAGCCACATTTTCCCAGTGTACAGCTAGAATATGCCTTTCCATTTCCTTTGCTTTCTGTGTTTAACTTCATGCACTACACATAATAGGTACTTAAATGCACGCTCAATTTTAAACAAACATTTATAGAACACAAGCTATGAATAAATCATTATGACAAATATCACAGGGAAAACACTCTTAAGAGTTTATAGCCTAAGAGAAAGCAGGGATGTACTCCAATAACAAGAATATACAGTTCTAAGAATCCCAAGGAAGAATCCCACGGAAGTGAAATATGGAATTAGCCAGCCTAAAGATTCCAACTAGAGTGAAAGGAATTAACATTTACTGTTCGCTTTCTATGTGCCTTGCACTTATGCCAGGTATTTTACAAATGTTATCTAAACTGTATTGTTATCACATGAACCACTTTTGAAATGCTGGTCTTCGGAGCAGAATACTACTTATCATTAAAGTGTCTTTCTGATAAGGGAGGGAGGGAAGGAAAGAGGGAATGAGGCAGGACCTTCCCAACACAAATACACAAGTATGTACATAAAACACCCAGGGGAAATTGCTATCTCGGTCTTAACAAATGAAGAAAACTGAAGGCTAGGTAACTTTCTCAAAGTTGAGTGGCTGGGCAGGGTCAGAATTAAAACCCAAGAATCCTAAGACCACTACTATTTTTACACTACTTCTAACAATATCCTTTCCCTTTACCAACTATTAATTTGCTACAGGCTAAATTTCTACAATGGAGTGGAACTGCTATTCAATTGCATTACCCAATTTTTCTATTTTTAACTCAAAATTATATTACTTATCTTTCCTATTGTTATACATCACACAATCACTTAACAAATATTCACTGCGCGTTTCAGAAACTGTCACACGCACTAAAAATACAACAGCGAATATGGGTCTTACATTCTAGGGAAGGAGACAGACAACAAATAAGTAAACAAAATAATTTTAATAAAACAATGAAGACATTAAACAATGAACTGTGTTAGATAATAATTATATGGAAGAGACGCTATTTGAGATTGGGGGATCAGGGACAGCCTCCCCCCAAGGGAGGAGATATCTGTGTAAAGAGCTGAGGAAAGAATGATCCCAGCTGAGAAATCAGAAAGTAGAGAAGTTGTAAGGAAGAAATAAACTTGAGGTGAAATAGCTGGAATCAAAAAAACCTGGGGGGAATGACATGTGAAAAAGTTGGAGAAGTAGGCAGTGACCAAATTATGGGATTTAAAGATCAAATAAGAGTTTGGGTTTTTATTCTATATTAGATGAGAAGCCAGTGAAAGGTTTTAAACCAGCAAATGACATTAAAAAGGTTGTCTGACTACTGTATTGAAAATAGTTAGGCGTTAAAGTGAAAGATGGAACAGGAAGATTAAAACAGGAGATGACTATAGGAATCTAGGGGAGAGATGATGGTGACTTTCAGCAGGTAGCACAAGTGCTGATGTCACAGATGGAGAAGGGAGCGGGCGCCTAATGCCTGATGGAGGCAATTGGCAAGGATTTCTCGTGCGTAGGATATAGAGGCAAAGAAAAGAATCAAAGGTAAGTCATAAATTTCCTCCTCTGCGTTTATTAAAACACAAGGTGCTTTTTAAAAAAATGATTATGCTACCCATGCATCTGAGGATAATTTACTTGCTTATAGTCAATAGTTATTGTTATAGTACTGTATTGTTTGCTGCTTAATGACCTCAATCCATAAATTCTTTTAAAGGTGGCGCTCTTACCAAATTGTCAGAATAAAATAATTTATGCTTATAAAATGAATCAGGTAATTAACAATGTCCCTTTCTATATTTTGAAGCTAGAATTAAAATTATTCACTAAATAACTGTTCTTTGAACTTTTGAAAAAATTCTCCAAAGTAAATCCCCATCAGTGCTAGGTGCCCTTTTCTTTGCTAATTTGTTATAATTCTTTGTGTTTCTAAATACAGTGTTTTTATTTATTTGATTTAATTACACTTTACCTTAATCTGAGAAGGTTCATTCTAGTTATAATTTCTACTTCTAGCTGAATCCACTTAGGCAGTTTCTCTCTCTCTCTCTCTCTCTCTCTCTCTCTCTCTCTCTCTCTCTCTCTCTCACACACACACACACACACACACACACACACACACACACTTGCACGCACACACTTTAATTACTTCTGATTTTGACCTGGGCTACTAACATCATCATCAAACTAAAAATAACATTCACCCAAATATTTTGGGTTTCCTGTATGTTAATTGTTGTAGCTCTTCTCCTGGTCCTATTTACGTTTTATTCTCTAACTGATCCAATGATTTTCACTTTGATAAAATTTCCCAAAGGATCAACTATTGTAATTTTGCTTTTTTCTGCTTAGTTTTATTAATTGTATTTTTCCTGTCTGTGCACATTACACATCTCTTTTTCTTTGTTACTAATAATTTAATTTTCTTTACATATAGGTTTGACAGTAACCCATGAAAATATGGCTACATCATTACAAAATTTCTTGATTTTAAGGCATGCTCTATTGTTTATGGATTTATCTTTTGCCTTATGCACATAATTTTATTTTAATTTTCATGGAGCTCACATCTTTTAATTTTTGATCTGATTTAATGTACTGTGTCCTGACAATTTGAACTGTAACACTTTATATTAAGTATACATGTTTTTGTCTAAGTTATATGACCAGTATCTTTATGAAAGATGTATGTGCATTTGTAAAGAAAATAAACATCTTTTTCATAGCAGTTAGTTTGTTATGTCAGTTAAATATTTTTGTACTAGTCATTCAATTTTTTGTTAATTCCTTACTTGAACTGTGGTTTTCTAAGAATAATAAGGTGCGAGCTATAATCACAATTATACATCAACAAACTATGTATTTTATCTAATTCTCAATTGCCAGTGGATTGTGGAAAGAGCACTGCTGCTACTGAGTACTTCGCTGACATACCGTTTTACATGTTTCACTTGTTAAGGGATCTTCCATCTTACAAGAAAGAAAAGTTGGTTTGCTTACATACCATACCAAAGTGTATCAATTCCACTGATTTTTGTTTGTTTTGTTTCTTTCTCCCTAAACGCTTACACTTCTCCAAAGTCTGAAAGTAAAATCCAAAGTCATTCTCACTCTTACCTGTCTTTAAATTTTCTCTTTATACCTTGGCATCTCCTAAGAGCCTATCTTTGCAATGAATATCAAACATTTGATAAATTTAAATATCCAGGCATCATTATTTCAGGGCTTCTCATGCATGATGCATTGGGATTCTTGTAAAAACCCATCTTGAGAAATATTACCTATATCAAAAATGTGGTATAGAAGCCATAGTCAAAGAAACGAAGACATGAATGAATGTTCTGGTCTTTACCACTGTTATATGCAGCTTAGATTTCCTTGTGTCTTTTCAAGATTCTTCCGTGTTTTAGACATTTCTGTTTTTAGCTTTGGGTGTTTTAATTTGGTTGTGCTATGTTCCTCCAGTATCAATGAGTCTTTGCTCTGTGGCACCAATTCTGCTTTTCACGGCCTCCACTGAAAGTTTTACAGCTTCTCTGCTGTATTCACAAGTTTTGCAATTTTCTGAAATGAATTTATCTTACATATATATATATATAAAGTCATTCTTTCTTCTGTCACTTTCAACGTAATTAAATCAGCCTTATGCCAGCTTCAGGAGGCGATACCACTGTACTTCTCATCACTTAGGCTGTCCTCTCCAATGGAGTAAAACTTTTAAATTAGACAGGAGATTTGAGATTCGGTTTTGTTTTTTAGATTTTCTAGTCTTTGAATCTTATCACACTGGGGGGAAATGGGCATTTCAGAGGCTTTGCTTTTTTGTTATTATTGTTGTATATAGTTTAGATGAGGGCCCTTGTGGTATTATTAGTTAAGGACACTCAAAACACTAAATAAGTCTTTTAAACACAATTACCAATGATCATCTTTCCTTTCTTTTCAACTCTTATGCATTCATCATTATTCTGATTTTTTTAAAAATCTCTTACCTACCTCTTAAATCTACTCTTAAATAGGAGGGAAATGTAACTGCACCGTCTTTTATTACATTAGAGTTGATTTGGCTGGTCTGAGTTCCTTTTTCATATATATATATGTATGTGTATATACATATACATACATATATGTATGTACATATATATCTATATCTATCTATCTATCTATCTATCTATCTATCTATATATATATATATGTACTCCTCAAGACACACATTCATGTTAGCCTTTTGAGACAGAGGATGATGGTTCTTCAAATAAAAGAACTTCTCAGGCTGCTAAAGAACTGGATATTTGCAGAGTGCTCAATCATCACTTGCCGGCCAGAAGAGGGAAAATCACATTTCCAAAAGGGAGGTGAGGCCACCACCATCCAAACCCACAGATCGAATGTGGAATCACTAACTTTGAAGGAGCCAGATTAAGAGAATCCTGATGTGAAGCAATACGAAGCATAGATGCACTACTTACAAAACATTCTTGCCAAAATTTAACTTCCATTGATAGGCATATAGAGAAACAAGTTAGAGAATACCACAAAGAAACAAGCAGATACATCTAGGATGGGGGACTAAATGTACTCAACAAGTCAATGACATGCATAAAAACAAACAAAACGGGTGGGGGGCACTGTTCTAAAGTCAAAGAGGCTTAAAGGACACAGCAACCAAACGCAATGTATGGACCGCGATTTAAACAAACCAATTATAAAACTATATTCTGAGACAGACAAATTTGAATATAGATAGGATATTTAAGTTTATTAAGGAATTATTAATTTTTCTTAGATGACAACGGAAGAAAATGATACAACTTTTTTTACATGTTAGAAAGTTTAATAAAAAAAAAGTTTAAGAAAGGCTAAATGCAATGAAAGGTTACATGTATTATTTACTCTAATTCTAAATATAACATCTGTGACAACTAATTATATAAAATGCATATTTAAGTAATTAGGAGGGAAAGCCCTCATGTTTTAAAATACTTCTGGGAAAAAAATAAAATTTGCATTAACATACTTCTGGGAAAAAAAATAAGAGAAGGGACAGAAGCAGCAAGTGTACAGAAACACTGATATTACTGACCGTGAGTGAAAAATGGGGTTCACTAGATTATTCATATTGTTCTCTACCTTTAGATGCGCTTTTAAATTTTTATAATAAAAAGTAAAACTAAAACATTTTTTCTTAAAAAAACACCTTTTTCCTCTCTGACTTCTCTTCTCTGTCATTTTTGCATTTCTGTGACTTCATCCTTAATTTTACATCTATGTCTTTAGTTCTAAATGGCTCATGAGAGGCTTAAATGTTTCTCCTGAAAAATAAAACCAGTCCCTTTACACTCCCATCTATTTTCAGCTCTTTCCTTTAATTTCTGAAGGCAAATATATACTTTTCAAAAGCCTACGATTTTAGGAGTAATAACCTCAATCTTAAAACTCACTAGAAACAGATTTAATGGAGGAAATTAACGAGAATCGTAGGTTACTACTTTAAGAGAAAAAAGAGAAATACAGTAAGGAGAAGTCTAACAAAACAACAACTTCTGTTTATATTATTAGTCTGACAGGATGATTTAATATGATATCCTTACTTGAAAGGCAAATGGATGACAATAGAAAATAAAAACAGAGAAAATGGTGAAAGACTTCGATATGGACAAAAAAGATCACTGGATGTCCTGTCAAGTGTGTCCTTCGGTATTATCTCGGCCTTTCTTGGCCTTAGAGCTATTTTACAACTTTGCATTGATCAAGAATGCAAACAATACTTGTCTTTGGAAATGGACATGTGTCTGGTGGAATGCAACTGATTATTGCCTCATGGATGGATCAGTTTTGCACCTATTTGTAAACTCATTTCAGCTCTCCTTATTTATTACATACCTATGGTTCTTAAATTCTCCTTTGGGCTAGTTGTAACTATTACTGGCTCCCTTGTTAATAATAAGTTAAATAAAATCTCAGACATGGTTCATTTTATATTTGTACGTGTCATAATTTTTACCTTTTAAATTTTTCCCCTCTAATTTATTTCATTTCCTTTCATAAACTGCAATGGAAATTGAAGTCTGACTAGTTTTTGAAGTAGTCTAAAATAACTAAGTATAAATAACTGAAATTTTTAAATACACAAAAATAAAAAATTAAAAAGTAAGGCCACCTTGACACAGGTCAATTGTCCATTAAAATGATAAAATAATAAGGAAAAGTTTTTAAATAAAATTGTATAATCAACCACTCCTAACATATGAGAATGATATATTAAGAAATGGCTATACTTATTCTCAGTAACAACTAAAGTATTTCTGAAACAACTGCTGATACACATCAGAATTCTTGTAGGCATTACATATCAAGTAAATCTGCAATTATTTACTCATAAAAATTAAACTGTAATGAGTTTAAAAAAGAAAAAGAAAAAAAAAACAGGAAAATAAAATTATTGCCAGAGAAGCTTCATGATTAGATTAAAAGCTTCCTTTGAAAATAGAAACCAAGACATTTCAAGGGAAAAAACAAAAAAATCACTTCCATTTTTTAAACAACTTTTTCCCAAAACTATCATTGCTTTTCTCCCTTTTCCCCCAAAAGCAATTTTTTCTAATAGCCCATTCATTTCAGCCTCAAGTAGATACACATCACATGCACCACAATATTTTTTTAAGGTTTTAGACAATGTTACTACTGTCAGGCTTCCTGGCTTTATATGATTCAGAGACCAATTCAATTACAGTAGCTGCTACGATATTTGCTTTTTCCTCAACCCTCTCCATGTCAGACAAAATGAAATTCTGTAAGGTGAACAGTGTATGTTTGTGTACATTGGCCAACAACGACATTACATTTCAATGTTAAGCTCATGAGATGTACAATATTAATGATTTATGTCTCTATTTTACCCAATTATAAATGCATAAGAATGATTTACACATGAGTTCAAACCCCCCAGCTTACTGAAAGTTTAAAGAATTCAAAATAAGTGAGAATAAAATGGCATTTACAGCCTGCCACTGAGTGATTCTGATATTTAAAAGCTAAGTGTAGTAAATTTGAACATCAAGATTTAAAAAAACAGTTTACAAATAAAGCTGACACTGCAAGTTCTAAGAACATTAAAAAATAAATCCTTTTCAAAATTATGATTATAATAACATAACCCCAAACACCTAAATCCAAATGAAATGCTCTTCCTATATATTCTAATATTCTCTATCTACTCCTCTTCCCCACGGCCTCCACGAAAAGACGGCACAGAGAGAGTTGATGAGAGAAATAGAAAATAAAAAATTCAATCTAAATGCCTTCAGTTGTAAAATAAATCTTTCATGTGGGTTATCATACAATTTCCCTTATTCACATCTATTCATATTTTTTAACAATCTTCACAGAAAGAAGGTTAAATAAGGTTATCTCTTTTCAAGGACAGCTTATAGTATACACAAAATTAAAGTCCAAACAGTATAAATATAATTGTAAAACTGCCATACTGAACGTCAACAGGTTGATATAACATCTGTTTTTCAATTTTTCACCCCAGTTGTTATGGTAACCAAAATATGTGGGAATATGTGTTTCCCAAATTTAACTGACTATTTCAAGTAAATAAAATTATAACATATCATCTTATTAACTATAAATATTATTACTACAACCCTATATTTATCCTTTTAAATTGTTAGTGGAACACAGGATTATATTTAACTAGGCATTTACACATGCTTTATGTTAGAATTCACATTAAAAAAAAATACAGCAAGGATATATTTTTTCCTACTTTGGGGGCATTTTCTTGATATAAAAACAAAACAAAAAAGGAATTAGTCTATTTTCTAAACAACATACTACACTAAAATGCTCCAAAATTATATGAATGTACTAATTTGTAGGAGCTGCAGATCACCTCGTTGGTAACTCAGACCCTGTTACACCTCTAGCACTCTGCTGAAAACGCCCCACTGGTGTCCCCTTCTAAGCAAGAGCCAAAGTCCTTACAGGGTGACAAGGCCCACAGAGTCCACTTGCCCTTGGTCACTCCATTCTAGCCATGCTGGTTTCCTTGCTGTTCCTCAAATACATGAGGCTCACTCCTTCCTCAGAGCCTTGTACTTACTATTCCCTCTGCCTAGAAGGTTCTACCCCCGCAGGTAGCCACGTAGCTCTTTCACTTATTTCAAGTCTTTGTTCAAATACCATCTTCTCATTGAAACTTTCTCTGATCAACCCCTTTTCAAACCAACTATTCCAGCACTTCTACCATCTTTGCCCACATATTACATATTTACTATGGACTGAATTGTGTCCCCCACAGATTCATATGTTAAAACCTAACCCCCACTGTATTTGGAATTGGGGCCTTTGGGAGATTATCAGGTTTAGATGAGGTCACGAAGGTGGGGCCCTCATGATGGGATCACTGCCCTCATAAGAAGAGGAAGAGACACCAGTGTGCCCACTCTCTCCATCATGTGAGGACACAGCCAGAAGGCAGTCATCTGCAAGCCAGGAAAAGAGACCTCACCGGAAATCAAATCGGCCAGAACCTTAAAATTGGACTTTCTAGCCTTCAGAACTGTGAACAAATTCATTTCTGTTGCGTAAACTGAAAACTTGATCTTAGACTTCTAGCCTTCCAAACTGTGAAGAAATTAATTGTTGCTTAAGCCACCCAGTCTATGGTATTTTGTTACGGCAGCCCAAGCTAATACACTGTTCTTCCTCCTTTATTTTCATCCCTAACACTTATTACTAATACTATGTAATAAATTGGCGACTTATTCTGTACATTACTAATGTACTGTCTGTCTCTTTTTACTGCAGAATAGGTTTCGTAAGGGCAGGGTTTTTTGTCTATTTTGTTTACAGCACCTATAATACCTACAACCTGGCACATTAATTGGTAATCAATAAATATTTGTTAAATGTACATAGTTTTATAATATCGTAAATGTTGATATGCTATGGTAAAAAATAATATATTTCTGTGATAATCTTCAAGGAATCCAATAAGAAATAAAAATATACAACCTTCAGTAAGTTACATTTTTTAAAAAATCAAAATTACCAAGATTTGTGTTCTCACAGAATCAAATAATTTTACTTTCCTGATTTTCTCGATCTTTTCTCCCCCTATGGATCTGATCTACTGCAGGCTCTGTCTTCTTCCTACTAATTAAATGTGGAAACCACCTAATGCTGTTAACTTTACCCAGGCTCTTTTTCTCTGCTTACTTCCTAAGTGAACTCATCCATTCTCACTGCTTCAACTATCACCTTTTTGGGGGTGACTGCAATCCTCATCTCAGGCCTAGATTTCTCTGCACTCTGGTCCTATATTCTCAACTACTACCTTTGAGATGTTTACATCACTTCAGGCATATTGTCAGAAATGTCAAAGAATAGGAGCATTAGGTAGAATATAACACTATACTCACTAAAGTAGAAAAAAAAAATCTTAAATAAAATCAAACAAAAAATGTAGTCTTTAGTAGTATATAGACTCACATAATTTTATATACTGCCTGAGGATTCACTTTCTTTCATTATAGAAATTAGAACTGTAACAGCTGGGAATTCCATTCTCTGAATTATGAGTATGTATTCTAATTAACAATATACTCTTACACTATCAGTTTCACTTCAACCACTGAATTATTCCCAATATTGTAGTAGAGTTTTATTACTTTCAAATTGAATTTAATCACTTGGGGGGAAAATATAAGAAATTATATAAGGTTTTCAATTTAAGTTTCTGAACTAGGATAGATTATTTTTAGAAGAAAAATATCTCCCAATGTTTTTCTTCATCATTAGCTCCCAAATAACATATTTGTTTCTCCATTTTTCTTCATACGCACTAATCAATTCATTATTATTTTAAAGACTTCTCTAAAGCACATTTTTTACTTCTCTAAAGATCGTTAATTATCTTCGATGATGAAATGACAACTCAGAATTTAGCACAGGCTTCAGATAAAAGTTGGCTACAATTCATTATCCAATTTAAGCAAACCACGTATTTTTAGAATTTCACTAAGCAAAAATAAAAAGGGAATTCCGAGAGAAAAACCATGTGGTTATTATGGCTTTAGAGATAGAGTAAGCGTCCTGGAGTGGTATAAGTTCCCTGGGTCTTGGGTAGCACTAAGAGGGCTCTTAGAGGCAGTGGTCTTCAGTACAAATCAATTACCGATGAAACACATGTTGTCCCGGTCCTGTGTTGCAGCTTTTAAGATCATTACTACACATTACATCAAGTAAACTTCACTACTGTTTTTTCTTCTCAAATATTTTTTCTTCAAATTAAGAGTATAAGTAAAATCTATTTAGGACAGTTCTTAAGAACCCATGTCTACGTGTCCCCAATCCTCATGAAAGGCACAAAGTATGTCCAAACTATTAACAAATTCTATCATCATTCCATTAAAAATATATCCAAAACCTGACCCTTTCTTTCTCTCTATTCTGCCTCTGTAATCTCTTTTTGAATTTGTATTAAATTTGTTGGGGAGATACTGGTTAGTAAAATTACCTATCATCTCTTAACAGGATTACTGCAAAAGCCTCCTAAATAGTCTCCCTGATCCCCCCTTTGTCCCCCTGTAGTCCACTGTACAAGGAGACCCCACAATCACTATAGAACATGAGTCCTCACGAGTTAGATCAAATCATTCCCCTGTTCAGAATCACCTGCCAGCTTCCCGTAACAGCTGAAACAAAAGTCAAGTCTTTACGATGGTTTAGAAGACCCTTCACAGTCTGGTCCTTCTACTGCTCAACCATCTCGCCCTCCTTTACTCATGCAGCCCCAATGTCTTCCTTGGTATTCCTTGAACACACCAAACATACTCTCACTTCAGGTCCTATGCACTTGCTGCCTCCTCAGCCTGAAAGACTCTCCCTCCAGTTATCCCCCAGACTTGCTCCCCTGCTTCTTTCCAGATTCTGTTCAGGGAAGCCTTCTTTGACAAATGAACATACACGAGTATGCCTTCTGTGATGCCCAACCCTCTACTGCCTTTAACCAGCTTTAGTTTTCCCCACTGTTTTTATCATTGCTTGACATACTACTCTATGTATATTTGTTTATTTGTTTATTATTTGCATTACCTAACTAGAATGTTAGCTCCAGGAAAGCAGAGACTGTTTTGTTCCTTCCTTGCTCTTTCCCCAGCAAGACTACAGAATGGTAGACGGTCAGTGAATATCAATATTAATCACATGAATGAAGGAATGAATCTCATGGTAGTTTCTTATCCCAAACTAGATGCAGGTTATGCCTTCAAATTGCATGCCACTACATTTCCACTTTTCTTATGATAAATCATTCCTTGTTGTATTAGAATCATTTTGTACTTATCTTAGCATCCTGGAAATATCAAGAACGATGTCTTATTTCTCTTTGTATCCCGTTATCTACCATTAGTTCTTTCTTATAATAGGTACTCAATATTTAATAAGTTAAATTTGAAGTCATACTGAAAACTTTTATAATACCCTGGACCTATTGTTATCCTTTAGCAAATAGCCCAATATCAATTCTTTACTAAAGAACGTTTTGCTTTTGTAACCAATCAGCAAATCTAATGCAAACAGAAGAGAGCATGTACCTTGGCTTGGATATATCTGACATCCAGTTTGTACTGATGTGGATACCACAGAAAACATTTTAAATGATGGTAAAAGATAAAAAGATTTTTAAATGATAGTGAAAACTACTTGGGAGAAAGCTGCGTTAGCTTAATTCATTAATGAGTTCTACAAAAAAAGTGCCACATAGTACATGTTTTACTCTATCTTTGTAAATAAATAAATGACCAGAAAGCAAATTAACACCAAGGGATTTTTTCTAAGAAAAATTCCAGCATCACTATGGGAATTAATACCCATTTCACCCAAAATTTTACACAACTCATTAACTGTTGTTTTTTTTTTTAATTATGGCCAATATGTTAAGAAATATGCCATGAGTTTTAGCCTTCCACCTTATCAGTTAAAATTAAAAGGTATGATACTAAAAATGTTAAACCCTCACCATCAAAAAAAGTCAACTCACAGCAATTTGTTCCCCAACACTCATAGACAGGCAGGATTTTACTTATCAGTTAAATTCTGTGAAAACTGATAATCCATAATTACAGTAATCAAAATAGTGCACAAGATAGAATTCTCTTTTTCTAAGCACAGGAAGTAACAGCATTAAAAATAAATAATCCAGTACAAATAACATCTTGCTTTATACTGTGTCAGCTCACCTGAGGTATGAGTCTATCCAAGTGCTCCGCTCGATTTCCATGAGAGGGATGTGTGGATAACCATTCTGGCAACTTGGGATGACCATAGAGGCCATCTGTAAATTCCATCTGCTGCCAAAACACTGAACTGGCTCTGACGTCCACACAAGCCTAAAACCAAAATTAATAAAAGCACAAAATGAGCTTAGTTATGAGGACTTTTTAAAACTTTATCTTTATGTCGTTACATGCTTCAAAAATACTTTCCAACATCATTTTAATAAAAGTAGAATATGCTCATTGCTTTAAAAAAACTCAAACAATATGGTATTATAGAACTCAAAAAGAGAATGCACATCCTTTTCCCTTGCCTCTACCCCTATACAATATTTATATTAATACCACTCCCGAAAACCCACTGTTTTTAGTATGATGAATATTAAAAACATGCATTAAGGGCAAAAATCTTCCAAATTAAAATTTACTGTTTTCATAAAAATAAGATTTTAAAATCTGTTAGTAAACTGTACTAAAGAAATTTTATTCGTAATCTATACCACTAGATTAGAAAACTTCAAATAAATATGAAGAGTTATATTTTTAATATGCTGATCAATTTGCCTACTTTTCCTCAATGTATGTCCTGAAAAACATATTTAGTCATTCAAAATACCTTATAAAAGTATTAGTCTTTTTAAAAAAATAGGATATATAGATCTTGAGTACATGTGTGTACAATTCCATCATGCACATATACTTTTACAGGCACAGAACATTTCTAGAAAGCTATTTAAAAAAATGTTATTAGTAGCTGCCCTACGGATATAACTGGGGTGCTTGATCATAAAGAAAGAGCAGGACTGTTACTTCTGAACTATATTACACTATTTTTACAATAAAAATTATTTCTGAATCCTACATAAAGTGGTTTAGCAAATATTATTATAAGCCTGTTCAATTTATTCACATTTCTTAACTTATTTTGTCTATCAGGAGTAACTGGAAAAAAAGTGATATTTTGTTTCTCAACTAGTTTACTTTTGATTAAAACTATTAACAAAAAATTACACTATATTGACTAAAATGTGCTATCAAAAAGCCTGAATGTGCTATCAGCCTTAAAATAGTAGAACTATGATACACAAAAAGACAAATATAACCTCACATGCTGATATAGTTGTCAGCATCCATGCCA
This sequence comes from Rhinolophus ferrumequinum, assembly GCF_004115265.2. Taxonomy (NCBI): domain Eukaryota; kingdom Metazoa; phylum Chordata; class Mammalia; order Chiroptera; family Rhinolophidae; genus Rhinolophus; species Rhinolophus ferrumequinum. The sequence continues at coordinate 42,329,771 of NC_046292.1, forward strand.
CATCATTTTTAACAAATACCATTAAAATATATTTGAACGTGGGGAAAATAAAAATAAAAAATAATTTGAAATTCAAGTAAATTTTATTTAATACTTAAAGCAATACAATTCTTTATAGTGGCAAAATACACATAATACAAAAATTTACCATCTTAACCAATTTTAAGTGTACAGTTCAGTGATACTGAACATATTTACATTGTTACACAACCATAACTACCACCACCCATCCCCGTAAGGCTTTTCATCTTAGAAAACTGAAACTCTGTACCTATTAAACAATAACTTCCCGTTCTCCCCTCCCCTCACCCCATGGCAACCACCATTGCAATTTCTATCCTTATAATTTTGACTATTCTAAGTACCTCATGTAAGTGGAATTATATAACATTTGTCTTTCTGAGACTGGCTTATTTCACTTAGCACAATGTCCTCAAGATACATCCATGTTATAGCATTTTGCAGAATTTCCTTCCTTTCTAAGGTAAATGATATTCCATTGTATGTATATGCAACATTTTGCTTATCCATTCATTGATCAATGGACACTTGGGTTGCTTCCACATTTTAGCTATTGTAAATAATGCTGCTGTGAACATGGATATACAGATATATCCTGAGACCCTGTTTTTAATTCCTTTGGGTATATACCCAGAAGAATTGCTAGGTCATATGGTAATTCTAATTTTTTTAAGGAATAGTCATACTGTTTTCCATAGTGGCTGTACCATTTTGCATTTTCACCAACAATGCACAAGAAAGAGTTTCAGTTTCTTCATATCCTTGTTATTTTCTGTTATTTTGTTAGTAGCCATCCTAATGGGTCTGAGGTGATATCTCATTGCAGTTTTGATTTGCATTTCCCTAATGATTAGTGATGTTGATCATCTTTTCATGTGCTTATCGACCACTCATATATCTTCTTTGGAGAAGTGTCTATTCAAGTCCGTTGTGCATTTTGAAATTGGTTTGGTTACTGTTCTTGTACTTTAAAAGTTCTCTATTTTGGATATTAATCCCTTTATTAGACATAGAATTTGCAAATATTTTCACCCATTCTGTTGGTTGTCTATTTACTCTGTGGATAATGTCTTTTGATCCAATTTTTCTTTTTTTACTTTTCAAGAAGTCCAATTTGTCAATTTTTTCTTTTGTTACCTGTGCCTTTGGTGTTACATCCAACAAATCATTACCAAATCCAATGTCATGAAGCTTTTATCCTAAGCATTTTTCTAAGAGTCTTATTGTTTTAGGTCTTACACTTAGGTCCTTGATCCATTTTGAGTTAATTTTTAATATGGTGTTAGGTAAGGGTCCAGCGTCATTCTTTTGCATGTGGATAACCAGTTATCCCAGTACTGTTTATAGAAATTACCACCCTTGTCAAAAATCATTTGACCATACATGAGGGTTTATTTTTGGGATCCCTATTTTATTCCATTGGTCTAAATGTCTTTTATGCCAATACTACAATGTTCTGATTACTGTAGCTTTGTAGAAAGTTTTGAAATTGGAAGTGTGAGTCCTCCAGTTTCATTCCTCATTTTCCAAAACTGTTTTGGCTATTCAGGTTCCTAAAGATTCCATATGAATTTTAGGATAGGTTTTTCTATATCTGCAAGAAAAACACCATTAGCATTTTGATAGGGACTTTTCCCAGTATGCTGATGGCATCACTTGTTAAAGCTCACTTTACTTTGTAACTCATTTCCCAGTCAATAATTAAAATTTTCTCTTTTCCAACTGAATGTGACATAGTCTCGAGACAGTTTCAGTTAAAACATTCTCAATATTTGCTAATCTCTCTCATCAAAAAAAAAAAAGAAAAAAACCTGACTTATCAAAACTACTTAATATGCCCTAACAAAGAAGAGAAATGGGAAGACTTCCATTATTTTGTACTTCATTTCATTTTAAGTGTTTTATATCTTTTTATTGCTAGCATGTCAGTTCATCAATCAATACAATAAATTAATTTGTAATAAATTTCCATGTATATATTTTTCTCTATTCTCAGTGAGGTTTTATCATAAGACTCAACACTTAAGAGTTGAAATCATACCAACTAAAAAATTAAATAAATACACAAAAGCCTGTCTCATTTCTCTAGGTAATACACTAGGTTTATAACAAGATATAATGCATGATGTATGCATTACGAAAGTTTATCTTATAGCAAACCTATTAATGACATGTTCTCATTTCCGGATTTTTTCTTTCTTAAATGAATCACTAAACAAAGAACCTAAGATATTAACTCAAATAGAACACAAAGATAGTCCATTTGCTATGAGAAAGGCTCGTATCACCAATCTGGAAAACTCTTTGAGACCTGGATTCTAGCTCATCTCTTGCTACTAACTAGGTATATGGTATTAGACAAATCACTTCACCTCTCTGGACCCTAATTTCCTCATATGTAAGAGGAGAAGGTGGATTAGATTATCTCCAATTTTCCATCATGATCCAAAAGTCTATGATTCTATAACCTATTATTTTAAAGAAAGTTTAAAATTTTGAATTTTCTCTTCTGTGATGCAAGTAAATTTTGCGTATTACCTACTTCCCTCACTAGATGGTGCTAACTGCACAGTTATTCAGGCCACTTGAAGAAACCGAGAGGCAGTGTCTCTCTCACCAGGGCCACTTAACAAACTTCTGGGGCTGGACAATCCCTCCCTCTGGAGGGCTCTCCAGGTGACTATAGGATGTATGACATCCCTGCCTCCCACCCCCCAGGCCCATTAAACATCAGTAATCCCCACCTCCCCAATCACTGTGACAATCAAAAATGATCTTATGAAATAATCCTAAGAGGCTGCCCCCCCACCCCAGTTCAGAACCACTAAAAGAAAATAAGTTTTCCTTTTCATAGTTAAGAAACATACTCAAAAATAAAAATGGAGGATTTAGTTGTTTGTGAAATCAAATAAGCAAGTCATTTCTATAAATAACTGTAAACTGTCAAATTCTCTTTACAGTGCAAATGAATACAAAAACACAACAAATCAAATACTTCACAGGACATCTTTTTTGGTCAGCTGATAACTGGACAGCTAATTATTCTGTGCTTAAGTCACACTTCAGTCCTACCAGTTTTTACTAACTCGATGTATGAGTCATTCTGATAATTTATATAATGATAAATATCTTATAAATGAAAAATTAAAACTCTAAAAATGTAAACACACAAAATAAACTCACAACCAATACTAAAGTTGAAGTAGAGAGCACGCTAGGGAAGGCAAGCTGCCTATTTTGAGAAAGGCCTCATGAGTAACTTAATTTTAATGAATTTTCCATATTCTTTTTAGCCCTTGGCCTTAAAAGCGCATAAATCTAATGGGACAGTACATGACCAATAGATTCATCTCTTAAGAACAATTCCTATTAACCAAGCTCACAAGACTGACATAAAAATCAGAAGGCCAACTTATTAATTTATGGCTATAACTACCAAAACTATCCAATGGCACAGGGCATTTGTATCCTCAAGTAAGCATGTTCTTGCCTTTTGAGGCATGATATAAAGGAAGCCAGGCTACAATCAGAAGGTTGTCTAATAAGGATAGAATTAGGAAGAGAATTATGTTATGTGATTTGAATATTAAATAGCAAGAAGTCAAGGGAGTCTGATGCATCCAAGTCCAAAAACAGGATACAGCCACAAATAAGAATCAAGTCTAGAATATTAAAAATAACCCTTTGAGGTAGGTACTATCACTCCCATTTTTCAGACTAGAAAACAGACTTGAAGAGGTTAAGTAATTTGACTACAGTCATGTGGAGGAGACGAGTTCAGACAGATCAATCAGACTCTCGGGTCCAAGGTACTAACCACTACGCTAGATACAGTATAAAATCCTTAAACTTACTAACAAAGAAGTCTCTACCTACCTTTCAGATTGACCTCTTGACATTGGTGCTCTTGAACTCTATTTACATTTTAGTCATACCGAATTTTCAACTCCTAGACTAGGCGATCTGTCACTTCTCTTACCTTTGAACATGCTATGCGCCATGCCAAAACACCCAATCTACATCTTCCCCAGAATAATTACTACTTAGCTTTCATAGCGCCACTTCAAATAATTTCTTTCTCAGTATAACCCCTAGACTAAAATTTCCTGATCCCTAGATAAAGTTACATCTCCCTGCGATATTCTTCAATTGGGAGCCTGTATATCTCTATTCTAATACTTCAAACTATAAAAATTATTTATTGAATGTCTCTGCTTCTTACTCAAATTCTGACCTCCATAAAGGTATTGTGTATCTCTACGTTCTGGAAGATGATAGCCACACAACAAGTATACAGTGATCCTGACAGCACGACTCCTCCTCAAGGCATCTAGTAGACCTCATCACACTGGAACTGAAGAATCACTGGACAGAAATGGAGAGCAAGAGTCTCTTTTCTGTATTCTCGATTTCAACTCTGTTGACTGACATTTAGACCGCAGTGATGGAGGAGGACTGCACCAGAATTTTGAAGGGATCTTTACCATCACAAGTTCTAACCTCTTCCTTTATACCTCACCTCAACCTCATTCTCCTCAATTAGGTAATAATAAAGTGAAACTGGTATACTTCCCATTTAAATAAATGAATAGATGGTGAATTAATAAATGAAAATCAATGTAACAGATCAGAGAAGAGCTATGTAAATTTAAAGAGAGTGGCACCTGGGCCTAAAAGATCTGTCTTCTAACTGATTATATTAATAAATATTAAAAAGAATGTGTCAATGAGAATTAGAGGGTTAGTCAGCCTAGAAACTGAAAACTCTGGTGGCCAATGCTGGCCAATGTCTTGCCTTGAGAAAATGAATATACTAGCTTACGAGACTCGATTCTTATGTGGCAGGGTGGAGAATGGAATGGAAGGGAATATAAGGGAGTCAAAGAAAGCGATAATGAGGCTGGTGCAGAAGTACAGGTAAAAGATGCTAATAGTGGAGATGGAAAAATATTGAGATATACTTTATAGATAGAACTACTGAGACTTGATAAATGATTACATGTAAATGATAAAGAAGACAGAAGTAGTAAGTTAGACTCCAGGTTTTTTCCAAAAGCAACTGAACATAAGGTGGTATACTTATTGGGAAAAGGAAAACTAGAAGAGAAACAGGTGTGAAAAGAAATCAAGGATTTAACATTGAATATATTAGGTTTGAGATACTTGTGAAATATAGAGGAAATAACAGACTGACTTTGGAACATAAATAGATTAGTGATCTTTGAACTTTAATTGTATCAACTCTGTGATACAGGTCCTATCATTGTTCCTATGCTACAGATGAGATAAATCAAGGTATGAAAAGGATAAATAACTTGCCCAAGATCACACGGCTAGTACTCTCTGGCAAAGCAGAGTCTCTCTCAGACTAGTTCCAGAGCTCATCCATTATCAATACACTGTATTGTTTCTTTGGCAGCCGACTGATACCCTGCACTGTGGGAACTCCAGAAAGGTTCAGTATTTGGTACGTAGGGAAAAAGGGTGAGGTATATGGTTCGGACAGAGAATTAAGTAAATATCTCTACAATGAATGGGAAAACCCTCACCTCCCTCCCCTCTCAACCCCTAAACAGTGACAGCCAGTTTTACAAGCTTCTTCCACAGAGGCACGTGAAGAGCCATAAAGGAAAGGCCTAGACATATTCCATGTGGAGGTTCCCCAAAGAAAGAGCTACCTCACTGCCCTATAATCCTACACTTAAGTCCACTATCTCAACCTATGCATATAGAGCTTGTGTAAAGTTTCTTAGTGCCTTCTTGTAAAATATGGACAATCACGAATGACAAATTTGGGGATTTTCAGTTCCATCCATGAGAATAACTGGTACTGGACTTGTCCTCCCACCATAAATAACTATAAAACTAGACAAGGCAAACATTTTCAGGTACTGGACAACAAGAAGGTCAAGAATATAATCCTCAAGAGAAACACCTAAGGTGATCCCCAGATTTGTTCCTTCTCCTACCTAGACAGGTTCCTGACCATAACGAAGGAAGGCAGAACTCAAGCAGAGTATGGTGAGCCTAGGTAAGCTAAAGAGTTAGGAGACAGGAGTTCAGGGTGGCAGAAAGGCCTGGAATTTGTGAAGTAAGATACCAGAAAGAAGCTCGCCCCAGATATTGGTGTAGAGGTTCCTAGGAGGTTCCTGAAACTGGATTTCATTAAAATTAAAAAGGTTTGCTCTGCAAAAAAGAAACCCTGTTAAAGAGAAGACAACCCACAGATGAGAAACAACTACTTTCACATCACATATCCAACAAATGTCTGTATCCAGAATGTGTAAATAGCATTCTAAAGTCAATAGTAAGAAAACAAACAATTCAACTATAATATGGCAAAAGACTTGAACAGATTCTTAACCAAAGAGGAATACAGTTGGCAAATAAGCACATAAAATCATCAGTCAGGTTATAAAAGATTTAATCTTCCATAACAAGAAACCAATAATGTCAAAACCTAATGAGTCAAGAAATTACAGAATAAACATATTACATAGAAATACAGAGGTAAATAGTTAAAAGAATTTAAGGGGATTTTCACCTCTGGATGTAAGGGAGGGGTCAGTGCAGGCTTTGTTTCCCATTATAATACTAAATGACCTTCTATACTATAATGAAATGTGTGGCTACACACACAAATACATACACATTTTTTAAAGGGGAGTATGGTTAGTAGTATGAAATGCTGCTAATAGAAAGAATAAGATAAAGGTAGGAAAGTCAGTGTGGAAAATGACAACATGAAGGTAGACAAGTTGAACTTGAGAAATGAAATTATGGTAGAGAGGTGGGGGCAGAAACCAAACTGCAGCATGGGCCTTGAAATCATACACACCGGGGTGTGAATCATGGCTTTACCATTTTGTACCTGTGAACAAGAAAGTAACTGAACCTATCTGGGCTTCAGGTCCATTATCTATAAAATGGAAATAATGCTCAAAATAGTAACTACTTCATGGAGTTACAAGAATCAGATTAGGCAATTTATATAAAATAATAAGCACACTACTAGCACAAAATAAATATTAAATGGCAGATAATGTTATTACCTAAAATAAATGGTAGTATAAATATAATGTTTGAGGTTTTTATACTGTTTTTCCATTTTGTCAGGAAATAAATACTTGTATTCAGAGATGGCATTTTTATATCCTAAGTGCTCCATTACAAAGACATTGTAACATAGTGACCTGGATCACTATGTATTCATGACTTAACACTGGTGGCAATATTGTTTTCTCCTTTGAAATAAATGATAATATCACAACTGGCAATAAATAAATAAATAAATAAATACATAAACACATAAATAAATAAATAAAAAAGGTCAGCTAGTTCACAACACAATATTTAGTTTGCTTTAGAAATGAAATCATAGTTTTATCTATCCAGATATACTTTTGAAAAAATACAGCGTGCATGTTATAAATAATCAAAGTGATATCAATACTTTTTTTTTACTAAATTCTCTAATTTCATTCTTTTTTAAACAGAAAATTTAACTTACCAAGTCACCCAAAAACACAAAACTGACATTTGATTACTCATGAAGTAATTACTCAAAGTAGTAATTCCCAAATTTGCCTGGGTATCAGAATCACTTGGAAGCTCCTAAACATATTCAGATTCAGAGCTTCATCATCTAGCTACTGATTTAGAATTTCAAAGCATGGAGCCTAGAATATGCATTTTTTAAAATCTGCCCAGCAAAAACATAATGAAAGGCAATCTGCAAAAGAAGAATAAAATAGCCACTAAAAATGAAACAATATGCTCAACTTTACGACTAGGCAAGAAAATGCAAATGTTTAAAAGCAATGAGATTCCATTTTTTGTCCAAATTAACAAAAATTAAAGAGATTACAAACAGTGCTGATGTGGATATAAAAAAGGGACATTCTGATATGCCACTATAAATATTTGCTGTCAATATTTTGGAATAGTTGAGAGTTATCTTTTAAAAATATATAAGTAAATGTCAGCAATCCTACCCTACAGCTATGAAAGCCCAAGAAACATAAGAATATGGGTACCAGGATCCCTATTTCAAAATTATTTATAATTTAAAAAACTGGAAATAACCCAAATTGTTCATCAGTATGTACATAATTAAATGAATTATCCATATTATAGAAGATTAGGTAGCTATTAAAAAGATTAAGTTAGAACTTCCTCTTCTAGCAGTGATGGAGTAACTTGCAACAGAACAATGTTCCTATAAAAAAACAGTCAGAAAATCTGGATAAAATATAAGTAATGTTTGTTCAAAGGTATTAGAGTTACTAAATTAGCCAAAACTAGAGAAGCCAAAATTTCAGAAAGTAGGAAAGCTCACAGAGGTGAGTCTGATCTTCTGTGTGTCACACTTCCCCTCAGCGAATCTGTTCAATTTTAAGCAGTGAAGAGCAAGAGACTGAGAATGCGAGCAGAACTCAAAAGAAATCCAAACAGAAAGAGATGACTACAGAGATTTCTGGATATCTATCAGGGCTAGAGAGCCAAACTTAGAAGTCATGAAAGACAGCCAAAGTTAAGAAGTCAAGATCTGAAAGACAAGGGAAACAGAGACAACTCTTGATGCCAGTTCACCATGGTATCTATCAATTCTTAAGCTGCACAGAGCACTTTTTAAAACAAAAAGTGGCTGAAAAAACAGAGTAGAGATTTCTACAGTCTCATGGTGAGATGAGAACAAAAAATTAAGTTCAGGAATCACTACAGAAGAGGAACTGAATATATACAGAGGGTGCCAAAAAAAGTATACACATTTTAAGAAAGGGAAAAACTGTATTAAAATTGTAATACTCAATATATACTGATAACAAAAGATGAACACAAGTCATGTTTGACTTCTGCAATTACAAGAGGTGCTCCAAGTGGTTACCATCGGCGTCCAGACACTTCTGATGACAGCAAACTACTGCTTGAGCAAAGTTGACCAAAGTGACACCTTTCTTAAATGTGTACATATTTTTTGGTACCCCTTTTTGGGCACACGCAGTAGACACTACAAGCCTTCAGTAGGCTTCCCTAGACAGCAATACCCTTATGAATGAAGATGAACTAAAGGTAAATTGAAACTTATGAAGACTCAGCTCAGGCTGTGACACACTGAAGGGATCCTCTACATTCTAGCTGTCCACCAAACTACAGGGAGAACCCCTTGTTATGGAAGAAATTATCACTCAGAGCCTATTGTACTGTTTATATGAAATGTACAACATTCAATCTAAAATAAGCAAGCATACCAAGAAAAAAGACCAAAGGCAAAAAGAGACAATAGAAACAGACCCAGAGATAATAAAAATATTGTGGTTAACAAATATGAACATTTTTTTTAAAAAATTTGATTAACGTATTCAAGAAAGTTAGGACAAAATGGAAAATTTCACCAGAAAACTGAAGTTTATAAATATATATATATATATACACACACACACATATATGTGTATATATATATACACACACACATATATGTATATGTATATGTATATACATATGTGTGTGTGTGTGTGTGTGTGTATATCAAATGGAAATTCTAGAATGGAAAAATACAATAACTGGAATTTAAAATTCAAAGATGAGTTTAATAGCAAAATGGACACAGCTGAAATAAGATTAGTAAACTACAAGATAGTAGTGGAAAACACACATGCTGAAAAATGAAGACACAAGGATAGAAAATACCAAAAACAAATAAAAACAGAAGAGACATATGAAAATCTAACATATATGTAATCCCAATGCCAGAGGGGAGAAGGGAAAAAATGTTGTAAAAGCAATATGTCAAAAAATAAAAGCTGAGTATTTCCAAACTAATGAAAAATATCAAGCCAGACACTATAGTCAAACTATAGAGAAGCAAAGACAAATAATTTGTATTTCTTAAGGCCCTGCATCTTTTCCACCCATCTCCCTACCCCCAGCCCTTCTGGCAACCATCTTTGTGTTCTCTGTATCTATGAGTAGAAACAGTCATGGGAATATAAAGTACAGCACAGGGAATATAGTCAATAATATTGTAATAACTATATGGTATTAGATGGGTACTAGATTCACCGAGGTGATAACTTCAAAAGATATGCAAATGTCTAATCACTATGTTGTACATCTGCAACTAATATAATATTGTATGTCAACTGTAATTGAAAAATAAATTTTTGAAAAAAGAGTTCTTGGCTTTCTAGCCTGAGGGTTTTGCCCAGCTTCTACTGACAAAACTGTAGAAAATGACGGAGAACAGTACCCCACATATGAGTGAAATCATATGGTTCTCAGCTTTTTCCATCTGACTTATTTCACATAGCATGATAATCTCAAGATCCATCCATCCAAATGGCGGTATTTCATTTTTTCTTATGGCCACGTAATATTCCATTGTATATAAGTATCACAATCTATCAAAAGACATTGCAGTTGTTTCCATGCCTTGGCCACTGTGAATAATGCTACAGTGAACACAGGGGTACATATATCTTTATTAATAAATGTTTTCAGAGTTTTGGGGGAGATACCCGAAGAGGGATTGCTGGGTGTATAGTAATTCTATTCTTAACTTTTTTAAGGAACCTCCACACTGTTCCATAGTGGTTGTACCAGTTTACATTCCCACCAGCAGTGTATGAGGGTTCCTTTTTCTCCACAGCCTCTCCAACTCTTGTGATTACTTGTCTTGTTGGTAACAGCCATTCTATTAGGTGTGAGGTGGTATCTCATTGTTGTTTTGATTTGCATTCCCTAACAGCTAGTGAAGTGGAACATTTTTTTCATACATCTGTGGGCCATTTACATGTTTCTTTGAGAGAAGTGTCTGTTCAGGTCCTCTGCCCATGTTTTAATTGGATTGTTTGGTTTTTTGTTGTTGAGTTGTATGAGTTCTTTATATATTTTGGATATAAACGCCTTACTGGAGATGTTGTTTGCAAATATCTTCTCCCGTTCAGCTGGTTGCCTCTTTGTTTTGCTGATAGTTTCTTTTGCTGTGCAGATGAGTGATATAGCTTTACTTTGATATAGTCCAATTCATTTATTTTAGCTTTTAGTTCTCTTGCATTTGAGGTCAAATTCATAAAATCCTCTCTGAACCCAAGGTCCATAAGTTTAGTACCTCTACTTTCTTCTATGCAATTTATTATTTCAGGTCTTATATTTATGTCTTTGATCCATTTCAAGTTAATTTTGATATAGGGTGACAGACAGTAGTCTAGTTTCATTCTTTTGCACATAGCTTTCCAATTTTCCCAGCACCATTTATGGAAAAGGCTTTCTTTTCTCCATTGTACGTTTTTGACTCCTTTGTGGAAAATTATCTGCCCATGCATACATATGTGGGTTTATTCCTGGGTTCTCAATTCAATTCCCTTGGTCTTTGTGTCTGTTTTTCTGCCAATCCCATGCTGTTTTGATTATTGTTGCTTTGTAGTATAAATTGAAGTCAAGGAGCATGATACCTCCAGCTTTGCTCTTTTTTCTCAGGATTGCTTTGGCTCTTTGGGGTCTTTTGTGATTCCATACAAATCTGATGATTTTTGTTCTATTTCTTTTTAAAAAAAAATACCATTGGGATTTTGATGGGGATTGCATTAAGTCTGCATATTCCTTTGGGTAATATGGCCATTTTAACTATGCTGATTCTTCCAATTCATGAACACAGAATATCTTTCCATTTCTTTGTGTCTTCTTCAATTTCTTTTAATAATGTCTTATACTTTTCAGTATATAGGTATTTCCCATCCTGTTAAGTTTATTCCTAGGTATTTTATTCTCTTTGTTGCAATTGCAAAAGGAATTGTTTTGTTTTGTTTCATTTCTTTCTGAAATTTCATTGTTAGTATATAGGAACGCAATGGATTTATATACATTGATTTTTGCATCCTGCAACTTTATTGCATTTGTTTATTGTTTCTAATAGTGTTTTGGTGGAGTCTTTAGGATTTTCTATTTAAGAATTATGACATCTGTACCGGGGAAACACGGTATGTGTGGTAATGGATGTTTACCAAACTAATTGTAATTATTTCTATATACATATAGAAATTATTTCTATATGTATATATATATCAGATCATTACAGGCATACTTCATTTTATTGTGCTTAGCTTTATTACACTTCACAGGTATTTTGTTTTTTGGTATTTTTACAAATTTAAGGCTTGTGGCAACCCTGCATTGAGAAAATTGAAAGCCTTCTGGAAAGGATTCATCTAGATGCCCTAAGAATGTTTGTGATTCATTAGGACTGTATTTCTTCTTGGTGAATTGACCCTTTTATCATTATGTCATGTACCTTATTTCAGGTAAATGTTTTTGCTCAGATACCTATTTTGATATTGACATATCTACTTCAGCTTTTTAAAAATTGTTTGCACAATAAAAAAAGAAAAAAAAGAAAAAAAAGAATTATGACATCTGCAAAAAAGTGACAATTTGACATCTTCATTCCCAATTTGGATGCCTTTTATTTCTTTCTCTTGCCTGATTGCTCTGGCTAGGACTTCCAATACTATGTTGAATAACAGTGTTGCCGCAACTCGGATGGATCTTGAGATTATCTTGCTAACCGAGATAAGACAGATGGAAAAAGTCAAGAACAATATGATTTCACTTATACGTGGGCTATAAAACTGAAAGCAACAAACGAACAAAAACTCATAGACACAGACAACAGTTTAGTGTTTACCAGAGGGTAAGGGGAGACAAAGGACGGCAGAAGAGGGAAAAGGGGATCAAATATATGGTGATGTATTGTAGAAATGTGCATTTGAAGCCTATGTAATTTTACTAACCAATGTCACCCTAACAAATTCAATTGAAAAAAACGTGAGCTGGTCCATCAAGGATGAGTTACCAAGGAACAGAAACAAGTCAATTGCCCCCAAATTGATCTATATTTAATGCACCCAACTCCAAAGTCCCAGGCATAATTCTGTACAGGTGTGTAATTTTATAGACTATGAAATTTATGTGAAAAAGCAAAAAAGCAAAAATAACAAGTCAGTCATGCACACTGGAGGACAGAAGCTCTCAGATATCAAGATTTACTACAAAACTACAGTGATACTGTGGTATTAACTCAAAAATAAGTAGCAGGCCAATGGAATAGAATAGAGAGTCCAGAAACAGACTTCCATATAATCTTCCCACATTTGTGATAAAGACAATGAAGCACAGTGGAGAAAAAAATGACTCTTTAATAAACAGTGCTGAGTTCATTAGATATCCATCTGGAAAAAAACTATCTTGACCTCTTCCTCATACCGTGTTTCCCCGAAAATAAGACCTAGCCAGACAATTAGCTCTAATGTGTCTTTTGGGGCAAAAATTAATATAAGACCTGGTCTTATTTTACTATAATATAAGACTGGGTCGTAATATAATATAAATATAATTAATATAATATAAACTGGTTCTTATATTAATTTTTGCTCAAAAAGACATTATTAGAGCTGACTGTCCAGCTAGGTCTTATTTTCGGGAAAACATGGTATTATATATAAAAAAGATATCAAAACAATAAAGCTTCTTGGAAATAGAATAGGAACAATTTATTGAGATAGGCAAACATTTCTTAACCAGAATACACTTACCTAAAAAGAAGATTTTATAAACCATAGTAATTAAAATTCGGAAAATCTTGATATAGCCAATCTGTGGATCATTATTTGGGACCCTCTCAATCTATGCAGTCTGATAATTCACTTAATTCTACGTATGTAACACTCAAGACTGCTTTTGCTTTTGTGAATGAGTAATATCTTGATTTGTAAAATTAAATCCATAAAACTCATAATGAGAAGTTCAAATAATAGTGATTTTTAATAGTTAGGATTTTAATAACTACTGAAAACACAACAAAGAAACAAATACAATTTGAATCTAATATGTGAAGTGGCATTGTTTTCACTCATTTTAAAAAATCCAGGGCGGCCAGATGGCTCAGTTGGTTAGAGCACGAGCTCTCAACAACAAGGTTGCCAGTTCAATTCCTGCATGGGATGGTGGGCTGCGCCCACTGCAACTAAAGATTGACAACAGCAACTAGACTTGGAGCTGAGCTGCGCCCTCCACAACTAGAATGAAGGACAACGACTTGGAGCCGATGCGCCCTGGAGAAACACACTGTTCCCAATATTGCCGAACAAAATGTATTTAAAAAAAAAGTCCAGTTTTACTTCTAATGTTAAGTCCTACTATTAATAATACTCAGTTATCATCGGGGATTAAAAACAGCAGCCAGGCATAAAGTGCTGTGTTAAATAGACATGAACAAAGCTAACTTAAATCAGGGTAAACACCCAGAGCCGTTCTCTATGGCTAGCAAAAAGAAGCCAGCTGCTGCAACAAAAATAATCTGAAAGATACAGAGTAATAAGCCCGCTCTTCTACCGTTTATTTTAATGGTAAAAATTCAGTTTGCTCAGCCAGGTTCATAGCTTCAATAAGATAAACCTTTCTTCAAATCGGGAAAAACAGCTACATATCATCTTATTCTCTCAAAAAGCCTCCTTAGATAAGCGAAACAAGAGAGAGGAATAAAATAGAGCATGAACTTCCAAAGGGCACAGATCTAAAATGGTATTAATGAAAAGTTATACACAGTCGAACTGTCATTCACTGCCCATGCCAAACTTCATTGAGACAATGCACATTTATCTTTTACTGTGTGGACACTGTATTCGCAACTAAACATTTTACCTTTGCAGCAAGCTGTAGTCCAACTTTGTCAGCTTCAGCCTCCAATGTTCTACTGTATGGTCTATCAAACATATACTAAGAAGAAATAAGAAAGAAAAATTCCATTAAGGTTATTTCATAACAAAATGAGATTTTTAAAATTAAATTCATGGAGTATCTAGGATAAAGTTTTTATACTCTCCATTATTACATTTAAAGAACACCATGGTATAAAACATAAAGCGCAGCCTTTATTTCCTCCACCAGAGATTAATGTTTTTTTAAGCACAGAATAGAAAAAAATAAAATAAAATCATGCCTACAATCTTCTAGAGAGTCTATAGTATCATCCACAGTACTTTTATTTTTCCACTTATAATCTCCACCTACTATGTAGAAGATTCCCTAAGAAAGCTTATTGATGCAATCTTTTATTATGGCCAAGGAACATTTTGATCTTGAGGTTTTAAAAGAAAATTGAAAAAACATAGCTATATAATAGTCAGTGACACTACTAGAGGATTTATTTCAGTTGGAAAATTAACCATACTGCAGAATGTTCTTTCTTTGATAAATTACCTTAATTTCCTTTTTTTTCTAAGTATTGATTAGTTAGGAAAATGAAATTTCCTTCCAACTTCAATAAAAAATGCAAATAGATATTGTAACTTTAATTTTCCTAATTACTTGTATTTATGTGAATGCTTTCCAGTTAAATTCTAATTTTCAGTAAGTACTAAAACTTTGTAGGAGATGGATCAAAAGGCAGGACTTTTGAGAAAAGAGCTATTAATTGGGGAAGCAATTTTTCAGAGGTAGCTACATGTCTAGTGATGGCTAGAAATAATATCAATCTGATCCACAGTATGTGACCATTAGATAAGACTTTCTTCCTCCTCGACCATGTCTGTTTTAGGTTGCTGAACTATATCAGGGTCTTCACGCTCCACGACTCATCTACAGGTGTTCCATAAAGTTTTCTGATAGTTTAACTGCTTAAAAACATTGTCTTTAAAAGGAGACAAACTTATATTCAAGTCCAAATGCTGACACTTTTTAACTGTTAAGCTGGGCTAACTGTTTAACCCATCTAAGCCTAGTAGTACCACATGAAAAATGGAGCAATAACAGTACCAATCTCCTACAGTTACAGAGAGGATGAAATGAGCTAACAATAATATCAATAATAGCTCCTATTTATTGAGCCCTCACTTTGTGCCAAGTACTGTGCTAAATGCTATAAACCAGTGGTTCTCGATGGGATGTCACTGTGTTGCCCCGGGACATTTGGAAATATTTGGAGACACTCTTGATTGTCTGGAGGAGCAAGGTGGGGGTGCGGGAAGGCAGAGTACTACTGGCATCTAGTGGGGAGAGTCTAGATGTTTAGATGCAGCTAGATGTTTAGAGGTTACTAAACATCCTGTAATGCACAGGATAACTTCCCGCCATAATTACCTAGTCGAAAATGTCAATACTGCTTATATTGAGAAAAATCCTGCTTTAAATGTATCATTCATTTCACAACAATGCTTTGAGTTAGCCAGTATTTGCAAATGAAGAAACTGAGATCTATACAGGTGAAGTAACCTGTCCAAGTTCTATAGAATTTAGGTTTAAAACAGCCTAAATTCAAACACAGGTCCCTCTGATCAAAGCCTATCAATCTGCAGTGTTTATCCTACTGCCTAACATATGGTAAGCACTCGATAAATGTTAGCTACTATAATTATTACTAATAGCTCTCAAAACCCTGCCTGATAGCACTCTATGAAGGCTGCTACATTATACCCAAACCTTTAAGATTACATAAATAGGGCTCCCCAATGGTTAAGTGAAGGCCCCTACTTCTTCCTTGTTCTCTTCCTTTCTCTGGCAAACAAATGTCAACAATTCCCTTCCTTAATGACTTCACTATCCCCATTTCCCTCTGGTCTCTAATCAAAATAAGCAAGGCTTTCTAGAGAAAGAAATATTTCCCTGTCACTGAAACTGGGGGGAGAAGAGAGGACTTGGTTTAGGAAAAGAGTTCAAACAGAAGTAATCCCTATTTATTTTCAGTTTAATTATTAAATTAAATATTATTCTGAAGTAGAAGGATTCATCAAGTATGTATTTCAAGAAAGAAACCACAAGTTATCTTTCTTATGACCAAATCTTCTGATTCCACTGCAGAAAAAGCAAGAGATTTTTCTACATTAACTCCCTCGACTTCCCAGCACATGACAAAAATAAAATTCAAAATATGAGATCCTATAACCTAAGCTATAATCATTTCTTCTCTTCCCTTTAAAGAATCTTTATTTCAATATAAATAAAGCCAAATGATATGGAAACACTGAACAAAAGACTTAGTTACCCAATTTCAAAAACAATTTGTCTAAAATAATTTTAGGCATTAGATTTAAACAGCACCCAGATGGCACTCTGATGGGTGCTCCACAAATCATTAAATAAACAAATAACAGATTGTTCCTAAATAACCAAACCTCCCAGGACAAGAGGAAATATTTGAAAAAAATGTAAAATAAAATAATTAATCATAGTTAACAAAGCAATTATCAGGATTGCAAGACCTACTTTCAGTAGTGCAGTGTTTTGAACAAAATGAGACTCAATAAATTTTATGAGATGATTATCATTATACACAAGTACTAAAAAGTTAACAAACACCTAGTAAGACTGTCCTTTCAGTATTTTCTAGGCAATGTTAGTTTAACTAGGAATGGAGAGGAGAAGGTGGTAAAGCAGCTTCAGCCAACCCTATGCCTATAAGTTTATAGGTCTTAAGAGTCCCCATCAAAATGCAAATATTTAGGGGAAGGGAGAGTCATCTAGTGAGTACCCCACAGTCACTATAGAAGACAAAAGTGGAGAGTTATTAATAAAAGGTAAAGTAACAGAAGGAAAGGAAGGTTTTGTGACTGGGTTATCTCTTTAGGACCCATAACTATGTCAAAAAAAAATTATGTTAGCCAAAAGTTGCTAAGCCCTTCTAACCCATCTACCTCCATCATTTGAGAGATGTAATATTTTCTAATTTGAATATTCATTATTAAGAATATCCCCTAAAAATGAGAAAACGTAAGACACTAAAAATTAGTACCCATATTTCATAATAATATGTAAAAACATCTCTGGTATTTGTCGCTTTACAATAATATTAAAATATTCTCACCACAGGGCATTACAAATTCAAGCTATTGTCTCAGACTTACCTCCTGCAATTTAGATTGTATCCACTGGCCCAAAAGTGCCAAACTATCTCGAGGACAAACAGCCCAAATCATTGTGAGAAAAATCAGACCTAGGAAATCCAATAAATGAACAAAGCTGGCCTTTTCTGCCTGAGAATAATCAAAATAATGAAAATTACATTTAATACATTGAGACAGTACATGCTTACATTTTCTAGTTCATCATGTGTAATCACATTAAATAATTACTTGTGTTTAACTAAACTCCACCAACTAAGACTGGAAGTTTCTTTTCTTCTGTGTGCTTTATCCTTTCCCAGTCTGTTTATACCATCCCATGCTTACGTATTTATATATATTCATTCATCCATTCAATTTACACTCAGTGAGCCACTTACCATCACTCAGATACAATGACAAGTTCATTCATCTCGAGTTTCTTATATTAAGAAGCATAATAATCTTGTGAAAGAGGTACAATTATCCCTATTTTATAGATAAAGAAACTAAGAAGGAGACAGGTTAAAAGTGTTGACCAAATTCACACAGCTATTATTAACAGGACAAGGAGTTCAACCTAGGAAGTTTTAGTTCTTACTACAGTTGCTAAATCTTTTTAAAAATCAAATAAATGTGTTTATTATACTTACACTTTTGGACAAAAAACAAAATACTACTTAACACATGAAACAGTTAAAACAAGGAACAATTCAGAAAAAGATCAGAAGTTTCTTTTAAATAAAAATTTTGTCTTCATGACCTTAATAGATGAAGTATGATTTATTTATGTGAGTCTGCAATTTTATTAAGCCTAGCATTTCTCACCAGGAAATTGGGTTCTATGAATTTTTGTATTTACTTAGAGCAATAATCAAAAAAGGTTTAGCTTAAAATAGCTAAATATAGTAATAGCTAAATATAAGTTTATGTTTTGAGTAGTAATAGCTAAATATAAGTCTAATGTATTGGATTGTTCATTGTTCATTAAGGTTAATTATAAATGTCAATGTAATGCTAATACTGATAATGTAGGAATCATTACTTCAATATATGAAACATGGCTGACAACTAAAAATAACCATCTAGACTACTTCTTTTTACAATATAATCTGCCCTCACAAAGTATTCTTTGCTTCACTATAAGAACTGTGGGTCATGAAAAACAATTATGAAATGATTTAAGCATGAAAGAGAAAAACTCCAAAAGATGAAGTCATTATGGAAGGAAACATCCTTGTTATTAATTATTGAAGAATATAATTACTATTAAACAGCAAAATCTGTGTGTATATGTGGAATAAAGAAAACAACATAAAAGGCTACATCAAATCAAAATGGATACTCCTAAAAGAAAAAAACATAGTGTAGATAATTATAAGAACTCTGCCAAAGAAATATTAATAATGACTTTCTATTTTTAAGACTGCTGTTTGTTTTTTATATCTCATCTAATTGTTGTTCTTGCACTGAAAGAGATGACAAGAAGATGCCGAGGCACTGAATGATATGCCAGAAAAACAAATGTACTAAATATTAACACCTTTTAAATGCTAAAAATGTCCAAAATTGTTTGATTTTGCAGATATGAAGCTATTTCTTGAAAGATAAAATCTATTTCAACTGCTCAGATTTATTCTAGTATATATTTGTTTAAAGAAAACATTTTTAAAATTTTCCTGTAACTCAGAAGAAAAATATACCTCTCCCTAATTATCTGTATAAAAGAACTATGCATATTTTTTTATTTTATTAATGGGAAGTTAGCATACAGTATTATATTAGTTTCAAGTGTACAACACAGTGATTCAACATTTATATACCTTACAATGTGATCACAATTAGTCTTGTAATAACCACCTGTCACCGTGCAATTATTATGATATTATTGACTATATTCCCTGTGCTGTACATCGATAGATGAATGGATAAAAAAAGACCACTTATATTTTTAATGAATAAAAATGAGTAAACAAATATATTACTTTTATGGGCTCATAACAAGTCAAAAAGATGTATATTCACAGGAGCATAAATCAATCTGAATTGTATGATCTATAAGAAAGTGTTGCCAAAAACCAGGAAACTGTGGTAAAAGAAAGCAGACTTGCAAACAGAAGACTTGGGTTAAAGTCCCAATTCTGCCACTTTGTTACATTAGTGATGTTACTTAGAGTCTTTTTAAACATCAGTTTCCTCATATATCATATAGGGATATTAAATACTCATACATACCTCATGAGGATGGTATTAAAATTATGAGTGAGAAGGTATGTATTAAAAGCTCAATAAACTGTAAAATGGCAAAGTATCGTTATTATTACTCTGCATTAATTATTTATGGCATACCATTCTGGACATTTTCAAAGATGCTCCAAGCTATCCTCGGAGAATGAATAAAAAAGCAAAAAAACGGATTTAGCCACTTAAATAGTAATATCACTTTCCTATAGTTAATTTAATGACTAGATTACAAGCATGTTAATAATTATGGAAAGTTTAAAATCTAATTTGAAATAATTAGAGGTTGAGAATAATTACTTTTTAGCAAAAGAGACAGGTGATAAAAACAGTATTTAAGAGAAACACTAATTATTCAGTATCAAATACTAAAGACCATAAAAACCCCCAAAATTAGCCAATCATATTTTTTCAGTAACAGAATAAGACAATTACTAAAAACTAAAATTCCATCATTAAAAAAATACTGAAAAGATTCAGCTCTTTAAAAGATTTAACTTGCTAACTGCAAAGCATTATTTCAACAACTGAATATTCATTGTAGGTACTTACAGCATGCCCAAGTACTGCATGTGCGATTTCATGGCCCAGAAGGAAGGAAAGTTGATGAATATCAGTCACACTATTTAAAAGTCCAGTGAAGATAAACACTTGTCCATTCTGCACCATAAAGAAAATAATGTAAGCAATTAGAACTCCATAAAAAACAAGGACATTAAATTTAACCATTAAAAATTAGGTTTAAGAATGTTTCCTTACTGGAAGCACAAAGGCATTTATGTCTGGGGAATCAACCACATGAATAGTCCAACTGATCTCAGAGATTTCTGGAATATCTTTATTGCATTCAATTAAATGATAAAACACTTCTTTAGCAGTAAGGTATCGAGCATCTTTCTCAGTTAGCATATCATTTTTAAATTCTTCCATCCACTGAAAGATTAAAAAGAAAATTAGTCTTTAAGAGCTTTAGCTCTACAAAATGTTTATATTGCTTCATAGAAAGGTATATGGCTACCTATTACTGAACATTTTAATTTTTAATTAAAATTTGCATATTATTAAACACTCAAATTTGAATTATTCATGCAAAGGCAATGGGTTTCTCACAAATGTAATAAATTCTAATAACTAAGATTTTTTCATGTATATTGGTTCAAATAAAAATTTCATTCATCTCTTCTATTAGCCTATAAACAAATAAAATGCCTAAATATCATTTCTACTTTCCTAAAAATTTTAGAAACAAAACACTATCTAGAAAACATACAGATTTCATATAAGAAACTGAAATACAAAAGAAAATTACTTTCATAACCCCTGAATAGAAAAATACTCCATACTTAAGAAAGTTCAACTTTCACCAAAAAAACAAAAAAAAAATTTTTCATTAAATGTTTTATTCACGCAGATTGAAAGGAAATTACTGACATTTTAGAACCACTAGTCATATCGTTTTCTCTATAATATACCGATTAAGACTAGCCACCACATAAAGAGATATTTTCTGAAGTTATATTCATGACAAGACCCTTTCAAGTATACTGAGAATAAGAATGTACTCAAAATATTACTTTCATTTCCATAAAATTCATAATTTCTTTCACATATAAATCAACAAGTTTGTAAGCTTCTTCCTTAAGATGCATTAAAAATAGGTGATTTGGTAGAATAGGAATTTCTAAGTTTTTATATAAATTAACATTTTTAGTAAGTACAGTCACCAATGTAAACTATCTGAAACAAACCAGAAAAAAAAACCCGGCTACTATATTAGCCCTTCTGAAATAGATAAAAACAAACAAGATTATATGTACAGTAGTCCCCCCTTATCCATGGGGGATACGTTTCAAGACCCTCAATGGATGCCTAAAACCACAGATAGTATGAACAAATAAATATTTGTATACTGTTGTAGACCATAGGTATACTATTTTTTCCTGTACAGACATACCTATAATAAAGTTTAATTTATAAATCAGGCACAGTAAGAGATTAATAATAACTAATAATAAAACAAGCATAACAACATACTGTGATAGTAATAAAAGTTATGTGAATGTGACCTTTCAAAATATCTTACTTTACTGTACATACCCTTCTTACGATGATGATGTGAGATGATAAAATGCCTACGTGATGAGATGAAGTGAGGTCCTCAGAATGGCATGCAATTTAAAACTTACGAATTGTTTATTTTTGGAATTTTCCATTTAATATATTTGGACCACAGTTTTACCGCAGGTAAAACCATGGAAAGTGAAACCATACATAAGGGGGAATTACTGTAGTTATAGTACTTTAAAATAGCCCTACAAGAACATGTGTTTGAATTTTCAAATCAAGCAGGTATTACATTTGTAGGTTAAAAAAAAATAAGACAAAATGAAGAGAATATACGTATGTAAAAATATGTAATTTTTTAAGGCTTCTTAGTGATGTGAATGATAGAAGATGTATTAATTTAACACTAGGCTCGTCTCAATCTTTCCAGAACACTTTCCTCAAACTTGCCTCTGACTAGACTATATTCTAAGAAAAATCTCAAATCTCGGTATAAACTCTACTAGAAAAGATTGGTCTTATCTTAAGAACAAGCTTTTTAGTAAAAAACCATTGTTATTTCTTTTTTAATGGTAACTGTCCACTGACAAACTCGGATGGATGCTCAACTGGAATAAAAAGATACAAAGATGTAAGCATGCCAAAGTTGTCAGGTGAGGCTACGAGACTTCAACAAGTATCAACTGAGCATATACTATGTATGTGCTAGGCACTGGAGATAGAAGGATGATCTGTCCTCAAGGAGCTCACTGGTGGTACAAATGTTTAACTACCTGAGTTACACTCTCCAAGGAGTTAAGGCTTCTGAATTTCGACTTTACTCTGCATTCAAAAAATATAATAAATTGGCAAAATTGATGCTACAAAAAAGAAATAAACTATCTTATTCTATTCTCTTTTCAAGGTACAAAAATTCAGACTACAGATTTATTAATTCAAAAAATATATAGTAAGCACAACTTTGTGCACTAAAGATAAAATGATTAACAGGGTATCTGCCCCCACAGAGCTTAGTCTAACAAAAACGATAGATCAGCAAGTAAACACTTATGTGAATAACTATTATGTTACCCCTGTGATAAACGTTTGGAAGCAAAAGTACAATATGCAAAGAGAAACTAAAGTAGAACCCCAACATAGCCAAGCACTGGGCACAATGGCAAAGGAGTTGATTTGATTCATAATTCAGTCTGAAGGATATCCCTTGAGCCTAATGTAACCGCCCTGCCTAACCCAAGTTTTGATAATCAAGGAATGCTTTCAGGAAAAAGTGACATTTAAGCTGACATGCAATGAGCAGGAGTTCGCTGGGAGAATGGGAGGAAAGCAATGCAGGCAGTAGGAATACTAAGTATGAGAAGTCTGAGGTACTCTGGGGGAAAAAATACTGATTTCCTATCAAAGACTAAAACAAAAAAGAGGTACATCTTTCATATTTAAGAATCTTTAAGAATTATATTAAGTAATTTAATTCAAAACAATTCTTACTACTTACTGCTTCATATTCCAGTTCTGATAAAAGACTGAAATGTTCTTTCCCCAATAATAGTAGCTTCCTCCGTCCTGTGATCGGACTCACTTCCAGGTGAGTAAAATAAAACACTAGGAAGAGAAATCCAAAACTACTGAAACCAAGGAATAACTTCCATTTATTCTTCCTTACACTTTCTTTAAATAATTCCTTCTTGTTAGGAGGAAGTGCATTCCACCATTTCCTTATGCCCCTAGAACAAAAAGAAAAATTCAAAGTTCTGCTAACAGTATCAGTACATATCACCAAAACTCAACACTTACACTAGAATTTTATGTCATCAAATACTTGAATTTTTTATGACATATTTCTCAGCAGAGATGGGTTTTTCAATTTATAAAATTCTCAGCTAAATGATGAAAAAGGAATCAACTCTATAGAGGTATAGTTAAAAAGTCTAATCTCATTTGAACTTTCTCCAGTTATTTCAAAGGTAAACATTAAGCGAGGAGCTATTTTACAACAACTATTACTAGTTAACATTTATTGACTGTTTACCACATGGAAGGTATTCTTCTAATCATTACACATATGTCATCTCATTGAATCTTCATAATAACCCTGTTACAGGAGAATGAGACATAGGGAAGTTAAGCCACGTGTCCAAAGTAATAAGGAAAACCAGGCAATGAGGGCAATGTGATTCTAGCATCTGAGCACTTAACCACTCAATAGGGGATGAACTGCCCAAATAAACATCCGAGGGGTTACGATCCAATAAATCTATACCTTTAACCACCTTTGTCCTCACTGCTCATCAGACTTCCTGCACAACCTGCCAGTGCTTCTAGCAAGGTACAAGGGAAACTACCTCACCATTGATTTTAGAAATAAATATTGTTCAGTAACAGAAACTCCATCTCCTCCAAAACGTAACAAAGGAGAGGTAATAAGAAGAGCATAAGCAAACAAAATTTTTAAATGAGAGATTTTATAGATAACATCTGAGCAGTTCCAATTTCTACCAGGCAATAATACTCTCTTCTGCTTATCAAGGTCCAGAGACACTGTAACAACAAGCAAGGTTTTCCAGACTGGGATAAAAAAAATGTTCCTCATGAATTTTTCTGTGAAATCACAACAAAAATTTAAAATACATACATAATGCTCTTGACAAAACTTATTTTATAAAACAACTTTTTTCTTATTTTTGTCACACCTAAACTGCTTCCAAAGTGTTTCAACCCAAAAAGATTAAACTGACCTGTGAAGTACACTTATTTCTTATTTAAAACTTTATGTGACTCATTATAAGTCCCTTAAAAATGTATAAAACCATATTCTAAAAGGAAATCTTAGGTAACTGACAATAGCAACAACAATAAAAAACATAAAAATAATTTAAAAGGATGAAAAGAGTTACTGGCCCGAGAACATGGACTGATTTGTGACAAAGATTCTCTCCTCCACCAAACTCAGGGTCTCCTGAAGAATTTTGTAACTAGGCCTTGACTTTTGGACTTCCGTGTTCATCTCTGCATTGTCTCATCTTAGCAAGAATCTTGCTAAGTCTCTTGAGCCAGAATCCCCCATCCTTCATATCTGATCACCCTTGATATCTAACCAGGTGCCTCATCCTTCACCAGCCACCAGGTGATAGCTGATCGCTCTCACCTGCCTGAAATCAGCAAGAATCCTGTTAGGTCTATTTAGGCAGAATCCCCCTCTTGCTCCGAATACTTCCTCTAATCTTCCATCCACCGATCCCTACCCTACTCCTTGGGTATAAATTCCTACTTGCCCACGCTGTATTCAGAATTGATTCTGGTTCTACACTGGGGTCTCTTTTCCCCTACTACAATAGTCCTGAATAAAATGGTTTTACTACTTTAACTATTGTCTAGCTCTGGTTTTCTATGACAGTGTTACTTAAATTGAGAGCTAATATAGCTGTATGTTTTCTGCATGCCAATGCAAAATCATAAAGAACACAATGAATTACAGAGTACAACTTCTCAATTTTGATAAAAAGAAAATTAGGTTGGTTCGTATGGAAGTTAGAAGGCTAGAAGGGACTTCCCCGTTATCAAATTTAAGAAAACTTTATGAGTAGACAATGCTTAACTTTCCCTTTCTTCAATCTTCACGGAGCATATAAAACAGGATTAATTATGGAGTGGGGGGAGAAGGAGGAAGTTAAATCAAATATAAAGTACCATTTATCTGTAAAAGTATTACTTATAATAAAGGACTATCAGGAGCAAATAATGAAGATTTGTTGAAAACAGAATAGAAAAATAAATATTAATGGTTTAAGAGTTAACTTGGTTAGGAATGAGTCCATTCTTAAATAAGCAAAGTTCTTCACTTTTATTATCTGTTGCCTCAAATTCCATAAACTAAAAAGGAATACTTGTATTGTTCATATACATGAGTTATAATCCACAGTTCCGATTCTTTTTGTAATCATATATATAATACAAGGTTTATCTTTTACAAAGTTTCTATACTATAAGAATATTTTTAAAGATCATATTTCTGTAAGTTAATATGCAGTAAATTATTTCAAGATTATTAAGTCACACATAAAACTAGGTAAACCAACTGTTTAGAAACTTAATTTTGAGCTAAATATGGGAGGAAAATCTAACAAATTTTCTTTCAAAGTGTAGTTTTACAAATATCCTTTAGTACAAAGTTTGTTTTTTAAAAGCATTTTACCTGCCTACAATAATTGCAAGTAGTTTCTGCACTGGTTTAAGAATTACCAACAAGAGAGGAACAGGAGCAGCTTGAAACCGTGGAGAAGTATGGAAATTCCTGGTGTCTCTTATGGGAAAATAGTTTAGAGGACGCAATACTGAAAGAGCAGGAACTACTCCAATTTCTTTTGTCAGCTGCTGTCTTGAAAAAGAGTCATTCCATGCAGTACATTTTTGGGCAACCATCCAAATTTCCTTAGTTTTGATATTCGAAAGGCATTCTGTACTTTTGTTATTAAAAGTCCTATAGAAATGAAAGATTCCAGGCAGAGAAGTCAACTTATCACACTGATTTACTCCCAGGCCCTGACACTTAGTTACTATACGGGTGATTTGTACTTGATGACAGTCCAGTGAGGTTACAGCTAGTGTGTTACATTTTCTCCAGTTGTTCAGTAAATTAAATCGGAAGAAAATACAGTTTCTAGTGGCAGACTGTAATCCATAGATGAAGTTCATCTTTCTTTTGCTTGATTATCTGGAACACAAAAATTAAACTATAAATGTCTCTGGAAAATTTACCATCCTGGGAATATAACACTTACAAAACGGGTATGCTAGTTGTTCTTCCTTTAACACATCTCACACTAAATTCCCTTGAGTTTCTCTATTCACCATCCCTACAGCAACGCGTTTGAGCAATACAACTCAAAGAGGTTTTACTTTTCTCTTCAACATGTACTTTAAAAACCTGTCTTTCTTCTTTTCATTTTTTATTTTTAGTTGGGGGAAGTCTACTTTAAAAGCTAAATTTGTGGGGACTAAGAAATGGATTACACAAAAACAGCAGTAAAATTTTATCAATTGGCCATAATGGGGTAAAGAAACATGTAATAAAATATAAAACCTAACATATAAGATGCACTTTTTTTAAAATATGAATTTATTCCTTTCAGATACAACCCTGGCACTTTTGATTGGGGTCAAGATAGAGTTAAGTGGGACCAGACTTAACCTCCCACCTAAAACAACTAAAGAAACAAACAGAATAAATAAAAGAATGTGTTGGTGTGGGGTTCCAACACACTAGACGTTAGGCAGAGAAGGAAATACGCAGAGAGGAAAAACCTAGGCACATTCCAACAGTCCCCCTAAACTGAAGAGATAAGGCTGGCAGTTGAAGTAGGCCACAGTAGCTAGAGCTCACAGAGCAGAGTATAAGAGAGGACAGCTGCACAGAAAACAAATTCAGAGGTCTGCAGAGAACCCCTCATGTACCAAGCTGAGTGCTGATCTCGGCGTACATATGAGAAAATTCCCTGGAGCTGAGAAAGAACCACCAGAAAGAATGAGCGGAACAATGTAATATGCAGGGCTCACAGTGGGTAGAGTACATATAGTGCCTGTCCCCATCCTTCAAAGTGGAAAACCTTATAATCATGGGGCACTGGGTAGAGTATTCAGAAGGGTTTTGCCTCAATGTTACGAAAAATTGGTCCTGAACTAAAAGGCTGCCCTGGCCCTACCTAAAGAAGATTAAAAGCAACACCCCAAAAGATCAAACTGTTTCTAAGTCACTTAACAGCATACCAGAAAAAAGCTCAGGAACAGTTATAAGAATACAAAAATACCCAGCACTTAACAAGGTATAATTTACAATTAAAAATTTCTAGGCAGCATGCGAGAAGCAGGAAATGTTATCCATAATTAGGAGAAACATCAACCAATAGAAACTAACTCCTAAATAACACAAATGAGAGCATTTAGACAAAGATATTAAAGCAGTTATTATAACTATCAGTATATTCCATATGTTTAAGAAGTTAAAGTAAATTTGCAGCATGTTATATAGAGACATGGAATTTTTTTTTTTGAAAAGAACTACACTGAACTTCTAGACAAGAAAACTATGTTAGATGAAAAATATAATGGACGACACTAACAGCAGATTATACACTGTAGAAACGAAGACTTATGAACTTGACATATCTATAGAAACCACCCCAAATGAAATGCAAAGAAAAAAATAACCTATAAAAAAATGTATAGAACATCAATGAGGTGTGGAATAACTTTAAGGGGCCTAATATATGTGTAACTGGAATCCCAGAAAAAGAGAGAGGGCCAGTAGACAGAAAAAAATACTTGAAAAAATATGGCCAAAATTTTCCAAATTTGATGACAACTATAAAGTCACAAAATCCAAGAAATGTAATAACCCACACACACAAGAAACACAAAGGAAACAACTCCAAGGTTATCATAATCAAATTTATTAAAACCAGTGAAAGAGAAAACCTTAACTTTGATATCTTAGATGAAAGGGGTACAGTCCTTGTAAAATACAAATTACCAAAGCTCACTCAAGAAGAATTAGATAACCTGAAGAACCCTGTATCTATTTTTTAAATTGAATTTGTAATTAAAAATATTCCCACAAAGAAAGCTCCAGGCCCAAATAGCTTCACTGGGGAATTCTACAAAACATTTAAAGAATAATAATTATATACAAACACTTCCAGGAAATTGAAAAGAAAGCAATAGTTCACAACGCACTCCGTAAGACCAGCACTACCATACGAAAGCCAGAAGAAAAATTACTAGAAGACTACAGAGTAATATCCTTCATGAAAAGATACAAAATTCTTAACAATATTTTAGAAAAATCTAATTCAATAACATATAAAAAGGACAATACATCATGACCAACTGAGGTTTGTCCCAGGAATGTAAAGCTGATTACACATAAATCAATGTGTAATAAATCAATCACCCTGTTCAAAGACTGAAAAAGAAACACGACATGATCTTCTCCATTGACACAGAAGCAGCATTTGATAAAATCCAACATGCCTCCCTAATAAAAACTCTCAGTAAACTAGGACACCTGCAGAAAACCGTTAGCCAACACCATCTTGATTAGTGAAAGACTGTACTTTCTCCTCCTAAGAGCAGGCAGGACCAACGCAAGATGTCTACTCTCACCAGGTCTATTCAACATTGTACTGGAGATCCTAGTTCAGTGCAACAGAACTAAATAAATAAATACATATCTAACTAAATAAACAAATGCCATCCGGACGAGAAATAAAGAAGTAAAATCGTCTTTCTTAAGCCTACATAATGACATGATCATCTATATTGAAAATCCAAAGAAATCTACAAAAAACAAACAAAAAAACAACTCTTTTAAAATGAGCTTAGTAGGATGGCAGGATACAAGAGCATTATACAAAAACAATTTTATTTCTATATATTGTCAAGTGATACATGTCAGACCCTACTCCTCCCAAAAAGTACATACTCTGTGATCCCAGCTCTATAATATAAAATGCAGAAAATGCAAACTAATTTATAGTTACAGAGAGATAAGCGATTACCTGAGGACGAGGAGGTAAAAAGGGCCAAGGGAAGAGAATACAAAGTTTGGGGAGTAATAAGTATGTTCAGTATCTGACTGTGGTGTTGGTTTCACAGGTGTGCACCTTAAATCAAAACTTACACTATACAATATAAATATGTATATCAATTTATTATATATCAATATATTTATTGTATATCAATTATACGCTAATTAAGCTATTATTTTAAGACACTAAAGAGACAGCAAAAAAGGTATTATGTGGACTTTGATTAGATCCTAGTTTGAAAGAAAAAAAATAAGCTTTAGAAGACAACTGGGACTACTGGGAGAATTTGAATATGGATTTGCTTTTAGGTTATTTTAGGTAAATATTGCTTATTTTCTTAGGAGACAATGATACTGTGATTATGTAGGTGATTATCTTATACCTGAAGTACTTGCTGAAGTCTCTTCATGATGAATAAAACTTAAATTGTACAGCAAATGTATACACATACACACATACACATACACACACACACACACACACACACGAGGACATAAAGCTGATATGGTAAAATATGAACAATCATTGTATCTAAGTAGTGGAGATGTATGTTCATTAATTTTTTTTCAATTTTTCTAAATATTTCAAAATCTTCATAATAAAAGTTAGGGAAAATATATATATCCAGCTCAACCTAAGCTAATATATTACCTAGAAAAATACTTCAGAACACTAGTTATGATAAATAGTATTATCTACATATCAAACGTTTTTAAAATCGCTCAACTTTTGTATGTAGGTTATACGTACCACTCTTGCATCATTAATATCTAATGTGAATAAAGAGTCCACTAAGCAAACATTAACTCCAACTTAACGTTTTTCGAATTGCTACCAATTTTAAATCAGTAGAGCTCATATTTAAGGTTGACATTATTAATAACATACTTTCCAGGGATCTTTTCTTTTCTTTTTGGAACCAAACTAAAAAGTGGTAAAATAATTTAAGCCTGGAAATCATTTCAAAATTAGTATGTGAATAGCTAGTAAGGTTCTTCATTGGCTAGGTGGCATGTGAGTTACAGATGCAGCATAAAATTCAGCCCCTGCCCTCTTGGAAGTTATAACCTAGTTGAGAAAAAAAATAATAATAATACAGTTCCTCATTAAGTGGTATGTATTGTATGAATTTTAAAAATAAATAAGGATACCCATGAGTGGCAGAATAGTTCAGAAAGGCAACTATACCATTTAGGCACATGCCAAAAGAAAAAAATTTTTAAAGAATTGTTTCAAATAGGAAGATGTACTTAAGGTTTAAATATAAAATGTCTTCTACTAGAAATCAAACTGCAAAAACAACACAGACCCAATTTCT
Source organism: Rhinolophus ferrumequinum (assembly GCF_004115265.2). Classification (NCBI taxonomy): domain Eukaryota; kingdom Metazoa; phylum Chordata; class Mammalia; order Chiroptera; family Rhinolophidae; genus Rhinolophus; species Rhinolophus ferrumequinum. The sequence goes on from NC_046292.1 coordinate 42,360,868, forward strand.
TTCCTTTACTCTAGTAGGTAAGCTTCAGACACTTGCCCAACCACACTCTGGTTTTATAAGTGCATCCTACAGCCTCAATTTAGGGGATAGCTCTAAACTGCCATGTTTGTCCCAAGTGACCCCTGCCACTGACCAGAGCTAGGAGTGGATATCTGACACTGAAAAGATTTTTGGTAAGACATTAGCAGGCACAGGAATGTAAGGCATGTATAAATTGGGGATACAGTTGGTGCTATGGCAACACAAAGAACTGCAAATGCAAAAGAAGTGGATCTACAGAAAGCATAATGGAGTTAATGTGTAGCAAGAGAGAAACCATGAAGCCTCAGACTTCATGGGGGATGGGGGCCAGAGGAGGGGAAGAAGGAGATAAGGAGATTGAATCACACCTTCCTGGTTCCCAAGAGACCTTGTACTTCCTACATTTAATTGAGCTTCATGAGCTTTTAGTTTCTTCCAAAATTCCGTCTCTTCAAGGAGTTTCTGTATCTTGCAAATAAATGATCTCTGACGTTAGAGGTTACAGGGTATAAAACAATTACTCATTGTTTCATACACAAGCTGCTAACATTTTAGTATTATACATGTTGTTTATTGGAACTGAGGGTTCCTTCTATACTTTGCACAGCCAAATTCCCAATTTTCAACATTAAATCAGGAGAGCTAAAGCAATATAAAGTGCAAATCAGACAACAAAATCCTACTCCCACAACTGACAAAGTCCTACATTCCTAAATACCATGCAGCCATTTAAAACCTGGAGATTTGTGTAATGACTAAGAGATGCACAATTTTAAAAAATAACAACAAATGCTACTTGCAAAAATTCTGTGTATCAGGGAGGGCAAACAAATGTGTAAAGCAGCATCGCACAACAGAACTTTCAGCAGTGATGGAAATGTTCCGTAAGTGTACTGTCTTTTGTGGTAGCTGTTCCACGTGGCTATGGAGCACTTCAAATGTGGCTGGTGTAACTAAACAACTGAATTTTTAATTAATTAATTTAAAACTAAGTGGCTATATGTGACTAGCAGCTACTATATGAGTGCAGGTTTGTAGGGTGCCGGCGGGTGAGTTATCAACAAAGCCACACTGATGTAAATGCAGATTCATACCCATCTAAAGGAGATGCAACAAGTATAGTAATGGAATTTGGGCATAGTGTTGCCAAATGTTTCAATGTTTTCAAGGAAAGTCAGAAAGTCAGACTTCATGTGAAAGTTATCAATGTAAAGATGTTGGCAACCAACTTAAACAAATTTAACCACCTTGACCAAACAAACATATCCAAACCCCATTGAGTTTTTGATCTCTGAATTATGTTATTCATTCATTCACTAAATATTTAATGAGCACCTACTATATGCCATACCAGGTACTTACTGGATGCTATGGATACCACAGAAAACAAAACACACACAAAAATCTCTACTCAATATGTAAAAATAGTAACGCTACAATATGTAGCATGTACCAGGAGTTTTTGTTATGGGTATATTACAATTTTAATAGTTTTCCTTCCTTGAAATGTGTATACATTTTTTTTGGCACCGTGTGTGTGTGTGTGTGTGTGTGTGTGTGTGTGTGTGTGTGTGTATCAAACTGTTCATAGTGGTTATTTTGGGTAACAGGATGGTGGCTATAAGAAACTTAATATTTCCATGTTATATATTTCCATGCTGTTTAAATTTCTGCAGAATGTATTACTTTTGTAAGCTCCAAACCCAGTAGAGGCAACTATTTTGTAATTTCTATTGGTTTCCATTGGATCCAACAAATTCCTTCATATGGTAGACCAGACCAGACCTCCAATTATTTCCCCAGGTACCTTCTCCTTCATCCATCCCTAAGCTCCAGACCCACTGATTTACTTACACTCCTCAGAAAAGAAAAGCTCTCATCTCTGTAACTATGCACATCTATTTACACTGCTTAGCTCTGCTCATATGCCAGGCAAACTCCTGCTCATCGTTCATGACTTATGTGAAATTTTTAAAAAGTACCCTACTGACACAAAGGTGTATCATATGCATATAAGTAAAAACATTATCATTTACATCGCTGACAATCAAGTGTCACAGAAATAGTGCCTGATAGTTTGTAATCCTTGGTTTATCCTTAAGAAAGGGTAAAGAATGGGAGAAGAAACCTATTTATACATTTCCAAAGAGTCCATCACTAGACTACACACAGATAAAAGGAATCAGGGCTGACACAACCACGTCAAAGAATTGAAGGTCAACAAAACATAGCTGGCAGACTTCGAGGAGTACTAAATTAATGATGTGAGAAAATTAAACAAGTCGGATTGTTAGCCTCTAACAACATTTCAGATACTTAATTCTTTAAGTACCATCGCAGAATGAGCAAGTACAGCACTCACTGGCACTCACAGCTGAAGCCCGGAAGACAGTTTTCACAACTCTGCTGAAAATGACTATTTCTTCTCTGGTTTCTATGGAAACAGCTGTCAGATTGGCAAAAATAGGACATGTGCTTTAAAATAATCATTCAAGCAAAGTACACACATGACGGAAGGCTTAGAAAAAATAGATTGGATGGCAAGAGACGTGACTCGTAAGCTTCCAAATGTCAGACTGCACCCCTTCACCATGGCTGAAAAGAACGGATATGCACCTAAATCCGTTTAGGGAAAGGTACACGGCACCGGTCAGAGTCACTACAGCTGATCAATGCCTTTATTCCCAATGAGGTATTTTCACCTCCCTGGACTCAAACCCCACGGAGGATCGCATCGCACCATAAAACTGTTGCTCCATTTTACACTGGCAATTTACACTGAAGAGTATAAAAAGTGATTGTTGTGGGCAAGCTTAGTTAGAAATCACTAAAACTCCCTAGAACTGGTCAGGCAGGAAATCTTCTCTGTTTCACCGCCAGGTTTAGGCAGGCCCACTTACGTCTCTCCTTTAAGAGCGAGGAAGGAGGTAAAAGAGAGGGCCTGGCGCTTAGGCTGCCTTAAGCCGCTAGACGTGGTGTTCCGCAGGGAAAGGTGTCTGTCAACACTGCGCTGATCAGAAACACCCCTTTTACAAAGGAGCTGCTAATGAGGCGGAAAGGCGGAGGGGGCGAAGGAGGGTCTCTTCCTGTACAAATCAGTCACTTGCCAATTTGCAACTCCCGTGCTGTCAGGGCAGCACCCTGGGGTCCCTTCATTTCACAGCGAGAGGAGGGGGAAGAACGGCGCTTTCTCCTCACACAGTCCTCCTCTCTTCACCTCCTTCCTCCCCCCGCTCCCGCGCCGGCGCCCCTTCGTCCCGCCCTGCCCCCACCCCACCCCAGTCCTCGCCACCGAACACCGCCGGGTCCTCACGGGTCCCCACTCCTCACCCCAGCGCCCTTCTAACTTCTCCCCAACCCGACTGCCTTACGCTGCCCCACCCCTGAGCCCGACCCAACTCAGAAAAGTAGGTCAAAGGCGTCTCCACCGGGACACACACCAGCAGTGGCACTCGGGCAGACTCCGCCGACCGACCTACGCGCAAGCGCACGCCCCACGTCAGAAGCCCCGCCTCCTCACTTCCTGCCCTCTGCTCGGGCCAGGGCGCCTTTTGCTCCGCCCACACCGGGCCGACTTCGCACCCTCCCGGGCGAGTCCCCGGCCCGGCGTGGACTGTGGCGCTCTGGCGCCCACGCGTGGCCGGAAGAGGGACGTGGCTGTGGGCGGGACGGCTTGCCTTGGAACAGAGCTTCAGCGATGGTGTCCGTGGAACTTGTTAGCCGATCGTGGTGACCTAAAGAATGATCTCCGCAAGGTTGTACCCGCTGTGGATTCCAAGGCAGCGCTAGCCGCACGGAAAGATACTTGAGGGCTGCCAACAGACTAAGGTTTTTTGGTTCTGAGGTTGCTCTGATAAGGAGAACTCTGCTTTCACGTAACTTCTGTAGAGGCACATTTTAAGAAAGCTGAAGTATAAGCTGAAGCATCTGGAAGTTAGTTGAAAACAGCTGGTTACAAAACGGTGTGTATAGGACACTTCATTCATTCCACCAAAAAATGTTTATTGAGCACCGAGTGCATTCCTGGTGCCAGGTACAGCGGTAAGCAAGACAAAGACCTGACTGTCATGGCGCTTACCTCACAGTGAGGACAGACTGACAATAAGCAAGTAAACAAGTAAATAAACAAGATATTGGATAGTGATGTGATTCCACATTGGTTTATTGTGTTTTTACTTATGTTGTATGCACAATGAAAAACATTTTAAAGGATATGACATTGAACAACTTTAGGTATCACTTTTGAAGGATTTATAAGTAATGTTTTTCTTTTATCTTGTGTGCCTGTGTTTTATAATTTGCCTTTTACTTTGACGGTACTATCCTCGCAGATCCTTGACCACCGGTTCCCTAAAAACTGAAGTAGCAGGTCCCTGAATCTTCATCAATTTATCTGCCACCCTCTGAAGTGCGTGCATCTCACCAAGGCTTCCCATGTGCCAGCCACCTTGCGCTAGTCCTGTCTGATTAGCATGATGTCATCAATGTAACAGACGGGTGTCATGTTCTGTAGGAGGTCCAGGTGATCCAGATCCTTTTGGACTATATCACGACAGATCACAGAGCTGGCACAATGGCTGTGATCAGGGCTACTACGATGGTTAGGTCTGCAGCAGTCCGTAGACCATTCTCCTGGTTTCTGAAGGGGCCAGACTAGCAAATTAAATGGAGATATGACTGGATGACCATTCCTGCATCCTTTAGGTGTTTAAGGGTGACGTTAATTTTCGCCATCACTCCACCCTCATTCTCTTGGATGAATTGTTTTATTATCCCAAGTTCGTAAGGAAGGGAAAGTTTCAGAGGCTTTCACTTGGTCTTCACCATGAGAACTGAGAGCCAAGGACCTAATGTGGAGTGGCTCCAGCTACCCAATATATATTCCCTATTATGCACCTAGGGATTGGGGGAATGACCACTGGATGGGTCTATGGACCCATTGTAAGCTGGGTATTGTCTAGCACTCTGCTTATTACCTGACCTTCATAAGCCCCACTCGTACAGAGGGGCCATAATAACACTTTGGGTTTCTGGGTAATAAGATCCTTTCAGAGCCTATGTAATGTCTGGGTATTGCTCTCTCCCCAACATATAGTTAGCTGAGAAAATGGTCATAGATCATAGAATAATCATTACAGCAAATACTTGTTTCGGTGTCATTGGGTCCTTCTTCTTAGGGACCCAGCCACCCTTTTACTCAATGGGTTCTCTGGTCTGGTTCTCAAAATTGACTCCCATCTGAGAATTCAGCAAGGAGCATGCCTTTTGTGGGGGACAACAACCCTCAGACTCCTACTTCTCCATTTTTGCCTTCTTCTGGTGTAGATGTTAAGCAACACACTGTAGGCTACCCATCTATGTATCCCCTAGGGACACCTTGTACTATTAAATACCTTCACATCCCCCTGCAGATCAGGCCCCTGAGGCTGCCCCTCTGACCTTGCCAGCAGTTGTAGTAATTACATAGCCTCCAGTCTCCAGACTTCTGGTAGTTATAGCTACCACCTGGCTTCTGTTACTTCTGTTACTCCCGGGATATTATCAAGCCCAGTCCTGTGATTGCTTCTCTTACCATCCTCCGTGGCCTGCAGAGGACAGCCCCTTCTGCACTTCTTAGTGATGCTGGCTCTCCTCTCACCAGTGCGTCCCTGTTACCTGTGTTTATGGTCTGTCCTTTAATCCTCCCATGGAATATAACCCTCTGTCTGGTCTTCTGGCTCCACACAATAAATTCTTTCAGCAAGCCCACTTCGTTCAGGACCTTCTTTCCTTTCTCTTCGGTTGGCCAGGGCAATTCAGCAGCCTCACCCAGACATGTGCCTTGTCCCCAGGACATCGTGCACCACTGACTAGTTAATCTGGGCGTACAAAGACCTGGCCCCAGCACTTCAGTTGAGGAACACGCTACAGGCCATCCTAGCTCCAGAGGTCTTCATGGGATTGACTGAGAAGCCCCACTTCTCCCTCCACCCAGTCCTCTTTCCCTCACTCCATCTTGGTGTTGTCCCTGAGGACCATCCCCCCCCACACACACACACACCCCCCCCAACAAACCTGCACACAAAGACTTACCTCAGAGTCTGTTTCCAGGGAACCGAACCTAAGGCAACTCAGTTTTCTCCAGGAGTGGAAGCTGCTTTGGTGCCGAAAGACTTTCATTCGCATCTCTGTGAGGAAGTACTAAAGGCTGAATACTGAGTTAAAGGAGAGACTAACTCTGAAGAATTAGTAGGCATGACCTGTGTTAGAACCAACTACAGACAGGAGCTCCACAGACAATACGACTCTGCTGATCTAGATTCAGGCTGAGAGCCAGGCGAGGTGGCTGCAGGATTTCCTGAGGGTCACATATTTGGCAGGCTGCAATGGTGGTACCTTGACTGAAGTGGCCTTTCATTTTTCTTAAAAATGTGCCTGGCATGACGTTCCAAATGTTGGAATTGACAGGTCTGAATCTGCAATCACCCCAACATAAATAACTGCAGCATCTTCATTTACATATTCTATTTCAACAAAAATTCACTCAGTGTTTTCTTCATTCACGTTTGACTTTCTTTACTTTCTTCTTCTGTCATCCCAGCCTTTCTTCCCATATAACATGAACAGACATGCCATTTTATTTTTTATTTTATTTTATTTGTGCTTGAAGAGAGTGGTCACACCAAGTTCCATTGTATAATTTTTATAAATACCCACCTGGATTGTTATGACACTAGCTTGCTGACTGGTCTCCCTGCCTCTGTCTCATTCCCCTTGTCTACACAGCAGCCACCGCAGACCCAGGTCCTGAAGTTGGGAGCCAAGACGATTCAATATGGTGCAGCGAGCCCCAGGCTGGCCCACAGGGATGGCCACAGCTTGGATGCATTCTTGCTCACTCCTCAGAAATGATTTCTCCAGAGATTCCAGTTGAGCACTTTTCTAAGAGTCACTGCAAACTATTATTTATTTATTACACAAGTAAAATATTAATACTACAGAAAAGCAACACAAAAAAGAGAAAAGTACCTTTAACTCCACTACCCAAAGATTTTCACTGTTGACATTTTGCTATGTAACCCTCTTGAGATGAAAGATTTAAATTACTATAAATATTTAAAACTTTGATAGGATGAAATGTTTCTGTCACTTAAACATGCATTCACTTTATTAGTAATGACATAAACACTTTTTTATGCTTATATATTATTTGGACTTCTCCCTAGCAAATTGCCTGTTCATGCCCTTAACCGATTTTTCTATAAAATATTAATTTTTATTCTATTGACTTGTAAAAATGTTTTACATTTTTAATAATTGCCTGTCATTTATGTAGCTTGATGTTTGTCTTTCAACTTTGTTAATTTATGTATACACATATACATAATTTTTAAAACTTTGATATAGACAAATCTATACAACTTTCGTTGCGATTTCTGCCTTTAAGGTCGTATTTACATTCTGTCTCAATCCCAAGATTATATATTTACCAATTTTTTTCTAGTATTTAATGATTGTGTTCTTACTTAAACCTTTAATCTATCAAGAACTTATTTCATTGTAAGGTAGTTCAGAAAAATACAAACTAAACTATTTTGTGAATGATTAGGCCAGGAGAACTTTTACAAAAGACACATGCATATGCTTTTCTCATGGGGAGCACTACCAAGGTAACTGCTGTCCCAACAATTTATTGAATAACCCACCCTTTCCTGACTGACTCGAAATGTCACTTTTGTTATATACTAAATTCTCATAAATGCCCACATCTGTTTCTGGACTCTCTTTTGTTCCTTTGTCTGTCTATTCTGGCACTAGTACATGATTCGAATTACTCTAACTTTACAATATAGATTTTATTTTCAAATATTTTCTGGCTCTTCTTACACATTTGACCTTTAAGATGAACTTTAGAATTATTTTTTAAGTCCTCCCCACTAAAAATACACTGGGCTTTTGATTTGTTTTATTGCTGTTGTTTTTAAACGGATTAATTCTGAGGAATTTTATATCTTTGCAATGTTGAATCTATCAATCCAGGACACTGACATGTGTCTCCATTTATCCAGGTCTTCTTGTATGTCTCTCCATAAAGTTTTACAGTTTTCTTATATGGTTCATAGCAGTATATTTTTTAAAGGAAATATAAACTTTGATTTCTTAGGATTATAGAATCTAAGAACTGGAAGGGACTTAAAAATCATCTCATCCTACCCCAATACGTTGCTGAGTCTGCCTCTCAAACAACCAAAGATATGGGGTGCATGACAACATCACACTGGATGTATTTTCTGTGACTTCACGTTTATCACTTGAACAATAGGTCTTGGAGAAATTTCTTTATCAGTGGATATACTCGTTGATCAACTTAATTCATTTTAATCACTACATGGTGTTCTATGGAAAGGATATTACATCATTTAATTTATCGTTCCCCTATTTATGGACATTTTAGCTATTTCTATTGTTTTGCTATTATAAATAACTCACCTTACAACCTTGAACCCTAACTAAAATCAAAGTCCCCCAAATTCAAGAGTACAAAACCACCACTTGCAAAGTCCCCCTCCACAATATCCCCACCAGGTGGCAGAATGGCTGTTCAAATAAAGGCTTTTGTTTGGCTTTCCACAGTGCCCTTCAGTTCTGTTCAATAAACATTTATTGAACAAGCATTATATAGTAAACACTGGACATTTTTAATACACAATTTCAATACAATCAATAAGTTCATTAACTCAAAAATACTTATGGAGCATACACTCTGTGCCAGGCAGTGGGTAGGTTCGAGGGCTCCGGGGAAATTTAGTAATCCCCTGCTATTGCCTGAACTCCAACAATTCTCAAAATAAAACAAGGGTCATTACAAGATAGTACCAATTTATTTCTAAGCCCCAGATAATTCTTCACCCATTGGACCAATAGGGCAGGCATCAGGTCCTCAAATAATTTGGACACTCCCTTAAATTTTTTGTGAGAGTTTTGTGCTTATATTTATTCTCATGCTCTTGCGCATGCTGTTCTTTCTGTGTGGAATGTTATCAAATTTGGGGTTCCCTCAGAAGGATCCCCTAAGGAAGGATTCAAATGCAAGTAATTTATTTGGGAGGCGATCCCAAGAAATACTGGTTGGAGAGTAGACAAGGGAGTCAGGGAAGGGAAGGAAGCCAATAAATGATGCATTAACAAACAAGTTACAAATAGGGGCAAATGGAATGGAGTCCCTTTGATAAATGTGGGGAGCTTATGAAACACACGCCTCAGAGTTTTCCCACCTGAGGGATGAAGTTGCTGGGCCATTTACCCACCAGCTCCAGCTAGTCATTGGTTGAGGGTTGTCCTGGGGGTGATTAATTCTCTGGCACTTCCAGCCTCCTGCATGTGCTTCTGCGGGCCCAGAAAAAGCAAAGAGTTTCAAATGCTGGCAGTTGCAAGTTTGACCAGCATGTGCAGAAATGTGGGCCAGACACCAGCATGCAGGGAGCTATGAGTGAGCATGAGTAGCATCTGCTACAAATGCCTTTTCTACTGTCACCTGGCTGATTCATTCTTTAAAACACAAGACAGAAATCACCCACGCTGGCAAGTCTTGCATACATCTGCACCAGGCCTGGTAAGTTGCCCACTTTGTGCTTAGGTCATTCTTCCTGAGAGATTGTAGGTGTTGACCCTGAGACCCAGGCTGGCCTGGTTCCAAATCCCAGGACCAGATCACTAACACTCTCCCGTACAAATGGGGCCCCTTGGCTGACAGATGCATCATCCCATCTCTGCCACTGTCTTCATAGGGCCATCTTCTCTGTGTTTCTGTGCGTCCTCTCTTCTTATAAAGACATCAGTCATTGGATTTAAGGCACCACCCTAAGTCCAGGATGATCTCCTCTCAAGATCCTTAGCTGAATCAACACCTACAAAGACTCTGTTCCCAAAAGTCACGTTCTGAGGTTCCATCTCAGGTGGATAAGAATTTGGGGTGGGGAGACACTCTTCAACTAGGGAATCAACAGACCAATACCATATTTGGGGATTTGAAGGAGATGAAATTCCTCTGTGTGGCTCTTAAATTGGGAGAATATGAGACGGGAGCTGCTGGCGGCTGTCTTGCTCATGAGGAGAAAGCCTAGAAAATGAGGCCAAGGCAAGAGCACAATAAACATATAAAGAGAGAAAGAGAAACTTGGCATTATTTGAAATCCTTGGCTCCAGCCATGCCTGAAGCTAACACCTCCCTTTCATTTTCCAGTTACATCAGTCAACAAGTTTCTCTTGCTTCAACTAGGTAGAGTTGAGTTGCTGCTGAAATAGTCCTTACTGATACGCTCAAATATTGCATGTCTGCTTTCCTCCTCGATCCATTTCCTCTTCCTCCTCTTACACCTGACACTTTCCTGTTTATCCTAAGGTCTCAGTGCAAAGATAACTTTCTCAAGCAGATCTTCCCTGAACTGATCCCCACTTCCACCCCAGATCACATCGGTTCTCTGTGCTGAATGTTCTCGTAGACCTGCATTCCCTTATCGTGACACTTATTATAAGTACCTGTTTAATTTATTCCCCTGTCCCACCACCACCACTTTGCTGAAATATGAGATCTTTGAGGGCAGGAACAAATTCTGCTTATTGCTACCATCCCTTTTCTAGCATAGTGATAAAACATAGTAGGTGGCTAATGTCTATTCCTGCACAGTTCTGTATCTTTGTTTATCAAAAGCATAGTAAAATAAATTATGACGAAGTTTAAGTGTTTTTGTGTAACTACTAGACAATTGTAATATGCCCTGATTAGTTTTTAGTATAAAAACTAGAAATTGCTTTAACTTAGGAATTTCTTAGTGAAATTATAATATACTTTTTAAACTCCCAGGCTGATCAAATGAAATCATTTGAAGAGGATAATTATACTCATGGAGGAAGAAAATTATTGCTTTGATGGTGTTTAGGGTCTGATTAGACTAAAGAAAGGGAGAACCCAATTTGCTAGTTCTTCAAGCATTTCCTGAAGATCTTAAAATATAAATAATACATCACCTTGAACTGTCCGTCTTTTAAATAACTTTTGTTTTTTTCCTGTTGTGAAAGCAAATTATCGTCATTTTGGGAAATTTGGAAAACTCATAAAAGCATAGTTGGAGACTATAGAAAGCCCCAGCAATCCCTTCAGTGGATCTTTGTCTTTTATTTCTGTGTGTATATATAACCAAATGTCAGCTCTGATCCTGTTTCTTGTCCCCAGGGGCACCCCAGCATTTAGGGCCCTTACCTTCTCAGGGTCCCTCCAATGGGCTTCTCGACTTCACTTCTCATGGGTGTTCCTTTTGATTTGCACACAAACAACACTACCCATACAACACACTTGCATAGCCAACTTATCCTGAAAATTTGAAGGTAAAGTCAAGGAGGAAATTTATTTCACATTTTCATATTCTTCATTCATTCATTCATTCAGCAGATACAGCCTTTAAAATAAAAGGAATATTACAATTCCCTTTTCTTAGTGAAGTCACACACTAGGGGTCTTTCCCATTGAATAATAAGTATTCCCCCAAAAAACTCATTTCCACTTGGAACCTGTAAATGTGACCTTACTGGAAATAGTGGCTTTGCAGGTGTAATCAAGTTAAGAATGATTCCTAATACAATGAATGGTGTCTTTATAAGATGGAAATTTGGACTTAGACATACACAGAGGGAAGACAGCCATGTGAAGTAGGCATGGATTGGAGTGATGCTGCCATAAGCCACGAAACGCCAAGGATTGCCTGCAACTACCAGAAGTAAGAAGATGCAAGGAAGGATTCTTCCCTAGAGCTTTCAAAGGGAACATGGCCTTGCAGAAACCTTGATTTTGGACTTCTAGCCTCCAGAACTGTGAGAAATTAGTTTTTTGTTATTTTAAGCCACTAGTCACGTGGTACTTTGCTATAGTAGCCCCGGGAAACTAATACAGGGTCCAACGCCCTGGCTAATGAGCCTTCCTTCCGGCTCCCCCCACCGCACCTCCCCCACCAGCTTCCACCTAACTTAAAAAAATTTCCTCCCACTCCTTCTTTTTTTGTTGTTGTTTTTTTCTAAACAAGATAAAAAGGCATACAGAATGATGTTTTAAATTTTATGTGTCCAGGGGATATACAAAAAGAAGTGAAAACACAAAGAAGTGCTTAGACTTGGAAGCTTATATACCATTTTAACAAAGGGGGATACATTGTGGAGAAGTGAGCAAAGGAAAGGGGGGTTGGGCTTCTAGGGGGAGTAAATTGTGGGAAGGTAAATGTATGGGGAAACTAATGGAAGATAAGATAAGGGTTATTTTAGTAAGGTTTATTTATATAGACTCATCTAGGTACCATTTCCATTTCCAGTTGTTCTCCTCTTTCTTATATGGGCAGCGGAGCAGGGGTGCTATTTGGAGGGGTGTACATTCACAAGAAGAATTTATGCCCTGCTTTTAGGTAGATAGGGAGAGGGCAAAGAGTTCTTCCTGTGTCTGCTTTTTCAAAATTGCCTTCAACTCAAAATAATCTTTATGCCAAAGTGTCATATTTTTCCTCCCACTTCTTTATGCAAAGCAATTTAGGTTCCTTAGCTCCTCACCAGAGAGGTCTCCACTTTGCATATCCATGGCTCATTCTCTGCTGCACCAAACGGGGTGACCCTGAAGGGGTTCCCTTTCTTCTGCCCTAGCAGGCTGTGCATAAGAAACTGAGTGCAGTAAGGACTGGTTCCTACACTGATAAAAATTATTCCATTCCACCTGAAGATTTAAAAAAAAGAAAGAAGCAAAAAAAAAGGGGGAACGCAAGCAGTTATAGTCAGTTTGGATTTAAAACAGCAGTTTACTTCTAAAATAACAAATTTGTTCCCATTTTTATAACGGAGTGGGTCGTTATGTAATTTTGTTACTTCTCTCACTTCACTTAACAGCATATTATGAGCATTTTTCCCTATTAAAAAGTCCTCAAGTATTATACCATAATTTTTACAGATCCACAATCCCTTATCCACAAATATAAAATGTTCGGAAAACTGTTTTGCCAATGCATTTGACTACAAGGCTAACCTAATGTGGCCTAGTGCTATTTATGGCCTATTCATACCAATTAGTGTGACAATAAGTTTCATGACAGAAATCTGGATGTGTTGACATTGCCACAGACAGACCCTACTGAGAGGGCAAAAAGAACAACGCACCGCATGATCCTTCTAAAACCTGATCATTCTGAATTCTGAAACGTCGTTCCGCTTCTCAAGTAGTTGTGAACCTGTTGTTGGATATTTAGATTATTCTCAGCTTTTTGCTATTATAAAATTGATGCAACGAACACGTCTTATATTTGACCTTCTGTCTGCATCACTGTCGATTTCCTTAACATAAAAAAAAAAAGAAAATTCCTTAACGTGGAATTCAGAAGTCAAAGAAAATAAACACTTGTAAGGTTCTTGGAAGATATTGTCAACTTGTTTTCCAGTAAATGTGAACTTATTTGGAAATAGTGGCTTTGCACTATTACTAATACTAATTACAATACTAATAACTAATAACAATACTAATTAACACCTCCCTCACCAGCCCTGAGTGGTACCAATTTTATTGCTTTCACAGAGGAAAATTTTATCCCATTTTGCTTTGAACTGACTTGATGACTGCCATTGTTAGATATATATTTTAAAGATGTTTGTTATCATTTCCAGTTCCTCTTCTGGAGTTGCCCATTCATGAGCTTTGTCCATCTTATACTGAAGTCTGAGCTGTCTCATAAGGTTGTTAGGTATATGTGATGCACCACGCCCAGGGGGGGCGGTGGCCCAAATCAAGCCTGACTCCAATCATTTACCTGTGCATAGTTTTCTCCTTACAAAGCTGCTTACCTACCTGTGTACTTGCCAAGCATTGACTTTTAAGGCTGGGTCCAACTGGATGTGGTGTCTTTTTCTAATTTATCTGCCCAGAGTGGGTACCCTTTCTAATTTGCCCAAAGGTACCTAGCTTAGGCCTTGATTAGATAATTGCTTTTCTAATCAATTTGTCTCAGGTCTTTATATAGTAAAGCTATTAACTTTTTGCATATTATATTGCACTGACTGTTTTTCTTTGCTTATTGTTTTATATTAGTGCTACTCGTAAAGTGTTTCTATGTATGAACACGCCTTTCCATGTGTTCCATATTGCTTTTTCTTAAGAAACTTTTCTGGAGTTAAAGGTAGCTTAATTTTTCTTCCTTTTGCTTCTGAATAATTTGAGAACTGAGATATGGGTGGAAATGTATGAAGTCTACCTCCTTGAACACTTACTCCCAGATGTCGAAGATACATATTAAGCCCTATTTAAACTACAGGCAGAGCTAGCCCTCCTGGGGGACATCTACACCCACCTCATCTAGCTAACCATTTAATCAGCATTAATTATTGAGCACCTGCTATGTTCCATGCACTGTGCTAGACTTCGGGAATGCAGAAGCAAATAAAAAGAAACAGCCCTTCCCTTCATGGAGCTTACATTGGACATTGTATCTTCAAGTTTAATATAACTATTATTACAAACAGCTAACTTTAGTGCCTGGCTCACTGTGTGCCCGGTATTCATCTAAATGCTTTGCATTGACCAGCGTGTTTATTTCTCTCAACAACCCTATGAAGAGGTACATATATTGTCCCCATTTTACAAATGAGGAAACTGAGGCACAGGGAGGTTAAGTAACTTGATCCAAGATCACACACTGACAAGCAGCTTTGCCAGAATTTGCACCTAGACAGTCTCAGGGATTTACGTTCCCACAGCACTCTCATGGATTTGAACTGTCGGCTCCAACTTTCTCCTTTTGCCCAGACCCCAAACAGCAGGCAGCAGGTGAACACTAACCTTCAGTGGCAGAGACTCAGATCGCTTTGGTCTGGGGCTTTGCTCCCACTGACATCCTCCTTCCTAATCTGATCAGTGCCCCTGACTCTGCCTTAGCCTTATCTCCTGGTTCCAGGCTTGTCCTTTCATCTCCATCCCTGGTTTTGACCCTTCTTGGTTTCCTCGACCAGCTCATTCTCCTCTTGCTGGCTGGAGTGAAGGGCTGGAGTCTTATGAGGCATGGTGCTCGTTCCTTCCCCTTTCAGTACTCACCCCCAAACTCCCAATAATTCCTTCCTAGAGTTCGTCACAAAAAGCAATAAGGAAACCTCTGGATTAGAAATGACAGAGAATGGCTCCAGGAGGGACATGACAACTAGAAGACATCCACCAGGATTCACTATTGATTGTAAAAGACATCTGCTAAGTTCTCAAATGGTCCTTTGAGGGATTCCATGTAGGTCCCTGAGAATAAGCCTTCCCACTGGCACCATCAGGATTTGGCATGGAATCTGGCTCCTTGCCCTGCAGGGTCGTGGAGTGTAAAAACCTCAGACTCTGAGGAGGGCAGTCCTAGATTTGAATTTTAACTGTACTCCTGACCAGCTATGTGATTTCTGGCTAGTCATTTATTTAGGCTTTGGTTTCCTCATCAGTAAAGCAGGAATAGCAGAACATACTTCATGTTCATGCCGTTGTGAAATGAATGAGGTAATCAGGATAAAGCTTGTAGGACTATGTTTGTTTTGCCACATCCTACATGTGGAATAAATGACAGCCATTGGTATCATCAGTTCAATTCAACACACTTTTCTTGGAGCTTATTAGTTGCCAGACACCCTGTACAACCCTGTGTGGGATACAAGAATAATTCTCCCAAGAGTCTATTTTCCTCCTTGGAAAGCCTTTGTTCAAAAAGAGATAAAGGAGGGGGTGACCGGTTAGCTCAGTTGGTTAGAGCGTGGTGCTAATAACACGAAGGTTGACGGCTCGATCCCCGCATGGGCCACTGTGAGCTGCACCCTCCTTAAAAAATAATTTAAAAATAAAATAAATTAAAAAATAAAAAGAAACCTATAAAAATGGGGTGTGAGGGGGATAAAGGAGAGAGCCACGGGAGAAAGAGCTCTTTGGAAACTAAATACAAAATTCATGCTGGCATACAATTCTACAGGTGCAGGATAGTATATTGGTTAAGAGCAAGGATTGAGGCGCCATTCTGCCATTCTCTGTGAGGCAGACACCATAATGCCCTTCCCCACCAAAGGTGCCCACATCCTAATCCCCATAATTTGTGAATATGTTACATTACATGGCAAATGGGATTTTACAGATGTGATTAAGGTGAGAGACTTTGAGACAGGATAATCTTATCCTCAATCATGTGGGTCTCATTTAATTATATGAGTCCTTACAAGTGGGAAACCTTTCCTAGCTGTTGCCAGAAAGAGATGGGACAATGAAAAAACGGTCACAGAGATGCAAGGTGAGGACTCAACTTGCCAAAGCTGGCTTTGAAGGTGAAGGAAAGGAGCTACGAGCTTGAGGGATGTGAGCCACCCCTACAACCTGGGGGAAGCCCTCAGTTTACAGCCCGTAAGGAAGTGGAGATCTTGGATCCACAACTGAAAAGGAACTTAATTCTGCCAACAACTGAATGAGCCAATTTCCCCTAGCACTCCCAGAAAAGAATGCAGCCCTGCAGGCACCTTGATTTTAGCCCAGTGAGACTTCTGTGGGAATTCTGACCTAGGGAACTGTAAGATAATAAATGTGCATTAATATAATAAATTAGTAAAAACTAATATGCTCTGGCTTGCAAATTTACAAATTATTAGAGACAGTACAGCACATTGATTGAGAACATGGATTTGAGGGCCAGTTTGTTTGGGTTCTAATCCCAAATGTGTTACTTATTAGATGCGTGACCACAGGCAAGTAATTTAACTTTCTGTGTCTTCATTTTTTAATCTGTTACAGGAATAATAATTTAGCCACTCATACCAGTTAGGGTGAAAGAGTATGCTAAAATAAAAGACTATTATAGAGACACCATAATAATGTAATTTGAAAACAAAGACATTTCTTTCTCACATCACAGTTAAAGATAAGTGTCCTACTTGGCAGTTGTTTTATACAAACCAGGAGGGCTGTGGCTCCACTTTTGTAAATAGGTAGCTTCCAAGGTTGCTCTTGTACCCCTAATAGCTATTAGGGGACTAGAGAAAGAAAGTGGAGTGGAAGTGCAATCACATTGCACTGGAGAGAGCTCAGCCATTACTAGTTAAACAGGTTTTGGGGGGCCTTGCTATCATTCTGAGATGAGTGATCATTTAAGAAATATATACTCGATCTTTTCATATCTTATATCTAATCTTTAAAATTAAGCATATTAGCTAAGCCTCTACCTATATTACAAATAAGAAAACAGGAGTCTGAAAGGCCAGGTAACTTCAAAGCCCATTTATTTACATTTAACCAAAGTATGTCTCCCATTTAAGTGGTATTAAAAAGCTAAAGAACCACTACAATTTAAGAACAGAAATGATCGAGGAAAAAATTAAAATAAATGAGAGACTAACTATGGAGACAAGTGGAACAAACATTAGACAAGCTAGAAGTCAGGGCATTGGAGCTCTAGGGTAGCTGCCTGATTTGAGTAAATCCATTCTCCTCTCTGGGCCTGTTTCTTCCTCTGTAGGTGGACTAAATGATCCTCTTTCCAGCTCTGACATTCTGCGATTCTACTTAGAAAACAGTGAAGCCAAAAATATGTAAGCAGAAAGAAATGACGTGATTTTTTTTTAAATTGCCCCAATTAAGGAAATAAGAGTGGAGAAAGTCCCGGTGACCAAAACAAGGAAATCAGACAAGCCTTGCAACTCAGAAGACAAGCTGCAACCTGCTGGGTCAGTTGTCACACCTGCTCCTCACATTCCTTCTGAGGGCAGCCCCAGGCCTACACACAAAGCAGTGAATGGAAGTTTTGAGGGGAAACCCTGGACATGGAGACCAACCCCCCCCCCCCGCCCCCCGGGGATAGCTAGTTCTGGATAGTCTTGTCCCCAGCAGAAGCAAGCTGAGTTTCAAAACAGAAGTATGAGGGGCTCCTCCTCGGAAGAAGGAAATAAGAAAGTTGTCTCAACCTGCCTGATACATGGATAGCAACCTGGGCTAGGAAGCCAAACAGAAAGGTTCGGAACCCTGGCTTTGGCACATGGAGGGTGTGTGATTATGAGTTACTCAACCTCTTTGGACCTCTGTTTTCTGACATGTGAAATGAATATAATCTATAGGAGAGAATAAAATTTAAGATGTATTGAACTCGAAGTGCCCAGATTATTCTAGGCACTCTTACCATTTACCTCATTTAATCTTTGCAATAGTGATAAGAAAAATTTGTAGTTTTTTCAACAGACAAGGAAACTGAGGAGAGTAAAATGGAGCAGCATTTGCCCAGCAGAGGAGGATTTGAACTCAGGTTTGCCAACAGTTGGGTTATTTCCAGTAAGCCAATGTCTAAAAGATGATACCGGTGAAAGTGCTTTGAGAATTATTAACGAACTGCTAAAGTGTAAGCCCTCATAGTCCTGAATCGATGCAGAAGTTTAGAAATTATCCAGAAGCAACATTCTAATGAAGGAATGGGCTTCTTCAGGGCTTTTTCCTTTCTTCAGCTTCCCACTTCATCCTTAATCTGCTAATTTTGTAGGCAGTCAGGTGGTAAGTTTTTTGAAAGGACTCTTGAAATAATGGCAGCCTGAGAATGAAAATACTGGATAAGGAGTCAAGAGACTTTCCCGTTCTCGCTGTGCCACAGAAATATTAATCTTGAGAAGGCACTCGCCCTTTCCTTGGTAAAATAAAGGTTTAGGTTAGAGATATTGCCAAGTTTCCTTTAGCTAAGTCACTTCAGTGACTCAGGGAAGTGGAAAGCATGGAGGGAACCGAGAGTGGTCCCTCAAGCTCACTGTCCTGGTTCCCATTCTAACCTGCAGTACATCCGCAGTCCTTCCCACTGCGGGGAAGCCAGCCCACCTCCACCCTCTCCTCTGTTAAGCCCCAGTTGAGCCTTTGAAAAGGCTTAGAGCCTACAAGTAGGAATAGTTACAGACTTAGAGATCTCTGGTGATAAAGTGGATACTTTATCAGCACCAGTGCACACCTGCTACAGCCCCAAGCTGTGAAGGCAGCACCTGAGAGCTACCTCCTCTCAGTTCTTACTGTTGTTTCAGTCTTAGAGGGTAGGCACAGACCACAGAGAAGAGGTGGGAGAAAAAACATGGGGTGGATGCCAGGGAGAGAAACTGAAGTCCAGGACCTAGCTATTTGCTCTAGGATATACCAACCACTCCCTCCTTTGTTACGTGCCCATTGTTTCAGCAATTTCCCAGGAACTGCAGGAACTTGTTTACCAGTAGGCTACCCCACAGAGACCTTCTAGCACACTCAACTTCACCTAAATGAATGGGAATGAGTGAAAATGAGGAGATAGAGACAAGCTGCTAGTTTTTACAGCTAATAGGAAGTAAACGTTTTTAAAGCACATTACCAGTAAAATCTTAGGAAAACCTCAGCTCAGCGTGTGCGGAGGGAGGGAGAGAGAGAGGGAGAGGGGGGAGAGAGAGAGAGAGAGAGAGAGAGAGAGGAGAGGAGAGAGAGAGGGAGAGGGGGGGAGAGAGAGAGAGAGAGAGAGAGAGAGAGAGAGAGAGAGAGAGAAAGAGAGAGAGAGAGAGAGAGAAAGCCAGAGCATAGGGTTCACTGCAGACTGGCTGTAACTATGGGGCAAAAATCTTTTAAACTCTCTCAGAGCCCCACACTTTGGGATTAAGTAAATTGCCAAGGGCACAATGGGAACAGTACCTACTTCCAAATAAGGCAAGGATTCAAAAGAGAGACAGCTTCTGAAACTGACATTTTTTTCTTCTCCACTGGAGAATTCTTGTTTAGAGATAACCTAAGGCTGGTCCCCCTGTCCAACCACAGCAGTTAGTTCTAGCCTCCTCCCTCAGACCCACCCTCCTAACAGTTTGAGAGAGGTTTCCAAATAATCTTATTTTGAAACACCAGTATTTATACCAGCCTGTTAATGCATCTCTGGTGTTTACCAGAGTGGCAGTAAGAAATGCCCGCTCCTGCAAAAAAGTGTTAGAATTTGAAATAAGAAATCCGAGTGGTGGGAAACTAGAGAACAAAGCGATATAAACCTGGAGCAAATGTTCACCAACTCCATCTTTCCGTTTGTGCCTTTTCCATATTTTATTAAATCCGTGTTTTTTTAAAAAATGACAGCAGCGTTATCAAAGACAACATATGTACAAACATTTTACAAAAGAATCGTTACTAATATCAGCTGTCATGGGGCGAGCTGAAGACTAGACGCTGAGTTGCTGGGGCAGAGTCCGGCCTTAAACAAAGACATCTAAAATGTGTTCAGGCAGCTGAAACAGACTTCTTCCCCCGGTGACAAGCATATGCGGTCGGTAATACAAACGATGGTAAAGGAGGATACTACACCGGCCCAATTAGGGGCTCCTCATGAGGCGGGCCATGATACAAGTGGAGCTAATCAAATAACTTACAACGAAGAGAGGAAAAGGGCTGTTTCCCATTGAAACACATTTAAGCCTTCAACAAGGATTGCATCACTTGCAAAACTGCTGGGCTGTGGTACTCGAGTCTTATACAGAAACCCTATGCCAAACTTTCCTTAACTCTTTGAGTCAGGTTTCTTGTTGGACCTAAAGGGAAGGAATTTTAGAAATGCTTCCTTCAAGACAGAAGTCAGAAAAAGGGGTGACCCTGGGACAAGGATCTATTAAACTTGGTGGGGTGGGGAGAGGCAGGGAACTGGGAGGAGAAATGTCTCCCTTGGGCCAAGAATCCAGAAGCGAGAGTCACTTTAGTCTGGAGCCCAGGACTGAAACCCGGTTCTCCACCCCGCCCGTACCTACAAGCTCGGTTGCTTTCTCAACTCCCCAAGTTCCTTGATTTCCACCTTCTTGTACTTCCCTGTCTTCCTCCGGTTGCTGATCACCAAGACGACCACGCCGGCGACGATGGCCGCCACGACCACCACGATGACAGCGATGAGGCCGCTCGTGAGGCGCTTCATGGAGAACTGGGGGGGCTTCTCGTCCAGGTAGTAGATGAGCGTCCGCTCCACCAGGAGGGGCTTGCCGTGCACGTTCACGTCGAGGCCCTGGCGGCCCTGGAACAACGACTCGCCCTTGACGTCCCTCTCGAAATAGTAGGCGGCGTCCGCGATGTCCACGTCGCCGGGGGCCTTCTGCGACGCGTTCTGCCGCAGCTCGATCTGGATGGTGGGCTGCTCGTAGTGCACGGCTGCCAGGAACCTGGGGTGCAGCCGGTACCGCTCGCGGAAGAGCCGCCGCAGCTCGGCGTCCAGGTCCGAGTGGTTGAAGGAGCCGGAGGACGGGCGGTGCCGCAGGTCGATAAGGATGTGGTGGGTCCGCACCAGCTCGTCGCAGCGCAGGTTCAGGTCCCCCTTGTCGGTGCGGCGCACGCCCACGGAGTTCACGCACCAGCACACCGACGTCTGGTTGCACTGGCGGGCCTTGAAGCGGCCCTCGTGGTCGCACTCGGGGTCGTACAGGCCGTCGTTGTCCACCAGCGCGTGCTCGCTCGGCCGCACCAGCTTGCGGCCGCTCTTGTGGCTTCTCATCCGCGCCTTGAGCAGCAGGCACTTGGAGGTCAGCGTGGAGCAGTTGACCTCGAAGTCCGAGCCCAAGGCACGGCACTGGCAGCGGCCCCCCGGGCCGTCCTGGCTGCATGTGGTCATCTTATTGGTTGGGCACGTGCAGTTGTCCTGCGCGGCCGTGTGGCCGGTCACGGCCGCCAGTAGCAGCAGCAGAAACAGCGGCAGCGAGGGCGACGGCAGCTCGAGACCCGGGCCACCGGCCATGGTGCGGCCGGGGAGCGCAGACAGGACGCTGGGCAGAGGGGCGCTGGGGCTCTGATGGGCTCCGGCTCCGCGGTCTGGGACAGTCTCCAGGCGTCTGCCGCCGGCCGCTCCCTCCCGCACTTATACTCTGCCGGACCTGCCCAGCTGGTTCCGCCGCCAACTCACCCTCTGGTATTTGGGTGACACATCCTGCACCCCCCCGCCCCCAGGCACCCCGGCACCCGCGTCCTACTGAAGGCACAGCGCGCCCTACGCTGCCCGGCGATAGGATCAGGAGAGCGGAGGCTGCTCCCGCCTCCTCTGGACCGAAAGCCCGAGAGAGGAGAACCGATACTCACCTGCGAGCAGCCTGGGACACGCCCCCGGCCCGCCCGGCCCCACCTGGGAGGGACCTGCCTTTGGAGCGACTTCTAGCTGAGAACTTCGGGCGTCCTGGCCGCTCTCCTGGGCTGGCATTCTCAGGAATTTCATTGAAAAGTATCACGGGACTGTCACGCTTTTGTCCCCTCCCCTCACCTCAGTCCTGGCAGGTAACTATCAGACCCATTTTATAGCTGATGCACTTGAGGCTTAGAGACTTACAGTCGGCCAGCCATCTTTTTCCTCAGATGCCTGGGGGCGGGGGGGGGGGGGGTCTTTGGTTCTCTGCCTGGCTGTTAGGAGACCACAAATAAATGTTTATGGAAACGGAGTGGTGCAGATCTGAAGAAAGGTTAGGGAGCAGTTATGTTATGGTATCATGAGTGAAAACTAGGTGTCCTGGTGTCCAATGTATCAGAAATTCTATTAACCACTTTTTTTCCTCCTACACACACAAACATAATATTTATGAATGTACTCTGTATAGGGAGAAAAAAAGGAACAAATTCTTACAGAGAACCAGCAAGATTATAGGGAGTTCTTTGTACAATTTGATTCTAAAAGAACAAATCATTGTTTTTCTTTTTCTGTGTCCCATATACTACGTAGCTGAACCACTGCAAATAAAGAATGGAACTTGTGGGAAATTGCTTGTCTGACACTGTGTGGCTACTGTAATGGGATAGGGGGATTGCAATCTTTTTAAATCATTGAGAAAGTCCAGAGTTTCAAAGCTTTGGTAAGATTAACAATAATTAACAAGCTATAATTATTCCCAGCTCCTCTACAATTTATATGTTCAAAATTTAAAGAACACCAGCTGTAGTACAAGGGTGTTGTTTAACACATGAAAGCCAGCTAGGCCTCTACCCCATTATTTTTCAAGCAATACCTGAGGCAGGTAGGTGGAAATATATTATTCTCCCTCTGCAGGTAGAGAAAGCAGAGACATGTGGGGGGAAATTTCTTGTAAACAAGCACCAGGCATTGTGGGAATACTCTTGGGCTGGCTACATCCACTGTTTCTGTTCAGGTTCTTAGCCTACTCATGTTCCAGTTTCTTATCCACTCTCCAACCCCCAGTCCAACATGTGTCAGTTTTTCCTAAATCTGAAATCTGTGCCCATCTCTTTCCTGTGAAGAACCCTTCAACCACAAAGTAGAAGGTGTTCTTGGCTCCTAACATAAAATTTATTCTTAAATTACCGCACACACACGATCATATATGACCTTGGGCAAGCTACTTAACTTCTCTGTGTCTTAGTTGACTCATCTGTAAAATGGGGATAATAAAAGTACCTACCTAACAAGGGAGGTGTGAGAATTAATGTAGATAACCTGCTTAGAACAGTATCTGTTCTAACAGTATCTGTATTTAATAAGCATAAATAAAAGTGTCAAATGCTGTCATGGTTACCATCCTAATCATCATCATCTTCATCTTTTCTCTGCCAGCCTCTCCAGTCTTCCTCATGTTTTCAAGCCTTTGTACAGTCATCTACCTGGAGTCTCCTCTTCTTCGTCTATTTAGTACATAATTGTGTTATTCTACTCAGCCCTTGGGTCCCCTCCCGGAAGCCTTCCCTGATATGTCCTCCCTATTGCACGCAGGGGTGTGCCCCTTCTCTATACTTTCCTAATTCCTGTAACAGATGATAACGGCAACACGAACTTTTCTGGCCTTCTGTCCTCCCATCTAAAATGAAGATAATAGCATCTCTGTTTCATAGGTCATTCAGATAATTAAATCTAAATAGATAAGACAGTAGATGGCAAAGCTTGGTAAACTGTAAGACACTGTGAAAATGTTAGGTTTCATTTTTATTTTAAAGATATCTATCCTATTTTATCACTTTTCCAGCTATGACTAGGTAGTCACAATCCGCTATAATGGCAAAGTCACCTGCTTGATAGTTCAACGGCCCCAGGCTGGCAAGAGGAACACTGATGAGCAATGGTTCTCAGGGCTGAGGAATGTACACAGTGGTGTGTTTGACTACTTAGCTACGACAACCCTGAATGGCTGGGTCCTACTCAGGCTAGTGCTCAGAGGACTACAAACCTCCGCCTTTTCCATCCTTGTCAAGTTTTGGGAGAAAGGGAATAAAAGGAGCCTGTTCTCAATATCCTCAGTGGCAGATGAAATGAACCAAGATCGCCAGCCCATCCTACCACTTTTTTAAATTCTGTGGTTGTCCCAGGCTTTCCCCAATAGGCACCCAAACACAAGGGTGAGTTTATTTAATAAGTACAGCCCCCGCTCTGATGCTCCCTCTCCCTTTGCCTGGTTCCTGCCTAGGTGTGCAAAATATCACTGTTAGCTTTATGTCTTTTTATGTTTTTAATTTTATTTTCTAATATTTAACAAAAGCGTTCCATGAACTCAGACTTGTCAAGGGTATATCAAGGGCAGGCAGGAACCACATCTGTGCAGTATAGCGCAGCATCAGCTTATGTGAGGCACTCAGTAATGTTTATCAGGTTAATTCCCGTTAAGATGTACCCAGAATGTTGCATATCAATATACTTCCTAGGAATGTTCTTGTTGGTCGTTTCTATACTCCTACTCCAATTCTCATCTCCTACCTCAGCCACAAACCTCTATGCCCACGCTAACCTACTCCCCAAATACCCGACTTCCAGAAAGACTGGGTAATTACCCTGCACGTTATGTTTGCTTTTATGCACGATCCCCAACTGTATCGGCCTTGTAGCTGTAGGGAGGAAGAATAGGGTCTGATGAGGCTAAGAGCATGCATGCATTCTGGAGGAGAGCAGTGTAGTGCGGTTGAAAGAAAACGGACTTTGGATCTAGTGACACTTTGCCTCAAGTTCTGGTTTTACAGCATTCACGGACTGGTTTTGAGCATCTGAGCCTCTATTGTAAGATGGAGGGTTATGATGCCTACATTTCCCCAACATCTGGGAACAGAATTACTTCCCATCTTGTGATTAGGAACTTCATTCTTCCTCTATCCTTGTGCTGTTTTCTAAACTGGTGTCGAGTATCTGGTTTTCCTTGGTATGCGGCCAATACCAGCACATCAGTTTTATATGAAGGGTGTGATTTACAAAAACAAAAAACAAAAATAAACCTGTGTTTGATTAACAACAAAAAAAAAGACTTACCATCCATAATTACTTTAATGATTCAAGATAAAGAATAGAAAACACCTAACGCAGATGTTTGGCATATACTAAGTAGAGTTCATCTTAGCTATTATTATTAGCTGTCTCAGAAATGTGAGATTAAAGGTTTCTGCACAAAGACGGTGATTGTGGGGATTGACGAAGATCAGGTCCAAGGAGCTGAGCGTGAGGGAGGGGAGCTGCCTGAGAGACCGCATCATCCGACCACCAGGACGTAAGAAGATGGAGAACATCTAGATAGTGCCTTCGCATTTCTACTCTCATTATCTGTTGAAATCCCTACAACACCCCCGGGGAGTAGAGATGGAAGATACTATTATGCCTATTTTACAGATGTGGAAACAGGCCTTGGGAGGAGAAGGGAAGGACTTGCTCACGGTCACATGCTTACAAGTGGTGGGGCCAGGCCTAGAGTCCACTGCAAGCGTACATCGA
This sequence comes from Rhinolophus ferrumequinum, assembly GCF_004115265.2. Lineage (NCBI taxonomy): Eukaryota > Metazoa > Chordata > Mammalia > Chiroptera > Rhinolophidae > Rhinolophus > Rhinolophus ferrumequinum. The sequence goes on from NC_046292.1 coordinate 42,386,574, forward strand.
AATAAACAAAGATGGAAGAGGATTGAAGGGGTGAAGAGGCTAGAGTCTCTTCTCAGGTTCCTTGGGTTTTCTTTACTTTTTCTTTCTTTTCCTTAACTGTACAAATATTTTTTTTAGAAAGTTTTGGTTTTATGAAGAGCAAAAACCAGCTAATTATGTAGGGCACATCAGTGAGCCCACGCCTGAAAACTTTAGGCTTTAAACCATTAACCAACCACCAGATCCTCTGCCTTGTGGAAGTGGCGCATTGTCTCTGCTTTGCTGTGGGGAAACAGTTTAAATTCTGCTGCCAGGCTATGGGCAGGTCCTTCTCCTTGGTTTCCTCTTTTGTAGAACAGGAACAATGGTTACCTCTTACAGACATTGTGGGAATTCAGTGGTGAGATGTTTGTGAAGCTGCCTGGGCCACGTTGGGGAGAGCCCTCACTCTTCTGTCTGGCCTGACCACAGTCAGCTTCCGCCTCCATCAGGAGCAGCCACTGAGACCATGGGCAGTGCCCAGAGACCAGTCAGCGTTTCCCTTCCTCCTCAGAATGGGCTTGGAGCCCTAGAGGAAGCAGGTGATCCTTCAGCCAGAATGCAGCAAAGGCAGAGAGAGAAGTGGGCTGTGGCGATGGAGGAAGGAGGCCCCACTAAAGAACGGGAAGTCAGCCCAGGCTTGGGGAGTAGGGGTGCAGAGAATGGAATACATAAGGGAAGATACAACTCTATCTTCCGTGTTTTATTTCTTTAAAAATGTGAGTCAAGAATTATAAAATATTAGAATTCAAAAAAGCCAGGGGATGGGTACACTCTCTATATTTTGTTGTTTACTATTATTAAAATGTTTAAGATTTTAAAAATGTTAAATCAAGTCAATCCCTCAAATTAAGTTTTGGAAGAAGTATTTGGGTAAAATTTCTGGTTTTGCTTCTACCTGTCTTTTTTCCATTTCCATAGTTTCTATTATTAATATGAAACTGCCATTTGTTGATCACTGACATTGTGCCAGACACTTAATTAATAAATTCCCCATAATCCTCCCAATAACTCTACAGAATAATTCCTCTGGTCCCCTTTCCCCTGATGAGGGACTGAGGCATAGGATCACACAGCTAAGAATCAGTAGAGGAGGGATTTGAACCAGGTCTGGTGACATGAACATTTACACTTTTCAGTGACAGTATAATCTCTTACTGAAGAGTCTTTTTTTTTTTTTTTTTTTTTTTAAGTGAGTGAGAATAGGTCAGGGATGGAAACTGGGCGTGGTTTGGGTCCCGGCTGCCTAGGTGACAGAGTCAGACAATCTTTTCACTTTTTTGGAGACAATAGTTTCCCTGTTTGCGCTTGCTCATTTAGGTGGGTCCTGACTCAGTGTTTTAGGAGATCTTGGTTGTGATATCTGTGGTTCTGCTTGGTTTTTGTAGTTTATCAGGATTTGAAAGGTGACCCCAATTTCACTTGAATAGTGTGTGTCATGGTTTCATTTCAGTATCCCCTGTCTGTGGTTTTCTCTTTGTGATCTTCCTATTGTGACTTCCTCGTCAGGAATAACAAACTTTAAATGGCTCCCCTCACACTTGGGTCTCTTCTTCCAGGGGGTAGTTGGCTCCTTTTCCAAGGGCTTTATACTCAGGGAAAAGCCAATAAAACACCCAGTAACTTTGTATTAATAGTTACTTTGTAGTTCATCTCACTGGCTCTTGGGCCCTTCAGTTTCCAGAGAGATTTGGCAACAAAAGAGGAGAGATTGGGAAATCTTGTCACAACATTTTCCAGGCAGCCAGGCTCAAACTTCACGTTTATGAGTCATGGTGCTTCCTTTCCCAGAGCTGGCCAGGTGATGTGTGACACCCGTAGAGGGGCGTGGAGGTATTTGCTGTTTCTAAGCACTTCCAGCTGTTCGGGTGGTGAGGCAGGTGGTCAGAGGTCTCAAATGCGCTGTTGCCACCCGCAAATTAAACAGTCTTTCTGGGCAGTCCTGCTCCAAGTGCTGCTCCTTAGAATTATTGAAAAGGATCTTAGAGGTCATTTATTCTAGTCTCCCACCCAAAGAGAAGAATCCCTTCTCCAAATCCTAAACAAGTACTTATGCACCACCTGGGATAATGAAACATCCGTCCTTCTCTGCAAGACTGCCCATGCTGGACCCAAGCACTTTACAAGAAAGTGTATCATAGTATTTAGGAAAATTCTGTGCCTCTGTAATTTTCACAAACTAATCCAAATTTCCATTCTTGGAGTGATAAAGAGTAAGTGATTTTCACCTTCCACCCTGATTCCTCAGGTATTTATCTGAAGCCGGCTCTCCTGTCCACCCAGTTCTCCTCCTTTCTCCTTCTTGCCTCTTCCTTTGCCTTTTCTTTTTGTGAAACATCCCTGTTCCCGCATCCTCCTGTGCCTAACTCACATCCTGGGTTGTGGCGTTGTTTCCACCAGTGGCCCAGTTTCACAAGTCACCTTATGTAACCTGGCCCTGTCGGGAGATGCCAGCAGAGGATTCCCCCGGAAGCTGTGAAAGAAGGGTTTGCTCCTGTTCTCCCACCTCTCTCCTCTCCTTTGCCTAAGAAGGTAGGTGGACCCCAAACTGTCCTTTACCTGCTACTGATTTCCTTTTGGCTAAGAACAGATGGTTTCTGGTTAATATCTACTTATAATATCTACAAGTTATTGAGAGCCTATCATGGCTTATCTTTATCCTTGCAACATCTAAATGAGGTAGGTTCTGTTATTCTCACTTTATAAACAAGGAAACTCAGGCAAAACCGTACTTGCCCAAGAATACATAGACAGTAAATGGAAGGGGGAGAATTCATATTTTTTTGGTCTGACTCTGAGATTATGCTCTTTCTGTTACACCATGCTGCTACAGACTATGTGAATTTCCCGAACCCAAATGTTTTAAATGGTACCACTCTTTTGTACAAGTTCACTAGTACAACTTCAAGTTCAAGTTCACTTTTGTATAAGGTCACTAGTGTACAACTTCAAACTACATCCCAACCTCTTTTTCTTCTCCATCTGTCAAGTCAGAGCATCAAAATAGTCTCTCAACTGAATCCAGGTAATGACAGGGCTTCGATTTTATCTGACAGCTTACAGTGTTACGATGTGATGTCTTGGTTGAACGTACACTTTTAGGGAAGCAGACCGGGTACTACCAGCATTGTGCAGGTGAAGAAAGTCCCTCCTAGTGCAGCTTAGTAGTTTTGCCAAAGCTGGAGGGCAGGGCAGAAGCTTTCAGTCTTCCCGGCAGTAGACACTTTCCTGAGCGCTGGTGCTGCCCTTCCCCTGGGTACAAGCAAACCAGCCATCTCCTCTGCCCTGATTTGCCTTTCTGCTCCTCCCTGCCTCTGTGGCTGTCCATCTTGAGGTGCCTCCAGGCCCATCGGACCAGGAGCCCAGTGTGCTAAGGGGCTTGGACTCCACTCCTACTCTCAGCAGTTGTGACTCACTGGTCTCCACTGGGGATGGAAGTAGACGCGAGGAGTGGGAGAGAGGAAAAGTTCAAAAGTCTAGGGAGAATGAACAGGCGTGAGAGAAGAGACTTCCTTGTTCTCCAATGCGGGGTTGTAGGGGTCCAAGATGAAAGGCCAGAAAGATCTCATTGTTCCTCTGGCTTCAGTGGGATGCAAGAAATTGGACTCATTTCTTTGGATTCATGTGCCAAGTCCTGGCTCTGTCAGCTAAACTTCAGCTATCACCTTTCAAACCATGAACGATGGGCAAATCGGGACTGCCCTCAAAAGCTTCAGGACCCTGGGAACCTGCCAACCAGAAGGCAACTAGGAACCAACAGAACTAACCCTCTCAGCCCTCTCACCTCCTTTCCCCACCCACACAACTGATTTCTCATACACCCATTCACCATCTATTCAGCCAGCCGGGCATCACTGATTCATTTCAAACCCTTACTGACTGCCAACCATGTGCCAGCCCTATACTAGGCTGAGGGCGTAAAAGGCTAATCACACCAAACCCCTGACTCTGAGTAGCTCCCGGTCCATGCAGCAACAACTACCTAGTGGGGGCTCAATAGATATTTGTTGAATAAATAACAGACACATATGAATGATTACAATAAAGAGTTCTAAACCACACTTCCCATCCTCTCTACTAACACGGATAATTTACCTAGAGTTGTAGAATACATCAGTAGAAAAACCTAACTTGCTCTTTATCTTGGCTTTTTTTCTCAATGATGAGTCTCTAGAGCTTGGGGTGGGGGTAGGTGGGAGATGGGGGTGGGGGAACAACCCAACCCAATGAATAACATTTGCATAAAAAAAGGCAACTGAAACTGAAATAACATTTGGCATAAAAGACAATCTAAAGAGAGAACGTTTTAGTGATAAAAATGACAATCCAAATCAATAACATCAAAGAAAGTTATAGTTGGCGATGACAGTTTCAAGAGTGCTAGTCCAGTAGTTCTAATCTGTTTTGAGTCATGGAATCCATTTCTGAGTGATGGATTTTTCTCCTCAGATAAATGCAACTGTACACATTCACTAAAGTTTGTGCAGTCCCTGCGGCAATATCACAGATTCCCTGAAGTTTATTCATTCCACCCCCAGTTTAGGATCTCTGATAGAGTTCAGTGCCTTCACCTCATTGAACAGAGACAGTAAAATGACTTCTTCAAGGTCACACAGCTAGTTAGTGAAAACATTAGGCAGTTTGGTTTTAAGAAGAAACTCAGAAACCAGCTGCCTGAGTTCAAATCCTGACTTCATCATTTACCAGCTCCTCGACTGTCACTAAACCACTTACATTCTCTGTGCCTTGGTTTTCTCATCTGTACAATGGAGATAACAGTGACCTCCTTCATAAGATTATTGTGAGGATTAGGAGTCCTCCATGTTAAAATCTGTGCGCAAACTGTTTTTGTAAAAGGCAAGGTAGTAAATATTTCAGACTCTGTGGGCCAAAGCACAAAATTCAAGGCTACTGTGGAGGTATTTGTAGAATTATCTAAAAATGTAAAAGGCATTCTTAGCTTATGAACGATACAAAAACAGTGTTTGGTCCATGGGTTTGTAGTTTGCGGGCCCTTATCTTAGAGCAGTCCCTGGCACCCAGAAAGTGCTGCCAAACTAAGGCTCTTCCAAACTCCAAGAACACCTCCATGTAGCAAAATAACAACAGGAAACAAGGTGTTGGCTGACCAACTCAGCCAACCTGTTTGTTGCAAATAAGCTGAGGTTACTAAGGTACATAATCCCCGCTCTGCCCTATGGGAGACTCCTTCTCATCTACATCCAGCTCAAGCCGGCAAAGCGGCCAAAGCTCTAATTATTTTCAGGAGGCCTCAAGTCAGGTGCCAGCATCATGGGGCAGAGACAGACGGGAAGAGCTGGAATGGGGCCCACAGGCCTTGGTTTCTGGGCAGAGACAGAGACACAGGAAGGAGAAAGGGCCTTTCCCACAGCTACCAGTGTTCTGGGCCCTGGAGCTCTCGGCTGTCTAGCAGCTGTGGGGTGTTGGGAACACCCTGACTCCTGCACCTCTAGGAGGCCGGTTCTGCCAGGTGAGCTACCATCTGCCCACACCTACCCTACTTTAGAGCAGCCCTGCCCGGGGCAGCTCCAGACACAAACTCACCCTCAGTGAGTTAGAAGGGACTCCGTCACCTACGTCCAATTGCTTCTTTGTACAGATAGGAATACTAAGGTCCAGGTTGGCGAAGTGACTTTCCCGAGATCAAATAACAAGCATAGCTTCACTGGGATTGGAAACCTGGGCTCCTGCCTGCGCTTATGAAGGTTTTCATCTTTGGCACGTAATGGAAACTGGAGGAGTCGTCCAGTCTGATTTTTTTGACGCTCATCACGATGCAACTGGATTTGACCTGGACACAAGCCTTTGCAGACAGAGTGCATTAAATTGGTTTGTCAACATTTCCTTAGCTTTTATGAGCTAGGCTGTGTGCTGGATGAAAAAGCTGAGGAAAGAAAAAGAAGATTCAATTTCTGAATTCAAGAATCTCACCTGACAATTCCGTATGATTATTGTTACTCATGGGTGGGTTTGCACATTTGTTCATTCATTCAACAAACATTACTGAGCATCCACTTGGTGGCAGGAACTGCATTGGATGCCGGGAATCCAGCATTATTAAAGTCTTTGCTTTTGTGGAAATTCTAATGTAGCGGGGGGGATAAACAATAAACAAATACAAGTGCAGAGTAGGGTGCAGGTAGATGTTTAACAACAGGTTCTCCAGAGGGAGAGAGAGAGAGAGAGAGAGAGGAAGGGGAATACCATGAGTTAGTATTTTATTGGGGTACTCTCCCCATGGCTAATTTTAGGCTACCAACATGGCATCACTGAACATCAATTTGGGAGCAATACACGTGATCAGCTCTTGCAAGCTGGTGTGAACTGACTTCAGCACAGCACTGCAAAGATACTGTGACAGGGGGCTGGCCCGGTGGCTCAGGCGGTTAGAGCTCCGTGCTCCTAACTCCGAAGGCTGCTGGTTCGATTCCCACGTGGGCCAGTGGGCTCTCAACCACAAGGTTGCTAGTTCAATTCCTCGACTCCCGTAAGGGATGGTGGGTTGTGCCCCCTACAGCTAGAAAAAACGGCAACTGGACCTGGAGCTGAATGGTATACTCCACAACTAAGATTGAAAGGACAACAACTTGACTTGGAAAAAAAAAAGGTCCTGGAAGTATACACTGTTCCCCAATAAAGTCCTGTTCCCCTTCAAAAAAAAAAAAAAGATACTGTGACAGATGATAAGAGCTTTAAGAGAAAGAAGCAGCTTGAGGAGATGGAGAGTGTAGAAGAGTACTAACTTAGACAGGCTGGTCAGGGCAGGCTTCTCTGAGGAGGTGAGATTTGAACCGAGACCTGAATGAACTATGGAAGCCAGTTGTTTAGTGAATGTTTAGAAAATGAGCATCCCAGGCAGAGGGAACAGCACATGCAAAGGCCCTGAGTCAGGAACGTGCTTGCCCTGCTTGGGGAATGGCAAGAAGGCCAGTCTGCAATGAGCACATGGAAGCACACAGAAGGGGTGACTGAATTCAATAGGTATGTGGAGCAGTCGTGGAGGAAAGAGTTGAGACAGGCTTCCTGGAGAAGAAGGGAATCTTGAAATATGAGTAAGGGTTACAAGGGAGGTGGGAGTTTAGGGGCCGAAATGGAAAGAGAGGGGAGTCATGGGGAGAAAGAATGGTGTGGGCAAAGACACTAAAGGACGACAGGGTGGAACAGAGCCATATGGCTGTGGTGTCGGGAGCATGTGACCAATCCAGGCTACATAGGTAAGCCACCTCAGGAAGGGCCTTAGGCCTAGTGACCGTTTTCCACTAGGGACAGACATAGATCTATTTTTGACTTAGAAAGGTCACTGAAGCAGGCATTTGTGAAAGATGCATTTGATGGGGAGACACAGGAGTCAGAGAGATGACACTGGAGAAAGGATGAGGGCCAGATTTCAGGCAGAAAGGAAGGGATGGATTTGGAACAACAACCTTCTTTCTCTTTAATGAGTCACACTGAGGGCTTTCACACGTTCCATCTTTCCCCATCTTCACAGCAGCCCTCTGAGGTACGTGGGCTACTTGGTGTGGTGGGTTAAAAATGGCTGTAAATCTTTGACACTCCTCCAATGTCTTTCCCTTGAATCTAGGCTGGCCACATGTCTCATTTAGAACCAACAGAATGCAACGTAAGGGACACAGAGGGACTTCCAAGGCTAGGTCAGAAGCAAGCTGTCTGTTTCTGCGTTGGTCTCTTAGCGTGCTTCCTCTGGGGGAAGCCAGTGTCATGTGAAAAGCCTGACTACCCTGAGACCACCGTGCTGTGAAGAAGTCCCAGCTAGCCATGTGGAGAGGCCACATGGTGACAGAAAGCCAACCAGTTCCCAGCTGTTCCAGCCCTCCCAGCCCAGCTGCCAGAAATGGGAGCGAAAAAGCCACTTTGGGCATCCAGCCTAGTCAAGCCTCCAGATGAGTCCAGTCCCAGCCAACATCTGACTGCAACTTCATGACACCCCAGCTGGAGTCTCCTAGCTGAACGCAGTCAGCTCAGAACCCTGAGAGGTAATCGTTGTTGCAAGCCATTATGTTTTGGGATGGTTTGTCATACAACAATAAATAACTAGAGCACGTGCTATTATCCCATTTTGGATGGAGAATTGAAGCTCAGAGAGATTAGGAGGACTTGTCAAAGTCACATGGCTGATAAGTGGCAGAGCCAGAGCTAAACCCAGCTGTGCTGACCTTTAGAACTGCTGTTTCAATTCTTTCTTGCTGTGTTACCATCCCTTTCCATGCCCTGGGACCAAAAAGGTCAGGGATGAAGGTGGCCAGCCATCTGAGTCTTTTTGCCAGCCCAGTGGGGAGGTCCACTCATGATGTTTATAGCAGCTCTGTTCTCTGGGGAGTAAGAGAAGTATGTCCCCTCCAGAATCCTGATGCCCCGGGGTGCCTCTTCCTAGCCTGTCTCCATGTTCTCCCTCTCTCCATTCAAGCCCTGCTCTAAACCAGGGGCTCCCTTGGGAATGAAGGACTCACGTTTACTGAGCGTCATTTGGCTGAATATTTGTACATAGCGTTAGCTCAGACAATCTGCATAGCAAGCCTGTCAGATGGGAACTGCCAGTGGGAACCCAGGCTCAGAGAGGGACCCAGACTCACAGGGCAAGTGAATTTTGGAGCCTGGATTCCAACCAAGGTTTGTCTACTCTACCATCTGTGTTCCTTGCACTGGAAAATGGGGCTAATGTTCCACAGGACAACATGGGGTGGTCGTATGTTTTGGGGGAGAACACTCTTACAGACATGCCGGCACAGTGCCTGGTACATCACAGGTGCTCCATACATGCTAATTCCGCTTCCTCTTCTCTCATTCCACCCCTGCTCCATCCCAGAGAAACTCATGACTTGCCAAAGGGCAAGAGAAGTCCTTGCATAGAAAAATAATACTCAGCATTTACGAAGCTCTCTGTGGTGCAGGCTCATGGATTATCTAATTTAATCCCCTCTGTGCTATGAATTAGGTACTGTTATTAGCTCCACTTTACAGATGATGAAATTAAGGCTCAGACAGATAAGTGACTTGACCAAGGTCACACAGCAGGTAAGGGATGGGTTCAGAATCCAAACCCTGGTCTATGCGACGCTGAAGCCCATGCTCTTACACAGTAAAGTGTGCCTTGGCCCCTGAGCTGGGATGCCTATGCCAAGTGCACACCTGGCGGGCTGCCTGATGGAGCAGGACTGGGCAGGCTCTTTAACGAGGGGACCGACCTGGGGAAAGAATGAGGTCACATTCCAGGAGGCTGAGGCAAGGTAGTCCATGCATGACTTCCACAGACTCGCTCTCTTGGAAAAAACTAGCAGGTTTGGATACCTGTACCAAATAATAAAACTGGTTACACCAAAGGGATATCAAGACCAAACAAAGGACTCAACGTCCAGAGCCATAGGCTGAAAGGGGACCAGTTCCCCAGACTCCTGTAAGGGTGGGACCCCAGGCAGAAGCTTTCAAGGACTCACCCATATCCTGCCCCTGTCCCATTCCCACCCTAAATTCCAGAGAATCAGTGGGCCTTTCCTTCAGGCTTTCACCTCTCTGTATGTGTATTTCAAGCACTTATTTTATGATCAATTAATTCATTTATTTTAGAAACAATTTTGCTCCACACACTGTGGTAGGAATACCCACCACGTGATTTTTTTGTGCATGATTTTTTTGCTTGCTGCCCAAGGCAACCTAATTAATGCTTTAGTTCTTGGCTCTGAAATATGGAGATTTGGTCAGTAAATTGAATTTCTTCAGTTCCAGTTCATCCTGAAATCAACCTATGCTCGCTTGCTGTATTTAAAGCTGTGCAATGGAGATGGGAGAGAAATCATTTTGATCCAGTTGTCATTTAAACCATAAATTTGACTAACTACATACAATCCATGGAAGCAATGCCTCTAAACAGTAAAAGAGTGCCACAAATGAATATTAATAACAATAATTATGCGAAGGATAACGAATATCATAGAGGAGTTACAATATGTCAAGCATTGTTTTAAATGCTGTATGGATTACCTCATTTAATTCCCACAGCAGTTCCATGTGGTTAGAGATATTTTAATCTCCACTTTACCGAGTACAAGCTGAGACAGGGAAAAATTAGGTTAATTTCCCTCCGTCACAAGCAACAAGTGGTGGGCTTGGAATTTAAACTGAGAAAGTCTGACTCAATAGTTCTAGCTCTTAATGACTATTCTAAACCAAGAAACTAGTAACAAAGAAAGTAATAGCACTGAAAAAATAAATAAATAAAAGGTTTTATAGATGTTTTAGTAAGGAAGGAAGACTTGTGAGTGGGGTGGATTTGGGTGTGAGTGAATCAATCATGAGATCAAGGAAGAATGAGTCACAACAGACCCCCAAAAACCTCATACGCCCACAATCACTGTTTATTGATGTTTTATAAACAGCTATATTACATATTTACATACACACACACACACACACACACACACACACATCCATATACATACACACATATTATGAATTTCTTATTAATACCTCTTTTTCATGTGACCTTGACCTTGCAAGCTTTTGTTTTCCTAATCATGATAGTGTATCTTCGGGGGGGGGAGTGTGACCCCCAGGTGTCAAAACTAAGCTCTGTAGCAGCTGGCTCCCCCTCGACCAGCTCCAGTTTCTCCCTTGGGCTTTGCTCCCTCTGGGCTGTCACTGAACTCACCGTGCTAATCATTTCAGGGGTGAAGTCAGCTGTGTGGAGCAAGGGTCCGAGAGCCTGGAAATCTCGGGGTGGGCTCTGCATCCCTGTGAGACAAGACTTTGGTCTATAGGCTGTCACTTGTCCCTCTGCTTAGACGAAAGGAGCTGCTGACAGACTGATTCTGTGCCAGGTCTTCAGCATTGCTGTGCCAAACATGTAGCTGCCCTTAGGTTTCCCTCACAGAAGTAAAACTTTCCAGTGTCATGGCGAGGCTTCTGCACAGATCCTGTCCTCATATTCAAACAAGTGGTCGTATCAAACCCTTGAAGGAAGTCTGGACTCAAAACAGACCTGTCCGAGAGCAGTATGGGGAACGTTTCTTCTCCCAGTTCCAGTCTGTTCTGAGGCCTGGGCAATGGGCACCCTCTGAACAGACCGTGCCCGCATCTTTTAGGCTCCTGAGCACCTCCATCATTGTCAGCCTCCTCCACGTCAAGTACTCTGGCAACAATGTTTTGTATCGGAAAAAGATACCGGTGAATGGGAGACACTGTTCTCTTAGGAGCATTTGGTTCTAGTCAAGGCTGCTGAAGAAAATTATTTAGAGTGCGATGGATTTTTCCAGGTGATATCCAGGCCCTACCAAACTTTATATTTATCAGTGTATCCATTTCTGGAAAACAAATCGCAGAGACTGAAACGTCCTCTCAGGTCAGAGGAATTGACGTCTGCACTTGTCTTATTACAAGCTGTTCCACAATGCTTACCCCCATTCTCTCCTCTGTGCATTTATTTATTTATTCATTCAGTACAGTCATTCATTTCATAGAGACTATATGAAATGCTCTGGACCAGCTATTGAGAGTATAAGGATGAACAAGACATATACAGTCTCTGCCATCGTGGAGATTAGCAGGAAAGACAGACAGATTCTTGGAGTAGGAGTACGGTATAATTTGTAGTGGAAAATTACAGAGGGATACGAGTATTGCCAGCAAGGAGTAGGGATGAGATGGGGCATCTGAATAGACCGGAGGTCAGCGAATGCCTTCTTCAGCAAGTGAAGTCTAACTCAAGACCTGAAGGATGAGCAATACTGGGCCAGAGGAAGAAGGAGGACAGAGTATCCGAGGCTATGACAGGTGTGTTCCATTAGCACGCAATATCTACTCCAACACCGTCGTGCGTATAGACTAGAAAGCTAAAAACCAGATTTCCCAGTTTCCTTGGTAGTACAAGTTCTGGACGTGAATTGGTTCCATCAGTCAGATGCATTCATGTAGGATTTGGAAGAGGGACGTGGCAAAGGGGCCTCACGTCCCTGCTACTGTGGCTTCTGCTGGCAAGTAAACAGGAGGTCTGGCTGTCCTGAGGCACCTCTTGATTATGGTGGCTTCCTGGTCTTTTTAGCTTCTAGCCTGCGGCCCTTTGCCTTTTTGGGTGGTTTTCTGAAGCTGGCAGACAGCAGCTGCAGGCGCAGCTTCCCAGTTTGCCTGCCAGCTTCCCGATGGCAAAAGAAGCAGAAGTTCCTCTGGTGGTCAGAGCTGCCACAGCACTCGAGGTAGTTCTTAGAGTCTTATTTTCCAGGTGTGCCATTGCTTCTGAATCCATTTAATATGCTGTAATACATCCCCTTCTGCTTAATCTAATTAGAGTAGATTCTGATTCCTGCAATGAGCCCTAAACAACTTACAGATCATAAGAACAACATATGTGAATGACGACTAGGAAGAAAGCTGGTAGCATCCATCCCAAGGATGTCCAATGTGGCTTGGGTAGAGCCATTGAGGGGAAGAAGGACTGGAGGGGTAAGAAAGAGCTACATCATGGAGTACCTTATGAATTAGTCTGAAAATCTTTATTGAAGGGCAACTGAAGGGTTTCAAGTAGTTTAACCCCAAGACCAGATTTTTAGTTTTTAAAGACACTGCCTAGAAGTGGAGAACAGATTGAGAGACAGGAGTGGATGTACCAGTTGGCATCTAATATGTTAGCCCTGGATTTAAAGCACACCTCATACGTCAACACTCAGATACATGCTGAAATACTGGTAGTTAACATAAGAGATTCTTGAATTTATTTTTGTACAAATTAAATCTCTCTTACTCTATTCCAGACAGAGTGTGACCACAATTCTGACCATCCGTGTACAATATTTCTGGGCTACATTGTGGTGGTCCTTCAATTGAATGCCATACCCCTCACCAGGAGGCCCTCTTCACATAGTTTGTTCTCTCTCTCTCTTCTCTCTTTCTTCTTCCTTCCTGTCCCTCTCGCTTTCTCCCCATGTACAGCCACTGCTCCCTTCCCATGTTCCTTTATTCCTAGAGCAGCAATGTCTCTGGAGTTGTGATTAGCTCTGGGGTTCTGTGCTAACCCTTCTTCCCTCCTAGTTTCCCTACATCCTGCTCAAATCTTTGTAAACAGTCCTTTTATTAAGCTTTCCTCAAATTACCTAATTTGAGTATGCCACCTGTTTTCTACTGGGATCCAAACGAACACACTGGGTCATTTATCTTGGAAAATTGTCCTACGTTCTGGGTATCGCTGATCCTCTCTTTGTGATGTCATCCCTTATATTTCCTGTGAAATGGCAGTTAGACCTAGAGACTTAATGAGATTCAGATTCAAGGGGTTTTTTTGGCAGGGAGGGGAGGGAATAGGCAACAGTATTTCGTAGGTGGTTACTGTTCACTTCCTATAGCATCTCATTAGGAGCCAAATAACATGTGGTTGCCCAACTTTTACTGATGTTAAGATTAAGCTGTGGGTTCAGGCGTTTCAGCCTTATTGATCAATTATAAAGTTTCCCGTCATCTTTTCACTTAATGATTTTTTGCAGACATTGATGATTGCTAACTAGATCAATTATTTCATTAAGGAGTTGCAAAATGGTGATTTTTCTAATACTACCCTCTTTCTGCACTTATGAGCTGAGATTTCTCGAAAAAGAAATTTCCCTTATCAACAAAAGGACTGATTTACAAAAAACAATACAAAAATAAATTATAAAGGATATGCTACAACAAATGTAAGTAGAAGTTCTGATATTTTCTGGACCTTGATTGATTATCTTCTGCATTCCGTTTTTGGACTTCTGGTTTGAGAAAAACATGACAAGGTGGCTAAGGTGATGGCAGTGGACCTAATAAGATGTGGACAGATTCAAAATGCATTTTTAAATGTCAGGACATGCAGTTGGAGTGGTCGTGTGGAGGGAAGGAGCAGTCAAGGCTGACTCCTAGGTATCAGATGGTACCGTCACTAAGGCGAGAAAGACTGATGGGAGGGGGAGATGGGCCCAACCAAGACTTTTGCTTGAACTCATGAGATGTCCATCCATGGGTCAACAGAGAAGCCCAAGAGGCAGCTGGAGGTGAGAGCTCAGAGGTGAGATTTGGACGGGAGATATACGTTTGGGAGTTATTATCCTGAGGATGGTGTTTAAGTCCATGGGAAAATGGATGGGATCACTGGGAGGGAGAAGAGAACCCGTCTCCTCCTTCTCCCTCACCTTTCAAATTCCATCTAGCTTTGGTTCTGCCTCATTGTCTTCTGACCCCCCCACTTCTCTTCTTCATCCAGTTTTACGGCACCTTCTCGGTCATCAACTCTCTCCTAGATGATTATAACCTCTTGGATTGATTTTCCGTGCTTTTGTTTTGCTCCTTCTCTCTTATACTACTGCCCTGTTCTTCTAACCCATCCTCCAAAATACCCACAAATCGTTTTTCTGAAACTGTAATCTGATCATGTTAATTCAGTGTTTCCCCTGCACTCAACAGAAATCCCAACTTTCTTGGTTGAGTGAAGCTTTTTGTTTTTGCTTAGGCCTTTTGTGTTAGGCCTAACGCTTACCTCTCTAGCTCATTCCTTTATGATCTCTAATGTGTACTTTACAGTCCAACCATCTTGATTTATCTGTGAGTCTCCCAGCACGCCCTGTTATCTCATGCTTTAAACCTCAATGGCTTTTCCTCATATTCAAACAAAATTTAGATTCCTAATCATGGCTTCTAAGGCTCTGTCTGAACCGGCTCTGGATATTTTTACGACGGAATGTCCCATCTCTCTTCGCCTCTGCACCACCTTGACTTCCTGGCTGTTCCTTGCACTTGTCAAGAAAACTATAGACTTAGAGCTTTTGTACTTGCTGTTTCCTCTGCCTCAAATGCTGTTCCTCTAGATGGTCACATGTTTAAGGCTCTCATTTCAAAGGGATCCCCACTCAAATCTCACCTCATTAGAGTCCTTCTCTCTCACCCTATTTAAAATAACTGCTGGCCTCTCTCTCACCACCCCCTATTGCCTCCTTCTGTCTCCTTTCTACACAAACTTTATATCTTCTTCATTACCCTTATCACTACCTGGTATCGTATGACATATTTATTCTGTGGCTTTTGTACTCTCTCTCTCCTCCCACTAGAACAAAAGTTCTACAAGGGTAGGGATTGCATCTGTTTCATTCACTGCTATATCCCCATTGCTTAGATCAGGTTTTGAATTTAGTAGGCACCCAAGAGATATCAGTTACTTAATGAATAAATAAATAAATGCAGAAATGAAGGTGAATATTCCTGTCTGTCCTTTTCTACCTGGTCAGCTGCCACTCATCCTAAAGTCTCAGGTCAGGCACCAACTGCCCCAGCAAATCTTCCCTGACTGCCCACCAGGCTGGGCTGAGCGCCCTTTGCTTTTCCTCTGTTGCAGCACTTCCTACCTCACACTGGAACTGTGGGTAGTGCCTCTCACTAATCTCTAAGCTTCTTCAGGGCAGAAAATCTTATTTATTTTTCTCTCTAATGCCTGACAGAAAATAAGTGCTTAGTAAATGTTTGTGAGATGAGTAAAAGAGTACATAAAAGAATTATAACAGAAAAGTTAAAATTTGCACACAACTCCGGTATACAAAATAACATCATTTTCTTTGGCAATGACCAATTTTACTTACTCTTGCATCCCCATTTCTACTGAGGGTGGAAAATAATCCTTAAACTTGCCAATTAAAATAACTCCGTTTGTTTGGGATTCGTGCAGTCTCTCTCTGCCAAAGCCAGTCATGTTGGGGTGATAATTTAAACTCAAGCTCTCCATACTGTTTCTCTCCTCATTCAAAAAACTCCCTCTTTCTCTCTTCCCCAAGATGGAGCCTGGGTGCATGTGTGAGTTTATCCATCCTCCTGATCAGGAGTACAGATGGGAGGGACCCCGGTCCAAGAGCTCCTGTAGCTCTCAGGGTACTCCAGAGGGCTGGCAGGCTTAGCCTGGTTCCTAGGCACTCTAAGTGGATATCTACTGAGGTAGTCTTCTGGGTGTCATCCATTCATCCATGGCCCCTGATGCTGAAGGCTTCACCCCTCTTTTACCCTCTAGTTGTAAGGTCCCTGCTTTCTGTGGCTTCTAGCTTGTGACCCTAGCCCTGGAGCTTCAAGTGATGCTCTGTTTCTCTCTCTACCCCAAGCTGGGGTACAGCCTCTGTGGCCTTGCCCTTAGATATCGTCTTAGCTGTTATTACTTATATATTCATGCTGTGTTGGACAGGATGCCGTGCGGAACCGGGGACTTGGAATTTTCCAGAGCTAGACCCTGAGAAGCAAGGAACAAACTATTCTGCATTGTTGCCCCCAAACCTCTCACAGAGAACAGCTCTTGCTGCAGAGTTCAGACCACTGAGTCCACAGCCCCAAACTCTGATGCCAGAATAGCTTTCTACTATCCGTTTTTGTCTAGACAGATATCCCTTTGTTTCTGATCTTCTTTGCCTTGTACTCTATAGCCTTTTATGTTCTCTTCTCTTACTTGGGCAGTAAGCAGCACAGCCCAGTTATATCTCGTGTAAAGATGTGGGAGATTCAAGAGAAAGGAAATGACACTAGAGATAGTCTATTCAGATAATGGATGGGTGGATGGACGGATAGATGCTAGATGACTTGTCCCATATCATCGGGTCCCTGTGTAGAGAGTCCCGAATTCCAAGCGAGATCTTCTGACCACTCTTTCCATTGTGTCTTTTGGATTGAAAATCCAGTTCTCCAACTTCCCAACTTTCCCAAATGCTATTCACCCTGGAAAGCTTTCTCAGAGGGTAATTGCGTGTCTTGGGAACTCTGAGTTGTTCAGATGTGAGGGTCCATTTTCCAAGGTGCACAGAGTGGTAATTTGTCCTGTGGGTTTCCCAGTACCGAGTAGTCTGCAGAGCAACTTAATTAAAAGCCATATTGCAATTACAGAAAATGACAAGGCAACAGCTTGATCAGATTTTCGCTGTTGAATTCTATTTTGTTCCCTATATTTTTACCCAAAAGGTCTGTTTTTATACTTAAGCCAATTAATTCCCTTTCCTCTGAAATCTTGATGCCCAAATCCAAAGGCTTAATTGACATTAGATGTCTACTTGGCATTTCAAACTTAACATGTCAGACAGGAACTTCTGATTTCCAGTCCCATCCATGCTCCTTTCCTAACTTCCATCTAGCAACACATTCTTCCACATCTTGGAATCATCCGTGACTCTGCTCCTATTTTCATACTTCACATTCACTCCATCAGGAAATCTTATCACCTGTATCTTTGCGATATCTCATCACCCCCAAAGTTACTCCCTTTTCCTAAACCACCATCATCTTTACCTAGACTATTTCAAAAGCTTCTAACTGAGCTCTCTGCTCCCACTCTGGCCCACTGTAGTAGTTAGTGTGTGTATGTATGTGTGTGTGTATATATACATATGTATATGTTCACTTATTCTAACAGAGACCTAAACAGTAGCTTAAATAAGACAGGGTTTGCTTTTCACTCATGTAGCAACCTGGGTGGCAGCAGTTCAGGACTTGTGTGGCAGCCCTATAGTGTCGGGCTTCTTGTTTTCGTGGCCCCACCCTTCCTGGGGTATTTCCTGTGTTCACGTGACCCAACATTGCTCATTACCACCTCTGCATTCTGTCTATTTGGGAGGGAAAAATGGAGAAGGGGATGGCTTGTCCTTTTGCTTTGACTGCATGGCCCACAAATTGTACCCACTATTCCACTTACACATCGGTCAGAATTTAGTCAAACACACACCTACGTAACCTGGGAGACTGGGGCATGCAGGCTTTGTTCCATGCAACCAGGTGTCCAGCAAAAATCCAGGCTCTGTTGCTACAGAGGAAAGAGTGAGTGGATATTGGTGTTTCTGTCACACACATACCGCTATGGTCTGTTTCCCCTACAGCAGCCGAAGTGAACATTGTGAAACACTGATCAGGGCATGTCATTCAGTAAGTGACGTGATGACACTCAGTAAATATTTGTTTGGTGCCCCTATTAATAAATCCCAAGCTACGAAAATCAGACCTGGAATCATAGTCTGTCTATCTAGCTGAATGGGACCTCAGAGAATATTTTCAAAAGTATTTTAGACCAAAATATATATATATATGTACAGAAAGCCTCATGAAGAAGCTTGTATGTAAAATGGATAAAAACTTGGCTGCACCAGGATCTATCTGCTTTCTCTTCCCTGTGTCAACCCAAACCTGGTACAGATTCAGACTGACAGCCCGAAGCTCTTGAATCACAGTTTAAAAACAACTAATTCCAGTAGAACATCTTAATTTTCCAGATGGGGAAAGTGAGGCCCAGGGCACATAGGTATTGCCACTTCCTGAGTTTCTCCTTTGTGTATGGAACTGAGGTAAGTGCTTCACACACATGAGAGAACTTTCCCCACGTCTCACTGCAAGTGACAGACAGCTGAGGCTGAAGGCCAAAGCTGCTGGTTTCCTGCTCCCAGCTCCTCCGCTGGCATGATGAGAGATGTCCGCCAAGAGAGGAGGGCCTGCCTCAGGACTGGCTACTCTCCCTGGAGCATTTGAAGAGTTGCTGTAAAGATCAGGAGACAAGGTCTGCAGGCAGCAGATGAGAGATGTAAGGACTCTTTTTGCTGTATGGCCAGCATGCTATGCCACACTCTTGTACCCTGAGGGTATTACTGGCTGGGACAAGACAGGACAAGAAAGAGAGCCAAGAATCCCAGGTGCCTGGCAAAGAACCAGAGGGGCAGTGCAAGTTGTGTGTGTTGCAGGAGATCTCAGAGCTCAGGCAAGGAAGAGATGCCTCCTGCCAGGGGTGACAGGGACATATGATGGAAGAGATGGAAGAGAACCTCCATCTCTCTTGGAGGTTAGAGGGGACTTTGGGATAACCTAGACAGGTGTAGGACAGGGCTTCTCAAATGTAAATGGACACTCAAGTCAACTGGGGATCTTGCTAAAACGCAGAGTCAGCTTGGAGCCCTGGAGTGAACCCTCAGATTACTTATTTTTAACAAACTTTCAGGTGATGATGAAGCTGCTGGCCGTGGTAACAAGGTTCCAGGAAAAAGAGATCCAACTGGTACAGAGGTGAGACTAGCCTGAATTCCAGCCTTTCCTCCACCACCCCTCAGCTTGGACCTCAGGCAGGCTTCAGGCTTCTTTCCTTATAAGTGGGCACAATATTACCAATTTTGTATCCAGACTTCCAACATCCAGTATTCACCCCGCTGCTCCCCATGAAGACACATTTGGTGTAGAGTGGGCCACTGCAAAGTGGGGAAGGGAATCCCTCACCCTTTCTCTCTGCTGCTGGTCCATCAGCCCCAGACCCACTCAGTTCCTCCTACACACTGCCAGTTCTGGTTTTTTCGTTATCTTCCCTTCACTTCCCTGAAAACAGAGATAATACTCATCTTTCAGTTTGTTGAGAGGATTAAGGGAGATATCTGGTGTTCTTGGAAGCAACTGGAACCACCCAACGCTCCATTTTCCAGCCCCTCTTCTAGCCTAGGGTTTGTCGTCTGTTTCGTCACAGGGCCCCAGTGCCACCTGCCCAAGAGGGACCATAGGCGTCCCTTCTTAGATGGGGCAAGATGCTAGGACTAGCCTTACTGTGCCAAAACACCCAGAGAAGTGCCAACCCTACAAAGGAGTGAGATAAATCATCAGCCTGCTTCCTGCATGTCCCCCAAATCCTTAACCTGTGTGGTGTTTTACCAATTGGGAAACACACGTGTTTGTCTGGTGTCTGTGCATCTCTGTGATGGGGGTATCACCCCCCACTGGCAGGTGAGTAAACTGAGGCCATGGCCCAGGATCACACCACTGACAAGTAACAAGATTTAAATGCAGACCCTGGAGATTTTCTGTCAGCTGTAGAAATGAGCGTCCGTCTTAGAGGATGCAAAATATGTCCTGTGGTTCAGGTAATTTGTTGATTTGCTTACGTGTTTTACCTGAGGCAGGAATGATATGAGCCTCTGGAGGTAAACCAAGACTTTGGAGGACAGGTCCTGGTTTGCGTCTCAGCCTGAGCTGGTGACCATCACCTAAATGACCTCGTCTACAAAATGGAATAAAAACCAATACCTACCTCAGAGGGCTGCTGTGAGGGTTAGACGTCTAATGCACTTACCCTAGAACCTACCACATCATAAGCACCTAAGCACATCTCAACCATCACGATCAGTAATGCCATTGAAGCTGGGCTCTACCACTTCCTCCATTAGCAGTCTTGGATAAGTGACTTCCTCTTCTATAAAATAGGAGTGATCCCTACCTCTCTGCTTTTGTAAGGATTGAACAATCTAACATAGGCAAAAGTCTCTAGCACAGTGCTTGATACAACGTAGTTGATCATGTGGAACATATCTTGTGGACATCTGGTCTTTCCTTCCTGTGAAGGAACCAAATTAGTGTAGTCTTTATACTCGGGACCTCTCCCTCATTTCACTCTCTCAGCCTATGGGAAGGTGGGTGATTTCTCTCATGACAAGTTTGGGAGAATAACTGGGCATCTCAGTTCACCTCTGCCATCTTCCTCCTGGGAACAAGCCTGCCCACAGGGAGCACACACTCAGCTGTGATTCTCCGCTCACACCCCTCACTGGCCCATAATTCCCCTCACCTGGGCAGGCATCTGCCTAATGCTGTGGTTCTCTATCAGACCCAGTTGGCCCTCACACTAAGCTACATCCTCCAACAGAGCAGCTAGCAGTACTAGAGGTGATATTTGGCCTGTGTCTTTACGCTTGACTTTGACAAGAAAGAAAAAATTACATCACAGAGTGCAAGAGAGTGAAAGAGGCAGAAGAGTTAGCCTGTTAAACGCTGGGGGCCAGCTAACAAGACTGCTCACGTTCCTGAGTGTATGTTGGAATTCTGAATTCACTTCTAGGTGATTATTTCCACTATTATGTAAAAGAAAGAATAGCCAGTTTCCATCGAACCCCAGGAACCTCCACTTCTTGTTTACACATGAACTTTCTGGACGGTGGCCCACAGCCAATCCAAGGGAATAAACACTTCTTCCTTATCGACTCTGGGCCTATTCCAGAACTAGCCTCGCTTCGCCTTCTCCCACCCCCTTATCTGTAGCCAGTGCAAATTCTTTCAAAACAATTTACATCTTTCTCCCTCTGTTTGATGTATAAAAACGCTTGCCAACTCTAGGATGACAGACATGTTGCCTTTTACAGCTGGCACTGCTGCTGATGGTTCAGACTTCACGCCTCAGGAGCTGGTCTTTTCCCTTTGCTAGCAATGGCCCAATAAACCCTTTCTTTTAAAAAGACGTTCAGCCGTGGAAGTTAAAATTTTTGTTTTACAACTTATTTCTCAAATTGTTCAGAAGTGTTATTTACTGGGCCTCTCCTGGGAAGGACCCAATAAAGAAAATGTTTATTCAGTCAGTAAATGTTTATTTACTTAGAATTTATTGGAATAAATCTACTATGTACCGGGAACAGAACTAGAGATTAAGGCATAAATGAGACAATACCTGCCCTTCAGAAGCCCACCATTTATCATGAGGAAGGCTGGCATGTCCACAGTGACAGCACTGTGTGAAGTGTTATGGGAGAGACATTTATAGAATGCCAGCAGAGCACATAGGAGAGTATCTAGCTCAACCTGGAATACCTGGAGCGACTACCTGGAGGAAGTGATGTCTCCTAAACTGAGTTCAAAAGATGAGTATTCATGTGTACAAAACATATAATATAGCATCCTCATTTAGGACCATTATGAACTTAATGTCTGTTTTCCCTGCTGGACGCTGAGCTCCATAAAGGCAGAAGCATGTTGGCCTGTTCATCACTTTGAGCCAAGTGCCTACTGATAGTGGTCACTCAGTACATATCCACTGAATAAATAAATGAATAAATCAATAAATAAACATGATAAAGTGAGATTAGAAATCAGAGGGGGCTGGGGTAAGGGGAGCAGGGGGAGAGAACTGGAGATAACGGAGGGTAGTAGTATTGGGAGGGGCTGAGAGTGAAGGATGAAGAGGGAGGCCCAGGCCTCAGAGGAACGCACGATATCACCAGCGTGGGGAGAGGCCAG
This sequence comes from Rhinolophus ferrumequinum, assembly GCF_004115265.2. Classification (NCBI taxonomy): domain Eukaryota; kingdom Metazoa; phylum Chordata; class Mammalia; order Chiroptera; family Rhinolophidae; genus Rhinolophus; species Rhinolophus ferrumequinum. Next base: position 42,408,618 of record NC_046292.1, read on the forward strand.
AAGACATGATTAAATCTCCAAAGGGAGCACAATTGTCCTGAAAGGACAACTCAACAGCAGGGCACCAGAGGTCCTGCACTTCCTCATCCAGCCTCCAGAGGAGGAACGTAACAGAACACGGAGGTAAACGGTGAATAGGATTTGTCTGGTTTTGTACATGCTTGAAAATTCCCATTAAAGTTTTTAAAAATGAAAGGTATGCCTTTTGAACAAACTTTGTTTTGAAATAAACAGAATTGAGTTTTTAAACATAGAATTCAATTGTGCTATTAGTCCAAAGTTATAGAAAATTAAGTAATCTGGCCAAGATGCCAGGAAGGGGAGCCATGACCCAACGGGAGAAGGGAATCAACACGGCGTAGGGTGGAAGCAACACTTGGAAAAAGTAAAACCATTTCATGTTTAGACCCCAAAATTTGAGACTCTCTATAAACTAGTTACAAATTAAATCTCTAGCAGAAGAGACATAAAGCAAAGAAAAAAAGCACTGTAAATAGGAATGCCAAAAAAAAAAAAAGATGTAAGAAAGATGTCTAAATACCTCAATATTCAAAGAAATGTAAATGGATTTACATCCTCTATTAAAAGAAGCAGCACTTGACACAGTGGCCATTTTCACTTTCTTAAAATTCTTTCTTGTCTTAGCTCCCACACCCACCCTCTCCTGGTGTTCCTCCCACCTCACTAGCTGCTCCTTCTCTGGGTGCCTCTCCTCCTCCAGTTCTTGGATTATTTTAGTTTCCCCATGGTCAATCCTCCCATCTCCTCCATCTCAAGTACACCATTTCTAGCCCCCTGACTTTAAGTAACAGCTGATAACTCCAGAGTCACGTCTCCAGCCCACTCCTCTCCCTTGAGCTTCAGGCATATTTATCCAACATCTTATTTGATATGTGCACTTGGCTATCTAATAAACCTATCAAAACAGATGGAAAAAGAAGTCTTCAAAGTTTCATCCATCCACATTCTTCCCAAGTCTTCCCACCCAGCAGGTGGCACACTATTTTCTCAGTTGCTGAGACCAAAAGTCATGCAGCCATTTTTAATATCTCTCTTTTTCTCACACGATCTTGGCCTATGCCTACCCCTTAAAACCATCTCCTAATTCCTCCCCTTATTCACCTCATTTCCAGGCACATTGGTCTTCTTTTTCTATTTCTAGAACACATCAAGCTTGTCTAGACCTCAGGGCATTTGCACATATTCCGCCCCCTCTGCTAAGAATGGTATTCTGCCTGATCTTTACATGGCCCACTTCCTCACTTCATCAGATTCCTACTAAAATGCTTCCTCCTCAGAGTTTTTGCTTGACTCCCCTAAACAAAATAGAGCTCTGCCCCCGTGTCACTCTCCATTCCTTCACCCAACTTTACTTCTCTTAATAACACTTTCCATTACCTCAAAGGATATGTCATACAGGTAGCTCGAACAATCTTAGCTGCAGAGGGAGCAGCTCACTGGCCCATGTGGGAATCAAACCAATGACCTCAGTGTTAGGAGCATGGCACTCCAAGATGCTCCAACCACCTGAGCCACCAGGCTGGCCCCTGTCATTGTTCTTAATTACAATATGAGTTCATGATGGCAGGGATTTTGTCTTCTTCACTACCAAATCCTCAGTCGCTGGGACAATGCCTGATACAGAGAAGACCCTTCAGTCAATTTTTTTTCAGGTGAATGAATGCATAGATGAATAAATTAATGAATGAAAGGAGGCAGACCTGTTAGGGGCTGGAGAAAGAGTCCAGATAAGAAATAATGAGGGGCTGAATCAGATCAGTGTAGTAGGGATGCAGAAATGGGGAAAGGGAAATTAGGATGACCAGGGAAGAATCATTGAATTAAAATACCTGGCTTGGGTGACTGGGTGTTTGTTTATATCATATTTCAAAACAAAAAGGTGTCTTGCAGACAGTTGGGCTCATTCGTTCTTTCATTTATACATTCATCTGGTCCAACCACCTGTTCCACATATAAGGTACTTGAAAGCCAAAGAAATGAGAAGATTTTCCTAGATTCACACACCAAATAGTTTAATTTGTCAGTTCATTTTTTTTTAAATTATTTCTTTGCAAAGTAATACAGTTTTCTTGATTTCGCCAGTGCCCAAAATAGTTAAGAAAGCTTGCAAAGGATTCAGCATGTGAGTGTCAGTTAAGAAAATGCTCACAAGTTCCCCAGTTCCTGATTTTGGTCTTTCCTTGTTACTTTCCAGAGACTCAACCCTTGTCATCACCATGCAGGTAAAGCCACGCTTTCTCCTCCTGACTGTGCTGCTGTTGCCAGAGCTCAGTTTTTTCCTCCACAGCAAATGGGCTAGTGAGGCTGTGGGTGGATTATGATGTATATCTAAATAATCACGGCCCAGAAGTCTGGAAAAGCAAAAGGCTCAGTGAATTATTGTTATTAATCCCTCTTCAGAAGGATGAGGAAAAGGATGCTATCTCATTGGAGAAGTGTGGGCTGTACCAGGTGATTGTCAGAAATGATGAGGCAAGCCCTACATAGAAGAGATTTCTTAACAAGTGAAAAATCTAACATGTCTTTACTATGCAGTTTGAAAAGTGTTTTAATGTATATTGTGCATTGGAGCCTCACAGCTACACTTTGAAGCAAATGTTTTTATTACTCCAAATTTGTAGCAAAAGAAACTGAAGATCAGAGATACTAAATTACTTCCTCAAAGGCCCAATAATTTACAGACCTAATAATTTTCAAACCTATGTCTTCTGATGTCTAATTGTGGGTACTTTTCTCTAGGACAGTAGGTTCCAAACATCCGAATCGAGCTGTCTAAATAGAAGAAATTTATGAAGTTTGGTAAAAAATATAGATTTCTCCACCCCTATAAGATTCTGGTTCAATAGGTTTTTGAAGCCTCCAAATCAATATATTTATAAAACACCTATCTTAGTTAGCTCAGGATGCTGTAACAAAATACCATAGATGGAGTGGCTTAAACAACAGACACTTATTTCTCACAGCTCTGGAGGCTGGAAAGCCCAAGGTCAAAGTGCCAGCAGATTTGGTTCCTGGTGAGGGCTCCCTGCCTGGCTTGTAGACATGAACTTTCCTCTATCCTTGTGTGTGGAGAGAGAGAGAGAGAGAGAGAGAGAGATCTTTGTCTTCCTATTCTTATAAGGGCACTAATCCCCTCATCAGACTCCCACCGTCATGACCTCGTCGAAACCTAATTACCTTCCAAGGCCTGCCTCCAAATACTACCTCACTGGGGGTTAGACTTCAATCTATGAATTTTGGGGGACACACATATTTAGCCCAGAACAACACTAAACAATCTCCGGTGCGGCCAGGATGATAACTAAGCTCCTACTATGCATACTGAACTATGCTGGATATAAGAGCTATAGGAAGGGAAAAAAAAAGCAGGGAACAAATATGACATCGTTTCTACCCTTATGCAACTTTCAGTGTCTTCAGTGAGACACACATACTCAATAACCATAAGAATAAATGGATATTTTTAAATTGTAAACATAGGGAAGGAATCAAAGAAGGTGATTAGAAAGTTAAAATACTTGCTTTAGATCGGGGCAACAGGAAAATTTCCTGTAAGAAAACGACATGTAGGAAAAGAGCGAAAATGATGAGATGGGTTAGATAAGCCAAGATGGGAGCTATGCGTTGCTCAAGGGAAAGAGAAGAGTAGGTGCCCATGACCTCCAAGTGAGAAAGAACGTTGTGTGTTGCAGAAATTGAAAGAAGGCCAGTATTGCTAACAGCTGATGAGCAACAAGGCAATTACAGTGAACGGAGGCCAAGTCATCCGCGGCCTCCAAGGTAAGAGATTTAGACATTTAAGTGCAATGGGAAGCCAACTGAGGATTTCAGGTAGGAAAATGTCAATCAAATTTGCATTTTCAAAAGATTTGGATGAACTGATGGTTGCCAGGTAGGAAGGAGGTTGGCAGAATGGGTTGGAAAGGTGAGAGGATTAAGAAGTTCAAATAGGCAGTTACAAAACAGTCACAGGATGTGAAGTACAGCAGAGGGAATATAGTCAATAGTATTGTAATAACTATGTGTGGTGCCAGGTGAGCATTGGACTTATTGGGGGAAATCACTTCCTAAATTATATAAATGTCTCAGCACTATGCTGTATACCTGAAACTAATATAAAATAATATTGAATGTCAACTGTAGTTGAAAAATAAAATAAATCAAGTATTGCAACAACAGAAAAGATTTGGATGAAGAACAAGGAAGGGAAGAAGGATAAGAGGACATTCAGGGAGGCATGTTAGGTAGTTATAGCAGAAGTCCAGATGAGAGACAGTGATGATTTAGAGCAGAGTGGTTAAAGTAGAGGTGAAAGGGAGAGGATGGATTTAAGAACTATTTTGATGAGAGAATGAACATGATTTGGGCAGTAAGTGAGGGGGAGTTATCAAAAATGGTCCTGGGGTTTTGTCATGAGTAACTGGGGTAAAGGAGTGGGTTGAGCTGGGCCAATGTGGAGAAGCAGTTTATTTAGGGACATAGAAAGATTAGAGTGTAGTTTCTGACATACTAAGTGTGAGATGTCTATTGGTTATTCAAGTGGATATGTCAGGTCTTGGCCCAAGATGAAATTTTTAGAGTTGTCATCATAGAGGTGGCATTCATGGCCATAGATGTGGGTGAGATGTCTTGGGAAGAGAGTGCATGGTAAGAAAGGTAGAGCCATGAGAGACCGCTGAGGAATGGGGCTAATGGCGGAGGCCAACAGGTGGCCACCCAGACTGGGGTGTCATTGCTCCTTGGTCTACCAGAGGCTAAAGTAAAGAACACTGTGATAGCACTTGTAGTGAAGTGTCTGTCTAAATTGCCCAATAGACAATAAGTTCTTCAAGGGTGAAGGATGGGATCATAGTTCATTTACCCTGAAAACCCCAATACTTAGCACACTGGGCACCTAAAAGGAACTGTGCATGCTGCTCAGAGCTTTACATTTGTCATATCAGTTAATGCTCCAAAATGATATTATCCTCATTTTACAGAAGAGAAAACTTGAACTCAGAGAAGTTACATTATTTGACCAAGCTCACATAGCCAGAAAATTGCAAGGTCATATTTAGAATCAAAGTCTATCAGACTGACAAACGTGACCTTCAAAATCTAGTGGAAGAGAAATTTTTGACAATAGCCAGTGATAAGCATCTTTTGTTGTCCATTTTATCAATCTTTATTTTATGACTTACGCATTGTGTCCTATTGAAGTAATCTTCCCCTACTCTGATGTCATACAGATATTCTCTTGCATTGTCCCCAAGAGTTATAAGGATTTTTACCTTTAGTGCATCTGGAATTTATTTTTGTAAATGAGGTAAAGCAAGGAATAAATTTTATTATTTTGTGTATGTATTAATAGTAAAGTTATGCCAGACCCATTTGTTACAGGTTCTTTTTAAAAAATCTCACTTCGTCCGCTGCTTTACAATGCCACATCTGACTTTCAACAACTACATATTAAGAGCCTACTATTTTGCCAGGCATTGTTCAAAGCACTGGGGACAATGCTGAAACCCAGAAGGCTAGTTAAATCTGGACACAGTTGTGGAAACTGGAAGGATTTTAATATACCAGAGCAGTTATAAGCATTTTGAAAAATATCTTAGATCCATTTTTAAACAATATAGTACATAAACAAATAGACATGCATTCTCATTTTCTTAGGCTCATTTTATGCAGTCCCAATTCTAGGAAGCCTTCTAAGAGCTCCCCAAGTTGGATTAAGTCCTGTATTTTTGTTGTTTGTTTGTTTGTTTGTGGTCTTCATTTTGGTGGTCTTTTACCTCCTTATGAAGTTTCTACTATCTACTGTAATATTGATCACATTATGTCATTGCCTGTTTATATATTTTCCCCAACAACAAAAAAAATACCTTGAGAGTAGCATCCCTGCCTTTTTGATTTCAGATCCTTGGACAAGGACTTTGGTTCTAGCTGATTTTTGTTAAATAAATGGATTAGTATGTAACACTTGGTTATACCTGTTGAACTTCAGGAGTGTAAACCACCTTATTAGGAAGAAAGCCATTTTGCTATTTGCCAACCCTAAACACATATGGATTCCAGAGGATGATGCAAAGAGAAAACTTACATCCCGCCCCACAAAGTTCCCTTTTGAAGGATGTGCTTCAGCAAAACTAGGGAGAGAAAAAGACATGAAATACAGGCAACAAAGGATTCTACCCACGAGAGCATCAAAGAGAATTCCCCAGATGGTAACTGTACAGTTGGTCTAGAGAGAGCCTGTCTGGTCTGGAACAGGAGGACAGAAAGTCCTAGAGAGATGTCTGCATGTTGGAGGTATGAGATCAATAAAGTATCCAATATGAGAATGTTTGAAAGCAATAATCAAAGGATAGGTCACTGGAAATCTGATGAAGAGTTTGAAAAAAATTAAACAACTATATTTACACAGTCATTCTAATGTAAGCCCTTATTTCCAATTTAACTAAAACCATGGGGAAGATTGGGGATGAAAAGGCGGTCTAAGAATGCTAAATGTTTGACTCATAATAGAAAGATAATAGATGGTGTCTAAATTTGATATAACAAAAACTAGTAAAGTAAGCATGTTGCTTAGAAATATGGACATAACTGTCTGGTCAGATAGCTTAAATGTGGAACCAAGGGATGAAGAAGGGCTCACCGTGTTTCATTAGACGCCTCAGGTATTCTTATTCTGTCTCCCTTTTTAAAAAATTATGTGTATGTATAGTTTGATGAAAAAATTTTGTCAACTATGTGAACCCCTAATTTATAAGGAAAAGAGTTTTAGGTAAATCAATTTTCCATCTAGTGATGTGAAAGCAGACAGACAGAAAGTTTGCTCATTTGGAGAACTGGTTCATCCTGAAGTGTTCTGGCCCAGGGAAGCTGTTCTTCTGACACCTTACTCCTTGTTCAGAAGTAGAAAGAAAGTCAAGTGACCACTTTGGGCTAATGACATTGTCCCGTGAACAAGTGCCTGAAGCGATCCCGTCTCACCTTGACAACAGCTCTTCAAAGCAGGTATTATTATCTCCATTTTACAGATGAAGAAACAGATCCAGAGACATTATCTTATCCAAGGTCTATCAGCTGGTTAGTGGTAGAGCAGGGACCTGAACAACTCAGATTTGCTGACTCCAGAACACAAGCACATCTGAATAGCATAGTGTCTCTAAAATCCCATCCAAATATGTTCCCTGCACAGCCACCCACCCCATCACGCCTGCCCACAACCCCTTCTATGCCCATCTCCTCAAAGCAAGGCCAAGTCCAGCTCTGCCGGGCCCCCCATTCTCCCTGGTTGATGCCTGAAATCAGAGTCAACACGTTGATGATATAGCCTTCCATTTATCTTCTGATAAAAATACAATGAGATGTCTTTCAAAAATAAATGATATCGCACGATACATGTTATCATACCCTTTGTTGTTTTTCTTCTATGTGTTGTTCTCCACCTCAGTTCAGGTTGTTCCAGGTCATTTAATTTTTCACACATGATCTGCACTATTCCCCAGTATAGATGACACTAATTCTCTTTATCACCGTTATATTTCTATAAGGTCGCTTAGCACCATTTTATCATTCTCGTCCTTATAGCAACACTTTGGGCAGAAATATCATACCCTGGCTGGTAAGATAAAGAACAGATGCTTAGGCAGTTAATTTTTTCACATCAGCTAACAACCCTACAAGAGAGGCTTGACAGGAAATACCCCCGTCCAAAAACAACACCCAAGACTCCAAAATGTGCCTCGTACTGGGCATCACCATTGGCCACAGTGATAGCCAGGGGACATACAAAGGCCTGGCCCCGTTGCCTCAACTGGAGCCCCCTGAAGAGTCCTCTCGATTGCAAACTCACTGTAGTATCCACTGAGGGTTCAGATGCAGTCACATTATGGTTCAACTTCTGTGCCCAATCCTGAGCTCCTCATTTTCTTACAGGCCTATTTCCTGACAGTACTTTCCAATCAGTCTTCTGTGAGCAATCTCAGGCTCAGAGTGTGCCCCCAGGGAATTTAGATTAAGATACTACTGCTTTGGAATGTAGACGCATCCATTCTTTAAATAGTGCTCCCTACACACGCTCTTTACCCTTGTCCATCGCATTTACCGATACCTGATATAGTACATATTTATTCATTACTTTCCGTCCTCTGTCCCCTGGGCATATGCTCCATGGAAACAGAGATGTTATTTGTTCCCTAGCATATAGCCAGCACTTACAATAGTGTCTGGTGCTATTTAACAATAAAGAATTTTTAAATTAATTGAATAAATGAATCCTTTGAGAACCGTGGAGGCAGCATTGAGAAATGGATCCAATCATATGCTCTTTGGTAGCAGAGAGACTGTTGTAGTTCAGCCCCGTTACCAGGAACAGCTTTGGGCAAGATTCTTAACCTTAGTTTCCTCATTTATAAAAGCAGGCAAATAGGCCCTACCTCCCAGGGTTGGTTTTTGAGATAACCAAATGAAATAATGTATACAAAACCCTTTGAATAGTGCCTACACCAAAGTTATTTCTCAGTCCTGTTAGATGATAATTACAATTCTGAACAGACCCTCAAAAAAGGTAATTATAAAAATCACAATTCTAAATTATTTTTCCAGATCATTGGGTTAAAATACTGGGGGAAAAAATACAATTAGGCAGTAATTATCTCTCCAACCGGCTGCAGGAATATTCTCCCTAATTACAATGTACATTTCATGGGCTGGTTCTGCAGCATTCAGTCCAGGACACAAAAAGCCCATTGGACAAATTACCACCTTGTACACACTAGGCAAAGAGCTCTACATCTGAGCACCTGGAGCTCTCAGGGCATATTATCATCATTTGTAGTAACATGCAGTGACAGGTGTAATTTGGGGAACCTGGGAGGTTGGAGAACTGGTTTTCAAGATAGGTAATGCAGAAGTAAAAATATGGAAAGAAGGTTTAATTTTGAGTTTTTGTTACACCATCTGCTGGCCATACCATCTTGAACAGGGAACCTGTTCCATCCATCCATCCATCCAACGTTTACTAAGCACGTACTATATGACAACCACTGTGTTAGATACTGGAAATAGGGATGAGTAATTTCAGCTCTCAAAGAGCACACTTCCCAGTGCGAAGGAGAGAAAAACAACAATTTCGTATCCAAGTAGCAAGTATTGGAGTTCGGTTGAACATGCTACGGGACTTAGTCCTGTGTTGGGACCAGGGAAATCAGGTGAAACTTGCTGGAGAAGTTGATGGTAAGTCAGTCAGGTGGAAAGAGTAGGGACAAAATTCCAGTCAAAGGGAGTGATACATGAATAGGGATGGAGTCTTGAAAGATAGGGCACATTAGTGAACTATGAATAGCTGAGTAAGACAGATAGAGAACGCAAGTTAGGAAATAAGGAGTGATGAGTACAAAAAGGAGAGCTGAGTTGAAAACAGAAGGAGCTGTGATAAGCTAAGGAATTTGGAATTTATCTGAATGATAATAGGACATTGAATGGTTTAAAGGAGAACAGGAATATCATCAAATTGATGTTTATAAAAACCATGCTGTCAGTGCTGGGATGTGTTGTCTAGAAGGGAGGGGAGCTAGAGCCGGGGTGGGGTAGGAGTGAGATTGGCAAGACAGAAGGTCGAAATAGCATCTAGGCTAACACATTAGCCCAGGAGAGATGATTAGGACCTGAACTAACACAGGAAGAGTGGTTTGGAGAAGAGGGCTACCTATGGGAAAAATTACACACAAAAATAACTTGTAAAATATGAGAATACATATTTATGAGCTTAGAGTAGAAAATCAGCTTTTCCCACCTAAAACCACTTACATCATAAATTACAAAATACTTTCAACTATTTTGAAATTTTAAAGTTATATATACAAAGAAGTCTAAGAAAATTGTGAGAAACTAGAGAGGGAGGTAATTTTGCTATGCGTAGGACCAACAAATGATCTCTATTTAGCCCAAATATAAAAGCCTCCTAAATCAATAAGAAAAGCCAAATGACCTAATACACGAATGGGCAAAAGTATGAACAAGTAATTCCCAGAGAGGAATATGCCACCATCCTCCACAAAGACAAAAAGATCCTCAAGCTCACTAGTCACCAAGCAAACAAGGAAAGCAACGATGACATGCCATCTCCCTCCCATCTGATTGGCGAACATTTGAAAAGTCTGACAGTACCTAGTTAGGTGTGAGAAGCAGGCACTGCGATGCACGGCTGGCGGGAGTGTCAATGGATAACACAACTTGGAAGAGAAAGTTGGTAATATCTATAAACTTGGGAGCTGCAAGTATCTTTTGAGTCCGCAGATCCACTTCTGGGTACACATCCCAGAGAAACTCTCACACGCGCTCATGGAGCTATCGTTCCAGCAGGCTCTAGTGGTGGCCTCAGCCGTCCTAGCAACTTCAATTAGTCAGTAAGAACCACCCAGTGGTCATTCCTCGACTAGAACCCACACCTTCACTCCTTTCCATTGGTTTTGTAAGCATCTAATTTCCTGTGCTAAATTCCCTCCTGCATGAAACACCTGCAGTAGTTTCTGTTCCCCACATTGAAACTTTACCAGTGTGGTGTTTAAATAACGATACTAACAACGTTACTAATCATAAGAAAGATAACAGCAATAATGATAGCTAACATTACGGAGTGCAGGCTTCATTTCAGACGCTATTCTAAGTACTTTGCATTCATCCTTGCAACAACCTTACAAATGAAGTACTATTAGTGACTCCATTTGACATACGAAGAAACAGATGCAGAATGAACGCCCCAAGTCACACACACGTAGTGAGTGGTGGCAGGGCTTTCAACCTGGGCAGTCCTGGCATTAATACCTCAAGAATACCAATAGCCAGGAAGGTGCGTTTCTTAGATGTCTTCTCTGTTTCTTCCATCTGACCCGAGGACTCCAAGGCCCCTCACCGTCTTTAACATGCTAAAAGCACTTTATTAATTACTAGTAGAGAACAAGTGAGATATGATTACAGAAAATGCAACCCCACTGTTATGACTCAGATCCAGTCTCTCCTCTGAATTTGAATTGCAAAACCAGCTCAACAAGTGTCATATAGGGCCTTCCCAAAATCAGGTCTAAATTGGACAACAGGAAAATTTGTCTATTGCTATTGAGAAGCAACCATCAAGCTTTTAAGTACCCCAGAAATCTCCAGAAAGACAGGCCAGGTCTGGGCTTAATTGAGGGATTGAGATCTATTTCACGGTAAATCTGGAGTAGCCATCTCAGGTGAAACGTTTCTTCGTCTTACATCTGAATCATTACCTCAAGCCTCCAGGAGTGGAGATGGTGCTGGCTATTTTAACTACCTTTTGATCATGAAAGGGGAAAGCAGCACTTTGCTTCTGGATGGGTGGTGGGGGGGGTGTCTTGAGAAACATCAAAGAGCTTATTGTAGAGGATTAGTAGCAGGTAACAGGAGTCTAGCTAAAGGTTTGGGTTCTGGCTTCGATTTCTTGGACCTGTTGGAAGGTCCAACCATGTCCAGATTAAAAAATATGTTTGGGTAGGCAAGTGCTCGAATTGGGGTTTAAAGTGGGGCCTTACCCACTGGAGGATTATTAGGATTGAGGTGTGAGTCAGAGAGGAACTCTGTGGCTGGGGTTACTGAATGTTTAACACTCCAGAGCTTAAGGTGTCTTATATTTCACTCCACCCCCAATAAAGTCAGAACTGGTCCCAGAATGGAGAGAAGGGCTGAGTCTTGGGAGGAGAATCAGCAGGGTGTCAAGTGACTCTAGCTTCCAAGGTCAGAGGCGCCTGGGGCGTTGGGTCAGGCCTTGGTCACTCTGGAAACTCAGTCTTTCCCTTGTGGTCATAGCTCAAAGACAAATCCATTCCCTAAGAACAGAGCAAATTAAACTCTGGCTGATCACCATCGGACCGGTTTCTGGTCTCTGAGTCCATATCATTGCCAATGGCACCCCCATCCCTCATTGCTGAGTTCTACCAGACTCCTGCTTTGCTTTCACATCTCTTTGCAGTTTCCAGGTTTTTTTCAGGTCAATCTCCAAAATGCCACAATGTCCACCTTTTCCCTTCCCATTTTCCCCAATTATAAAAATAATGTATGCAAACTGAAGGGAGTTTAAGGAAGATGGGAAAGCATGGTGGACTTTGGGTGAAAGATGAAGCATGGAATATGCAGGTGTGAGGATGCCGCACTCATTTTCCCCATTGTCTGACAGAGAAACCCCACTTGCCCATTTCACTTCCTGACCTCAAATTACTGAGGCACCTTTGTCATCTTAAAATGGATGCTACCTCATTGCCTGCTTTTTCATTCCTAGTAGTTTTCTCCACCTGTAGGTGCCATGGAAAAGAACACAAGGTGATGGATCAAAATGTTTGAGCATCCCCTCCCCCAGCCTGCAGTGATAAAAATAGTCCGAATGGAGAGTGGTGAAGCTACGGAAGCCTCCTAATTATCTGAGTTATGTCACACTTCTGATGAGAAAATGAAATAATGTTTACAGTGTTATAATCTCACCTGCCCTCGTGTTTTGGGGAAATTGCTGGAGAATATATTTTCTGGAGCGAGCTGTCCTTGCTAGTCAGTCGATTCACGTCTCCAGAAGCCCTCACGCACTGACGCAAATGAAGAGATGCTGCTTCTCCTAGGCTTTCAGCTCTCACCCAGATGCTGGGGCTCATTTTTCAGGATGAACAATTCTGCCTCAGTTCTTTTCTCCTCCTAATAGTGGGAAACAAGACAAATCTGCCATCTGAATGTAATAAAACCTCTTTTCCCCCAAAGGGATCTGCCTTCCATTCTTTCTGTTTTCCTTTATTCATTCAATCATTTATTCATTCCATCCAACTGCTAGTAAGTGCCTTCTTAATGTATGCTAGGTCTTCCATTAGGCACTGGGGATACAAAGTTTTAAAAGGCAGGGTCCATGCACTTCAGAAGCTCACGGTCCTGTGAAGGAGGCAGGAAAGTAAAGAGACAAGCCAGTGTAACTGGGGCTGTGATAGCAGTAAGACCATGGTTTTAGAGGGCCTCCACTGAAAGGCTGTAACCCAGTCTTGGAGTGAAGAGTGAAGAGGCAAGACAGGCTTCTAGGCAGAAGCAATGTTTGAATTTTGAAGGTGGCATAGAAGTAAGACAATGGTGGGACCAGGGAAGGTGTTCCATGCAAAGGGAAAGGTGTGTGTAGGCCTGCAGGGAGGGAGTCCATGTGTTAGGATTCACCAAATAGTTCAGTATGACTAGAACAAAGAGTGCAAGTGTGTGTGTGTGTTGGAAGGGGAGGAGGATTGGCGAGAGGTGAGACTGGAGAATGGATATAGACACATAAGGGTCTTCTAAGCTTCCGTGTTGGACTTGGTGCAGAAAGCGTGACTACATCCCCATAACCACTGTATAATGACAAACTTGTATTTCTTAATCCCTTCCCCTTTTTCACCCACCCCCAAACCCCCTCCCATTTGGCAACCATCAATATGTTCTCTATATCTGTGTTTGTTTCTGTTTTGTTTGCTTGTTTATTTTGAGCTTTAGATTCCACTTATAAGTGAAATCATAAGACATTTGTCTTCCGAGCTCTCTGACTTACTACACTCAGCACAACATCCTCTAGGTCCAACCATGTTGTCGCAGATGGCAAGACTTCATTCTTTTTTTACTGCTGAGTAATACTCCATTGTAGTTATGTACCACCTCTTTGTTATCCATTCATCCATTCAGGGACACCCAGGTTGCATTCATATCTTGGCTACTGTAAATAATGCTGCGATGATGAACTTATAGATGAGCATGTCCCCTTTAAGTAGTGTTTTGGGTTTCTTTGGATAAACACCAGGAAGTGGGATTACTGGGTCCTTTTTGTCACTTGTTATAGCCTTGGTTTTAAAGTCTATTTTGTCTGGAATAAGTATTGCTACCCCCAGCTTTTCTTCTTTTTTCGTTTCTATTTTCATGAAATATTGTTTTCTATCCCTTTACTTTCAGTCTTGTCTGTGTCTTTTGATCAAGTGTGTCTCTTGTTGGGCAGCATACGTAAGGGTCTTATTTTCTTAACACGGAAGCTTAGAAGACGCTTATGTGTCTATATCCATTATCCATTCAGCCACCCTATGTCTTTTGATTGGAGCATTTAATCCATTTACATTGAAAGTAATTGTTGATAGATATGTAGCTATTGCCATTTTATTATTCATGATTTTGATTTTTTTCCTTCTTAACATTCCTTTTAACATTCCTTGTAATACTGGTTTGGTGGTTATGAACTCCTTTAGTTTTTGTGGGGTACTTTTTTTGTTTTTCTTTTTTTTCCCTCTGGGAAGCTCTTTGTCCTTTGATTTTAAATGATAGGCTTGCTGGGTATAGTAGTTTTGGTTGTAGATCCTTGCTTTTCATCACTTTGAATATTTCTTGCCAATCCCTTCTGGCCTGCAAAGTTTCTGCTCAGAAATCGGCTGACAGTCTCATGGGGGCTCCCTTATAGGTAGGTAACTGCTTTTCTCTTGCTGCCTTTAAGATTCTTTCTTTGTGTTTAACCTTTGGCAATCTAATTATGATGTGTCTTGCTGTGGGCCTCTTTGGGTTCATCTTTTTTGGGACTCTCTGCACTTCCTGAGCTTGAATATCCATTTCCTTCACCAGGTTAGGGAAGTTTTCAGTAATTATTTCTTCAAATAGGTTCTCAATCCCTTGCTCTCTCTTCTTTTTCTGGTATCCCTATAATGCAAATGTTGGTGCACTTGATATTGTCCCATAGGTCCCTTAAACTGTCCTCATTTTTTTTGGATTCCTTTTTCCTTTTTGCTGTTCTGAATGGGTATTTTCTGCTACCTTATCTTCTAAATCACTGATTCAATCCTCTGTTTCATCTAATCTACTGTTGATTCTCTATAATGTAGTCTTCATTTTTGTTATTGTATTCTTTGTTTCTGACTGGTTCTTTTTATGTTTTCTGTCTCCATTTTTATGATTCCTATCTCTTTGTTGAAGTTCTCCCTGAGATCACTGAGTCTCCTTATAACCAGTGTTTGGAACTCGATGTCTGGTAGGTTGGTTGGTAGCCTCTATTTAGTTTAGTTCTTTTTCTGGAGCTTTGATCTGTTCTCTTATTTGGGACATGTTTCATTTTCTCCCCATTTGGGCTGCCTCCCTGTGTTTGTTTCTATGCATGAAGTAGGGTTGCTATGTCTCCCAGCCTTAGTAGAGTGGCTCTAGTAGATGTCCTGTGGGGTTCAAGGGCGTAGTCTTCCTGGTCACCTGAACCTTGTGCTCCAGGTATGTCCCTTGTGTGGGTTGTGTGCCCTCCTCTTGTAGTTGAGCCTTGGATGCTGTTTGCACTTGAATTGGAGCAACTGATCCTCAGGCTGACTGGTGATGAGGACTGGCTGTGACTACAGAGAAAGAGTTGCTGTGCGGGGACTGATCCTACAGAGCAGAATCTGCCTGAGCAGGGCTCTGGTGCCTGCCCAGTCTGCTCAGCTTGGTGATGCTCCAGCTCCTTTCAAAGTGGCCAAATCCCAGGGCCTCCTGGGAGGGTACCTGCTGCAGGCCAAATTCAGCCTCAGCCAGTGCCCCACCCAGCACCAGCGACAGGAGCCACAAAGAAATCTGCAGATGGCCACCACCTGCACAGTGTTTGGAAGTGCCATGAGAGGCCAAGCCATGAACAAACGGCAGCTGCTGCTAGTGCCGGGCTTAGGCCTGCTCAGCCAGATGTACAGGATAAGCTCAAGCCAGATGCTGCTTATCTGGGTTCCGTGGACCTTTGAGAAACCCTAGGAAAGTCTGCAGCATAAGCCAAAGCAGGCAGTTTGTATGAAATAGCCACTAGAGGTGGCTTGGGTGTGCCTGAAGGGTATGGCAAACTAATAGTATCAGCCAGCTTGATGGAGACTCAGATATGGCAGCCACCTGTGTCTGCACACCAGGAAGGGGGAAGGCTCAACAAAGAAACAATGGCTTCTGCCAGCTCCTCCATCCATGAGAACACTGCCCCTCTAGCCCTGGCCCTGAAGACAGCTCAGTCCACCTCCCAACCCCCACCCCATATGTCCCTGTCACCTCTCCACCTGCTACCCCAGCGCTGGAGCTCAGAGCGTGTGATTCTGTTGGTAAGTCTGTGCGCAGTCCCTTTAACAGGAGCGCCTGGGACTCCAGCTGCCCTCTGTCTCACTCAGCCAGAATCTCCAAAGGTTTTTCTAAACAGAAATTATGGGGACTTCTCTCCCTGGCACTGGA
Organism: Rhinolophus ferrumequinum; assembly: GCF_004115265.2. NCBI lineage: Eukaryota > Metazoa > Chordata > Mammalia > Chiroptera > Rhinolophidae > Rhinolophus > Rhinolophus ferrumequinum. Next base: position 42,424,836 of record NC_046292.1, read on the forward strand.
ACCCTGGGCTGGGGATCCGGGTGTGTTGCTGGGATCCCGTACTTTTTGGGGGGACTTCTGCCGCCAAGATATCCCTCCCATTTTTTTAATGGTCATACGTGTGTGTAGGACCAGCCCGCTCCGAGTCTCTGCCCCTCCTACCAGTCTCAAGGTGGCTTCTTCTGTATGTCCGCAGTTGTAGTGCTTCAATTGAGCAAGATTTCAGGTGATTCTCAATGATGGTTGTTTTGTAGTTTCGTTGTAATTTTGATGTGGTCGTGAGAGGAAGCAAGCGCAGCAGTTTACCTACTTCGCCATCTTGACCGGAAATTTGATGGATGCTATTCTTATAAAATGCCTTCAAAAATGAAAACGGCTAACCTGGAGAAACCATGTAGCAAGGAAACTCACCCCTAAATCATCCAGTGCCAAGGAACTAGACAACTGAATGTTTTACAGTGTTTACAAATTCAGCCACACATACAATCTTTTCTGACTTTGTTAAGCCAGGCAGCATTACGAGGAGGGGATCATTGTACTCACACACTGTGACGGAGTGCCCTCTAGTGGCTGTAGATATTAACATTTTCATTAAGATGATTGAAAAAATGTAGCTTTGTGGATTTATAAGCAAACAGCAAGCATTTGGGGGTTCGTTAATCTTAGATAAAGCTAATAAAGCTAATCTTAGATAAAGCTAGTAAAGTGCCATTAATTACATCACTTCTAGTAATTCCTTAGTCAACTTTTCCATAAAAGTCATGTTCTGTGTATTTATTAGATCTTGCAGTCCTAAAAGACAAAATTACATTTTAAATTAAAACATAAATTATATTGAACATCTGAATTGCACATAAAATCTTCAGAGTAGTTCTTTATCCCATGAAGTCGAAAATAATTTGGAATCACTCAAAAGGATGGTACAAGAGCAGAACTGGGTTTTTTCCTAAAGGTTACCTTGTTACAAACTTGGCTGTGTGACCTTGGGCAGGTTGCTGATTTCTGTGGACCTCAGTTTCCTCATATTAGAATATAGGACTCTAAGCCTGAACATTTCTAAGGTCCTTCTGAGCTCTAAGGTTCTTTGATTTGAGGGGGATAAGTTATCCATTTCCTTTTAATATTGGGGTTCTGACTTCCGAGAAACTTGATGTCATGCAGGGTCTCATGTCCTGACCCCCACACAAGAACGCAGGATATGGTGAGTCCAAAAAGGAACACCAGCGGAGCCATAGATAGGGGATTCATACCACTGTATTCTCGCTGGCGGCTGGGTGGGAGACACAGGGAGCAGGAGCCACACGATGCGCAATCCCCTGTCTGCTTCTCTGCCAACCAACCAACTTGCTAGCTGCAATCCGTGCTTGCTAACTCAGCCACAGCAGTTATATTAGTGGCCAATGGCTAACTGGTTACAGCTGACGGCCATCTACTACCCGAGCCAGCACCCTTCCACATGAGGTCGAGAGCCTGGAAACTGCTCTCTGGGACTCTGTCCCCACACTTGATGTCAACTTTTCTTTATGAACTGGGGTCTCAAGCACAGTAGTATAAAGCCCATTTTGAAGATGAGTTTATAACATTTTATAAAACAAACCCTAGCTAACTGTAACAGAGGTAGCTAGTCACTAACAAAGATTCATATTCTATCCCCATAGTATAGAGTTTTGCAGAGAAGCAGCTACCCAATCAGGACTATATTTAACAGCCGCTTTGTTTGCATCCAGGTGAGACGATATAACTAGTTCTTGACTGTGTGGAAAGGACTGTTGAGCAAAAAATGTGTGTACTATTCCAAGCCACGGTTGTTAAATACCATGTGTGATTTTCATTCTTTCTCCTTCACTTTGTCCTCAAATTGATGATGCTTGGGCGACGTGGAGTCACAAGGTGGCAGAGCCACATGTGAAAGGAACCTGGATACCTAAATCACCCACTAGAGACTATCTGCCCAGGAGAGTCACTCAAGCAGAATATCTGCAATGGACTTTGTGTGAGCGAGAACTTACACTGTTAAAGCACTGAAAATTAGGGGTGCTTTGTTACAGCAGCTAGCTTTAAGTACCCTAACATACTCCAAGTCCATGATGCTGTCATCTGAGGCACTGGACCAAAGCAAACTGATTTTATAAAAGCAAATTCTCTCTACCCGCCCCGCCCTTCTCCCCAGGTAAAGGTGGGAGGATTAGTCCATTCATCATTTACATTTTGAGATTAATAGTTCTGTTCTGAAAAAGGTCTTATCAAGATTTCCTTTACCTATTACATTTTGTGACGCAAAGGGAGACTGAGGCAGACAATCTCTGTAGGTATAGATGCCACAATTACTGCTGGGGGATGCTATCAGGTATTTTGGGAACAAAGAAATTTCAGTAATCGCTGATCTAGGTAAAATGAACTACGCAATTAACGTCGTCGCTTTCTGACACTTTCCCATTCTTCTGCATTTTGAGAAGGTGGACCTTGTTAATGGGGAGAGGTGGGAGATGAATCGTTGCTTATACCCAGTAACAGGTATTGTTATTAATTGATCATTGGCTTGTTTTTTTCATTTACAGTTGCCATTCAGTATCATTTTTCTATTAGTTGCAGGTGTACTGCATAGTGGTTAGACATTTATATAATTTAAGAAGTGATCCCTGAGTAGTCTAGTACCCACCTGGCACTATACATTATTACCATACTATTGACTGTTGATAATTGTTTTTGATAGCAGGAAAAATATTGGAAGACAACACACATTTTTTATTTAGCTATCTCTCTGCAAATCCTGACAATATTTTATTTAAGCTAGCATTCTATGGGAAGATAACTGAGAATCAGTGATGTAGAAACACACCAGCAATAGTAAGAAAAACCCATTACAGTACAAATAGGACTGTGGGGCAATGCTGGTCTGGAGCCATAAGCTGAGTATGACACTGGTCAGAAAATTACAGCCAATGCTTCATTAGCAAGAACCCCTAACAGCTGTAGAGAGGAATGAACTTCCAATGAAAAGAAATCCCTCGTGGAATTAGAACTCGGAGGATTTTATTGTACTTTGCCACCTAACTTTTTAGGCGCCTGCGTTCAAACAGGTTCTGTAAACAAGATGAGTGTGGCTCTACTACTAACTGTGAGGAAAAGAAGCTTATAGAAACGGACATTTTTTTCTGCAGATACTAACAAAATTTAAAGGGTACATAGATCTTGTAGCAACTAAGCTTCTAGGAATCTAATAGAGAAATACTAACACTATGCAAAAACGGTAGATTTTTCATAGAAAAACGAAAACATAAAGTTGATTAACTGAAAAGTGATCGATTCAATTATGGCAAATCTGTACTACAGAATGCTATGTACCTCTTGTAAAAAATAAATAAATGTTTGTGTTGATGTGGAGGGCAGTCCTCAAAGATACATAATTATCCTGTTGTTTTGTAAATTGATAGGTTTTGTATATACTAGACTGAAAGACTAGAAAGTTCAAGATCAGTTAATGAGTTAATTTTGGTTTTAAGGTGAGATTTTTCTTTATACCCTCTGTATCCTCAGTTGACTGAATGTGAATTACCTTCAAAATTAACATCTTCATATACTTTTATCTTCCGGCCCAACACTCTCAATATTTCTCATTCCTTACCTTTCTGCCCATGCTAAACTTCCTTCTGGAACACCTTCCCCCAGTCTGCCAGGCTGTTTAAAGGTAATCTCTTCCAAAACATTGATCTCACTGCTCACATTCCAGAGAGTTATTTCTCATTTGTCTAAGTACCTATTATCCTTGAAGTCTTTCCCAGGCATTTAGAATCAATTCCAGTTTGTACCCTAGTCTTTGCTATCCATGTCAAATTTCATGTGTTTCCCACTGACTCGGTAATAGGCTTCTCCTAGAAGAAACCAAGATTTGCTCAACTTTGTGACCCCCTACAATGCTCGGCATGATAGATGCTCAATCAATGTATGCCGAATTAATGGGACATTTTTGCAATTCAGTGCTGCTAATAATTTATAAAGAGATCAAATAATTCACCACTTTATTTTCAAAACTTTATTTATATAGAATCTTCAGAATGTTTCTCTTTAATTTTGACGAGATAAAATCCCAAAGTTTAAAATCAGACATTTTATAATATGTCACACTTAAGTATGGGGAAGAGAGTTCAATCATTTTGAGAAAAAGCTTTCATAATTGTACAAATAATATTTACAATATTCTTTAATATAGATATAGACAACATGGCATCATTTTTAAATGTACAAAATAGTTTAAATCATTGTATTGTATTACAGAACATTTCAATATTTATATAAAAGAAACCCAATTAATATTGGTAACATTTAGGGAAAACAACAAGTTTATCAATAATCATAAACTTATACATAATACACAATTTACATGTCAAATCCACAAATTTAAAGATGTGAGCTACCTATTGAAATCATGCTAGAATCTAAATACTATTTAATTCATAGGTTGAAACAAACGTTCTGATATACCCTATGAAACAGGAATACAAACTATGAAAACATATTTAACATCCTTAACTTCTAAGAGACTACTTTAGGAAACCTCTAAGATAGAAAATCAGGCATTTCCCCTTGAAATTAAAAGTCCTTATGAATATATTCAGAAATATACTCAAAGAAAATAAAAACAAGCTATCATGACTTAATTAGGGGGATACAATATTCTGTCTTGTTCCAGAAAGGATTTAAGGTGGCTTAAGAGATTCAGAAAATATCAGAAGGCACAAATTACAGATTAGATGAAAAAAGAGAAACAAAGAGTTTGGAAACGGCACACATTAAATCATTTAAGAAAAGGTCAGGAATGAAGCTGAAGTATGTTACATTATTCTCCACAGTGATTTCCTGGAAATATTGCAAAATTTGGTATTGATAAGAAAATTATCAACAAACTACTGGTAAACTGGAGATGCAGATCAAATTTGTTAAATTTTATTAACCCTGATAGATCAGATGATGATAAAAATGTATGTGCTTTTTTCTGTGCTCAGGTGAAGTTAAGTTTTCCTAACTACCGTAATATGTGACTCTAGATTTACTTCTAGTATTGGCAGAGAAGAGTGTGGATTTATAAAAACCCAAAGTTTGGTACCCAGACTTAATTCCTACTGAGAAATCCCTTAAGTGGGTGTCTGCTGATGACTTAAGGATAGGTCGCTACATTTCAGGTGTTCAGGTGTCATATGGCTCTTATTTAGGTACAGGAAAAGCATCAATCCTAGGGCGTCCTGACTATATCAATTCTTCCAGGTCTTAACAGCTCACCTCGTTAGGACCCAGCGAGAGAAAGAGGATGAGGTAAACTGAAGAGTGAGAGGTCTGCTCAGGTTGGCATGTTGAGGCCACAGTCTCCTCTGCTGCCCAGACAACTGCAAAGGCTCTGACCCTGCTTTCAGTTTGCACATCACAAACCTCACCCGACTCCTGTGTAGGAGAAAAGTTACAGAGAGAAGGCTGGGCAAGCTTTAACCAGCTTCTGGCAAATCTGAATGGGTCTGTTCATCTCCATTCTTCAGGTCCTGCTTTCCACAAATGGTAGAATTAATGACCTGTACCTCTATGCTGAGAGCTAAGAAGTATAGGGAATGGGGATGAAAAAAAGGACTCAAGAGAAATGAAGGGAGAAAAAGGGGTAGGATATGTGGCAAGAGTTTCAAAATCACGGATTAAGGATCAGAACAAAAATACCTACCTAAAAACGAAAACTAATCACTGCCTGCTATCTTGTTTTTTGAGGATGAGTGGTCCCAGTAATACTCCTGGATTTTAAGAACGAAGTTCAATCTATAGAACTAAAGCTGCGGGAACTGCAATGTTCTTGGCTGGGGTGGCAAAGCAACTGTAGGGTTTGTGAAGTGGGTTTTACAGGGGAGGGACAGTGACTGCCGTTTTCTAACCACACCCTTCAGGGTCAACTTATCTGTTAGGCACTATGCTTCAGGCCCACAATACTTTTAGAGGCCATTTTTAGAGGCCCATTTTTAATTTCAATTTCTTCTAAATTCAGAAGAAGAAAAACCAAACTTTTGGATTGAAGGACATGTTGATATATAGTAAATTCATTTTTATACAAATACAATTGTAATTTTTATTTTTTTTTATGAAAGAAGAGGTCCAAAAAGGCAAAACTGTCTAAGGCCCATGAAAGTTATAATGCGTCTTTGAATGATTAATGGGCCAAGGCTAGAATAATGGAGGGGGAAGGAGTCTGATTTGTTGACTTCATTCCACTAATTTTCCTTTTTCTGAATGTTACTTTGAGGTTAGATTTTTAAAGAGAGCTAAATCTAACAATGGCAAAGTACTAGTGTCAATTTCTCCTAGCCAAGCTGGAAAAAGAAAAAAGTCAAGTTCATTACTTTATTGTCATTGTGTAATAGTAAGACTCAAGTCAGGTCGAAGAGACCTGTTTAAGACCTATCTCTGCCCTGTAAACATCACTGGAGGTAGGTTTCCCTTTGAGACCCTGCGCGGGAACTTCCCGAACTCCACAGCCATTCAGTTCTAGACTTCCTCTAGGTTCTCCCAGGCCCTGGCGTCAACTACCCTCAGTAGCCCAAGGCTGGCAGTGACAGGAATGTGGGTACCTGCAGTTGCAAAAATGTTTTAAGAATATGGTAAGAGAAAAAAGGAAGCAGGGAGAATGAATGAGGGAGGATGGGAGGAAAATATCACAGCTTTTAATATTCTAAAATTACACTATCCAAAAAAAAAGGGGGGGTGGGAGGATTTATACTAAAATGGTAACTGTAGTTTTCTAGACACCGTGTTTTCCCGAAAATAAGACCTAGACGGACCATCAGCTCTAATGCGTCTTTTGGAGCAAAAATTAACATAAGACCCAATATTATATTATATATATTATAATATATATATATTTTATATATATACCCAGTATTATAATAAGACCTGGTATTATTACATTATATATTATATTATATTATACTGTGTATAATATAATGTTATACTGTGTATAATATAATACTGGGTCTTATGTTAATTTTTGCTCCAAAAGACGCATTAGAGCTGATGGTCTGGCTAGGTCTTATTTTCGGGGAAACACAGTAGTAGAATTGAGATATTTTTATTTATGCTTGTTTTTTAAAAAAGTATTTTACATGAAAAATGTACTTTATCATCAGAAAAAAAAAACTACTCAGTAATATTATTTGAAAAATTGTGCTCTCCAAGCTCTAAACACTGAGGATTACCATGATTGAGTTCCTCATAGTATGGCTTAGTAAATATGGTTAAATACTGGCATGCAGAGAACCCAGATTTGAGAACAGAACTTTTAACAATTTCCATTATTTTTCATCACCCAAACTCATCAATATTACAGTGAAATGTCAGTCACACAAGTTATAATTAATACCATTTTCTAGGATCTGTTCCAATGTACAATGAGGAAAATATGTCAAAAGGAAGAGTACAAATGAATGAATTACTACCTCTTACAAAATCACAGACTTTTGTACTTAGAAGGAAATACTAAATCACAAAATTACACCCTTGAATTACAGGTGAAGAGCCTGAGGTTCTGACAACTTACGTGATTTTTATCATTGTCACACAGCAAAGCTGGTAACAGAATTAGGGTAAGAATTCACATTTCCTGATTTTTGGTCTAGAGATGGTCTAGAGATTTTTACACCCCTGGTTCCATAAGTAATTGCTTTGTAAGTTACATTTCAATGTTTATCCTAAATGCATATAGAGAAATAGAAAATACGACCAGTTTTCATTAAAAACACTTGCTAATTTGGGAACTGTACCATCTCAAGACATAAAATTCCAGATGAGCAGTCCAACAATTAGGATGAACCATAAGATCTTAGACCTGGAAGGATGCTAGGAAAGCAACTCAGACCTCAGTTACATAAACATATAGGCCCAAAGAAGGTCAGCTTATCCCCCAAAATCACAAGGTTGAGTCAAGACCCAGGTCATCTAAAAATGCCTTACTGCTCATTCCAATTCTGCCTTATTGTTCCTTGGCGACTGATTACAATCCAAAGTAAAAATACTGAATTATACCCAGATTAGATGTAATAAACCTGTTATTAATAAGAATGCTTAGAAAATGGCTATATATCATTTCTGTAGTTAATAGAAATAAACTAAAATCTGTTAGGATAAATCAGGAAGCATGCCTGCTTACTTTTATTTGAAAATGTACTTAAATGTAAATCACAATTCTGAGTTTTGTTGTCTGAAGATGATGCAAGAGACCTTTCAGCGTCTCAGGCTCATGCATCTGAAAATAAATTCTAAACGTCTGCAATTCTCTGGAGCAGAGGTTGGAAGATAATGTGCAGCAACATGTTCTTTGGTGAGGGTTATGAGTTAAGAATGGTTTTACGTTTTTAAAAGGTTGTAAAAATAACATAAAGAGGAATAACTGATAGACACAGTATGTGGCCTGCAAAGCCTAAGTTACTGGCTAACTGCCCCTTTACATAAAAAGTTTGCTGACCTGTTTTAGTTTCAGAAAGTATATGAAACTGGGCTGTATATGTAATGTGTCCTGGAAGGCTTTTTTGTTTTTTAAATTAAATCTCTGATTTATTTAAGCTTCATTTTAATTTGCCTCTTTCTCCTGATAGCAGGTAGTAGGAAAAAAATCTAGTGGGATGATTATGATTACCTGTGTTCCAGTTAAATGAGGTTTTATCACACACACTAATGTAAGTGGAAATATAGTTGAAGCAAATTATTTTACGTATCTGAAATCTATACAAAATGTTTCAGATAGCTGAGAAAGTGCCATATCCTGTAGTATCATTATAAAATAAAATGGAAGCAAATACCTATTATTATAAAACTGGCAATTTGATTCTCTCCTTTGGGTCTCTTCTCTGTTTTGAAGATTTTCTCCTTATGTCTGCCCTGGCGTCCCAGGGCATATTGTTAGATTTATGAAATCAGTAGCTCTCACCCACGTTAATTACCTCAGTGACCACCCACCCACATCTCACTTGCAACCATAAGCAAATCTCACCAAACACATGGAAAGAATGGAAGTGCTCCTAATGAGACATGAGATACCCAAAATGGAATGACTAGTTCGGGAGAAATAAAAATTAAAAGAAACAACCCTCTTATTAACAGAATACAGCGGTAAGGCAGACAGCCCTTTGAGTCTACAGCGCTGCTTCCTGGCCATGGCAGGACCGGAACACCGCGGCAGACCCGACTTGACACAACATTGATCTTCACTATGTGAAAACCAGTCCATATGTTTTTCTTGTCACATGACTTATGTTGCAAAGTTTGGATTTTATGAACTAGAGAAAAAATATCAAAATAGGTGCCACTGCTAACTATATTACAATAATTTCAAGGTTGTAACTGAAAGAAGGATCTATTGTGTCAAGATTAAAAGGTCTTACTTTAGAATAATTACATTAACAATTCCGTTGGACCCGCAGAACAGTTCTCTTCAGCCACTCCATTCTCTTGCTTGCTTTTATAATTGGAAAGGAATAAATTTTCTATTTGAGTCAAGAATTCTTCAGCAATGAAGGAATTTGTCACTTTGCTCAGAGTTTTCCTCAGACACTCCAAAAGCTGGTTGAAAGAAGATTTATATTTAAATACACAAAAAGTCTTAGAAGAGGGTTTGCATTACTATCCTTATTTAATGACAAATCTCACGTTTTCTAAATCTTACATTTTCTAATGCTCAATTAAGAAACAGTCTCCTTAAGTGTGGTTGAAGGTAAACTTGTGTGCAGCTGGAGTGTAGGAAGTCACTGTTGAGGAGTCCTTGGGTTAGTTCCTCAGGAAACCAACCTGAGGTTGTATGTGCATGTACGATGCTTTCTACTTTGGACAAATATGTGACTTTGCTCCTTTTTTTCAATAATTACAAAGCAAAATAATCCTGTAGGATAAAAAAAAGAAGTCTGTGTACATACAAACACAGGACTCTACCATTTCAAAATCAGGATGCGAGAGTCTATTTCCTGAGAACTGTGCGTATTAATCTTCCAACAAAACAAAGATAAAGTGGTTAAAGATAAAGATAATAGAAGGGGGCAAAAATATTAAAAGAAACTCAGTATGTTTAAATTTTCTACTTCTAAACTGCTACCAAAAAAAAGAAAAAAGAAAAACGAAACACGTTGCCAATCTGCTGTTATTAACTCATTATACTCATAAACAAAACCAGAAGCAAAATAATTCAGGACTCTTATTTCCTACCAGAAAGTTAAGTAAGATGACCATTTAAATTTAATTGCTAGATTTTTATTACCATTCTTAAAAATGATTAATTGTTAAAGCTAAATGGAAACATGGCGCTTCTGAATTTTAATAAAATGAGAAAAATGTTCTCTATTGTGTACAATAATAATCTGCTAAGAAATTTATCAGCCAACACTGACAAATTTATTCTAAAATAGTATTATTTCTATATGCAAGTGTGGGCAACAAGACACATTACTAATTATCTCCTAGAAATTAATTTTAGAAAGAAAAAAGCAATAAAGGAAATACACAGAAAATGTATCTACAAAGCATTAGGCATCATGGGAAAACACATCGAGATGAATAGCTTCAGAATCTATGAACAATGGAACCAATTAAAATGAAGGCAGCTTACTTTCTGCAAACAAGTCAGGTCAGAATCCCGGCGAAAGATTTTATCCATGGGGACACTGCTGTTAGAAGAAACAGGAAAACAAACTGATGAAACCAATGCTATAAACTAATCAGTTCTGTAATAAACTATCACTGATGCCATACATCACAATTTTATATTTAACTTGGGTTTTCTCTAAAACATAATTTAATGAGAAATACTGCAGATGTGCAACCGTCTCAAACCACAGCACATACCTATGGGATAGCCGGTATTTTTCTATTATCCATCTTGTCTTTTCAAACACTAATCCCCACCGAGGTTCTTCTAACATCTGTTGTACTTCAAATTTGTAAGGTAAACCTAGAAAAGCACAAAGAAGCACATTTTCATCAACTATTTCTTAAAACTCCAATCTCCTTTTAATTACTTAAAATTCCCTTCACTATTTTCCAACACAGCTTGGCAGACCCGCTGAACAGCACTTTAAACATAGTGGGTATTCGTTAAATATTTATTGCCTTGCTGAACTTGGTCCACCGAGCATATTAATGCCAAGCGATTACTAATAATAAAGAAAAGTGAAAGTGCCCTTTGCATGACAATTCTATTCAAGGAACTGTGAGAGGTAAAATGATCATATAGTTTATTATCCAAACCAAGAGACTTTTTGAGTGAAAGGGGGTACTATTAGTAACTGTGCCAGAACCACAAGCAAACCAAGACATACTCCATTACAGTGATTTTTTTTTAAAACATATTACTAAGCTTACAACGCTATGAAGTAGGTAGCATTATTCCTATTTAACAGATAAGAAAATTGAGGCTGAAACAGGTTAAACATCCTGTTTAGACTAGTAAAGTGGAAGAGAGTGAATTTTAAATCCTAGCAGGATTGCCTGACTTGAGCCCACAAGCATTCCACCTCCCTACAGGTGCTAATCTAAGATTAAGACAGGAACTAGGAATAATTCTGGAGAGCTAGCAACTGCACGAGTCAAAGCTGTCATGCTAAACTCTAAAAGAAAGGACCCCAAGGGGTGGATGGCATGTACACAGGTAGAAAGGAAAAAATACCAAAGGATAAGCCTACTTAGAAATTTCTCACATATCCTTCAAAATCCCCATGTAACTGTACTTGAAGTGTATTAAAAAAAAGCTCAGCTCGTTCATTACCAAAGGCCAATACCATAATAACAGTTACATAATGCTTACTATGTGCCAAACTTAAAGTGCTTTACATATATGTAAGGCCACTTAAATGAACCAGCTGCCAATACTGTCTCCCCCCCCCACCCCACCTTTTTTTCTTTTGATGAGGACACTGAGACATAGAAAAGTTAAATAACCTGTTCATGGTCACATGTAATTAGTTAGCTCTCCCCTTTCATGCTTTTATTGAAACTTGATTCATTCATTCGTTCATTTATGACATTCAATATTATTTTATATTCATTTCAGGTGTACAGCATAGCGGTTAAATATTTATATAATTTATGAAATGATCTCTATGATTAGTCTAGTACCCACCTGGCACTACACGTTACAATATTATTGGTATTTCTCTATGCTGTACTTTTTATCCCCGTGGTGATTTTGTTACTACCAACCTGTATTTCTTAATCCCTTCACCTTTTTCACCCACCCCTAAACCTCCTCCCATCTGGCAACCATCAATATGTTCTCTGTATCTATGAATCTGTTTCTGTTTTATTTTGTTCTTTAGATTCCACATATAAGTGAGATCATATGGGATGTCTTTCTCAGTCTGACTTATTTCACTTAGCATAATACTCTAGGTCCATACATGTTGTCACAAATGGTAAGATTTCATTCTTTTTTATGGCCAAGTAATACTCCATGGTATATACGAGTATGTACCACCTCTTCTTTATCCAATCGTCTATTGATGGGCACTTTGGTTTCTTCCCTATCTTGGCTATTGTAAACAGCACTGCAGTGAACGCAGGGGTGCATATATCTTTTCAAATTAGTGTTTTGGATTTCTTTGGATAAATACCCAGAAGTGGAATTTCTGGTTCATAAGACAGTTCTATCTTTAATTTTTTGAGGAACCTCCATACTGTTTTCCATAGTGGCTGTACCAATTTGCAATCCTACCAACAGTTCACGAGGGTTCCCTTTTCTTCACATCTTCACCAACACTTGTTTGTTGATTTATTGATGATAGCCATTCTGATAGGTGTGAGGTTGTTATCTCACTGTGGTTTTTATTTGCATTTCTCTGATGATCAGTGACATTGAGCATCTTGCCATATGTCTACTGGCCATCTGTATGTCCTCTTTGGAGAAATGTCTATTCAGGTCCTCTGCCCATTTTTTAATTGGATTGTTTATTTTTTTGGTGTTGAGTTTATGAGTTCTTTATAAACTTTGGATATTAACACTTTATTGAATGTATCATTGGTGAGTATCTTCTACAACTCAGTAGGATGCCTTTTCATTTTGTTGATTTCCTTTGCTGTGCAAAACATTTTTAGTTTGATATAGTCCCATTCGCTTATTTTTACTTGTTTCCCTTGCCCAAGGAGATATAGCGGAAAAAATATTATAAAGAGCAATGTCAGAGAGTTTACTGCTTATGTTTTCTTCTGGTTTTATGGTTTAGGGTCTTACATTTAAGTGCTTAATCCATTTTGAGTTTATTCTTATATACAGTTTAAGAAGGTGGTCCAGTTTCTTTTTTTTTTTTTGCATGTATCTGTCCAGTTTTCCCAGCACTATATTTTGAAGAGACTGGTTTTACCTCATTGTTTTTATGCCATGCTGTTTTGATTACTGTAGCTTTGTAGTATAGTTTGACATCAGGGAGCATCAATGATGCCTCCAATTTTATCCTTCTTTCTCATAGGAAATGAATTTTAAATTCCATTTAATTCTAATTAATTTAAATAATTATATGTGGCTAGTAGCTACTGTAGTGAACAGCATCAGAGTAGAGGTTCACTCCCAAAATCCAGCAGAACATGAGATTAAGAAATTATTTAAATTGAGAACAAGTCGTGATTCCTCTTTTCGTAACTTTTTGTAGAATTATACTAGCTAAAGAATGATGTATATATATGTACAACGGACGTTTTGGACTAAAGTTAATGTCAATACTATTCATTCAATAAAAAACCTCAGGAGGTATTGTTAATCAAAGCTTTAAAAAAATAATCCCAGAATCTCACACAAGCAATAGCCTGCGTTTTTTTTTAATTGAGATATAATTGTCATATAACTTAGTAAGTTTGACGTGTACAAGGTGTTGATTTGATACATTTATACATTGCAATATGATACCACCTTAGCACTATGGCTAACACCTCCATCATGTTGGCGGACCTACAGAAGGCGGACCAATTCCTAGGTGGAAGGCAATCAATTATGTGCTACTGGACAAAGGACAAAGCAGACAGTTCCTGCTCTTTGGGGCTCACAGTTTAGTGAGACGTGCTATATAGATAAATAACCATTTACCAAGACAAATTACCAAGACAAAGTGACCATGAAGGTAGGAAACAAGTGTAACAGATGCACAGAGAACTGAGTAAATAATAGTAAATGACATGGAGGTAATGCTGGAAAGTTTTTACCATCTGAATGACATCATTAAAAATGAAGAGAAATTAATTTAATAAACAAACCTTCACTTAGTACCTACTTTATGCCAGGCCTTGTGCTAGAAAATTAGTATAATTATAATATCTACCTTCAAGGAGCTCATGAGCTAATGGGGAAGAGTGAAATGTGCAGTGACAGTATCCAGAGGACAGAAAACTAGAGCAGTGACAGTAAGAATGATGAAGAGAGAATAAATATCCTAGAGATGTCAGTTGTTTCCTCCCATCACTTCCTTTCCATCCGCACTTCCTTCTCCTAGTTGGCCACACTAATTCACAGAGTTGATTGGACCACAAGTGGACATAAATACCAAAGGAACCAAATGATGGGCCAAACCAACCAAATTCTTTCTTGAAATAGAATGGAAACTAAGAGATATAAAAACAGAGTTAAGCATTGTTAACCCTAAACTGAGAGGTCACGGAGAGCTGGCGGTAGGATGGTGGTTTTTCTTTCTATTTTTTTCACTTGTATGCCACTGCAGAAAAAGCCAGTCTGCATTTATTTTGCTTGTTATAGTGTCTCCAGTACCTAACACACACATTGCGTGGCTGCACATTGTAATCATTTTGCCAACACAGTGGGGACTTGAATCTAGAAGGATATCATAAAAGGGAAGAGGGTAGTTGAACTACATGGTATGCAAATAGTGATTCCCTAGTTGAGGGCACATACCTTTCCATCAAATAGTTCTGCATAGTTGTAAATTCTCTGATTTGTAAGATTCAAAGAAATGAAGATAGAAATAAGATGAAGTTGTTTTTGTTGAAAACTTACGGTAAGAGCCATCTGGGCTAATTTCATCACTTATAACCAGGCAGGTAATCTGGGAATAAGGTAAAGGATTGTTTCGATTATAGGGACTAACAATCATTCCAATGAACTTTGCACCACCTCTGGAGAAGTAACTCTACAATGAAAAGTAAAGTAATACATTTAAAAGTCAGTACTTATTCATACCAACATTTTAAATATCTAATGGAGGAAAAGGGAACAAAAAGGTGTTAAAAACTTCACATCCAAATAGCAACTACATAAAATGTCTTATACATTCATTCTGCATGCTAAATTTTTCAGGCCAAAACACGTTCAACCCAACCTTAAAAAGATCACCTGGTCTGTAAAATCTATTATTTGCCACGAATATATTTACTCATTTACTATTCATCAGCTATAATCTTTATCAATATGGCAATAATTTATTGCAAAAGTAATTGTGATTTTTGCAAATATTTTTAACCTTTTAAACCACAATTACTTTTGAACCAACCTAATACAAACAACTGCTTATACAAAAACAGTCACATATCAAACATAAAATTGCAGAATAAAACACAACTTTGTTTTTCCCAGAGATGCAAAACATATAATACATTTCTGATTATTTCAATTATCCCAGGTCCCTGCTCTAATTGTTCCCATCAATTTTTAAAGGCTCTAGGAATAATTATCACTGTTACTTTGATAAGGCTTGTCCGTATTAAACAAAGTAGTTAATTTTCCAAATGTTTAAATAAACATGCATTATTTTTATAATCAGAAAAAAATGCAAGTTATTTCTAAACTCCAGATATAAAGAATATGAGAAATGCAATACTTTGCTAGAAATGTTAAAAGTACATTTATGTTACAGAAAGCAAGGAAGGGGAAGAGAATGTGCAACCATTTACAGAACACATACACATAAGACTTACACACATACCTGGTATTTGGCTTGAGTATCAATATCTCGTAGGGAAGGATTAGGATCAAAGGCAGGATGAGAATGATACCATCCAATAACGCTATAGCCTCTTACAGCTAAGGTTTCCGAGGCCTGTGTTTGTGAGACAGGATCCATCTCACACTGCAGTCCTGTACTCAGACTGTTACATGGTTCTGCTGCACAGACCTAAAAAAGATGAATTCTTATGTGATTATACTGAAATTCTGCTAATTCTATAACTTTAATGTTTTAGTTCTTTCATACATAGATTCAGAAACTTCTTTAAGCCAAGTCTTTTATTTTACTACATCATAGGCAGCCTTTAACTTGCAAATGAATTATATTAGGTTGGTGCAAAAGTAACTGCAGTTTTTGCATTTATTTTTAACCTTTTAAACCGCAACTACTTTTGCACCAAACTAATACTCCAAAAGTGTGATTATGTGCTAGGAACTCAGAATCCATTTAAACAAGGTCATAATTGTTAATTTTCCAGGTCAGCCCATATTAATACTTGTATAAACATACTCTTTCAATGACCCCCTATTATTTATGATAATATTTTCAACAGAATGATCCCTAAACCAAGTTTCAACTGTAAGATTAGCACATGCTTCCTGGCCTCATGGGAACTGCAGCCTTTTACTGGTGAAGGCAATGAGGAACCAAGGCCTGACCGTGTTCCCTCTTTCTCGGTGGTAAAAGGAAACAGGTACTTAATATATGGAATGTTAAGTCACTTTTAGGACTATGTAAGTGTAACTTTCTGTATTTGCATAGTCTCATTCATATTATAGGTGAAGTCTGTATTTTAATTATATCCATTGAAATCTATAAAAAAAATATTTGGTATGGCAGGACAAAATACGTTTAAAATGTTTTAAATAGAGAACTTACCTCAACTATCTTATCAACTTCTGAGTATCTCCCTCCTAACAGACCAATCACTTCTGCCATAGAAACATGAGCATGCTAAAAGAAATACAAGATAGACTTAGTCCAAACAAATAATCCACCTGACAAAAAAATCAGAATAAAACTCACTTATCATAGGAGAGTCATTTACAAGTGTGGTAATTGTGCTTTTCTAATATAAAGTAGCATAGTAGAGGAACTGGATGCTAGGCTCAGCACACAGAGACTAAAGATTTCAGATCTATCTTCATTGCTGGCTGAGAAGCTTTGATCAAACATTCAAATACTCCATTTCACTAACAAAATAAAGACACCATTTGCTCTTCCTATTCAGGGAAGATATAAGGATATAAAGTAAAAATCGCTCTAGGTTCTCCTACAGGAAAATATTATAAACAAACATACAACTATCGGAGGTCTCAATAGCTTAGTGCAAACAAGGAAACTCCAAATTATAAGAGTTGTGTTTGTTGCAGTTATGTGGAAGGCAGCAGACAAAGGATACTAGGAAATGAAAATAGGATTAATGATGATAAACAGTCTGCAAAAACTCACATTAATTTATTTTCTCTAAAATATGGAAACATGCAATTGTTTGGCTTTTCTCCAAAAGAAAAGACTTATTTTTAGATTCCTTGAAAAAGAGGATAGTTAAGATCCAAAATACAGGTCTTCCATACTCTCTCTTACTCCTGCAATAAAAATACACAAGAATACAAATCAGAATAACTAAGTAAACACAATAGATTATCCTTACCAAATCCATTATTAAAAGTGCTTCTGAAGCCACTTTCACCTGAAATGGCTCCTGAAATATAAAAAAAGAAAAAAAAAATAGGGGAGTAAAAAATAGAGATTTTGTTCTCCCTAACTGGAATGTCCACCCTTTTCTCCTTTACCTTTTATATCAAGGTCTCACTAATCAAAGCTCAGCGGGAACCGGTCTTAAAAACACATATATATTATCATTTAAAACCCTAGCATAGAGAAATTCCCTCTCATTTTCCATGTGTATCACTCATCTGACCGTTAATGTACCAGGCTTTGCCCGATATTTCATACACATATGCCCTGTACACACAGAAAAAGAAGAAATATTTCGTATCTGACAGGAGGGCATTATCTATGGTCATTTAGTGATGCATAAGTAGTACCTGATTTTCTTCACTGAAAAAATTACAAGGTATCAGTTGGAAGGGATCAAATGAGCTGAAAAGAAAAAAAATATTTCTAATATAATCTCAACAAGATTAGGAAAATAACATTTATTTACAAAATTGAAACGTATCAATAATTTAAACCTAAATTCTGTCAGAGAGAGAAAAATGTTAAATAAGGAGAATTTCTTAAAACATTTCATACAAACTTTTTGAAATCAGCATTGTTCTTTTGGACCTAATATTGGGAAAAAAAAAAAGGTAATGACAGGACCTTTGGGAGAAAGTAACTCTGTTGTGTTTTAATTCCTAAAGAAGAGGATATTATAAAAGGTCAGATATGTCCTACAATGAAAGCAGATTTCAAAAAATTCAATGAGGATGTAACCAATTCCCTAATATGAGACCTGAAAGTTCAAGAAAGATGGAAGTTTCTCAAAAACGTTTCTGTCAGTACAATAATGTGGTCAGCAAAGAGTAGGGACTCAGTATATATTTGTTAAATGAATAAATGACAAAATAGTTCTGCTGAAGAAATTAATGTATACACAAAGTTCTATGGTAAACTCATATTTTAAAATGAAAAAGTTACAAAAAGATGGGAAGAGGGGTACCTAAGCGAGGCTAGATACAAAAGCATGTGTAAACCTAAGAGAAATTTAGAAAGGCTTTGACCAGTAAAGAACTGAGGTTTGAGAGAAATGTAAAGAACAACAAAAAGGGTTTTCAGAGAAAGGTTTCTGAGAAAGGAAAAAAAACCCAAAAAACACCACAAGTATGTTCATGTTAACACAACTGAAAAAAAGCAGGACTATTTAGTTCCTATTCTGAGACTATTAGCTCCGGAACAGACACTTAGTTGCTGAATACTGTGTTTCAAGGGCCTAGAACAGTGCCTGATATTCAAAAACCATTTGTTGAAAAAAGATTTTCAAATTAGAAAGTGCTTAACCAACACGAATAAAAAGAACCTAAGGGCCAAGATAGATGAGAAAATAGCAAGGGAGCATATGCATCCCACAACAATGAAGAACCATGATGTGAAACTACTGTTAACATATTTTGAGGAGCTGCAGAGAATGGGTAAATTATTGCAGGCCTAGGAATAGGCAATTATTGGGCTTGTTTTAAAACACATAAAAAAGCAGATTTTAGAAACAGAGGAGTTAAGACGTTGAATATTGGAAAAATTCTAGAAAAGATTTTTAAACAGCTGATTAGTGAGCCTTTGGCAAATGAAGAGGTGACTACCAAGAATAATAATAGGTTCATGAAAACGAAAGTCATGATAAGTAGACCTAAATTTCATTTTTGATAGGAATAATCTGCTAAAACTAATAGACACATAAAGACTCAAGTAATATTTTATCCGGCTATCATTACCTTTCTGCATAAGATGAAATATGGGTTAATTGTGGTAGTATGTAATTGAATAATGATGTCTGAGGTTTATGTTTAATCCAGTTAAACATTTGAACCAGTGATCGATGGCAGAAATGGCAAGCTTACTGAAATGTTCATGAGTCAAAGCTACAAAGGCTATTATGTGAGAAAAGTAAATCTGGATTCAAAAACACCCTGACAAACTGGAACAATGACTTGAAAAATAGTAATAAATATGTCTCACATTTAGATTCAGAAAATCAAATGTCTGGATACTAGATGAGGAGTCCTATACTACAGATGACTGTATTTTTTATATAGTTTATCTCATTTAATTTACTCTCAAACCTATTATTTTTGATTTTTATTTTAAGGAGATTATATAACATACTGTAGTTTAATGATTAGGAGTATGGATTCTTAAGACTAATACCTGGGTTTAAATCACAGCCCCACCACTAACACATATGGGCAAGTTACTCAAACTTCTTCGTGCCTCTGTTTCCTCATTTATAAAATGGGAATGATAACATTAATGTCTGCAGAGTTGCTATGGGGATTAAATGAGTTAATAATGTGAAGTGCTTAAAATATCTCTAACAGTGTTAGCTATTATAGTTATTATTTTATAAAAGAGGCTTTAAGTAACTTACCCAGGAATATATAACTGGTAAGTATCAGGGCTCTTTCCATTGAAAATGACCTAGTAATATTCCTAGATATCTCACTTTAATAGACACTGACAAATAGAGACAGTCCACTCAATGGGGCATCTGTACGAAGTAAGGGGCTCTAGAAAAATCAAGGCATTTAACTTATTTGGTGACCCTTAAGGTTACAAGTTACAAATTTTTTATTGTAAAAGCATAAACAAAAACACTTTGCTAACAATCAGCACCACCCAAAGAGAGAACCAGTCATTTCACGAGGCTACCTGTTCATAATGTCTAAGTTGAATGACCACCTGTCACAAACAAGGCCCCTTTACAGCACAGTTTAGAGCCTATATTCACTGAACCTGAACAAATTTAAAACCTGAGTTTAAGGTCTCTCAAATTGATAATCAGTGGAATAAAAAAAACTCAAAACTTTTAGCTGCATTTTTTAACTTAATGTGACCAACACAATGCAGTTATATCAAATATTTTTTCCATACATTTTCTAATCATTTGGGATAAATTTTTAAAAATTACATTTATATAATGTAACATTATACCTTTTTGTTGGTCTTTGCACTTTTGAAGACTTAAAAGGTTTACATTTCTCCTCTTCTCTTCTTCTTGCCAACTCCTCAGCAGAGAGATGCTAAAATACAAAACACCACTTGATCAAAGAATCCATCAACCACAGATAGGTAAAATTAATAAAAATACTCCATTAAAACCATATTTAAGGGCACATGAGAACAAGACAAAGTTGATAGATGTGTGTCCTTCTTGCTACTAACAGAAATGCTGGACAATATGTTAAAAAATTGTTGCAAAACATTCAGCCATACCAAACTTCAAATTTACTCCTCCTGCCTTACCAATTAGTGGTACCCAGATCCAAAACCCCAGGATCACCTGAGTCTTTCACCTTTCTTACTTCCCATTTCTAGTCATCAAGTCCCACTGTACTGAGTTTTCTTTCACAACTGAGAGATGTTGTAGTGTAATGATAAAGAACACAGATTCTAGAGATAAAATGCCTGGCTTTGCTACTTACTAGTTGGTGACCCGAGGCAAGCTTTCTGTGTTTCAGTCTCCTCATTTTTAAAATGGGAACAATAATAATAATAACAACGTCTGGTATTATTGTAAAGATTACATGAGTTAATGTTTGTAAAATATTAACAACAGTGTTCAATACACAGTAAGTCCTATGTAAGTATGTTTCATTCCATTTCTCCTACAAGTCTTACACTCTAGCCCAAATGAACTGTGCACCTTTTTCCAGAACATGTCTAGTATTTCCCCATGTCTGTACTTTTGCTTATGCTGCTCCCTCAGCCTCAAATGCCCTCATCTACTTTTCTACATTTTGAGATTTTCCTGCTCATCCTTCATGTCATAGATGAAACATCACATCTTCGGTGGAACTTTCCCTGATCACATCCTTTGGGAGGAACTTATATTTCTCAGGACCAATGTTATAGAACTTACCATAGGCTTTATCTTTCCTAATAGAAATCTAAGTTCCTTCTTGGCAGGCACCACATATTACTAATTGCTGTGCCTATAATAGCACTCAGGTGTGAGGCTGGGGACAGGGAATGGGGAAGAGAACTAACATTTATGGAGTACCTGTACATGCAAGGCTTATTCCAGGATCTTCATATACCGCATTTCATTTATTTCACTGAATACTCCCAACAATCCTTCAAGGGAAGGATTATTCACACTTTCACATTATCCATTCTACTGCATTGGTTGTTCACAAATTATTTATGTAGAATGTGTGTGGATGTTTACATATACACAAATTCATCGCCTATTTTTTTTTTTAGGGCCATAGTTTTTATTAATAGAAATAACACTTCAATATTTGTAATTCAATTTATGTCTAACGCATGGAACGATATTTTAATTGGTGTGTCAGAACATCATTCAATAAATGTTTACTGAAATGAATTGGGTATACAAACTTCCTAGCACCTTGGAAGATATTCTTGAGCTAGAGAGCAGAATGTAGAAATAGAAAATCAAAGTTTTGAAAATGAGTCAAACTCCTACTTAATTGTACCACCAATGCCTTCTACTTTGTTTATTGTAACTTCTACACAAACAAATTAACATGGGAATGAGACATATATATGTATATATATAAAAAGTGCAACATATGTGACATTGATATTCAAATACGTACTGACAAAATAACTTTCACTAATGAGCCATGTGAATAGGTCAAAGTTACCTCAAACGTTTGTCCTTCTAAGTCTTTTGCATCACACCAATTTCCCCATGGGTCTCGGACCCTACGTCTCCTTGTGCGCTGAGATGAAATAAAGCAAAAGGTAACAAGATTAATTAACTTGGAGAAATCACAGCACATTAATATACAAAATGAAAATGGTAATTTTCTAAAAAACAATTTCTCCATTATAATATTGTCATCCCTGATCAGCAATGCCTGACTAAATTTTATTTTATTAATTTATGTTCAATAGTTAGTATTCTGCTCCAAAATAAATTAGTGATTATTTTCTACATTTTCTAGGATTTCTTCTTTAATTTTCATTTCCTTTCACCATTTGGAAGCTAAAGCATTCACACAAAAAATATTTTTAAGACCAAAAAGAACCACAAAGAGGGGCGGCCGGGTGGCTCAGTTGGTTAGAGCGCGAGCTCTGAACAACAGGGTTGCCAGTTCAATACCCACATGGGCCAGTGAGCTGCACCCTCCACAACTAGATTGAAGACACCCAGCTGCCACTGAATCCCCGGAGGGGTGGCTGGATGGCTCAGCTGGTTAGAGCACAAGCTCTTAACAACAAGGTTGCCGGTTCAATTCCAATTCCCGCATTAGATGGTAGGCTGCGCCCCCGGCAACTAAAGATTGAAAACGGCGACTGGACTTGGAGCTGAGCTGCACCCTCCACAACTAGAATGAAGGACAACGACTTGGAGCTGAAGGGCCCTGGAGAAACACAGTTCCCCAATATTCCCCAATAAAAAAAAAAAAAAAAACCCACAAAGAAAATGACTTCCTGATCGATCACTTGTCATAGAAAACTTGCAAGAACACGTAACAAGAGGTAAAATATTGAAAACTAGAAGCAAATTAATTATATTTCAGCTTTAGAAAGGAAAAGATTGCTTAGTTAATACAAATAGTAAAAAAAAAATTACAATGCTGGATAACTGGATTACTAATATCGTTTTGCAAACCTCAATATCAAAGCCTTTAAAATGGATTAGCTGCCATAGGCCACTGTCCAACTAGCACCACCTATTTCCAACAACTATATTTGAAAACTTCCTTTTAAAAGTAAATTTAGGTAGAAATTGTTTGCAGCCTAAACACTAAGAAAGGTACCCACTTTATCATCTATACTTTTTATCTCACCCATTACCAATTTAACCTATTTTACTGGTTCATAATATGATCCTGCTTTTTAAGTGACTTGTTTGATCACTTATTTTTTAAGTAAGATGATGAATTTTAAAGTACTGTAAAACTCACTGATCTCAAGAATTAAAAAGATAAAGGCTAACATTATTTTGGATAGCTATTCCAAAAAGTTGAATCTTATGGTAAGAATTTTAAACAAACAATAATAACTGGAAAAAAACAAACAAAAAAAAAAACGGCTTAAATGTATAGTTTTAGAATCAAAACCAACCTAACACCATTTTTAGCAAAACATTACATACGCTTCTGTGTAAAGTTTGCCAGTGAATTTTGAGGTTTATTTGATTTGTTTGTGCCTTATAAAGTTACATGAAATTAAATGGAAACGACAAAAGTGAATGGTGAAATACAAGAGGAAACAAGTTCTTTCATTAAATAGCCATTTGTTAATTAAACAGCTGAGAAGTAGGCATACCTTACTTAACAGTGTAAGGAGCAATCTGAAGAGATCATTTAGTGAGAGGTGACTGCTTACCATGGACTGCAAACGCTGGGCAAGTTGGTATGCTTCTACGGTATCTTTTCTGTCTCTGATTCGTACCTTATCAACTGGTTGTGGCCTGTTATATACAGCCTGTTCTATTGGAATTCAGGAAAAACAAAACAATCTATTTTTTTATGAAACGCAGTTGTTAAACAGGAAGACACATCTACACTGACTATACACTGTAAGCCAATTTCTAGGTTTCTTTATACCTGAGCTTCTATGATTCTATCCTATTCCACAATCACAAAGTTCATGTGCCGCTTAGTAGTTCTTACCTAAAAGTAATGCTACTGTTATAAAGAAATCTCAACAAAATGTGATACTTAGGAAATGGGTAATTTGTTTAATTTCTGATAAAATGAGTGCCAAGTCCACTTTGCTAACTTTCGGAGTCTAATACAGAAAACATTTCATTTTTCTTTCAGTGGCTGAGGAAGCTATGATACATTAGTTTTCCTGAAAAGCCAGTCCCAATATACAGTGCTTTGGGCAAACAAAGACACTAAAATGGAGAGACCCCAGGGCAGACTGTAGATTCTCTCTCTCTACATATAAAATAAAATCATCTCTGACAGGAAGTTTTCTGGTTAGCTGTCTTTTCAGACAAGGAATACAGAATACTCTTCTCACAACATGAGTTGCAAGGTTTTAATTACCTTATCATTTTACAGCTA
Organism: Rhinolophus ferrumequinum; assembly: GCF_004115265.2. Taxonomy (NCBI): domain Eukaryota; kingdom Metazoa; phylum Chordata; class Mammalia; order Chiroptera; family Rhinolophidae; genus Rhinolophus; species Rhinolophus ferrumequinum. The sequence continues at coordinate 42,449,473 of NC_046292.1, forward strand.
TGGCTATTATCTTTCTTCAAAAAGTTTGTGTCATGTTAATAAAAGGCTTGAATACATCTACAAATATGCATATTCATCAACTTTTATATTTGAGAAAAACTAGGATAAAAAACTTTCTTCCATGAAAAACATTTTGGCACTTTTATCACATTTAAGTGTAGAGGCTCATAAATTATTTCCTTTATTTAAACACTGCTAGACAGTATTTCTAGCATGAATACAGTATTTGCAAATTAAATGGGCTATTAGACTTTTCATAAAATAATTTTATTTGACAAAGAACTGCATTCTTAAATTACTTCTACTTACACTGAATATATATTTTTTAAATTACACTAATTTTCTCAAAGGGAAATATAATTTAATCAACAGAAATCTGTTTTACAGCAAAATCTCAATATATTTATTCCATAATGTTATAGTATCTCTCTGAATTCTGTATCTATACCTAAATCTACTTGCATTCTAATCATCAAAGAAATTAATAGGTGCCATAAGGATAAAAAATGTTGAGCGAAAGATATTGTTGGGTTTTTATTTTTACCACATCCAAAATTGATTGCTCCTATCAACTCGAGGTATGTATGAATCCGTCCAATACAATTAACGTCCCCACAGTTCTTCAGGCCAGGACGTACTGAGGTCTTATTTAAGTATTTCGGTTTGCATATCTCCCTAATTAAGAGATGGAAGTACAATTATTTTGGATAAATAAAAACATGAAAAAGATTTCTGGGGAAAACTTTTAATATTTGAAATATCTTAAAAGTTCATCCCCTCTTAATATGTAAATGTGTAGTGAATACAATGCTAACACATAACATCCAAGTGTACTTTTTTCTAAAATATTTTTAAGCGATACAATAATTTACAAGTACAGTATGATTTTTACAAGTATCATTTCTTCCCCAGTATTAAATTCAACATATTCCATTTATCCAAGGACTTTTAAGTGAGAAGCTTATTTATCTACAGAGCCAAATTCTAGCCTGAATCTGAATAAAAAGGACAGTTTGAATTATATATTGAAAGCATTTAGTATTAGACTTTTCTAGTTTTTAATATATTACTTAGGTTCACCTAGTTTTACTTTGCTGGACAATATCTTCTAATTATAAACTACCTTATAAATGCTTAAAAGCTTTTTATATTAGTTTTTAATCATTATGCCAATAAATAAGTGCTTACTCTTGGTGGTAAACAGAAATAGATATAGGGGATCCCAAAGGAATAAAGAAATGCCCAAAGACTATAAAAGAAATGAGGTTTATATAATCAAACATATTTACTGAAGATACTTAATTTACCATGCTGGATGGTACAATATAAAGTTTAACAGTACTAAAGAACTTAATAATAGTAGCAAACAATTACTGAGTGCTTATGCCAGATGCTGTACCAAAAGTTACACATCCTTAATCCTCACAACTCTACAGGATAGATTTTATTATGATGAGAAAACAAAAAGGTCAGAGAAATTAAGGAAGTGACAGTCAGAATTCAATGACAGTCAGACATTATAAACCAAGTATTTGGGTAAATCATGTAACACAGGCATTTCTTATTCAATCTTGATTTTATCCTACAAATATTTTGTATGTTCTACATGAAGCATTGTTCTAGGCACTAAAGATACAGACATGAATAACATAAAGTGCCTGACCTTACAATTTAATGGGGCAGACAGTCAATAAATTAATGAATAATATCTACTGTATTGCCAGGTAGCAATAAATGCTAGGAAGAAAAAGTAAGAGGATAAATGGATACAGTAAGAGATAAATAGGCACAAACTATTTTAGATACGGTGTTTAAGGAAGGCCTCTTTAAGGAAAAACCAAATGTACAATCATAAATCCTATAGAACTTCAGGGAAGATAAAAAGTAGTTTGTGATGTGGGTGGGTATTAAAAATTCCATTGAAAAGTTGAGATTTCAGAGTGGCTTGAAAGAAAACAACCTGTATAAACGAAGGCAAGAAAGCAGGAATGAGCATGGTATAACTAGCTACCAAAAAAACTGCAGGAGTCTAAAAACTGGATTGATATAATTAACGAATACCCAAATCAAAAGGCTTTAAGCAGAATTTAGTAATCTAATGCAGTGCTGAACAAATGTTAAGACCTCTAAAAATATCCGTTCATGATGTAATAATAATGATTCATTCATTCAGTCTTCTCCCCTTAACAGAGTGCTTTCTGTATTCTAAGCATTGTTCTAAGCATTAGGGATTTAATAAGGAGCAGACAAAAAAAAAAAAAAAATTTGTCCCATGGAGACTGCATTATCATTGGGAAGGGGAGGAGGAGAAAATACACAAATAAAAATATAATATTTTCAGTGGTAATAAGTTCTATGAAGATAAATAAAAAACAGAGTAAGAGAATGAGAGGAGCTATGTGAACTATATTAGATAAGGCTGTCAGAGAAGGCCTCGAATTTCTCTTGAATGAGATGAGGACGCAAAATTCACCAACATGTGGAGGAGAAAATATGCAAGGCAGAAGGAAAAGTCTGGGTCAAGGCCCTGAGTAGGAAGTGTGAAAATAAAGAGTCCACACTACAGACTCTGGAAATCACCTTTCTCTAATGTGACCTGCAACAAGTTCCTTTTACTCTCTGAAACTCATTTTTCTCATCTGTAAAATGAGGACACGTTGTCAAGAGAATCAGAGATGATTTAAAGACAGTGTATGGCATTTGGTAGGCATTCATTAATGGTATTGGTTACTATTATTATTAAATTCCCCTAAACAGGGAGTTGACTGCATGTGCTTTTATGAAAAGGATCTTTTGGTTACAAAGAAATCTGGCAGGCCTCTTTTTATTTTTAAAACATTAACTTTTCCTTCTATTTTTTACCACCACCTTCAGTCCCTAACCACTCTCTCTTCTATTTCTGAAGAGAACATTTGAGTTCCTGTTTAAAACATTTCTTTTTGCTTTCACAACTAGTGAAACAACAACATTTAACTGGTTTCATGGACTAAGGCAAGTAACATTAGAAAACTAGTACTACCCTGTTTCCCCAAAAATAAGACCTAACCAGACAATCAGCTCTAATGCGTCTTTAAGAGCAAAAATTAATATAAGACCCGGTCTTATTTTACTATACGATCAGGTCTTATGTATGATATGATATATGATATGATATGCTATAATACCAGGTATAATATAATATCATATCATATAAATATCGGGTCTTATATTAATTTTTGCTCCAAAAGACGCATTAGAGCTGATGGTCCAGCTAGGTCTTATTTTCTGGAAAACACAGTACATAATTTATACTATCTATATAAATTATTCTACCTCATAGAAGTCAAAATCCAAAGTAACAAATGAAATTTGATTAAAATAACAGTAAGTACTCACTGATGATTCAGGTAGATGTTTTTGAGTTACTGTTTTGAAGCCCTTCCATTTTGGCCATTCTCTTTTTTCCAAAATCAAAATTAGACATCAAAAGAGATCTAATTTAATTTATCTTTTTTAACAGAATGAATTAGGCACTGTGGAATAACGTCAAGAGTGACTTAAAGAGTGAAGACTTGCAGTGAAGTCCTTCCTCTGTCAGTGACTGGTTGTATAATCAAAGGCCGGTCGGTGGTCCCTAAGCCTCTCCTGACCTCTGAATCGCTCTATCAAATGGAGAAAATACCACCTGCCTATTTTACAGGATTGTTGTGAGCAATCAGATGATACAAAAAAGCTTTCTGTAAACTGTAAAGCACGATGCAAATGTTAAGAATTGTTCCTTATACTTTGATACCACCCTTACCAGGAACTTGCACTTTTAGCAATCTCACCCATCTATAAGATAATCATGAGTCAGGAAAAAATAAAAATCTTTCTTTTAAAAAAATGGCTATCTTTAAAAGCCAAATTACTTAATATTGTATGCATGAAATAAAGGTCAGTGATTTAATAAGCGGGTTATCTGTTTTCCTTTGGTAATCTTCCTAGGTTATAGTGAAAACACTCTGTAAAGATGGCTCTATGTAATCCTGAAGCAATAACAATTATGAATGTTTAATGATGTCTTAATTAAATTATGAAAAATTCAAATTAATTTCAGAGCACTTTGGCTAATAAGGTGGGAAGGTTTTTTTTGGTTTGTTCCCCATCACTCACTAAATAACTGAAGTAAAAGGTACTGAGCATTTAGAGGATAAAGTTCATATATCAGAAAAGTACTATATGTGGATGAAGAGGGATGAAGGAATTATTAACACATTATGCCATAGGTTCAAAGTTGAAAGCATTTAAGGCAGCTATTTAGGAGAATGGTTTCTGCAACCTAGCCACATTTAATGACACTGTTGTCATCAAAGTGTTCTATCTTTGTACTTTAAAGTACATTATAAACTAGGAAAGATACTTATCCCCCTTTTCCAGTGCAATAATGTTTTCTGCATCTTCCTAACACTGTCCTAAGAAACTGCTTAAGGCAATCATTGAACCCTTTTTTCCCAAGCCCAAACACGCTTAATGAACAGACAGATGTTACAAAAGCTTTCCAAAGAAAGTTTCCCTATGAGAAATTTCAAGTCTTGGCTTATTGAAACACAGAGGGTGCCAGAAAAATGTATACACATTTTAAGAAAGGAAAAAACTGTATTAAAATTACGCCGATGGTAACCGCTATGCGCATCTCTTGTAATTGCAGAAATCAAACGTGACTTGTATTCATCTTTAGTTATCAGTATATATTGAGTATTACAATTTTAATACAGTTTTTTCCCTTCTTAAAATGTGCATACTTTTTTTTGGCACCCTCTGTATATTAATGTGTCAAAGCTCTCTGGATCATCAGCAATGTAAAATACTAAATTTTGCATAAGCCTACTTAAAATACTCTAGAGAATCATAAGTTTTAAAATAACATCTAAAATCCAATTCTTCCTTACCACTGATCCAAAATGTAATTCCTAATTTTCAAATAGCGTTCTGGTGTTTTAGCTTGGCGCCCCTCAAAAAACTCAGGAATTGCTTGTTTTTCTTCTTCTTGAATAATATTTCTATCTATTTCTACTTCTTGCTCTGGTGGCTTAAGATCTTCTTCCTCATGGCTCTCCTCCTCCATTTGGCAGGAAGAATGAAAAAGCATTTCATTATCACTCAGATCTTTCTGAATAGCACAAGGCTCTGGAGAAGGCAACCGCCTGGTATCATCCACTATTCCATTTCCATCATGCTTATCACAGCTTTTCATCAGTTTATTACATTTCTGATCATTTAATTCAACTGATTTTTTGTCACTGGTGCTCTGTTTTTCAGTCCAAAATGTAGTTTCTGAGCTTGAAAGTGTTTCCATCTCAACCTGCTTTATATTCTGAAGATATTCCTTGGAAGGTTTAGAAATGGGATCTTCCTGGGTGTCAGAGGCAATAAATTCTCCTTGATAGGTTTCAGGACTTTTACTATTAGGGATGTCTAATAAGAGATCACTGCTAGGATTCTCTTGGGGCGCTTGAGAAGTCAACTCATCTGCCTCATCTGTGATGTCTACTTCTTCATCATCAGATAACTTTTCAATTTTTACAGCATTCAAGTTGGGATCAGCACATCCCCTTAACTTTGATGGTGTCCACGCCTTTGTGCCTTCATCTTCATTTTTAATCTGAAGATAACTGCTGTTCTTCTGGTTTGGTGTTTCCTTCTCTGGACCATCTAATTTTACCTTATTAAAAATGAAGATAAAACCCCCATACTATTAAAATTTTAAAATTTAATCACTGGCACAAAAAAACAGGATGACCACAATGTTATTAAACTGAGTACATGTCGTTGATATACTGTACCTTTATTGTGCTGTTCTTTAAAGTATTTACAACTGCATTTTAAATAAGCAATTAATATTTTGTTCTACTTAACTATGAAATTAAGTAGAATTACAGTATCTATTTAATAGGAACACTCAAATCACTGATGATATGCTTTGAGATTTATGAAGATAAATATTTGTAGAGCACTATATGAGTATGAAATATTTTCACTATAAAATTTTTGAACATTAAAATTTTAATGCCTGAATTAAAAACTGTTTTTGCTTACTCATTTTATGTATTTAAAATGTTATCATTATTAACTAGAATATTTATATTCTGCTTACCTTATTTTTAAAGTACTGTCTGGCATAACTCTTTACTTGTAAAACAGTGCGACTTCCAATTAGTTTTGCAATTTTGGTCCACCTTCGGCCACATTTAGCCTATATCATCAAAATTGAAAAGACATTGCTTGTGTTGAACTAACTTGTTAATATTCCAAGGAACTGCCATGTTAAAAAAAGCAAACTAAAAGAACACCCTATTGTTATTCAAAGCCCACATTCTTGTTTTGGAATCTGGACTTACAAAAACTGACCAAAGCGATTTAGAAATTAGTTTTCTTTTCATAGTTATCTAAATGAAGTTCCATCACTTTTATATATTCCTAACAGTATATATTCATATTGTACATTATGATGTTCCAAATCTTAAGGTAACTTAAAAAAAAAGTACCTGAAAGGGAGGCAGGTTATATTTTTCATTTATAGAATCAACTGAATATGTTCTGACACTAATTTCAAAACACTTTTTTTACCCAGACTCCATCTGTTACAATATCCATTACATAACAGATACTACTATAACTACACAGATATCAGACATGAACTAACTTACAAGAGTGAATCACAAATGAAGTGACCTATACCCAACGCCTCCCTGTACCCTTCTTTGTCAAAGGCTGTCCATCTGCTAACACTGAAACTGTGGTGAGAAAAAACAGGCAACTTGAGGGAGCTCTGGTGTGTTCTGAAGTACTAAAAGGAATGCATATAATTTCAAAGCTAAAAGGGATTTTTAGGCATCATCAAGTCTGTCATTTGATACATACATAAACCTCCTTTATAATATCTCCATCACAAGATACTCTCTAATTGCAAAATTACTTCAACAATTCTATTTTTTAGAATACTTAAAACTGAGAAAAACAAACAAACAAACAACTCCAGCCACAACTCAGGGAAGTTGATCCCAGGGCAAATTTGCAGGCCAGGCAATTATGACTTACAGTAGCAAGTCATCTTCAAAGATCTGACCCAAATGATAAACCTTAATTTATATACTTATTTCTGGCTTTCATGAGGAAATCTTATATAGGGACAATTTCTTAAAACTGAAAGTACTTCTGGGAAATTTACTAGTAAGTATAAATTAATTATTTATATTGCTGTTAACTCACACTTACTGAGATCAACTTACTGAAGAATTCGTTATCTTTATTGTGGGATCAAGTCAAATAGGTAACTTGGTAGCGTGGAGCACTTTTGGAGACAGGACAGATCCTGACAAAGTGTGACCAATATGGACTGTAGGGGTTGGGGCACTATAAAAATTAGGGAGGAGGCACTAACAAGAGGAGCAAAGAAAACATTCACCAATTTCAAAATAGAGCAAAGACAGAGCCCTATGCCCAAGAAAGGGAAACAAAAATCTTCCTTCATCATTCAGTACCACGTAATTCCCTTCTCTCAAACCTGAGAGAATTCAGTCTATAAGCAAACTATATCAAAAGGTCAAAAAAGGCTGAAACACAACCAAGAGTTACATGTGTTTTTATGAGAAAACATTCTAAGTTTAAAATATCTGTTTATGTACATAGATTATCTACATATGTATATAAATACACATTTGTTTATACAGAGATAAACACCTCTGGAAGGATACACAAAGAACAGATGAAAATGGTTACCTCAGGCATAGAGAACTGATGGCTGAGACAGAAGTTAGACTTAACACCCTTTAACTTTAGGTACCTTTTGAATTTTGAACCATGCAGATGTAGCCCCTATAACTATCATGAATGTCAACAATAACCTAAAAATTCTCAACCCACTTGCATATGTGTGTGTGTGTATATATATGGTCTTTATGTATACGAGGTGAGATCGAAAAACATGGTGAATGTTTAAATAAAAAAATTTTTTACAGTAAAAAACACATTGCCACTAATCCCCCTCAAAATAGTCCCTCTCGAACACACTTATCCCACCATTCTTTTCACTTTCTGAAGCAGTTCTGAAAGTCCTCTTTTGTGTTTTTATTTTATCCTCTATCATGACAACACTTCGTGTCGCACATTCCTTCTGGTACCACAATTTCTGTCAAACAAAAACATTATTGTATGTCCCTATATACCTTATTCACTGGATCTGGCACCGTGCGACTTCTGGCTCTTCCTCAAAGTCAAAATGACCATGACAGGCAAATGTTTTGAATCAATTCTGGACATCAAGGCAGCCATGACAGCAACTGAAGACATTCATGAAAGAGGACTTCCAGAACTGCTTCAGAAAAGTGGCAAGAACGATGAGATAAGTGTGTTCAAAGTGACGGGAGTATTTTGAGGGGGATTAATGGCAATGTGTCTTTTACTATAATAAATTTTAAAAAATTTAAACATTCACCATATTTTTTGATCACTCCTTATATATGGGGCAAGATACCAAAGTCGTCAGCAATCTTAAATAAATGACTGGCTAATTAAAGTTAGATTATGTAAATGATAATCCTGAAACAGACTGAAATACCAATATAAAAAAACATCAACAGCATAGGAGAAAAACCTCAGCAAGAAATAAAACCCTCAAGATAGTTTATGTATTTATATAAAAACATCACAGAATATATGAATGTCATGGTGATGGCTAACTATAAAAAAAAAACACATTTTACTACTGATAATGTAGAAAAGTTACCAGTATTTCAATTAGCATTTATGAATCCTACATAAATATTATATATTCTATATATATAATACATAAACATGTAATTTCAAAAATTAATTAGTGTAATACTGGGTAATATGTACCTTAATGGAAAAGATGTAACTTAATTCTTAATAGTTAAAAAAATTTTCTGAATGTTTTATTAAAAATTTCTTCATATTAAGGAGTATTTTCAGAATTAGAAATTGTGCATTTTTTCCCATTATGTAACTTGCAGATATTTATACAGATCTCATTAAAACATTCAGGCAAAACAAATGTTTTTAGTCTTCAATTACATCCACTAAAATATTTAGACTATATACACAATGCCAAATATCTGGAAAAAAAAGAACTCAGCTGATCACCCAGACAGTTCCAAATATGCATGTTTTTTCCCCAAAGAAAACAGCAGATAACCAAATAATTTTGTCTTTTAATCCAGGTAAGCTCAACATCTCAGGTGTTATTAATATAAAAAAGGGTGAAAACTATCCAAATTATTAATCCAAATCTATTTTAATATTTTAGTAACTTAAATGAGTTGAATTCTCTTGTACTACCCTACAAATATCATCAGTCTAACTATAGAAAAACTATAGATATGATCCCTGTAATTAAAAAGAAATTTCTGGTCTCTACAAATTAATTTAACCTTGTAATTCTATAATTATTTGCTACTAGAATTATTTTACTATAAATCAAAAATTGCTCTATTTACCAGCCCTTGTTCAAACAGTTCTTTTTCTTCTATCGTCCACTTTACTGAGAAACTGGCTGGTTTTGTAGGAGATTGTACCCTAAGGGGAAAAAAAGGAATTGCAAAAAAATTTCTGAAATGGAACATTCCATATTTACACAGCTAAAGGTTATAGATAGCCATGGGCTAATAAATTCAATACTTTGACTCTAAGAATTAAAAAATAGAAAAGGAAAAGAAAAAGAAGGCTGCAGCCTCTACCTGGAGGGACAGATTTACCCTGTCTCGCATACTTCTCTAGCTCAGGATAGGAGCCCCAAAAGACATAATCCTTGGGTCTTAGTGAAGATAACACTAAAAGACATCAAAGGAAGTCAATGTGATAACAAACAAATAGGCTTCCTTAGGTTGGACACAAAGTAGCAGACGTTAATACATTTCCAAATCCTGGAAGGCACGTAAGAGTTTAAACTGGCTCCAGAAATATTATCTCTGATTCTTTCAGGTTAAGTCCATAAGAGTTTAAACTGGCTCCAGAAATATTATCTCTGATTCTTTCAGGTTAAGTCCATATAAATATCAAGCCAGAAAAGTCCAAAAACTACGGCACTGTGTTTATTACTTTTGAAACGGCAGTATCTTAAGAAATTAAAATAAAATAGTGATGAGGCTCACTAATTTAAGCAAACCATTAATCTTTTCATTAACTTCATTTTGATTGTTCTTGTTTATTCAGCAAAATGCCAAAGCCAATCTATTCAGTGCTCAAACTCTGGAAAATCTGTAAGCCATACATACCCTCTAAGGGTCCATAAACATGGACGTTTATAAACACTAAATAAAAGTTAACAGTTTCTCTAATTTTTAAAAGCTACAAATTAAAATTAAATTTTTGTTTGAAATGATTGAAAATTAACTGATAGGGCAACAGAAATCAAGTCAATTTCTAATATATTAAATAGCAAATTTAAAAACTCCTCACAAATCCCTAGGAAACTATATTTTCCATAATCAGGTAGAACCAACTGAAAGCGAAATTCTGGCAAATAAATAACATCATAAAACTACCTTGGGGCATTCCAGTTATCTGTACAAGAAATTTTGATTTTATATTTTTGTATAACCCAAGATCAAGAGGACTTTTCCACAGGCCAACTATAAGTTTTATTTTCCCATAATTTTTCACTAATAAAAAAAGGCTTTAAAATAGAAAACATAAATACATACGTGATTTTTGCTGTTTTCTGCAGACTGCACCACATGAGAAAAGAAAATAAAGACGCGTGTGAAGAAGTTTTTAAAATATAATTCAAATTTTTCGAAGTATTATAAATTGATTTTACCTCTTCATGTATTTTTTATCATCTTCCTTTTGATCGAGCCAGAATTTTTCTGGAAGTGATTTTTTAGATAAATAATACCTGTATAATTATTAAGGAAACTTTTCAAACAATAATAAAATCAGAATGTTTATGTGGCTTATATAAAGCAGGCACTCGAATACTCGTTAAAGATCACTCAAATGCTAGCTAAACGAATTCTTCTCAAAGCCCTTCTCAGGTTTGCAAAAATGATAAAATTTGTACCTCACAGGGTTGTTATAATGGATTAAACATTACATGTGAAATCATACAATACGGTGCCTACAAAGAAGGTGTGGTACGTACATGCCAGTTTCTCTTATCTTCCTGTTTAGAAGTGGCTAAGAGAACATCATCAATATTTTAATTCTTTTTGCTAAAACACACATGTGTATGTCAGGCACTATTCTAGGCAGTAGGTACTGAAGACAAAGATACAAAAAAACATTACTCCTGTCCTCCAAGAGCTCACATAGTTTTTATTCTCATTATTTGTTTCCAAATTTGGAGGCGAACCAGTAATCTAGAACTGTACCGTTCAATACATTAGCCAAGACACATGTTTAAGTATTGAATGCTGGAAATGTGGCTAGCATGAACTGAGATGTGTTAAGTATAAAATACACACTGAATTTCAGAGTATGAAACAAAGAACGTAAAAGAGCTCAATAACGTTTTTATATTGATTACATGTTGAAATACTGAGTCAAATAAATTATTAAAATTAATATCCTCAGTTTTAAATGAGGCTACTAGAAAATTTTAAATGACATATGACTCCCACTATTTTTCTGTTGAAAAGCAATGATATAGGCTATAACTGTAATGTTTGGGGAGAATTAAAGAATAAGAAAGCTTAAAAGGGGTTAACCTATAATAATTAAAGGTACCCAGACACTCTGAAATCAACACAGCAGTAAATGGGAATAAAGGGAATAGAAACATTATGGCTTAGAACAGACAGAAATCCACGAAATATAGATAAAAAGAGTTAAAAACAAACTACTTATTATACTATTAATAATCTTTATAAATCATAAAATCAGAAATAATTTTGTTCAATCCTCTCATTTTACATATAAGAAAACTGAGTCTCAAAGAAGTTAAGTTACCAACATCAAATACTGCTAAAAGGAATGACAAGAAGCCAGTAGTTGAACCATGGATAAGGAGCCTCAACTTTGGGGGGGGGGGAAATCTTCATCCTATTGTATTTGTTTTGTGCTTTTTACTTAGATTTTTCCCATGTAACACCTGTAAATTGACAGAATAGGAAGTGAGAAGAACTTTTACATATTCTAGTTCTGTGTCCTTGGACAAATAACATCTCTGGACTTTGGCTTATGTAACTGAAAATGGAGGACTGAATTAAATGATCTTGGACTTGGACTAAAGGTTCAAGCTAACTTAAAACATTCTACGATTTCGACTCACTAGTCACACAGTATTAAGTGTTGGCTGACAACAGCAACTCAAAAATATTTGGTCATATCTCAGATTTAGCAGTAAAATGGAACCAGAGGAATAAAATGCAGCTTTTTGCATAGGTAGGTAACATTACATAGTAGCAGTCTGCGGCCAAATATAATCCACCCAATAATTAACAGTGGTCTCTTTTGCAGGTTTTGCATTTAGAGATTTTTTAACCCTGAAACCTTTTCTTTCTTCATAATCATTAAAGGATACTCTTCTTCCAACAACATTTTCTCAATGACGGCTCTGTTCTCTTCACTGATGGTGCTATCCAGTGTCCAAGGCTATTAAAAAAGAGAATACATATTTTTTTTCAATTAACTACTTTTTGAAATTACCTTCTGTGTTTGGTTAAATACGTGATATAGTGATTACAAATAACAACAGCTATCATTTACTGAGCACGCAGACACATCTTTGATTCCCACGATAATGCTATGAGATAGGCATTGTTACTTCACACATGCATCCATAGCACTGCTACTAGCATTGCAGATGGAAGAGCAGAGACTTGACACACAAGTCTGTTGGATTCCAGGGCTCAAGCTCCTACCCGTTATAAAGTAATAATGGCTATCATGTATGAAGAACTATTGGGTATCAGCATTTTCCTAGATACTTCACCTATTTCCAAAACTCACAATTCTTTTTTCCCTCAAGCCACAATCTCTCCTTCAATAATCATCATACTCATTTCCAACTCTCAAAACTTAAAATATTTTCAGCTCAGGTCTCCTCTCCAGGCTCTGTCTAGACTGTCATTTCCAACTGCCCACTCAAAATTTCCACTTGCATATCTACTGGGCCTCTCAAACTTAACATATTTAAAACATAATTCATCACCACATACCTCTTTCACCTGCTTCTTTCCCTGCCTTCCTGACTCTATAAATGGCACTTGTCCCCAAGTTATTCTCAGCTAGGAACCCAAGAATCATCCTGGATTCTTTCCTTTTGCCTCAATCTCATATGCAATCTACCAAGCAGTTCTACCTCCAAAAAATAATTCAAATCCGTCCACTTCTATCTCTTCTGTCACAATCTCAGGCCAAGCCATCACCAAATCTTTCTTAGATTATTACAAATGTTTCCTAACTGGTCTCTTTGATTCTACTCCTGCTTCCTGCAAATATGATAGAGTTTTCACCTGCCTTTCTAACCTGTCATAGCTGTCACTTTCCCTTTGATCCACTATATTCTAGACATTTGTTTCCAATCAGAGCCTTTGTGCTTATTCTTTCTGCTTAGAATGTGTTTCTCAACTTTTCACATATCTACTCCTCTCTTTCTACTACATTTCAACCTAAATGTCACCTCCTCAGTTTCCCTTACTGACTTACCTAAAGTAGGTTCCCCACCCGGTTACCCTCAGTCAGCATCTTGCTTATCTCCTTCATAATTTATAGTCTGTCTACTTGTTTATCACCTGACTCTCCTTTAGAATGTAAGCGCCTTGAGAGCACGACCATGTCTGTCTTAATCATAGTTATATCCCCCAAATCTAACCGAGTGTCTGACACATAGTAAGTACTCAATAAATAATTGTTAAACGAGGAAGTGAATCCTGCATACCCCCATTTTTTAGATGAAGAAACTGAAGGTCACAAATCTGGTAAGTGGTAGGGCAATGATTTGTGCCCAAATCCTGCTGGCTCCAAAGTCATCTCCTAACAGGCCATTTTTCAAAGTCAAAAGAAGTAAGAGTAACTTTCTTCTATTTTTAAAATAAGAAAAATGTTTCATTATCTTATCTTTGTGATTGCTGAGAACTAGCACCAAGTAAAAATAAGAGGTACTCTGAGTAATGAGTAATAGCTTAATGTACCATATATATTCATAAAATACTTACAATAAGACCATTCTCAGTTCTCCAGGATGAATCAAGATAGTGATCTTGCAAAACAGATGCTGTATTATCATTGCTTCTGTAATAATTAAAGAAATGGTTATAAAAGTGGTATTATAACAGGTAATGGATATAATCTGCACAGCACAGTGACTGGTGGATTGAGATGTTAAGCAAATATGTAGTTCCCCTCTCCCCTTAACAGATTTAACACTACAGAAATGCCTGTTCTACCTCTTTGGCCTGTGACATATATACTAGCTTTAAGCCACCCTATCTCAATTGCTAAACATCAAGTCTGTTCACTTCTTTTGTTTCCCAAGAATAAACAACTTCATGAGGGAAAAAAAAAATACCCCAAAGCAGCAACAACCACACATGCTCTGTCGCCATGAACCTACACTTCATGGTTCTTTTGAGGAGTATTCATGTGTACATAGGAATTCAACCTCACAATTAATTCTTTTAGCTATTAATATGTCTAAAGCACAAAAGTCACATCAATAAGCACTACCCTCAAAAAACAAAAAAAAGGAGGAATAGATGGAAGAACCAAAATAGAAAATACTTAAAGAAGAACAGTACAGTGAAGAGATAAGAACATGTAATGACATTTTAATAACTCATATAATTTAAAAAATTAATTTGGGGTCTTTTCTATGTTCGTGGGGGATTAAACTTTGTTAATCCACTCCTTTCCTAAGAACTCTCTGAAGTCACACTATTCACTTCATATGCAAAAAGCCTGAATGAAATAGCTAAGTTTGGGGAGGTCAAATCTATGATATAATTAAATTTTACTTTTGTATGTCCTGAAGTTAAAAAGTTTCCTAGTTAAGTTGTAGACTTTTCCCAGACCTACTCTAGTGGTGAGAATTTTGTACCTCTTAAGACTACAAAAACCTATATACCGCTTTATATTTTTGAACCTTCAATTAGTCCAACAGTGGTTATAATAAATTATGGGATTAACAGATTATCTACAATAAACTAAAAGCAATAATGTTTCTCAACTGTTGATGGCAAAAAGGTTTTAATTCAAATGTCAATTCTGACTTGACAGGATCTACCAGGAACGCAAAATAAAGGATTCTTAGACTCATATCAGCAGAAGGAAACCTTTGTTTAACTAACTAGACCTGCCAAGGGTGCAGGAGGTGGGACTAGAATCACTTCAAGTTTACTTCAGAAATCTTTTTACATAGTATTCCTCAGTAAGAATTAGCAACATCCACACCGCTGGTGTATGCATCAAGACACCTACCTGGACATCCACAGGTACCACCAATTAATGTGTTTAAACCTGAGCTCACTTTCCTCTCAAATATGCTCCTCTTCCATCGTTCCCTATCTCAGTCTATGGCATCTTCATCCCCTTAAAAGCCCAAGCCAGAAATCTGAGCCTGTCCTTATTTCCTCACAATGCACATTCAATTTGTTGCCAATTCTGTTGCTTCTCTCTTTTTCAAATCCAGTTCTTACACAATATCCACACTGACCAGAGGGCCTGTACTTTCAGACCTTATACTTTTCCCTGGGTAAGTGCGAGGGATAAAGCTGAGGAGCCATCCACCTTCCCTCCTTTTTCTTTTCCCACTTATCTCCATTTGAAATATATATAGGAGGTTTATTGTCTGTCTTACCTAATAAAGAATGTTTGGTTCTATTAGAGCAAGGGTTTAAGTTTTGGTAACTGCTTGGTATACAAAAGGTGCTCAATCAATATTTGTTGAATGATTGAATGACTGAAGTAGGTGAGGCATGGATCACACAGATCTCTAGGAGTTAAGGAATGAATGTTTTATCAAGAAGTCAATTGGGAATTGAAAGGAATAACACAATCAGAGACGGATGTAAGAAAGGCGGCTCTAACTTCAGGGAAGTATAGAAGGGGCCAAAGAGACAAGGAACAGTTATGAAGGAGTGATTATATAAATACTAGAAAAAGGTGACAGTAATTTAGACCAAGGGCACAAGCAACAGGAAGAAGTGAACACATCTGAGAGTATACTTAGAGTCAACAGACCCTTAATAACTGATAGGACAGAAAGAGTAGAAGGAAAAAGTCAAGGAAAAGTGTACATGTAGGTCTGTGCCTTGTGTGACTGAGTAGTTGGCGCCATTTATTGAACTGGGAACCTAGAGAGGCACGTTTGGTGGAGAAAATTTCTAAGCTCAGACTGAGGGGCTTGTGGAACCACCAAGAGCATATAGTTTCGGAGTGTTGGATAAACAGATCCGAAGCTCAGGAAAAGAGATTTGGGTTGGCAACATAGCTGCGTCCTACACAGCTAGACCGAGAAACCACGGCTTGAACCGGAGAGGGAGGGGGGTGGCGGAAAAAAGAAAAAAAAAGATTAATTTCATCTACTAATGTGAACAATGATGGTTATTAAAGGTTCCCTACTCATCTGTAGAGCTTTGGACTGATTTGCCTAACGATTTGGGAGAGAATAACTATGAATTTAATTACTCCGCACATGTTTCCAATGCTTTAGAATTCACAAAAACTTTAAACCTCTTATGTTAGTCCCTCATGGGCAGGGTCAGTACTGTTGTCCACAATTTACAGAAACCCCAATGTTAGCTTGGATCATATGAAATTGCCATTTTACAGGTCAAAACGTTCTAAGACTGGCGCTTTCACATGGTTCAACACAGTAGATGGAGTTCTAATGAAGTTGTTCCCAGTTATGAGCAGCACAGCTGGCTGAGTTTAGTATGGAGGTCTTTTGATTCCTCATCCGTCTTGGCCTCTTCCACTATTAAAGGGAGACTCTGGAGGTACATTTTTAAAATGGTATGCATCAATTTCTATTTCAGACAGCAAAGAGTCAAAGGGTTAGATCTCAAGCTGGATGGTGCCGTTTAAAACGACACTGGCCTATTATGCAGAAATTGGTGTTAAATTCATCGTGACCCCTCACTGAGTTCTCACCATACCATCCTCGAGGGTAACAGAACAGTCAAGAACACGACAGTTACCGAGCACCTAACATATGCTAAAACACACCCAACAATTATATTTCATTGGATCCTCACCGGACTCGTACAAGGTACATTTCATGATTTGCCCGTTTACACATGAGCTGTCTGAGGCGGAGACAAGTTTAACGTCTGGCCTGAGGTCACACTGCTAGACACTGGCAGGGCCCGCCAATGCAGGAGGAGAACCCCGAGCTGTCCAGCTCCGAAGTCCTACCCCTTTCCCTTAAGTCAAGCTGCCTCTCAGGAACTTTTTCACAACTATCCCTACGTGGAAGAGGAAACCTGCGGCCAGTCGGACTGAAACGCCCAAGGTCACACGGCTTGCCAAGCAAGGAACAAGGATCCCTGACCTCGGATCTCGTCCAGGGGCCGCCCTTGTCGGAGTTACTGTCGGGCGGGGGTGAGGAGGAGGATTCTGGCGAAATTGGGGGGTGGAGGGAGTGGCAGAAGGAATTGTTCGGAAGAGTGCCTTGCGCTAGGCGAACTCGGAGCCCTCACGGCATCCAGATAAAAGGTGCGACAGCCGTCCGACACTCGCTCGGGGTCCCCGCCCGCTGGGCTCAGGAGTGGCCGGCTGGCCCGATGGGCGCGGCCCCTCACCGGCCGCTAGGAGACCCTGGCGCCGCGGTTTTCTTCCGCTCCCCTGGCCCTTGACCGACGCGCCGCCATTCTGCGGCACTCTCCTCGCACCCGCCCCCCTCCGCGTCCCGGCGAGACCCGGTCCCTGTGCCTCACCCTGGCTGTGCTGCCGCGGCCACCACGTCCCCTTCGATATCCACATCCGCCTCTTCAGCCGCCATGATGGGACCTGACCCCATCCGTCCTCCCGAGAGATCCCGCGAGAGGTGGATGGTCGGGGGTGGGGCCGCATGCGTCATCGGGCGGAATTGAAGTCTCGTCCAGCGCTGCGCCTGGGGACGCTGGGCTTCCGGAGAAACGATGCCCCCTGCGGCCGGGGGGTGGGTCTTTTTGACTTTTGTTGACGTTTAAAGACGTTGGGAGGTGGCCCAGGCTTGGGTTTTGAAGAGGTTGTGCTCTTGGATAAATTCTTTGGCACTCACTTCTCTCATTTGTCTAATAGGGATAGTAATAAATATCTTCCTGGAGTGTTGAAAAAGTGAAGCCAGACGTGCTTTAAACAGTGAAGGTGACTACAATGAAGGACCTTTTACCGACTGGTCTGCTTTTCGGTTTTTTTTTCTTCTCTTTTTTTTTTTTTAAAGAAAACGTTAGTGCTGAACAAGTTCTGTTTTAAAATTCAAAAAACATTTAAGAATATAACTTATGATTGCATATTTTATGTTGCACAGGTCTTTACAATTAATTAAAAAGTCACTCTCGTGACCATTGATCTTTACAATAACCCAGTCTATTGGAGGACTGGTATCAACAGTTTAACTTTACAGATGGGAAACTGAGAGTCAGAAAGCTGAAATGACTGTCAAAGGACACACAGCTGGTCAAAAACAAAGCTGGGATGAGAATCCAGGTTTTTTGACTCTTTACGGACTGCTCACCTTATACAAATTATGTTGTTAGGAACTGTGAAAGATAAACACCATTTCCAAGAATTTATGTCTTCTCAAGAAATTAGATATTGGCCTTATGTATTCTTCTACCTTCTACCTCACTCACATTACTGTAACAGTTTCTTCACTTGCCTGCCTCTAACACAGGACTGTGACTTCTTTAAGGACAAAGGCTGTCTCTGCGAGTCCTTATACTACCAACATTCAGCCTGGTGTCTGACACATAGTAGGTGCTTAAAATTAATATTTAACTGATGAATGAATCAATCAATTAATGGAATGAATTCACTTCCCACACTATTCTTAATTTGTTTCGTCTCACTTTTGTTCGTGCTCAGGGATAAGATGAGCTGTACTATAAATGTGATGGCAGAAGATGGAGAGAAAGATTTGTAAAGAGGGAGATCCAGGGCTCAAAAACTGAATATTGTCCCATCCTTAGGCCACTCTGGGAGTGCTGCTTCTGTTGTTTAAGGGCTGATCCAATGATAAGTCCCAATGGTAACTGGAAAGCCTGGCACAGAGTAGGAATTCTAAGATGTTTGTTGAATTTGGTTTAAAGCAAGGTTAGAAAGATGTACGTGGCCAGATAGTCAAAAGAAAATAAAGAATAGAGTTGCCTTTCATTGATCTTTATGTAGCAGGCTGAGATGGAACCCTGGTCGTGCTGTCTGCATGTACATGATATCAAATGCCTCCTAGACAATAACACAAAATATCATGTGAACAGTGTCTCTTGCAACTCTATACTGGATGAAGGCTTTCAGCTCCAGTGCCAGCATCAGTAGACATTAAAACATATGTGGAAGGAAGGAAAAGCCTGCACAGAATTTAAATATGCCCCGAGACCTTTAGACTAGTCTGAACCCTTTACAAACATATCCCACACAATGCTCCCGCTTAGTTGGCTTACAAGGGTCAAGGCCCAACCCGCCTGACAGGATAAGATTATAACCTTACAGTCAAATGAACTCCTGAGGCCTGGTCTATTTAACATTTCCTGTTCTAGAGGTCTGCGGCTCTGCGACTTGTTTAAAGACCCACTTTCTCACCAAGCAGTTTGGAAGCAGAATTCAGAATTCATATTTCATAATTCCTTGTTGTACTCCTCCTGTGCTGTATACTGGGGAAATGGCATTGAACAAGACAAACGTAGTCTCTGCCCCATAAAGTCTATCAGATATGCAATTTCAAGATGATATAATAATTTCTACGATAGAGGAGTTACAGGCAGTTGTGGGAGTACAAAGGAGGAGCACTTATCCCAGGAAGAACCTTCTCCTGTTTCACATTTATGAGGATGATATTGATTAGGCAAAATTTGAGAGCAATGCTCCAGACTCTGGGGAATACAAAATAGAAGACCTGTTCCCTAAATTGAAGAAAGAACCAACGGAAAAACATTGGAAGGAATAGCGCAGTGCCTGGTACTCACACAGAGCCCGGAATAGTGCCTATTCCTTCTGGCCAGACTGGGAAAACTGCACAATTCCTGGGGCATTGGGTAGATAACTCAGAAGGGTACTGTCTAAGCAGTTGAAAATAATTAGCTCTAGGTGGAGCACTGCGCTGGTACTGCCGAACAAATCTTAAATACAATATCTGAAAGGATAAAACTGTTTCCATGTAAACTTAACTGCATCTCCACGTCTCCTCCCGAAAACACTCAAGAGTATTTACAGGAATACAAAAATATCCAGCACCCAGCAAGACAAAATTCACAATGAGTGATGTCCAATTTACCAGGCATGCAAAGAAGTAGGAAAATATGACCCATAATAAGGAAAATCAATCAGTCCATTGAAACCCACCAAGTACTGCTATGGATGTTAAAATAAGCACATTAAACAGTTATTATAACTGTATTCTATGTGTTCAAAAAGTTAAGTGGACACATGAAAAATATTTAAAGAATGAAACTGAATTTCTAGAGATAAAAACTATAATGCCTGAAATGAAAAAATACACTGGGTTGGATTAATGGAAAATTAGACATGACAGAAGGAAGGATTTGTGAACTTAAACATGCAATGAAAGAACTATACAAAATGAAACACACAGAGAAATTTAAAAATTTTAGAAATAGAAAAGCAATGAGCTGTAGGACAACTTCAAGCTTCCTAATATATGTGCAATAGAGTTCTGGAAAGTAAGGGATAGGGATCAGGAAAAAAACATTTGAAGAAATAATGATTGAAAAATTTTCCAGCTTTGAGAAAAACTATAAACTCATAGATCTAAGAAACTCGAGGAACTCCAGACAGAAGAAACATAAAGAAAATTACATTAAGGCCCATCAAAATCATATTGCTCAAAAATGGTGATAAAGAGAGAAACTCTCCAGAGAATAAAGGCATGTTACCTACAGAGGGAAAAAATAAAAATCACAACAAAATTCTTGTTGGAAACAATGACAACAAGAAAATGTTAAATCAATATCTGTAATGACTGAAAGAAAAAAAGTCAGTGCAGTCAGAGAATTGAATACCTAGTAAAAATTTCTTTCAAAAATGGAGGCCAAAAGATGTCTTTTTAAGATATAAAATCTGAAGGAACTCATCATCAACCTATTTTTACTACAAGAAATGTTAAAGGACATCCTTCAGGGAGAGGGAAATGGTATCAGGTAGGAAAAAGAAAGAGTGCAGGGAATGGTAACTACTAGTACATGGTAAATATGTAAGTTTTTTTCTTAGTATTTAAATCTTGTTAAAAGATTATTAACTGTTTAAACAAATATAATAACAATGTATTGTGAGCTTTATAATATACGTATAAATTAAATGTATGACAACAATAATACAAAGTCCCGAAAAGGAGAAATGCAAGTATATTATTGTCAGATCATTATACTATACACGAAGTGGTATAACTATACTATACATGAAGTGGCAATTGAATACATTATCACTGTGATCTATTGAAGACGTACAATATGAACCCTAAAGTAACCCCTAAAGTAATAAAACCAAGTTTGAATGTTAATGAAAATTTATGCGTATATTACTTGTACTATTTTTTTTTAAAGCTATAAAAGTAGGTTTGCTACCTTGCTAAATTACGTAGAACTAGGAACTAAGTATTAATGGAGCAGGAATTCATACCAAAGCCAGCTTCAAAGCTTGTGTTGTTTTTCCCACACCAGACTGTCTCTCTTGTTTATATATGTATCAAATATGAATGTATTCAGTTCTTAGGGTTACAGATAATTGACCCTCAAGGACTGTAAATAAAGAATGTCAGGTTGTCTTCAAAGGTAAGTGGTGAGATCAGCTCATCAGAGAGCAGTGATATCCAAGTAAACTTAAAGAAAAGGAAGGACATTCAGGCCCAAATGAATTCATACATCTAAGTTCACAGTAGTAAATGCTGTCAGTACCTTTCCAAACAATGTCTAAGAAGAAAGAAGCTGGAATATTACACAGGTGTCCAGTTCTAGTATGGACAGAGCAAGAACGCAATATTTTTCCATCCTGTTAGCCAGACCACCTATATACCATGATAAGGTAAGTACCATGAGAGGAAGGACTTTGTTTTATTCATTGCTTTATTCCCATGGCCCATAACACTGCTGGCTGCACAGCAGGGTCTCAACAAACATTTGTTGACTAAATGGTCACAAAAGGCCATGACTAATGGCATGAAGCCATTACATTGGAAACACACTTAACTCTCCTTGGTCTGACTCCATACTCAGAAAGCAACCTTCAGGTTTTGTGAGTTATATTCCCACAGAAACAAGAGAATGGACTGACCATACTGATGTGAGTTTTATAGACACTTCTCAATGCAGTCACAATTCTCAATGCAAGGAACAACTTGACAGACTATTGGCCACATCAGTCTTGCAACCCTTTCAGGTAGTGTGAGTCAAGTTCTTGGGATCTGACCACTCTGCACATTGAGAGGATAAGCCAGTTTATAGACATTTAAGTGTGCTCCAGGCAGCTTTTTACCTGTCCCAGGCAGTCTTCCCACATATCTCCTCACACCACTTTTTGCTAATTTTGTACAAAGAACAAAGGACCAAATGACCAAATTTAACTGAGATATCTCTACAGTTTCATGGTATGTTAAAAGGGAAGTTTTTAGGTGATCATATTTCTCCCATCAAAATGAACTTTTATATTCCCTTTAAAATTTAATGATATATTGAAAAACACACAACACAGATATAGGGAAGAGGATTTTAATTTGTTATGGTGCTCTGCTTTCCTGTAAATTGAATGAATGTCAGAGTAATTTTACATGGGAAGGAGAGGAAGATGTACAGAAAGGGTGGATCAGGGCAAATATGATCACCTGTCGTACCCCAGATATTGTGTAAGGCAGGATCTCTTTTGGGTCAGCCTATATTTACTACAAGAAATGTTAAACGACATCCTTCACGAGGAAGGAAATGGTATCAGATGGAAATACGGAGTTGCATAAAAGAAAGAGCACAGGAAATTCCTCCCAGGAATCCTGCAGAGTAAGTATTACCATCCCTAGTTTATTTTATTTATTTTTAAGATTCTTATTAAAATGTAGCTAACATACAAAATTATATTAGTTTCAGGTGTATCACTTCAATTTTAGAGGTGAGAAAAACTAAGATTTAGAGAGTTATGGCCACAGAGCTAAGTACCAGACCTGGGATTCCAACCCAAGTTTTTCTTGCTCTATACTTACTCTATTCTATTTTCATATTACAACAGAAAGAATAGGGTATTTTTCAATACTAGGTGAACTGGTATTTTCTCATTTGGTTTAAGAATAAATCACAAGCACAGTAAATCACAGAAAAAATTAATTTTCTCATTTCTTTGAGGTGACTAAGTCTAGAAATGAGTAGAAAGTGTATTTTGAAGGTTGGAAACTTGTCTTGGGTTTACAAATTCCTTTTCCCCCATGAATATACTTTATTTCCTTTGTCGATGCTAAAACAGAATTAGCAGGAGGTGCCATACCTGTAAATCCTCACGAATGTTGTTAGGGGAACATTCAGTCAATAAAGCATCTGTCTCATATTTCAACTACATTGTGTTTGAATTCATTGGAGAGACAGCTTATTCATTTGTTTTTCCTCATTTCTGGTGGAAAAAAAAGATTACTTCATTTTTATTGAAAAAGCAAAGTATAATTGCAATATTAATCCATAAAAAGCTGGCATGTTAGCATTCATGCTAATTAGCTCAGATTTGTAAAGTGCTTTAAAAGCGGGAAGTGTGATACAACTGCTCAGTAATGTTATTACTACGTTATGATCCAAACTGTCAGCTAAATGATTGCCAGGGATTCAAGAGAGTTCCCATTTTAAAAATAAAATGGCCAGTGAGTGGGGAGGAAAACCACTTTATCTACATAGAGGTGAGATAATAGATAAATGCAGACATAGACTTATACGCTACACTTGGCAGGCATTGGATATGGCTTGAATTGTTCCAGGAAAGCAAGCTGCATTTTATTTTGTTTTCTCTCCCCAATTCCCTGAAATCACATAAGGTAGCTACTGAAAAAGCTGTTCTCAAAATGTTGGAAGTAAAGCCTGCCAATACACTTCTGACATTTTAATTACAGTAATGCTACATCTATCTGACAGTATTTGGAAGAGAAAGAAAAGACGCCAACATTAATGAGTTCCTACTGTGTGCCAGGCATTTTACATACATTATTTCTTTACAGCCCTTTGAGGTAAGCAACTGTTATTTCCATTTACAGATGTAGTAACCAGGGTCCAGAATACTTAAACAATTTACCCAAGGAAATGTAGCTTATCTTCCATTACATCATTCTATCTTCGGTTAGGTACTAATAGTAGCATTCAGAATTGTATGTTTTCTTCACAGCATCCCCCAGTGGAATGATTATGCCTTTTTCTCAATAGTTGCAGGATGAGTGTGGTTGGGCAGGATTGGGTCACATGCCATCCCAGAAGCCAGGTAGACTCAGATCCACTAGGACCACACTGAACTAGGGAGGAGTGGTGGCTCCCCAAGCAACATTAGGGTACTGTTTTCAGAGACAGGAGAAATGGATGCTGGGTAGGCAAAACAACAGATGCCCATTACACTGTTCTATGCTGCAATTCCCCTCTGCTCCCCCAAGCCTTCAGTGTAACATGGTAACCACTACAGGCTCACTGTTAGCATTGCATCGGACAAATGAACTCAACCTCTCTAAACAACCCCTCTTTCATTTGTAAAATGACCTTCGAAATAATCTTTTCCAGGGGCAAAATTCTTTGATCATGTTCTTATTCATCTCACAGACATTTACTGAACATTGTTATGGGCAAAACAGGGCAATAAGAGTGTTGGAATTTGCATGGGCTTGTATATGGTTGGTTGGTTAGTTAAGTATAAACCACAAACACAATATGCCCTCTGCCTGGAATCCATATCCCATCACTCATTATCATCCCATCCTCATTTTCAGGGGCACTCTGCCTTCCTCTCTCCCTCCCTTCCTCTAAAAGGGCTGGTTCTGGTTCAGCTCTAAGCCACTGTTGCCATTTTGGAACTCTGGCTCAGCGTTGCCAGATCTTCTGATTTTTCGTTTAAGAAAAAGCCACAAATCAAGATTTAATTTGTGAAAACCAATTCAAGTTTTTTGAAAGAACACTGTTGAACCAAGAACTTATGGGGCTACATCTAACATACCGTTTGTGATTGCTGCCCTAAATCCTTCTTTCATGCCACATGGAATGCTTCAGTGTTCTTACTTTTTTGACATGTCTTCTACTCCACTACAAAAAGTATCATAAGGGCAGGGACCATACTTCTGTTCTTTGTGTCCACAGCATGTAGCACAATGCCTGCCGCACAGTAAGCACTTAATCATTGTTTGCTGAATGAATGAAAAAAAATGAACTGGAAAGAATAAGGCCGAGATTTTTTAAAACAGATAATATACTTTATAAACACATAACCAATGGATATTTTAAATGAGAAAAGTATACATAGAGAGATATTTAAAAAGCAACTGAGTTATGATCCTGACAAAAAATACAAATCCAATAGAGAAGGGAAAAATTATAAACCTAAATAGATTCCCCAAGTCCCTTTCCATTACTGAGGTAGAGAAACATAAAGTTCTCCTGCCTGCCTATTTATTTAGAGTCTACACTTTGGGGGGGAAATATGGGGAGGCAGAAGGCAAAAGTTGGGGGAAAAGTTCATTCTGTACTGATTCTAAAGGATGGTTTACGATGAAATGTAAACCTGTGCTGACTCTCATTTTCATAGCTCACATATAATAGAACATGGATGCACAAAAATCCAGTCTAGTCCCTTTCCCTTCATTGTCTAGTGGCTCCCTTTCTACATGAAAATCAGCTTTAATGTTATCTCCTCGCTTAACACCTTCCTGACCATCTCCACACTCCCCCTCCTCTGTGACCGTACAGCCACTTTGCACGCTGTGTCGGAGTGCCCATCGCTCTGGCCTGCTGTGGCCTGCCTGTTGTCATACCAGCTTGGGAACCTCCTTGAAGACAGGGATTGTGTCTAAGTTATCCATGCCAGAACTGAGTAGGTGCCCAATCAATGTGTGGAGAATGGATGAATGATATGTCCTCTACATTATGAAGCATATTGTTATCTCCTGAGCTTCAAAATAGTCAGTTCAACTCAGTAAGTGTTTACTGAGCACCTACTATGTGCCAGACACTATTCTTGGGATACACCAAGGAATAAAAAAGACAAAGTTGCCATCCTACCCTGATGGAACTCACATCCTAGCAGAGGGGGAGATAAAATAAACAATAGACACAATAAATTAATATTCTATTTGGTAGAAGTGATTGACTAGGGGATCAAATATATGGTGACCGAAGGAGAACTGACAGTGAACACACAGTACAATCTATAGATGATGTATTATTAGAATTGTACACTTGAAACCTATGTAGTTTTGTTGACCATTGTCACCCCAATACATTTTAATAAAAAAAAAAGTGACTGATTGTTATGGGAAAAGAAAAAAAAAGTAGAGTAGAATAAGAAGCCCAAGAGTTCAGAGTGGTGGAGGGCTGCGAATTTTAAACATGGGGCACAAGGTAGGCCTTATTGGAAAGATGGCATTTGAGCAGAGTCTTGCAAAGCTGAGGGAGCTGCCAAGCTGATGTGAGGAGAAAGTGTGCAGGTGGAAGAAACAGCCACTGCAAAGGCTCCAGGAGAGCATGTGCTGGTGGAGGCCAGTGTGGTGGAGGGAAGTGAGCAAAGGGGAGATCAATAGGAGAGGAGGCCAGACAAGTAACAGGACCACACTTTGTAGAGCTTTAGGTGTCATGGTAATGACACTAGTTTTTATTCTGAGGGAAATCGGGGAGGCATTGCAAAGATCTAGTGAGATTAAAGATAGATTTTAGCAATATGAGTTCACTGAAATTTCCTTTGGACTATATACTGAGTGGTGGAGCACATGAAATATGTGATGTTTCTTTTCTTGTCAGGTTTCTTAAGACAAAAACCCTGCCAGATATAACTGATATTTTTGTGAAAATAATTCCTTTTCCCCAGGATCATGAATGATCACATCTTTGGCTATGCTGACTTATTTTCAGTCCACCTGACTTATTTCTCCTTTTTTGCACTGCATCATAAGGTTTCATTTGAACAGTCCTTATCAACTGCTTGAGAAATAGACTGGCTGGCATAACATTTCCTATTAATTCAAAATGTGTGTTTTTACCCCATGGCGGGGTCCTCTAGTGTGTATGCTATATGCTAGTTATTCTGCTGGCTTCAGCAGCCACTGAAGTAAACAAGATCTTGTCACCACCAATAAGAAGTTCATACTCAATATATAAACTGATCATTACAAAGCAGCAGGGCAAATGCCACTAGGCAGAGGTCTGTGCCTGGCTCCATGGAGGTCTGATGGGGCAAGGCTCATACCGTGCGTGTTAGGAAAGCACGTCTTGGGGTCTGCCTCTGATCCTCTCAACCCACCTTTTACTCTAGCTATTGCAATGGCGACCAGCTCCACAGAGGTGTAAGCTGACAGTGCCATGCATCTCTCACTGTCTGCACCTGGTCTTCCCCATAAGGCAACTGATGACCAATGGGGAGCGGGAGCTGATGAATAAATGCCCCTCTCTCCTATCCCACATGTAACAATTCTGAAGTACACCCTACTCAGATCCCAAAAGTATCCCTGTAGGATGGAGTCTTAGATGGCTACAGGAAGAGAACAAAGCGATAACTTACTCTTATATTGACTTTCTCACACTCTTCCCAGTTCTCCTTCATAATCCTTGGGACTACTTCCCAAACAAATCACTGTCTTCAAGGCCTGATCTCAGTCCCTTCTTTCCTGGGAAAATCCAAGTTAAGACCTGGGTTGAAAGTTGAATATGAATTTTCCAAGTGTAGAGATAGGGAAAGTGCATTCCAGTCAAAGGAAAAAGCAGGAGACAAGACAAGGAGGCATGAACAGTACAAGGAGTATTTAGGGATCCACCTGCTGTGGATGAAACACGGATTCATGAAGGTTGTGGGGAGGAGAAAAGTACTAGGGGGAAGGTTTGTTGATTAAGAAATACCTATCAGATATACTAAGCTGACAATATTAATATTGAAAAAAATGTTTCCCCAAAGTTTTGTTTGTTTTTTGTTTTTCATCCTAAGCACCCACATTGTTCTTCATCGCTGGAAAATCAATGTCCCATAGCCTGAAGAATAATTTTGAACCACACAATCAAGACAAAAATTGAATATTTGGGTGAAAGATCACATTCTGGAAAACCTAACTGCTCTTAGTGTGCATATTATCTGCAGATAAAACAAATTTACAACCATCTTATTGTGATCAAAAGAGGAGAATCCTGGAAAATTTCAAGGAAGTAAAGAAAAATAAATGGAAATGAATTGTATAATATTCATTATTATTAATTAAAGTTCTATAAAATAACAGTGCAGTTTCATTGTTTTATTATTATGAACAAAAACGTAAGTGCTTTGTGTAATCACTCCTACCTCATTTACAGTTATTTACCAGTTAGGACTTAAGTTCTTCAGCTACAGATACTTATCCAGGCAGAGGTAGTACATTTAGGTTTGAGAAGGAATTTTGTACCACCTTATTTTAGCACTGTCTATGTTCTGTCTTATGCAATACTTACCATATCTCATCAAATCTGAACTTCATTGTAATTGATAGAAAGTTATTCTATTATTTTATGTACCATTAAGAAAGAAAAGGTGCTGCCAATTGCATTCTGACATATTGTCAATTGTAAGATACATCCTAATTTCAAAAATTTGTGAAAATATACAACTTAAAATTGATGTTTGCAATTTCACTTCCCCCCCATGACTGTGGGGGGTGCAGGAATTTGACTTGTCCAATTTAACTCGAACACTTGGTAAAATTCCTGGTACACGTATGGTTGATATGTGTTCAACAATTGAATTAAACTAAGCAATCTCTATCTATCATTACCCATCTTGACATAGCTTTTTAAAAGCCTACCTCAGAGACCAAAGGGACGATTTCCAGAGGGGAGGGAGGTAGGAGAATGGGTGAAAAAGCTGAAGGGAATATAGTAAATAATATTCTGATGTTTACACAATAACAGGAATTAGTGGGGTGATGACCCTGTAAGGTATAAAAATGTTGAATCACTGTGCTGTACACCTGAAGTTAATATAACTAATATAATGTTGTATACCAACTATACTTAAAATA
Organism: Rhinolophus ferrumequinum; assembly: GCF_004115265.2. Taxonomy (NCBI): domain Eukaryota; kingdom Metazoa; phylum Chordata; class Mammalia; order Chiroptera; family Rhinolophidae; genus Rhinolophus; species Rhinolophus ferrumequinum. The sequence continues at coordinate 42,478,796 of NC_046292.1, forward strand.
AAACAAAAGCCTACCTCAGACATAGAACATATCGTAGGATGAGAATGTCATCATCTATCTCAGAAACCTACATAGTATAATGAAATAGACCTACTACTATTCAGCATCAACAAAAAATTATATTACCATCTTTCTTGTTTATACCGAGTCAATAACATAGAATGTGTGAAGAGTTTCCACAGTGTGCTTTATGCATGTTTGTCTCCATGCCACGAATCGTATTCTCTCACGTTTATAAGAAAGCCGAGGACCTCCTTTTAAAAAATCTTTAAGTAAACGTGGTAGTAAAAATCATTTTGAAAGCACAGCTATTGTGTTAATTATTTACATCTGAGGGTATGTTTGCAAGGTCACATGCTCTCCCTAACTCTTCTAACCCTTTGAAAGGATTTACTTTGAAAGAAAAAAATTGGACATCAAGGAATTATTCATATACATTTTCTGTGGTTTTCATTTAAGACAGGAAGGGATTTTTCAAGGTTTTCCACGCTTTTATTTGATTTCATTTCATGCTCACTGGAGCCCGTTTCCATCACAGTCACCGACACCTTGAACTCGCTGTGCTTTTCCTCCGCTAAGCAGCCCAGATGATATTCAGTAAGATTCTTGGCCCCTAAGCCTTATGTCTTGGAAACAGACCTCAATGCATTAGTGAAGATTCCCGGGCATTTTTCTGACTGATCCGACTAAGCCTTTGAAAATATACTATGACCACTAGGATTTTTCAGCCTAAGTCTGGACTGGGCATAAAAGGAGCCGGAGACCTTGGAAGGCTCTGATGCCTGGGGTGCAGTGGTTACACCTCATTAGCTCTAGAGCAGGGGCTCCCTTGCCCCCTTCCCCTTGTGGTCTACATCTTCCTATCCTGGCCTGGGATCTAGACTCCCTGGGCCTCTGGAGGGCAATATAGAGTCACTGAGGTGCTTCCCAGGAAAGTAGAGACAGACACACACCCACCCGTATACTCCTGCTGCAGGAATTTCATCTCTATTTCTATTTTGTCTGCTCATGGCTTATCTTATTTTAAGAACTTAGGAATGGAAAAGGCGATGATATTTGCTGGAGTGAACAGTGAAGGGTAGAGTGGAAAATGAACAGCAAGAAATTCTGGTTTTGCATTAACTAGCGGGGTCGGCGGGAGTGTGTGCATAGGGTCCTGGTTCTCACTGGGGCTCAGTTTCACCTTCTGTAATGGTGGGTAAGGGTCCGTACCTCAGAGGGCTGTGCGAGGATGAAATGATATGAAACAAAATGAAATAAAGATCATGTAAGTGGAAAGACCCAGCCCAGGGTCTGGCTCAGGTAAGTACCTAACAAATGTCACTGCCTCAGGCAGTAGTTTCTCTTGGCTATGGCTGCACTCTCTACAAAAGACTTGGTTTTCACCATAATACGGTACTTACTATAGGTCTTTGTTCTAACCAGCCCCTCCTTCAAATGGGCATGAGCTCTGTGAAATGTGGCTAGGGAGATCCTGAAGACCAGGCCTTGGCTGCCGCCCAGGGAGCAGAGCTCTACGACTTCTGGTCACTGTGGCCCTTGCTGTCAGCTGCAGCCTGAGATGGACACCACGGACTGCCCACTCACCTTGCATCTGAGATCATGCAACCCTGCCCGCATCCTCCCCACTGAATGAGTAGGGCAGACAGACACGAAAGCTGCAGAGTGATTAAAAAAAATAATAAAAATCTGGGGTCTAATAATGTCCCTTCAGGTTATGCAAGCAAGAAGTTTTAAAATCACACAAGAACAGTTTAAGAGAAAAAAAGACACTGGCTTCAGACACAAGCAGCTAATGTTTTGCTCGTCTGGTTTTCTTAAAAAATCTTTACTTACAGAAGGATCCGTTACCCAGAGAGGGTGTTGGTGTCAGGAATCTGCAACGGGAAAGTGACTTGCAGCAGCTCTGGAGTTCCGACAGCTGAGAGCTCAAATGCCTGCTCTGATGTGTCCTTGTCTCCCAAGAGAGGCCCAGGCTTTAGAGGTACCTTTTCTATATGGGCCAAGGTCCACCTGAAGACTTGGAAGTGAAGAAATCAACTATGTGCATATGTTTCCTTCCCTGTAGACAGTATATCCCAGCAAAAGGATCGGGCCTCTGCTGACTACCCCTCGTCTTCTCTTTTTAAATTTTCCCTCAGCTTTCTCTCTGACCCCTTCTCCTTCTTTATCCCACCTCCCCTAGTTGGATAAAATCTGAAGCAGTGTCAACTTCAGAAGGCATAGCTTTCTTCATCTCTTCTGAGCTGTGTGACCTGGAGCAAGTCACTTGACAACTTTGAATCCTTTGTTTTTCATATCGAGAAAATGGAGGGAAAGGTTTTTTCACTTATCGAAGTATTTGGAAATTTATTTCTTAATCAGATATCTACTAAACACCTTTGCATGCTAGGCCCTGGACTGAAAATACAGGGGATGTGCATACAAGGATAATTAAAACGTGGTCCCTACCTGTTGAGCGATCACAGTGGAGTAGAGAATAATACTCAACTCAGAGTGTTGTTTCAAGGATTAAATAAAATAATGCAGTTAAAAGTATTTTGTTAACTAAACAGTTCATTATGAAAAGTAAGGTATTAATACTTCTGTCTTCCTTTCAGTAACTTCTAAAAGACTTAATTTCTGCCAGCAAAATAACTCTCTTTGGTTGACCTAGACTTACAGATTGCAAGATAAAGTCCTACTGGAACTGCTGAGACGAAGAACACCACATGGCCATTATCTTAGGTATGACAGACATCTGATTTCTGCAGAGACCTAAATGGCTTACATATGATAGAAGTGTCTCTCTTTCTCATGTAACAAGCCACGTATTGACAGACCAGGGCTGGCTGGTGTGGCAGCTCCTCCCTAGGTCACTCAGTGGCAGTGACTCCCTAAAGAGTTGTCCTCTTTGGGATGATCCAGATGGCAACATCCAAGATGGCTAGCAGTGTTGCAGCTGAATGTCAGCCAGCAAGGCGGGGAGGTAAGAGGTGAAGTGAAGGGTACACCCCTTTCCTCTGAGAAGTTGCCCATCTCCTTCTGCTTATGCCCATGAGCCAACATATAGCATTAGGAAACTCCACCTACCTTCAGGGGAGGCTGGGAAATGAAGTACTTATCCTGGGCCTCTGTCTCACTCCATGTCCAATCTGTCAAATATGTCCAGAATCCAGCCCCTATGGTTCAAGCCACCATTATTCTCCTTTGGACGACTCCAATAGCTGCCTAACTGGTTTCCCTGCTTCTCCTCTTGCCTTCCCCTGAAATCTTTGCTCAGCACAGAATGGTTCTTTTAGAAATCAGATTTTTAACTGCCCTACTCAAAACCCTTTAATGGTCCGTGAAGACTCTCCAGGATGGAACTCCTGTTACCTGAGACCTCCTCCCTTCTCCTTCACCCATTCCAGCCACATTTGGTCCCTTGCCGGTCCTCAGAATGGCAGACAGACTCTTGTGTGGGGCTTTCTACTGGCCATTCCCTCAGCCTGGAAGGCCCCCAGCTCAAATATTCACATGGCTTACTTCCTCACCTCCTTCAAATCTTTGCTGAACATTACTTCTCATAGAGGTCTACCATGACTACCCTATTTAAAATTGCAAGCCCCATTTTCTTAATCTGCAATCTTCCTTATCTTGTTCTGTATTTTTCCTATTAGGTGCATTTCTCTAATATTTGGTATATATATTTACTATCTTTACTGTTCCTTGTTGTGTGTCTTCCTTTGCTAGAATAACAGCTCCATGAAGGCAAAAATTTTTATCTTTTTTTCTTAACTGATGCATCCCAGCACCTAGAACAGTGCCTGATACCTAATAGGGAATAAATATTTGTTGAATAAAAGATTGAGGAAGAGATGGAGTTGAACCTAGTTCTGACAATATGGAGTTCTGGATTTCTTGTGCTTGACGTAAGACCAATTCTAGACTTTCCCACAAGTCAATAAATTCCTTTTTGTTTATTTATTTAAGAAAAACTATTTAAATCAGTTAGAGTTGGGTTTTCATTATTTTTAAGAAAAGAGCCCTGACCTCCACAGGGAGCTAATACAGACTGGGAAATCATGGCAGACCTCTCTGAGGAAATGACACACTGAATCTTGAAGAATGAATAGCAACTAGACAAACCAAGATCAGGGCAGGGAGTGGGCAGCGCAGGAAGAGTATTCGGGATGACAGGTGATGGGAGCCCTGAGGCAGGCAGGAATTGGAAGCTGTCTGTTGAGACGGAAATGTGATGAATGAGGTGGACAATCGTGTGAGATGAAACCAAGCGATGGGCTGAGGCCACATCACAGGGACCTTGGAAGAATCAGAGAGGATTTTTGATGATATTCTGAGGGCAATGGAAAACGATTTATGGGTTTTAAGCAGGAAAGTGACATGAACTAGCATATTTTTCTAAAAGATCACTTTGGGTGTTGGATGGTTAGTAGATTGTGAGGGGTGTGTGTGTGTGTGTGTGTGTGTGTGTGTTTTGGGTGGAGTATTGTGAAAATGGGGGAGATCAGGGATCCAGATGGAAAATGATAGTTATTTAGACAAGATTAGTGGCAATAGAAAGGAGTGGATGAAGTTGAGATCTATTTTGGAGATATATTCAACAGGATTTGGTGACAGATTGGCTGTGGGGGTGAGACAGAGGGAGGCAACAAGAATAACTCCCAGATTTTTGGTGTGAGCAATGCAAGGGATGTAGGTGCCATTTGCAGAGGTGTGGAAGACTGGTGCAAGAGCAGACTGAGGAAGAAGGCCGTGGTCAGAGGCAGCTTGGCTTGCTCTGAGATGCTTCTTGGCAGAGAATTGGCAATGTTTCCTACCATAGCGAGGCACTGATATATCTTAACTGCATTGGACAATTTATTAAACATATTAAAATTCTTTTCCCATGAGGGAAAATTAAGGACAACACAATCTTTGCTCTATTTTTATCTGCAGTTAATGTCGTTGTAGTAAATTCCCTCAAAATGAGAACCTGGTCCCGGCCAAGAGCGAGCTGTTCCATGGGGACCATCACGTCGAGGGCAGCAGTTGCCCTTGCAGGTATATTAAGGAATAATTAGAGTACCCCTTTGCCGGGAGGTGAAAGAAGGCCTCCAGCATCACACAGGGAATTGGACTAGGGCATCTTTGCGGTCCTTCCAACTTTGGAGCTCTGTGATTCAGCCAATGAGAGGGATCACAGAAAGCTAGAGCTGAAAAAGATAAAGGAGGCCCCTGGGATGAAACAAGTTGCTAAAAGGTCCCTAAGAATTTATTTATGTCTTCAAAAGAAGGAATTTATTCTTTCAGGGAGCCTGGACTTTTGAGCCCCCTTTGTATTGCCTACTGTCTTCGCAGTCTCAAAATGTGAACACACAAATAAACATTAAAGTTTGCAGTAGTGTAACATTTCTGGAGTAAATTTAGGGTAAGGGCAAGAAAACATAGAAAGTTTAGAACTTAAAAGTGGGAGTTCTAGAGCCAGACAGACTAAAGTTTAAATACCAACTCGATCATGTATCAACTGTGTGATCTTTAACAAATGACTTAACCTCTCTGGGCCCGACTTTCCCCTTATGTAAAATAAAGGGATTTATAGTTCTTGCCCCACAGGATTATTGTCAGGACCAACTGAAATCAGGGATCCTGGCCCAGAGTAAGTGCTCAATAACTGTTAGCTTATGAGCACTTGGAGCTCATGTGAACGGTTTTTAAAATCTTTTAGAAAATATAGAAAAGCTTAAAAAAAGTATTTTCATCATTTAGAGAGAACAGACTTAACATTTTAAGCCCCTTTTCTATGTATTTTTTTTCCGTACCTTGGTATTAGATAGTTATGAAGTTATGATTGTATTGAATTTTGTCTGCTATCTCAGTCTGTTTGGGCTGCGATAACAAAATACCATAGACTGGGTGGTTTACACAACAGATATTTATTTCTCACAGTTGTGGATGCTGAGAAGACCAAGACCAAGATGCCAGCAGGTTTGGTGCCTGGTGAGGGCTCCCTTCCTGCCCTCTTCAGCCACCTTCTTGCTCATGTGGCCTTTTGTCCTTGCACGTTCCCCATCTCTTTCTCTTCCTCTTCTGATGAAGGCACTAATCTCATCGTGAAGGTAACATCCTCATGAGCTAATTAAACCTAATCAAAGATTCCACCTCAAATACCATCACACCGGAGGCTAGGGCTTCAACATAAGAATTTTGTGGGGACACAAACATTCAGTCCATAGCACCTGCTTTTTGTCTCCATATTATTAGACCATTAACATTCTCCCTATTATTTTTCGTTGGTTGTTTTCCCCCAATAAGGAGTGTATTAGCTGTATTATTTTTTTCAACTTTATTGAGACATAATTCACATACCATAAAATTCACTCTTTAAGATGTTTTTATTGTAATCACAGAGTTGTATAACCATTACCACTATCTAATGTCATTTATTTTTATGTGTTTACTTATTTAGCTTTAAGATCTATTAGGGATTCTGTATGTGTTTATGTTTAATTTTTTCCAGATTTATTGAAATACACTGGCTAGATAACATTGTGTAGGTTTAAGGTATGCAATGTGATTATTTGATACACTTATATACAGCAATAAGATAGATTACCACCATAGAATTAGCTAACACCTCTACCACACCACATAATTACCACTGCTTTTTTATGATAAGAACATTTAAGATCTACTCTCTTAGCACTTCCAAGTATATGATATAGTATTATTAGCTGTAATCACCATGCAGTACATTAAGTCCCAAAATTTATCAATCATATACTTGGAAGTTTACACCCTTTGACCAATATCTCCCCATTTCCCCCACTCCCCAATCCCTGGCAATCACCACTCTACTCTCTTCCTCTGAGTCTGGCTTTTTTAGATTCCACATATAAGTGATATCGTTTGGCCAACAATCCCCAACCCAAGCTTTTTGGTTTAATCCACTGTAAGTAGGATTTCTGAACAGAATCTTGATTTATTAACGTAACTTACCTAAAGTGTTGATAGCTTCCCTATTCCTCAGTAGCATTCAGAGCAAATGCTCAATGAACATGCCCACAATTAGTAGCAAAATGTTAGGGCTCTTCTGTCGATATTTTCCTACGTGCGCTCTTGTTGTAGATATCTTTCTATTGTGCAATATGGTAGAGAGAAGCTGGAATTGGACTCATACAGATCTGTTTTCGTATTTTGTTTCTGCCATTTACTGGCTGTGTGACATTAGATGAGTTATTTAACCTGTAGAAGTCTCAGCCTCAGCCTCTTTGTCTGTAAAGCAGATATGATAGACGCCTTCACAGGGCTTTGATGGGGCTTAACAAGATAATGTATATTGTAGTCACTATGGTAATATATTTTACTAGGGACTGATTTTTCCATCTTTAGCAATTCTCTTGCCTAAGATTTTGTAAATAATGTGATTAAGGGACAACAAATGCAATGGTGAATTTCACCCATGAGCTGAGTACAAAACTTTCTCAAATTTTGTGCTTCAACTTGAATACTCGAAGGAGATGGCTATCAGAAGATGATGTCCTCAGTGCCTCTGCTTTCACCCCCAACGACCTGAGGTATTTCCTTGTTGGAACATTCCCTGCATAGCCTTTCAATTGCCTGCTCAATTGCTGCACCACTAGAAGCATTCCCCACGAGGAAAGGGCTTGAGAGCAATTCACTTATATTTATATGTCCAGGACCTAGTACAGCTCCTGGTTCAGGGAAGACTTCCAGTAAAGTCATGCTAAATGGATGACTGGATGAATGAATGAATGAACAGATGAATAAAAATCATCATGGAGAGGAGGCAGAAGACTGCCACATCTGTCACTTTAACTGAGTTTCTATTCTCCTTCTGTGTCCTGAGCAGCAAGAATGATGGGAAGCAATATAACAGTAACTAAAATAATTTTTAAAAAGCCCAACACGATTCAATAAAGCAGATGTACACTCTCGGCTTCCCAGGGGCTGAGGAAATGAGAAGTCATGTTTGAGTCATGTACAGGATATGATGGCAGTCTCTAGGGCTTTGTTTACCAGCGTGGCTGTGGTATAAAGTTTTTGTCTTGATCTTTGGGAGAAGTAACGTAAGCAAACCATCAAAAGTATCAAGAGAAAACCAGCAACTTACCAGTTATAATCATAATTGCTTCAGCTTATTTGTAAGTTTGAGGAAATTAAACACATTATTAGCAATATGGGCAAGACTTCCACAGCAGCAAGGGTACAAGGCAAGTTAGAAACCTGCCGAATGCCTGACCATTTACTCTACTGAAAGCCAGAGCTGTAAGGGAGCTTGGGGTTTCTCTGAGATGCCAGTCCCAAAGCTCCCCACTATTGGTTGGGAACCAGTTGAATCAAAGAGAAGATCAAAATATCCTATCTGGACTGGAAAAAGTAGCCTCAACCTGAAGCCAAATTGGCTTTCTCTTTTCCCCCACCCATTCATAGGCAAGATCAGTGAGGCAAGCAGCCCTCCTCCGCCAAGGAACAGCCACTCAGCTCAGAGAGGAGAAGGAGGAGAATGCTCACAGGTCCCAAAATGGGGAACACGGGCAGGCCATGTGGGAACAGCAGCCTTGACTACCTTAACCATGGTCAGGACAGGGTTGTGGACTAATGGAGGTTAAACTGTCGACAACCACCAATCTAACTTAGTGAGGAGTAGAAAGACCCGGAATTTTACTCTTAGGAGAATGTTCTAGCTATCTACTGCTGCTTAAGAAACCACCCCAACTTGGAGTGGCTAAAACAACAATATAGTATTTCCTCTTATATTTCTGCCTGTTGACAGGCTTAGCTGGGTAGTTCTTGTGCAGGGTCTTTCACGTGGTTGTCGTCAGAGCTGGCGGTTGGCACTGGAGTCATCTGAAGACTTCTTCACTCCTGTTTGACATGGCCAGGCGGACTGATCCACCTGGGGACTGGCTGATCACCTCTTCTCCAGCGTCTTCTCTACTTTTCTTGCTTGTGTTTCCTCACGGCATAGAGGACATACAGCAATCAGATACCGTGTTTCTCCAAAAATAAGACTGGGTCTTACATTAATTTTTGCTCCAAAAGATGCATTGGGGCTTATGTTCAGGGGATATCATCCTCAAAAATCATGCTATGGCTTATTTTCTGGTTAGGTCTTATTTTTCAAGAAAACATGATAGTTACTCAGCACATGGCTTCCCCCACTGCAACTTTCCAAGAGGCCCAGGTGAAAACTGCAAAATTTCTTATGACCTAGCTTTGCAAGTCCTAGAACACGACTTGTGCTCCATTCTGTGGTCAAGCAAGTGACTACGCGCAGCTCAAGTTCACGGGGAGGAGAATTAGACTCCATCTCTCAGCGAGAGGAACAGAAAAATATGTGTGGCCGTCTTTAATTTATTTCACAGAGCTTCCTTCATGAAAACATGTGGACGGGAAGATAGTGGCTAACAATTATTGAAACACTTTATGCCAGGGGCATGCTGCAGTTATCACTGCCGATTCTCACAGAGACCCTGCATGGTAAGGCTCTTTTACTAGTGAGGAAGCGGAGGCTCAGAGCTTAAGTGACTTGCTGGCCAATCCATGGCAGAGTTAAAAATTAAACCCAGTTATGCCTGCATCCAAAGTTTTCGTTCTTTCTGCTGTACTGCTCTATCACTCATGTACGATGACACCCTCATTTTATGGAGGAGAAAATTCAGGGCACTTTAAATGCCTGTGAACTGGTGAATTTTAAAATAATCGCTTTGATGGCAGTTTCACTGGCCTAATGTTTGCTCTTGTTCAATATTTAATGAATTGGTATAGAGCAAAACCCATATTCTACCTTATGGAATGCGCTATAAAGTGGCAAAGGCTGCTTTCAACCAAGAGCATGCTCAGAGGGCTTTTCCAACAGCCGAACCAAGGAGGAGAGCCCGCCTCGCCCCACCCCTATGTTGCTGTTGCTGGAGGATGGGAGTTCACAGAAGCCCCTGCCTCACCTATGCTTCCCACCGAGAGCCGTAAATCTCGTAAACCTCTCTCACACCATCCTAGAATAAAATTCAAAGTTCTTACATTTAACGAAGTTCTACCTCAGTGGTTCTTAATTCTACAACATCCACTTTTAATAATAAGTGGTTTAAATAACTCTTTAAAAATCCTGAAATGGGAATCATCCTGCTGACCCATCAAACTCAAAAAACGACCCCAAAAAAGAAATAAAAGAAAGATACCTATAATACAAGGATATGGATTTAATACGCATATGCTTGAACGCATCTACATTATAAGAGGCACAGTAGTTCTCAAACTGTAATGAAGGACCGCGGTTTTTTTTTTTTAATTTACCTGCTGTAGACTGAAACTTTTGTAAAATTTAATAAAATTGTTGCTGTAGTGTTCAATTGCTAAAAGGTTTCCAAAAGGTTACTCTCACTTTTTGTATATAACTGACAAAGGCCTGTTAACAGTTTATAGGTGAGTTCCCTTCTGTGGACCCCACTTTGAATAGCAAGCACTGCATTAGATCAATTAATGTTCACAGCGACCTTAGCAGATAGGTATTATTCAGGGTCCCCATTTTGCAAGTGAGGACATTGAGGCACTGAGAGGTTAAGTAACTTGCCAAGAGCTCAGATTCAGACCCAGATGTTTTGGCACACTGCCAATGCAAGGCTCTACCCTCCTAGCTGTTACAGGTACAGAATAAGATTGAATATCCCTGGGGCATGCATAGTCTATTGGAAGAAACAGATGGATAAATAATAGGTTAATTATTTTTTTATCTTGATAAGATTTTTATCATCAAGTAAAAATTTAGGAGCAAGACTATCACCCTAGTGAAATTGCCTTTGGCTCCAAAATCCCTCGCCAGTCAGCTTTTCAGGAATGCTCTCATTTTACCTCAATATGAATAGAACCATCCAAATTGCCAGTTCTTCATTCTGACTCTTAAGGAGCCCTCATTTTGAAAAAGCCTGGGGAACGGGAGAAATGATAGTCTTCATTCCCAAGTTCAACATCTTTTCCAGCAACACTTGTACCCCTCCTGAAGGAGTGTGGAGAGGACATGACGAGAAATTAATTGGTGCATCTGTTCTCCTGTCAGCTCGTGAGCAGCCTGTGATCACAAACAACTCATTTAGGGGCACGTCAATCTCTCCCCAAGAGATACCACCCCCACACCATTTGTGGACTGCACACTCTGGCGTGTGAATCACCTCCTAAGATGAGTGACTACTGACTCAAGGATTCAGAGAGCTTCCTATTGAAATAGCAGTCGCCCTAAAGTTTTGGGAAGAGAGCAAAACAACTTTTGAAGGAAATGAACACCATCCTTTGGTCCACAGAGAGGCTGTTACAGCTGGAAATAGGCCTCGCTACACGTCAGTTGCAGCATCCAATTTTCTGTGGCTCCTGAGGCCCAAACCTACCGCAGCTCCTGGGCAGCTTCCTGAGTCTCTCCAGCAGGGTGACTCGAAGGCTTTGCGAGTTCATTATTTAAGAGAGACCTTTTCTGATCACTTTCTATATGCTAGGCCCTCTACAAAATAATCTACATACGCTGTCTCATTTTATTCTCAAAACAAACAATAATATGAAGTAGATGTTATTATGCTTTCCATTTTACAATCGATTTACACTGAAGCACCCAGTCGTTAAGAACTTGTTAAAAGTCAGAGAGCTGGAAAGTGGAAGAAGAACCAAGGCAACTTGGATTTAGAATGCTTGCTCTCAAGTGCTGAGCCTCAGTGAACAATCGGTGTCAGGGCAAGGGGCGTCGTCAGCCCTGGGAGCATTCTACGATTGAACCCCTGACTGAGCATTGATTGAACACCTGCTTTGGCTTCAGTTATGCTACAGAGGGATGCAGAGAGCACGGTGACACCCCTGGTCGCAGGCCCTCGACCTTTCATTGCATCAGTATTCTCATCTTGTGATGGGGATCTGATTGATGTCTCTGTACTGAGTCTGGGCAAAGAGTGAAGGAGACAATGTATCAACAGCAACTTATACAGGCCTGGCCGGTGGCAGCTACCCAACACATTATTTACCTATCCCCCCAAGACACACATGCAGACCTCGAAGGATGTTTGTTTGTACTTATATGAGAGACACATAATGAACACTTACAACGTGATTAGAACCCTGATGGAAGCATGTTAGACGTCAGGATCATGCAAATGAAAATTGTGATGAGCTTGTAAATTTTATGTGTCCTACGTAACTTAGCCTTCCTAATCTTATGAATTAGGTATTATTTTGCCCAATTAATAGGTGAGGACATTCTGTGTGCGAGGTACTGAGGAAGGAAATCCACTCTATGAAAAGTAGAGTTTTTGGAGGCATAATTATAGACACTGTTTACTGAGTATCTACTGTGTGCCAGGAATATTAATATACTCTACTGAGGTTTCACAAAAGGAATTATTATTCACAATTTACAATGAGGAAATTGAAACTAAGACAGTTTAGGAAACTTGCCTGAAGACTGAAATCTAGTATATCTCAAAAATTATTTTGTAGTAAAGAATGATCTTATTGATGCTGAGTCTACAGTGTGAAAGTCAAGTTGTATATAAATAGGTTTGGTATCACCTTGAAGTTTGTTTCAAGGTTCCCATAGTTTCCTGCCCTTTAAGTACATTTTATTTTGTTTAGGCCTCCAGAGGTGTAATGACAACAATACAATTCAAGTATTTCTGGCTTTTTTCTGGAAAACAGACTTGAGAGTGAAGATGGCAGCTGAACTCATCTGTGAACTCACAGGCCTAGAGGTTGACAGTGGGTGAAATGCTTCACGAGCCACATTTGGTGGGTTGACCAGATCGACCTAGGCACAAAGGTGAAGGTGTGGGTTTGGTGGATGTATAAGGGGTTCCACCCTTTCAACTCATTCCCCACAGCTTTGCCAAGAATTCCTCACTGGTCTCTGAATAGCAAAGTGTGAATAATGGGAGTTTTCAAGTTTTCTGAGTCTCACTGCCTAGCTTTGGTCAACCCAAAGTATGAACCCCTGAGCACAGATCAGGCCTTAGTGAACATGTTCGACCAAGACAAAATCCAGAAATTGGATGGAGTTAAAGTTCTGGTGCAGCCAGCATATAGCTGAGATTTTGTTTGCTATCCAACTTATGATCATGTTTCCACATGGGCGGCAATTTGAGACATGCAGCAAAGCCAAACATGAGGCTTGGTGCTGTTACCAGGTTGGACGGTCTGCAGAAATTTGGTTCATAGCCATGGAAGATTTGGTGAAATAATTTTTCTTTCTCGTTTTACTTATCATCTAATAAACCAAGAGTTTATGAGGAAAGACTCTTGGAATACTCTCCCACTGTATGTGTGAAAGTCTGGATTTGAACCCTGGTCTGTGTGACTCTAAATGCGTATGTTTGTCTTACACAGCTATACTCTTCTCTGACAATGTGATATTTAAGCTGAGTAGTGACAAGTAAATAGATATTTTCCAGATGGATTAAGAGGCAAAGGGCATTGTGAACAGAGGGAACAGCACATACATGAACAAGACCTTGAATTATGGGCTGAAGTACTTAGCCCATCTGTGTAACGTAAGGTTACACAGATAATGTAAGGGAAGATGTGCTACAAGAAGAACGTGAATGCACTGAAATATATAACTTGTCATTTATTCATTCATTTGGTAATTCAACCGATGTTTATGGAGTGCCTCCTACATGCCAGGCAATATGTTGTCAAATTAGAATTGGAAATTACTAGAAATCTTTGTCAAAATCTCACTCCTCCTTATACCTAGAACTTCCTCTTCCTCTTGAAAGCAAACAAGTCTACAAAATTTTGTATCATTGGCAAGCTAAAAGCCCTTTTAGCAGCAAAAGTCCTTTTAGCTGGCCTTTGATGAAATAAACTATGAATATTTATAACAGATTACAAGGCAAGCACAAGGTAAAGTTAAGCAGAAAGAAATCACAATTATCTTTGGACTGGGAAGGATCTTGGCTCTCATGGGGTTCAACCTGTTTATTCTGCTGAAGTCCAGAGGTAAAAGTGACGTGCACAAACTCTCTTTGGTTACCTGGATTGGCTCCTTTCTTTTCAGACTCAGTGCCAGGGTCTTACTTCAGTGTCTCATCATTTTCCACCTGGTTTATTACAACAGCCTTCTAACAGACCTCCCTGCCTCCATGCTTGCTTCCTTTCCCCCTCCATACAGCAGCACAGAGATCATTCAGAACAGCAACTGCCCTATTTTACTTTGTATTTTACTTCGTTCATCAAAACCGTTCAGTGTTTCCAGATTGCCTTGCGCTGTGCCTTTCAAACTGTGGTTTGTGATTGAGTCCAGACAGAACTCAAAACCACTGAGTCCAGACAGTACTCAAAACCATAAGGATAGACATAAATCCCTCTGGGATGTTCATTTTACTTAATGGCTAATAATTAAAAATATTATTTTACATGAAAACAAATGGACATAGTATAGATCAAGATGAAAAATTGGGGGGTAATTAAAAAGATTTCAAAGAATGTTCTTACTGGAGCAGTTACTATCAGAACCTGTGGAAGTACAAGTTTATTCTTTCCTGTTGTTAGGGATAGTTCAGTGGGGGAAAGTCTATAATCTCCTGGACTATAGGATAAATTCCAAGTCTCCTATCCTTGATCTCTCCAACATCTATTCATGCCTGGCTTGCCACCCTCTTTTCTTTAATGGTTCCCTTGAAACTTGACTCACCAACCATCCCACACCATTAAAAATAATAACTACTGCAGCCTCAGGATTCAGTCAAAAAACAAACCACTGTAGATATCTCAAACAGGAATCAATTTTATACAGGAAATTAGATGCTTACAGAGCTGTTAGAAGATGCGGGAGAACAAAGGTTAGGGAAACCACTGCCAGTGTTCAGGAAAGCAGGAAGTGGAGGAATTGCAGGAAACTACCACTAATAATTTAGGCTGTCTGCAGCAGCAAAAGGGGTGATTTAAGAGGGTGCTTGGAAGTTGCAGACACTGAAAACAACCTTATGTCTGCCACCTGCCAAAGACCAAGACCATGGCTTTCTCTTCTCTTCTGCCTTTCAAATATTGCCTGTACGCCTCTAACCCTGACTCTGTGTACTGTGCTGAAATGTGACCCTCCCCCCAATCTATATGCTGAAGTCCTAACACCCAGTTCCTCACAAGGTGACTATGTTTGGAGAGGGGGCGCTTAAAAGAGGTAATTAAGGTAAAATGAGGTCACATGGTGGAACTTCATTTAATGTGAGTGGCTTCATATTATAAGAAGAAATTAGGACATAGACGCACACGCAGAGGGAAGACCATGTGAAGACACAGGGAGAAGGTGGCCATTTACAAGCCAGAGAGGCCTCAGAAGAAATCAACTCTGCTGAGGCGTTGATCTCGGATTGCCAGCCTCCAGAACTGGGAGACAATCCAGTTCTGTTGTTTTAGCCACGCAGTCTGTGGTACCTCATTACGGCAACCCTAGCAAACTAACACAGTCTGGGAATAGGGGTTTTTCTATGACATACTTGCTAGCTTCCAACCCCCCTGTTATAAGGGAGAACTCAGAAGGGCAAAACGGTGCTGAGTTGCCAAGAGAAATCTGGCACAGTTTGCCTCTGTTGGATGCATGTTGAGAACCAGGCATGGCACTAAACACTTTGCACACGTGATTTAATGCCATCATATCTACCAATTTAATGTAATTCTCACAGCCATACTATGATGTAAGTTGGAAAATGGGGTTTGAAGAAGTTACTTTCGCAAAGTCACCTAGCTGGTCACTGGTAGTGGGAACCTGAGTCTGACCCCTCCGGGGGAACTCTCAGTCACGACACTGCCTGGCTTCATACGTACTTTTCTCACTGGGTTCCCCAGGGCACATCTAGTGATCTTGAAATCTATGTCACTACCTCTGTACTTTTTTATATTGGCTTTCCTACTCTCCACCCAATGCCAACCTCCTTTTACCCCACAGAGCACACTATTTCCTCCTTTATTTCCCAAATCTGTATCCTATATGGACTTCGACCACAGTACCAAAATTTGGAATGGGCCAATGATAGGAGAATAAATACGTAAACTTCGGTGTGTCTATTATCAGTATAATAACATAATAATATATATGATTATACTGAAGCGCTAATCATAATCGAAAAGAAAGATTTCTTCTGAAATAATCCGAAGTGGAAAAGCAGAATTGGGTGTGATCATATGTACTTAAAAAATAAATAAAATCCGAAACAGACGGAAAAGAATGGAAAGAAATACATTTAGCTATGGTTATCTTTGAGTGATTACTTTTTCCCCCTCACTCTTATTGCTTATATTTTGCTTCAGAATCAGCTGCAACGAAAATAAATGTGTTTTATCATGGGCTTCGGAAAATATGTCCTGCAATAAAGATTTTTGCTGCCAATCCCCTTATGCTCCGCTGACGACACTGTTCACAAGAATTCTCTGTGACCAGGAGAGAAAAGGCCACCGTATCGATGAACAACCAAGAAGATGGAGAGTCAGGAAAGGAAGCCAAAGACCAAAGGGCTTTAGGTCCTTATTTTCCTCTGCGGCTCCAGAGGACAGGGTAAGTGGCAGCTCCTGAGGGCCTGCCCAGAGCCAATTGGGCAACATCAATAACCCTATGGTGCCTTAGTCTGGAAGGGAACTAAGCGGGCCAAACCTTGCCCCAACCCAACCCCATGTTGAATCCCTTCTAAAACCTTCCCGTAGCCTTCTAGACTCCTCTTGGTATGCCTAGCAGTAAGGCTAATTCCCCCTTCTCTAGTCTTTGACCCTATGAATCCTCTCTAGATTCAGGTTCATGAGACCAGAGACTATGTTTTGCTCCTGCTGTGTCCTCAGCATATGACACAGAGCAAACACTCAGTCAATGCTGAAGAATGAGTAAACAAGCGAATGAGCGAATGAATGAATGCGCTCCTTGAGTCTTGTCTTCCCTAGGCCGAATATCCCCAGTTTCTTCAACAAGTCTTCTCTGATGTGGCTCCTGGACCCCTCACCACTTTCTTTGGGATATCATCCAACATGGCAATGTTCCTGTTCACATATAGAGCTCAGGAATCTGCTCCATAGTCCCAGAATTTCTGCACAGTTTGTGGGAACCGTAACTTCTCTCATGTAGAATAATCCATCTTTATGATGCAAGATCTTAAAGATCTTAATAGCTATTGACAAAGCCACTTATGTTTTAAAAATCTGGGCTATATGTTTTTAGGGTTTGGGGCCACTGTAATAAATCCCAGCAGCACTGTGGTCCCTATTTTGACCGCTGTGCTATGTAGTGGACAAGGAATGACAAGACCTGGCTTCTGATCTTTGCAGTGGTAGTAACTCACGGTGCACATCCGCATTGCATTAAGTGCCTCACACATGTATTTGTATTTAATCCTTGTTGCAAACATAGATACTATTTTTATCCATGTTTTACAAATAGGGAACTTGAGGCTTAGAGAGGCTAAGCAATTTGCCTAGGCTTGTCTCTATCATTTAATTGCCAAGGATTCTCCAGCTGGTCACTTAGACTCTCTGTGTTTCATTTTCCTTATCTGTTGAGTGGCGATAATAATAATAACCTGCCTTGCGGAGTTATTGGGGGGATTTATTAAAAGGATGCAATGAAAGTAACTATTAAAACCTATAAATTTGCAATACATTATTATAAAGGCTCTGATTTTCCAGAGCACAGTCTGGAGACCTAGACTTCAATTTCCTCTCCTTGTCTGTGCAGTCCAGATTGCTGTCAGTTGATGTAACAAATGTTTTCTTCCTTTCTTTAATCCTGGACTTTTTTGTAGATTAAGAGTAATTACTCCCAAATGGATACATGAAAGCCCAATTTCTGCCTAACATACATCAAACCATCCATAAATATGCATTTAGATTTTATTTATTATTCTTAATTAAATCTAGTTCAAGTGAAAACAAACAAATCCACTCCTAAGTATTAAATGATCTCAGCGCCAAAGGCGCCGCTTTGCGTTACGCTTCCAGCAGAGGGCACTGTTTCTCTATAAAGCGGGTGGTCCTTTTCTTTTAACGAGGATCCTCAGGTTTTGGTTCCAGTTTCTCAAGGATCCCAAACGTAAATGCATAGCAAAGCGCTAAGAATTAATAATGGGGAAGATGCTATCGGGGTCTACTTCCTAAAGAGAATTTTCAGGTAGTGCGGAAACACCAATTTTTGTGTTCCACAGCATTGGGTCAGGTCCCCTCATTTAGAAACCACAGAATGTGACAGAGCTTTATAGACCATTTAGCCCACAGGTCACAAAGAATCAGCCTGTGGGTCAAATTCAGTCCACATTCATGTTTTGTTTTCCCTGCACAATTGCTATTGTTGTTATTGTTGTTACCATTAGACTAATACTGGATTAAGCAGGGAATTGCACATAAAATAAAAATTTCTTAGCATTTCTTTGAAAACAAATCGGATGATCTCACAACGCTGAGTCCACATGCCTCCATGGTGACAAGTGGCTGGAGTTCAATAAATTCCGATCCTTTGGGAGAGGGCATATGCTTGCTACTTCCCCACAGCGCCCATCCTGCCTGCCCCATTGGTGGTGTCATCCATCTAGACTGCAAGTACTTGAGTTTGTGAGCTGCAGATTCAGGTTCAACTTCTTCATGTTACAGATGAGGAAAACAGAGCCCAGAAATAGAAATGGGCTTGCTCAACATCACACCACAAGTGAGGCTCAGACCAGCTAGATTCCAGGCCCTTCAACTCACAGGATTTATAGGGTTTCTCAAAATTGACAGTTGGTCCTGCCTCTTGCCCTGTGACTTAGTCCTCCTCTCTCTCAGGAAGCTGATGTTCCCCCAGCAGGTAGGAGGGGCCACAGGGAGGTCACAGACAGAGGAAGATGCCAGGAAGACAGAAAGAGAGATGAGAGGCCTAGTTTTGCTTGTCGGACTTCCGGTTTCTTCTGCAGATAGACTGCACTGGGAGAGCATGGAGTCAGACTTAGTTCCTTAAAATTTCTGGGCCTTTGTTTCTTCATCTGTAAAATGGAAGCCCTATTACTTTGTGGCGATTGTATGAAAATTATTCATTCTATGAGTAAAGCGTCTGTGTGATTCAATTATTGACTGCCTACTAGATATCAAGTGCTGAGGGCCAGCTGTGCCTCGACCGTACTGAGTCCTCAGTACATGGTAGTAATTACTGAGGAGAACAGGATCTCTGTTACCCAGTCCAGACTCTATGTCTTTGTCCTCAACTCCTCCACGTTCCAACAGCTCTCTTCCTAAACCAGTAGTTCTCATCTTGGTTGCACATTAAAGTATCCTGAGGCTGTTTTATAAATCTTGATTCCCGGGCTACCTCCCAAACCAACTGAGTCAGAATCTCGAGGGGTGGGATCCAGTCATCGGTGCTCTTTGAAGTGACCCATGTCAATCCAACGTGCAGCAGAGGTGAGAACCGCTGTCCCAAATCCTCTCCTTACCCTGCCACAGGCCTGAGCCTCTTCCTTACCTGACAACCACCCTCAGTATGCACTTCCCTTCCTACAGCCCTACAACTCTGCCCTTAGACTCTGGACAGATGACTTAAGCTCCTCTGAGCCTTGGTTTTCTTACCAGGATAACAAGGTATAGGGGAGACAGTTGTGAGCCTACCAGCATCCATTACCTCCTTCTGCTTTCCAAGCAGAAGGCTGATTTTGGAACCTGACCAGCTCCAGGGGCAGGCCTGGTTGGCCCAAGGGTTGTTCAATCAATCTCCTTTTGCCAGTCTCTGGTTTAGGAATGAGACTGTGGACTCAACTCTGTTAAATAAGATGTGAGGGCAGGCTTCTAGGGAAAGTTTTCTTGCTCCTGAGAAAGAACAAGATGGGCACTGTGTGCCACGGGGATGGAAAGTACAGCATAAGGAATATAGGTCATTAATATTGTAATAAGTACGTACGGTATCAGATGGCTACTAGACTTATCGGAGTGATCACTTCATAAGTTATATAAATGTCTAATCACTATGTTATACACCTGAAACTAATATAATATTGTATGTTAACTGTAATTGGAAAAGAGAGAGATGACATTATGCCCGGTTGGAGGAAGGTGACTTGAAGAGAGATCAAAGGGATGGACCAATGGATATGAAAATGCAAGAGGGTTTATCTAAAAACATTTTAGTTATCTCTGGGTGAGAGGAGTTATTAGATATTTTAACATATTACTTTTAAAATAAGAACGTTACTAAAATATATCAGGCAGAGAGACAGAGCGAGAAGGGCACTTTGTGGTATCTTGATTTGACACTTGGAACCTCTGCCACCACCTCATGACCAAGACTGAGGAGAAAGGCAGCACAGGGGCACACCATTTAAAGATAAATTTTGGTGAACTGGAGTTTTTAGAAGATTAAGTTACAAGGATGATGAATAGAAAACTAACATGTACTGAGTCCCTATTGTGTTCCAGACCCTTAATTCACTCCAGTATGATCTGTGCTAGCTCATGTAATTCTAACAACTGCGGTCTGGCATTAGACTCAGTCCACGGAGTTAGATCTGTTGATTTTAATTTTAGCTCCAACATTTAAGCAAATGCTTTAAACTGTCTAATCTCAGTTTCCTCATGGCAAACACTTTAAACTCTTTTCTCTTAGTTTTCTCATCTGTGAAATGGGAATAACAGAATCTACTCACCATCGGATTATCGGAAAGATTAAACATTATAAAATAATGCGTGGAAATAACCTAGCACATGAAGACTCTACAAAAACCAGGCACTGCATAGTTTTTAATCAACTCTGTAAAGCAGGGGATTATTATTGTCATAATCATCCACTTCTTACATATGAATAATATTAGAATCATGAAGCCCATTGACTTGCCTGAGATCCCACAGTATGAAAGTGGCAGAGCTGGGATTTAAGCATAACAATTCTAACTCCTAATCTACTGCTTGTGCCTTTCCTCTCTCTCCTGATTGCTGTACTCAGTAGAGGAAATCCCAACATTCTCCTGCTGTGAGTAGTACATGGGGAGTTCTTCTACCAACACAGGTTTGCAAGCAAACCAAGGGAAAAGGAGAAGCTGAGCCTCAGGCATAGATATGACTGAGTAGCTGTGAGAGGTGAAGAACCCCTATCAGCAGGACACTTATTAGGTTTGCAAATAACAAAAGATCATAGGATCATAGACTCTCAGGGTTCAAAGCATCCTTCAGAGATCATATGACCCGATTCCACCCCATGCTGGAATTCCTACTTGCCTACCCCTTGAGATAGGAGGCTTCCTACTTTCCAGAGTGGGGCAGTTCTAATTCTTAAAAAGTTCCACCATTTGTTGAAATGGCATTTGCCTCCTTTGAACTCCCACCCATCGGTTCTAAATGTAGTATCCAGGAAAAGAGAACATGATCATTATTTTGCTACATGGCAGACAGCCCTTTGGAAGTACGGTACTGGCACTGAATTTTACCCCTGAATCTTTTTCTTCTCACCTCCCAGCAACCCCCTGCCTTAGATTTCTTTCTCAACCGATTCTCAAACAACAGAGTTTTCAGTTCCACCATCATCTTGAGCCCTCTTTTGATACAGGGAGCCAGAAATGGAATCAACACTTAAACGGAAAAATTTTCTCACAATCAGAGTTATTCAGCAAAGGATCAGCGGTCAGTTTGAAATGTTATCGCCTGTATGTAAATTATACCTAAAAAACATTAGGGCGAGAAAAACTATGACCTAATGTAGTGGGCTGTGTTGTTTTTGTTTGTCCAACATCCATTCTATCTCCTTTGGGACTAGGATTAAAATTCACTTGGGTAATGACCAATATCCTTGGGTAACAGTCTGGCTAGGACAGTTAGCAAGGTGCCCTCCAAGCCTCCAGCCTTGGACAGAAACACAGCCCCACTGGGTTGCCCAGACCCCCGCTTCCTAACTGGTCATGTAAGTGGTTTGAGCTCACTGGTTGTCACGGGGGCTCCTGCAAACCCCCAGAACACCTTGTTTCCTCTTCTATCTTTCTAAGCATGGTTCTCAGCTTTCCTTTTGAAGATTTGCATTTCCTTGTATTCCTCCCAAAATTCCTTTTTAGTATATATTAACCAGATGCAGTTTCAGATGCTTACAAGTACAGACCCCTTATTTACTTGGTTACAGGATAAAGGGACAAATAATATTATGGGGTATTAATAAAAAGTTTCAAAATGTAACGAGAAAATATAGAATTTACTTTCTGTTATTAGGTTGGTGCAAAAGTAATTGCGGTTTTTACAATTATTTTTAACCTTTTAAACTGCAATTACTTTTGCACCAACCTAATATTATACTTATTATATATGCTATGTTTATCCTTTATGTTATATATGTATAGTCAGTATTTTTATTTTAATGTTTTTAAATTTTTAATACAAAATAGCATGTGCATATATAGAAAACTTGGAAAATATAGGAAATATACTATTACATATAACATATATAAAATGATTGCTTGACTACCAAAAGTGTGAGTCCATGTTCCCAGGGCAGAATTTATACCATTTCACACTAGCCTGGCTGCGTGGTTACCTTTTGGTGAGTTTTTATTTCACTGTGAGTGGGGACCAGTGCTGATTTTCACAGCTAAATTAATTAACAAGAAAATCCTGAGACTTTCCATTTATCACTTCCAAACACCCACTTTTTGATGAGTCAGTTGCCATTTGAACAATATAGGATGGTTTTCAAATTAATTAAAACAAGACAACAGTACAGCCCATTTCTTACTCCAGTATCTCTAAGGGATTTTGACTTCATTAATCTTTGAACCACCGCTCTCAGAGAAAGGACATCAATCATGTCTCTCCAGTGGGGGAGGGACAGGGCCCAGAGACAGTGAGTGGTTTGCCAGTTACAGAGACATGCTGGGGTAATTGGGACTATATCCAGCTTGGATTCTTTCTTGTTTTTCCCCCACTGGACAATCAATCAGCCATATCTATATATTTAGTGGATACCTATTATGTGCTAGTTGTTTTCCAAGTTCTCAGGGGAAATGCAAACAACTATGGGATCTAGCTCCCATCCCTTTATAGTCCAAGTAGCAAGGAGAGGCAGAATGTAAGGAAATAAGCACAGAGATAACATTGTGATGTTCATTACGTGTAAAGCAGCTGGTGGTTTGTTCTCTGCACACAGTATGACATCAAATATTTTACCATTTGTACCTTTTCTCTGCTTCAGCAAATAATTTTAGCATCTGCTGTGCACAAGGCACTTTCACATATATCTCCTCTCTTACTGCTCACAACAACACAGCCCAGGAGACACTCTCATTTTCATGGATAGAGGAGGGCATGAAGGTCACCCAGCTGGTGAGCCGTCTCTTTCTTCTATCGCCATGCTCTTGCTGGTTCTCCTCGTGTACGACCATGGCCTAACCACCACAGTGCTCTCTCTCTTGGCCCAGCTCTCTCTTCCTCTCCTGAACTTGACAGTCATAAGTCACGCTGGACCTCTCCATCTAGATGTGCTGGAGGCATGTGAAACTCAGTACCCCTTAGACCAGAGCCATCTCCTTTCCTCCGCCAAGCTTATTCTGACTCTTTTGTTTCTGATCCCGGCAGACAGTGCCACACACTGACAACCCAGCCAGAATCAGCCTGGATGCCTCTCTCTCTCACATTCAATCAGCCATCATTTTTATTTCCTACATTGATTTCAAAACCATCGTCTTCTCTCCATCTCCATGAGTATAATCCTGATCCAGGTTCTCACCCTTTATCTGCTGCTTACTGCATTAGCATCTCTCTTCTTCTTCTTCTCTAATATCCACCCCTTTCCAATCCATTGTCCAAGCTATAACCTGTAGGATTTTTTATAAATGCAAATACGATCATGCTATGCCAATGGCTTAAAATTATTCAATGGCTCTCCAATGCCTTGGGTACAAAAAAACAAACTCTGTCTATAACGTAAAGTTCCCTCAGGATCTGTTTTCAACCTAACTCCCACCTTCTTGCTTTCACTCTATTTTTTATGCCTGGAGATTTTTTTACTCCGTACATCATCTAATAAACTCCCATTCATCTGTCAAAATCCAGCTCAGGTGACATCTCCAGTACAGAAAGCCTCCCTTAACCCCTAAGATGGAAAAACAAATCTTAGGATGGAAGACCGTGACATTAGGTATCTATTTCTCTGACACTTTCCCTGAAGGTCACCCTGGTCTGGCTATGACCTTCAACTGTCAGTCACTACTTCTTTCAAGGTCTCAACACAATTCTTTCCTCCCAGGTTTTTGTGGCCAATTCCCTCCTTTATTCTTTTAGACATGGCGTGGTCAAATCACCATAGGTGGTAGCCCAGGGCTCCTGCACAGTACCTGTGAGTCCCCTACACCCCATTCACATTATTTTAAACAAAGGGTCCCTTTGTAAATATATTCTCCTAGAATTATCCGAATTTAAGTGCTCTATTTGTTTCCTATCAAGAACCCATGTATCTACCAATATGTCGCAAATAGAATAATTTCCCTCTATTACCATTTCAAAGCTAGATAACCTTCATTTCTGCTGGATCTCTCATTGGCTTTAGTTTGTAACTCTAACTTAAAGCTGGATCAAAATAGTTTTCTATGCTATTGGTCAAGAGAATGAAAAAAGCTATAAAAATCCACTGCTTTTTTATTCAGTATGTAGATCTCATCACAAGAATTATAACCAATGGTTTCTTCTCTCTCTCTGTCTCTCTGTCTCTGTCTCTCTCTTTCTGTCTCTCTCTTAGAGTTAGACTTAGCTCCTTGAGGCTCTCTGTCAGACCGTGAGCTCCTTGAGGGCAGAATTGGGTCTTCTTCACCATTCTTCCCCAAAGCACAGCACTGTGACTGGAATATGTAGACACTCAGTAAATATTCAATTAATGAATAAACCAGTAGTAAGCACTTAATAAATATTCATAGAATAAATGAATGGGGAAAGAGGTGGTGCCCCAAATTTGAAAGCCTTAGGGACTGAAGTTGTTAACAACTAAGCCCCCTTTTTCCTTTTGTACCCCTGCCAGGATACTGGAGTGTTATTTTGCCAGACTGGGGAATTTCCTGCAAGAAGTTAAAAATATCTTTTCTCCCCAAAGCCCCTTTGGAACACATACTGCTGGAGTAGAACCACTAACCAAGCTCTCATCCCCATCTTCTCCCTCACCCCACCCCCCATAGGCCCCCTTCAGATTTGACAACTCTGTAGGAAACCAATTTGCTGGTAATCACAAGGGAGTTTTATTTACTCTGTTGAAAGAATTGAAAAGCAGTCATTTTTATTAGTGCCACAGCTGGTTCTTCCATCATGGAAGAAATACAATTATCCGTTTTCCTATGGCTGAATGCAGACAGCTTCACCCTCATTATTCATTCTGGTAGGAAGCAGGCCTTATAATGAGTAGGGGAAAATGCACTGACCCTTCATTTGTAAAGGGAACAAATCTTAGTTTCTGAAATGACATCGCCACAGCCACCGTAGAAAAAAATGGCTTTTAATTTTTGTTGTTGTTGTTACATAATAGGGTGCTATAGCTTTGGAGGCCTAGCCAAGGCAGTCTTTATGGTGTAGAGGAAGGAATATAGGCGTTGGCTTCAGGCCCGTCTGGGTTCAAACCCTAGCTCTGCTTCTTATCAGCTGAAGACAGAGGGCATGGCATGTTACTTCTTCTGACCCTCCATTTTCTTATCTGTAAATTGGAAACAGTAATAGAACAGCTTTCCACGGTAGTAGTAAGGATTCATGATTAAATCCCTCCATGCAGTGTCCATGACATGACATGATCTGGACCTTACCTACTTCTCCAGCTTCATCTCTCAACCCCAAAGCTGGCACCCCTACCGCAGCCATACTGAACTACTAACAGTTTCCCAGAACTTGCCATACTTCTCCATGTTTCCCTGACATTGCACTCGTGTCCCCTCTGCCTGAGTCACTTCCCTCACTTCCCTGGTTCATCTGGCAAACTTCTGTTCTTAAAGGTGACTGCTCCTCTCTGAAGCCTTCCCCTCAGCTCCTCCTCTCGATAGACACAGCATCCCTTTGTCTCCACCACTCTTTGTACCTTCCCCACCAGAGGATGTTACCACACATTGTGATGGACTTGTCTGCTTATGAGTCTGTGAGCTCCTTAAAGAACAAGAACTGTGGGTGTTCACTTCTGTATGCCTAATGCTGGCCCAGTGCTGGGCAGAATTGACGGTCAATAAATGATTTACTAAATGCATGCATGCATGCATGAACAAATGAAGACTTAGGCAATCCCTGTCGCCCTGCATGGATGTGGCAGACTCTGTTGATTGGTTAAAGTTATGCCATGTTCAACTTTCCCAACTTGCCTGCTCCCACCATAGAGGCATCCCAGCTGTTAGGGGGTTTCGAAGAGCCCTGTCATTCAGTTTTGGCCAATGAAAAATGGAAGGAAGTCTGTTGGAGGTACTTGTGTTTCTGTTACGTGTCCTCAGGCATCCTAACTGGATCTCGGTACAGAGTATTCAACTCTAAAGGCTGATTTGCCTTTATACAGCCTCCTCCCTTGATATAATGAGCAAAGTATGGCTTTGGAGTCAGACAAATGAGGGTTTGAATGTAATCTCCATTATTTTGTTTCCTACAACAGAGACGATGTGGTATGATGGTTAAGGCAGACAGCCTGGATGCAAGTGCTAGCTCCATTTAAGTTGTTTGACCTTGGGCAAATAACCTCATCTTCTAGTGTCTTAGTTTCTTCATCCCTAAAATCAGGATAGTCATAGTACCTACCTTAGGTTAATGAATATAAAGGATGTAGAATGGAGTCTGACACATACTTAGGACTGTATTAATGACAGCACTATTTTTACTAATGATATGAGTTGTGTAACCTAAGGCAACTTCATCTGCTCTCTGAGATTTGGTGTGCATATCTATAAAAGGGGGGTGGGTAGAAATGCCTACTTTGCAGATTGTGGGGAAGATGAAAATTCATGTATGTGGAGTCCTGGAGACACCAGCTGGCATGAGGCCACAGCTGTGCAGAGAGAGAAGAAAGACTGTGCCAAACTCTGAGACTTGGTGTGTCTGCAAATGTCTGTGAAGGTGCTCCCACCTTTGATCCATATTACCCTCCTCTCTTCCTACCACATCAGAAGTGAGGTCCCTCCTCCCGGGTGAGGCCAGTTACTGCCAGTGAGCCCCGGGGCCCTTCCTCTCTTGTTTCCTCACATTGTGCGATTGAGTCAGCCCCTGTCCCTTCAGCTTTTTCCTCGACTTGCTCCTCCCCAAAAGCATTTAAATGGGCTCCAATGTCTTCCACTTTTGAATAAGCACCACTATACACACACACACACACACACACACACACACACACACACACACACACAAATTGGCTTTAATCCCAACTCTCCCCAGTGCCATTCTTTCTCTTTCCATCTTTTCACAGCCAAACTTCTTGCAGTATTTGTCTACATAATGTATTTCTACTTCCTCACCTCCCACTCATTCCTGCCGATGGTGCAGCATTGAAAAAGTTGAAATTTGGAATCTGGAAGAAGCAAGGTAAGAGACATAGGTGAAGAGTCGTTTTCATCCTGACAAAGAAGGCCTAGAGAAAAGGGATAGAGGGAAGGGGAGAGAATAGAATTCCCCAACAGAGAGGCTCTGGTGAGCCCAGAATGAAACTGCCCTGGCCCCTTTGGCTGGCTTGCACTGCCTGATGTGTGTCCAGGCTCATGGTGTGGTAGGAGAAACCCAGAGTCCTCTAGGCTCAGGACATGCACGTAGCTCTCTCCTAAATTATGAGCCCTTCACCTGGAAGTACTCAACTTCTAATCAAGCCTAAGCCAGCCAGTGCCAATCCCCCTGTGCCCTTCGAATCGATAGCCTTCCTTGCAATGAAAGATGGGGTGTGTGCCATGACTTCAGTGTAGTCCAAGCAATGCCAAGAAGACAAGAAGGTTGAGAAGGTAAAACATCTACGTGGATGCAAGCTTTTAAATGTTCTCTGCATTTCCTTTCTCCTGATTCATAACCATCCATAATGAAACGAGGCCAGGAGCAGATGCTTTTGATCTTATTCTGATGTTGTCTACCTGGGAAATCGTCTAGGAACACCTGAAATGCCACACCTGACAGCCCCAGAAGGTTGTAGCTAGTGTTTGTGAAGCAAACGCTACAAAGCTCTGTCATATCCAAGAGCTTATTTGATTTTTTTTTTTAAACAAAGATGAGTTAGTAAGGGCCCTTGCCAAACCCATTTACAGACAGAGAGACCAAGGTTCAGTGAGGATTAGTGTCAGCAGATTACCATGTCTCAGGCTCTGACCTGGCTGAGCACTTTTTTAAAAATTAAATTTATTGGGGATGAGATTGGTTAACAAAATTATATAGGTTTTGTCATGCGGGGTGTCATGAGGGGTCTCTGGTCCCACTCCCCGCACAAGAACGCAGGATTTGGTGAAGCCAAAACACCAATGGAGCCATAGATAGGGGAGTCATACCGCTATATTCTCGCTGGCGGCTGGGTTGGAAACACAGGAAGCAGGAGCCACATGATGAACAATCTGCCGCCCGCTTCTCTGCCAACGGAACCCACTTGGTAACTGCAATCCCCGCTTGCTAGCTTAGCCACGGCAGTTATATCAGTGGCTAATGGCTAACCGGTAACAGCTGACGGCCAACTAGTCACAGCTGATGGCCATCTACTACCTGAGCCAGCACCTTTCCACGTGAGGCCGAGAGCCTGGAAACTGCTCTCTGGGACTCTGTCCCCACAGGTTTAAAGTATACAATTCTATAATGTATCATCTATATGTGTTGAAGACATTCTCTCATTAGTCCTCAGCCACAGACTTACACACAGGTATTATTGCTCCTTTTACAGATGTAAAGCATAGGATTTGGTAGAGACAATGCTGGCTCTGCTACCTGCTGATTAGATGGCCGAACTTGGGTGACCTTCTTAAGCTCTCTGTAAAATATCAGGGCTCGATTGAATGGGCTGAATGGTCCATTCCAGATTGGACTCTCTTTGGCCTAATAATTGCTAAGCATCTCCTCGTAACTCTGAACTGTTAGTGTGAGCCCTATATTTTGGAGCAACAGAAGACAAGTTATTTCAGTTTTAGGAGTGGAAATAAAGAGGATGGGAAAAGAACTGTACGCATATGGTCTGTAACTGCCATTCTGTTCCATTTTCTTTAGGTTGTTCTCGTGGACCTTTTATTTTATTTTTTTAAAAGATTTTTTATTAAAAACATAGCTAACATACAATATTATATTAGTTTCAGGGCTACATCATAATTACTCAACATTTACATACCTAAAGAAGTGATCACCATAATAAGTCCAGCAACCATCTGACACTGTATCACGCTATCACAATACTCGGAGCATATTTCTTCTGCTGTACATTACATCCCCATGACTTACTTTAAGTTTTATACCTCTTATTCCCCTTCTCCTTTTCTCCCCTTTGAAAAATTTTCAATTACAGTTGACAGTCGATATTATTTTATATTAATTTCAGGTGTACAGCATAGTGGTTAGACATTTATATAATGTAAGAAGTGATCACCCTGACTAGTTTAGTACCCACCTAGCATTACACATAGTTGTTACCATATCATTGACTGTATTCCCTATGCTTTACTTTACTTTCCCATGATTATTCTGTAACTACCGATTTGTACTTCTTAATCTCTTCACCCTGCCTCTTGACCCCCTCCCATCCATCACTCCAACAAATCTAGTACCCATCTGACATTATATATAGTTATTACAAATATCATTGACAATATTCCTTATGCTATACCCTACATCCCCATACCTGCTTTGTAATAACCTTCCTCTTTTTTCACTTACACCTCCGACCCCCTCCCATCTGGCAACCAACAATATGCTCTCTGTATCTATGAATTTGTTTCTGTTTTGTTTGTTAATTTTGTTCTTAGATTCCACCTATAAGTGAAATCACATTGCATTCTGTCTTTCTCTGTCTTACACTCCACTTAGCACAGTTCCCTCCAGGTCCCTCCATGCTGATGCAGATGGCAAGAACCCATTGCCTTTCATGGCTGAGTAATATTCCGTTGTATATATGTGTCACCTCTTCTTTATCCATTCTTCCATCGATGGACACCCAAGCTGCCTCCACATCTTGCCTGTTGTAAACAATGCTGCAATGAACATATGGATGCACCTGTCCCCTCAAAGTACTGTTTTGGGTTTTTTCAGATAAATACTCAGAAATGGGATTACTGGATCTTTCTTTGTCTCTTCTTATAGCCTTTGTTTTAAAGTCATTTTGTCTGGTGTAAGTATTACTACCCCAGTTTTTTGTTTGTTTGTTTCCATTTCATGAAATATCTTTTTCCATCCCTTTACTTTCTGTCTCTGTGTGTCTTTCAACCTGAAGTGAGTCTCTTATAGGCAGCATGTATAAGAGTTTTATTTTCTTATCCATTTAGCTACCCTATGTCTTTTGATTGGAACATTTAATCCATTGACATTGAAAGTAATTCTTGATAGATATGTAGTTATGTAATTTTATTATTCATAATTTTGATTTTTTTCCCATCTTAAACAAGTCTCTTTAACATTCCTCGTAATACTGGTTTGGTGGTGATGAATTCCTATAGCCTTTTCTTCTTTGGGAAGCTCTTTATCTGTCCTTCGATTTTAAATGATAGCTTTGCTGGGCAGAGTAAGCAAGGATTGTAGGTCCTTGCTTTTTATCACGTTGACTATTTCGTGCCAATGCCTTCAAGCCTGCAAAGCTTCCGTTGAGAAATCAGCTGACAGTTTTATGGAAGCTCCCTTATAAGTTACTAGTTGCCTTTCTCTTACTGTTTTTAGGATTCTCTCTTTGTCTTTAGCTTTTCCCATTCTAATTATGATGTGTCTTGATGTTGGCCTGTTTGGGTTCATCTTGTTTGGGTCTCTCTGCACTTCCTGGACTTGTATGTCTATTTCCTTTGCCGGGTTAGGAAAATTTTCAGTCATTATTTCTTTAAATAGGCTCTCAATCCCTTGCTTTCTCTCTTCTTTTTCTGGTACCCCTATGATGCACATGTATTTATGCTTGATGTTGTCCCAGAGATCTCTTAAACTCTCCTCATTTTTTTGGATTCTTTTTTCTTTTTGCTATTCCAGTTGGGTGTTTTCTGCTACCTTGTCTTTCAAATTGCTGATTTGATCCTCTGCTTCATCTAGTCTGCTGGTGATTATCTTTAGTGCGTTCTTCATTTCAGTTACTGTATTCTTCACTTCTGACTGGTTCATTTTTATGGTTTCTATGTCTTTTTTTTTTATGCTTGCTATCTCTTTGTTGAAGTTCTCACTAAGTTCCTTGAGCATCCTTATAACCATTGTTTTGAACTCTCTCTCTGGTAGGTTGCTTACCTCCCTTTCATTTAGTTCTTTTTCTGGATTTTTCTCCTGTTCTTTCATTTGGGACACATTTCTTTGTTTTCTTATTTTGGCTACCCCTCTGTGTTTGTTTCTGTGTATTATGTAGATCTACTATGTCTCCCAGTCTTGGCCAGGTGGCCTTATGTAGTTTGTGTCCTGTGGGGCCCAGCGTCACAGTCTCCCTGGTCACCTGCTTCAGGTACTCCAGGAGTATCCCTTGTGTGGGTTTGTGTGCCCTCCTGTTTTAGTTGAGCCTTGATTGCTATTGGCACATCAGTAGGTGGGATTGACCCTCAGGCTGACTGGCTGTGGGGTTTGGCCACATCCATAGCTTACGGGCTGCTGTGCAGAAGGCTTGCCCCCACTGAGTGGGATTTGCCCCAGTGGGCTCTGGTGCCTGTTGAGACCACCCTTTGTGTGTGCCTCTTGTGGGGCTAATTGGGCAGTGTTCTGCTGTAGTCTGAAGCCAACCTTCAAGTATGTTGGTTCTGCAGCCTCTTGGGAGGGGCTCCGGTGCAGGCCCAGATCACCTACTCCCTGTGACTCTTCAGGGACTACCTGGTAGGAACTACAAAGTGATCTGTGGTTGTTCACTGCCTGTGCTAAACCTGGAGGTACGTGGGAGAGGCCGTACTGTGAACCAAGAACATCTGCCACCAATACTGGACCTGCGGTAGCTTTGCAAAAAGCCAGGACCCCCTGAGGCCTGCTGCCACCTGCCGGCTCCCTTATGGTTTTGCCGCTGATAGAGTCTTGTGCGGTATGCAAGTTGGGTGACTCAGGGTCTCAGGAAATCACTAGAGTGGAAACAGTTGTGGTCTCCAGGTAATGTAAATTCTGGTTAGGTGCCAGTGCTGAGCTTGGAGTAGCAAAAGTCTCAGACCAGTCACCACCCATCGGGGGCCTGCCAGACTCTGATAGTTTCCCAAGAAAGAGTGCAATTGCAGACAGGGCTGGCTGCTCCCAGTGAAAGTGCCTCTGGTGTTGGAGGAGTTGGGTGGGGCAGGGTCTCAGTGAGTCAGCAGGGCAGAGCAGCTGAGTTCATCAGGCCAGTCAGATTCAGATTTGGCCTGTGGGGGCAGGCTCAACACAGGAAAGATGGCGCCCACCTGCTGGCTTCATGTGAGGAGGACCTCACACAGGGAAAATGGTGACCATTCTCCAGTTCTCCCCTGAAGCCACACACCTCAGTCTGTCCCCTACCCCCGTATGTCTCCAACGCCTCCTGAGTCACCGTCCCTCTGCCGGAGCCCAAGGTGAGTGCCTACAAGTGAGTGAGTCTGTGCATGGGTCATTTAAAAGGATGTCTGGCTTTCCCACAGCCTTCCATCCCACCCAGCTGGTTGGAATCCCCACTGTTTTTCACAGCCAGATTTTGGGGGGGCTCCTCTTCCCGGCACCAGTGTTCTGGGCTGGGGACCTTGGCGTGGGGGGCTAGGGTCCCTTGCTCCTCCAGGGGGAACTTCCATGGCCAAGATACCGCTCCTGATTCTCAACTGCCATAGGGAAGTTTGGGACCCTTTCTACGTCTCTGCCCATCCTACCAGTCTCGACATAGCTTCTTCCTTAGATTTTTAGTCATAGGACTTCTGTTCAGCTAGACTTCAGATGGTTCTCCAGGTTGATTGTTCTATAATTTAGTTGTAATTTTAATGTGTTCACGGAAGGATGCAGGCAAGGTGTTTATCTTCTCTGCCATCTTGGATCTCTTGTAGGCCTTTTAGAGCACTTTCCAGATTCTTCTAAATTTTAAAACCTAGGATGTTGGAATTAGATAGAAGATCTGGTAATGGTCACAGCATTTACTACTTGCATGACTTTGAGAGTTCACCAACATTCCTGAGCCTTTGTTCCCTTACCTGTAAAAGTGGGTGCTCCCAGTGTTATTGAGAAGATTAAGCAGGGAAGAGTATGTGAAGCTGCTTGACACACTGCAGATGCTCAATAAATGGTAGTACTATTTTTTTTTCTCAAACAACTTTGTTTAATCTATTGCACAATAATGTAATGCATGGAAAACCCTAGGAAATGTTTACAGGTTTGAGATTTGGGGTTTGCAAGTATTGCAAAGCATCTACCTCATCTCACTGCACCCTGGTGCTCCTGTTGGAATACATGACTCTGTCCAGTCTTCTAGTTTGCTGAACAATTGCACAAGCAAACTTGGTGAAGGTAGGCGGAATCAGGGTGTGTTTTCAGCAACAAGTGAGGAAAGGAGCTGAGCTGATGGCTTTGAGCAGGAGGCCCAGGGAGTGACAGCAGAGGGGGAGTGATGCCGAAATGGTAATATTAGAGTACACAGAATAATTCCCAGCTGCCAGGTCACGCAACTTGAGAATTGCTTCAAAACAGTCAACTCTTCCACATTGTTGCTAAGATACGGGGAGGTGGAGAGGGGTTCGTGCCTCTAATGAAAGGAAGAGGAAAAACAGGAACAGAAAGAACGTTAGATTTTGGAAATGGTTTTGTGGACCATTATTCACTGAATGCTAGTGATTTTGAAGACGTTTCATATTAAAGAAGTATGTGGTGAGTTCTTACTGTGTACATGGCTCCAGGCCCTGGAGAGAAAGCAATGGATAAAGTTCCAGACCTCAGAGAGCTTTCCATTGGCTTCAGCCCTCTCATTTACAGTTGGGGGATTGCTGGAGGTTTTGAGGGGAGAGTAATTAGCCTAAGGTCTCAAGGCAACCTATTGGCAGAGTTGACCTTAGAACCTGAGCCTGCTAGATCCTAAGCCAGGACTTTTTCCGTCTACTACATTTACCAAAGAGATTCATCTGCAGCAGATTATAATGTTAGCTGAGACTTGGGCACTTCAGCTAGATAAATAAAGATCCTCCTGAAGAAACTTCTGGAAATGAGTCCAAACATAGATGTGTCTTTCATATCAAGGGTCCCACTGAAAATTTTTATATTTATTCGGAGGCCCTGTCCTTCAACATTAAATCCAATTGAAGGAGACTACTGAGTATGAATGGAGGTGGTAAGATTTGGGTATCTCATAACTGCTGAATATTAGCCAGACTTGAATATCCAGAGATTTATGTCCTAAACCAGTTTTCGTCCCTTCCTACCCATCACTTTCACCTCTCTGGACCTCAGTTTTCCCACCTGTAAAATGAAGGATTAGATTAGAATGATCTCAAAATGTTTCTCCAGCTCTAAATTCTATACTATATCACCTAACAATGCCATGCAGTAAAAAGTGGCCCAAAGGACCAAAACTGTAATTCCAAAGAGTGGCCATTGTTTGAGGATGGAATCTTTGGTGTTAATCACGTCTTCCTTTGTTCTCCCCTAATCCTGGGACAGGTTGCTGCTGTCAGGCCATTTCCTGTTATACCTAGAGAACAACTGTTTCAGTGTCTGTACCTCCTAAAATGTTTATGTGCCTGGAGGGCAAGGTCTGGGTCCTCCTCACCTCTGGAACTCTCCCCAGAGCCTAGCAACATACCTGGCAAGAGCAGGCATTTCATCCACATTTATAGACATGACTTTAATTGGGAAGGGGCAGGTTTGGGAAGGGATGTCCACAAAAGCTGTTGAAAAGGAGAAGCACTTCAAAAGGTTGCTGAGATAGGGACCTGGACTGGGTCCCTTGTTACTTACTAGGTCACAGCTGGTAAGTGACAAGGCTGAAATTCAAACCCAGATTGCCTGTCTGCTAAGCCCATGTTAACGCCCCTCTTCCTGTTCTTACACTCATTCACTTTATTCAAAATGGTGGTTAGTGTCAGTGTCGCTGATGGTACATGTACAAGCTCTGGAGTCAGACTGTTTGGGTTCAAATCCCAACTCTGCTACTTAATAGCTGTGTAACTTTGAGCAGATATTTTCACCTTTTAGTACCTGTTTCCTCATCTGTATAGCAGGAATAATAATGGTATCTCCCTCCAAGGATTGTTGAAGGAAAATACCGTGTTTCCCCCAAAATAAGACCTAGCCGGACAATCAGCTCTAATGCGTCTTTTCGAGCAAAAATTAATACAAGACCCGGTCTAATATAATATAATATAATACCAGGTCTAGTATAATATAATATAATATAATATAATATAATATAATATAATATAATGTAATATAATTCCAGGTCTTATATTAATTTTTGCTCCAAAAGACGCATTAGAGCTGATTGTCCAGCTAGGTCTTATTTTCGGGGAAACACGGTGTGTGAAACACGGTAATGCATACAAAGCACGTAGTATAAAGCCGGGCCTATAACAAGTGCTTACTAAATGCTAAATGTTGCTGTTGCTGGCGGATGCTGTTATTTTTGTTAGCCACAGCAGTAGTAGTAGTATTTGCCATGCACTGGGCTAGGAGCTGGCAAATACGCAGACACAGAATTGTTCTCATGCTATTCCCTGCCTATATTGCTGCCGTTCGTTAGAGACCAGAGATGGGCCTGTGACTCATAAACTAGAAAGATCAGAGTGGTCTTGGTGGGAGTAACGTTGTGTGTTAACCCAGTTGGAGGAGAAACCATCCAGGACTTCGTGAAATGTCCCCAGTAAAGGAGGGAAATGCAGCATCATTGCCCAGCTGTGAAGTGTTAGGTGGTAAGAGGGCAATCTTTTATAGAATGATAAGATCTCAGTCTATCTCTATATCTATGAAGAAAATCTGAGCTATGGGGCTTAACTACAACGATTCGATTTCTCCAATAATCTAATTTCAACCTCTCAACCATAAACTAAAACCATGTGAGAGGGAGGGGGGTTGTTACTGATGGATAAATCCACTGTTGTTTAGAAGAATAGCTGGAAGGCAGAGGGGCCCAGTGACCACCCAGATGTCCCCAGTCTGGTGGCTGGTGGGGTCAGATCTAGATTGGCCTCCACCCTCTCCCTGGGCTGTTCCTCACATAATAGGACATCCGAGAGCAGTAGCACCCCACTTCCTTACAGTACTCGGCAAGTGGAAAACTCCGTGCATTTCCAAATCAATGGACCAGAGGCACACACGCTGCCTAGACAAGACGGGACAGGAAGCACACTCAGCCCAGCTAACTCTCGACTCGTTCTTCAGAGCCTGGCGTAACTGTCACCTCTACATTTTCCACGGTCGTTGAGGCAGTTAGTTGTTCTGACGTCTGTGTTCTATTGCTGTAACTTTTTCTCCCTGTGGCACCCATCAGTCTCACTGCCCTGTGACTGTCTCTGGAGGCCTTTCTTCCCCACCTGACCTTGATTACTTTGAAGGCAGGGACTGTGTCTTATTTATCCCTCTGCCCCAAAGCCTGGCCTTGAGTAGTCTGTACATGTTTATAGAGTAAAGGAATGAATGAATAATGAATTAATGAGAAAACTATACTTCTGCAGGGGGAAATGGCATCAAAGAGCCTCCCCCGACAAACTTCTCAAAGTGATCCCAGAGTCCAGCACTGAGGCGTGGAGGTGATTAGTGACTTGCTCAAGGTCACACAGGTAGAAAGCAGCAAAGCTAGGACTTCTTCCCTGTCTTCCTTTCTTTTTTCCATTCCACACCTCACATGGATGTTTGGCTCCAAGCTTGAGTGTTGCACACAGGTGTCTTTGAGTAAAAATCTATCAGAACAAAATGAATTTTGAAGTAGCCAAGAACATGGGAGTCTGACAGATGTGGGTTTAAATGCCACTGGACCAGTGACTACTGGTGTTATCTGTGGCAACTGCAGCTCTCTGAAGCTCCGTTTGTGTCAAGTGGAAGTGACAACACTTCCAACACCTCCCTCACAGGCTGTTTCTGTGGTGTCATTTGAAGGTTTTAAGATTAACCTAAATTAAAGGTAGGATGGGAGTTTCCAACACACTGAGTCTCTCATTGTCTTGCTGATTTGCTCTTCTGAGCAATGGTTCTTTTCCTTCCTTATCTCTTTTAAAAGGCTATGGTTGGCCTAGATAATACATACACTAGATAATGCACACACTTCTGCACAAACAGCGTGCATTTGCACTCTCCACCAGACTTCTGTGGTATGTGTTTTCCAGCCTACTAACTGGATAGGCCCATTCATCACACAAATCAGTCGGTGCTGGTTTGTATTTTTACCCTTTGTGCTGCTGTAACCCGAGCTAAGGCCGGGTTCTTGAGGCTATCCAATGCAGGATAGCTGCCTGCCAGCACCACAGACCTTTCTCGGGGCTGGCAGGCAATTCAGCAAACAGCGCCTGCACAGAGACACAGGGGACAGGCTACCAGAGAGAGCTTGCAGTGAAGCACAGACATCACGGCCACACTGGAGAGAGCGCTAGCAGAGGCCTGCAGCAGACACCCCTGGGAACCTCCGGTTGTTTAGCGACCCGGAGGAAAGTGGGGAGTTCTGGGTCCTGAGAGGCAGCAGCTCTGCCTTCTGACATGAAAGCTGTCATGCTGTGGGCTCTACCCCATACACAGTGGCTTCCTTCAGACTTGAATGACCCTCTCATTACTCACAGGAAGTGAGTTTGAACACTCCACACAGGAAGATGACTCGTTCCTCCAACTAGATGTAGAGAGCCTTTCCAAGGAAATAATTTGAAGTGTTTAAATATTTTATTTCTTAGTCTGTTTTTCCTCTGCCAAATCCCTCCGTTTGCATGGGAGCCTTTATTTGCAAATTGATATGGTTGTAGCATCCTCTGAACACCTTGGAGGATTTTTCATCTGTACTCACGCCAGTTATTACAATACTTCATTGGCAACTCCTACTCCCTTTATGCTTTTGTATCACTGCTGTGGAGAGGACGGGTTTGTCATAGCAGTGGGAAATAACACAATGAGCATGTTGCTTTTACAATCGGAAATGAACAAACATAATAAAAAATAACAGCTCACAGTTGTCATGGGTCAGGCTTGAGTACAAGACATCATGGGTCCCCAGCACGCCTGAATGAGCAGGAAGACAAAACGAGGAGAAGGCTGGATGGGGGATCAATCTCTAGGCCTCACTCAAGTCATTTTAGGAGCAGGGCAACCCAGGAGACCCAACATAGCAACCAAAGGAATGGGGCAGTTTGCTTCTCATTCTCAAAGGTAAATATGTCTGGAGTGGGAACGCCTGCTTGCATTCTTTGGAACCAAGAAAAGATTTGTCTCCTTTGGAGATCTTTCCGTGTCCAACAAGGGTCCCACCAGCCAGGACAGACTCTGGAACCTAGCCCCCAGGGGAAGGAGCTGGGAAAAGTCAGACATGGTTCCAGGCCAGCAGCCAATGGGCTGTCACAACAGCAGGCTCTGGCTCAGGGAAGGGACACTTAGGCAGAAGCTAGTTTGATGGGATTGGAGAAGGCAGCATGGTGCCGTTGGGAGCACATGACTTCAGACGAGGCGAGCTGTAGATTTGCGTCTCAGTTTTGGTACCAGTTAGCTGTGTGATCTTGGGTAGGTCACTTTGCTTCTTGGGGCACATCTGCAAAATAATTCCTAGAGAGGCAGCATAAGGGACTGACATTATAATTAGACAGACTTGAGTTCAAGGCGCTGGTCCATCATTTCAGAACCATAAGTTACTAAACTTCTGCACTTACCTTCTGTAAACATCATTCTTCCCATCTGTAGAAAGGAGATAAGACTACTTATCTCATAGATCTGGTGTGAGGAGTAATTGAAACATAGCAGGGAAATTACTTAGCATTTCGCTCAGAACACAGAGATCCACTATAAATGGTAGCTATTAATTGGTCTTGGGATGTCGGGTTCTGGTCTGGTTGGCAGCGAAGGCATAGGAAATAGGACTAGGTGGTGTGTGTTTGGGCAGTGGTGGAAATTTAGGGGCTAGCCTAAAGTTTCCCATAGTTTTCCAGTGAATGTGACCTTGGTGTCATACACTAGGCGAGGTGTTGCTTGGTCTTGGCTAAGTTATCAGCTTCCTGGTCTGAGATTATCTTTTAAGCCCTGCTGGATGGGATGAGGAGGTAAATGAGGAGACTGTGGGATGAACTTTGCTGGACAGGCTTGCCTCAAGGACTGGGGTCTGTAAACTGGGGAAGGCAGAGCTGAGGCTGACAGCTTTACAGCTCAGAGAGTGTCTTCCCAAACATGATCTCCTTTCATTTGATTCCTACAGCTTGCGCCACCAATGATTTTCCTGCGTAAGGAAGCAGAGGTCCTGAGAGGTTCCCTAAGTGAGAGTCTGTGCTGAAGCAGGGCTCTGAATGTCAGGCAAAGCCATGCTCCATCCATGCTGCCACAAGGCTGAGGTGCCCACCCCAACCCACGGCCTTGTTTCTGCCGCCCTCACATGGCTGGTAATGACAATCCTGAGGATGTAATAATACTTACTACTTATCTTCTGCTCACAAAGAGTACTAAATGTTTTACATATACGATCTTATTTTTTCCACAGAAAAACACTGCACATAGGATTTAGTGTACCCATTTTATAGATGAGGAAAGGAAGGTTTAGTGAGGTGGTCCAAGGATATATGCGCATCTAGAGGAAGAGCTGGGATTGAAGTCTCTTATCAGGACCCTTTGTATTCTTAATCCCATTTCACTTCCCTTCCTGCTGTGGTTCAGTACGCAGAGTGTATAATTATATACAAGACTATGAATTGTGCACAGTAGGATTCTGGTATTAACTTCCTATCCCTGACTCACTTAGTTACTGATGAACCCCTTAGCATTCAGCTATGACTAATGGAATTGTGCCTGTTCTATTTTGATTTGAATTTCCACCTTGATAATCACATAAAAACTCTAATGACCAGGGTAGACAGCGGCATAAGCAGTGCCTCCTTCAAAATGCTACAGTAGCGATGATTCATTCTCTTACTCTTTTTCTCCTTTTTCTTTTTGTTCTGAACAGTTGTTCATGTTTGTGTCAATTTTTCTCCTGAGTTATAAGAACACTTTACAAATTAAGGAAATTAGTCCAATTTATTTATCATATATGTTAGAAATATTTTTCTCCATTTTCTCAATGGTCTATTGACTGCATATATAGTATTTGGGGGGTCCATGCAATAGTTTTGTATTATTATTATTTTTTAATTAAAGTTTACTGGGGTGACAATGGTAAAAAAAAGAAGTTTTGTATTATTTTTAGGAAAGCCTTCTCACTCTAAGAGAAAAAATAAATTACTTATGTGTCCAAATGTCATGGGTCTTTTACTTTATTTGCTATTGTCTTCTACTGATTTGTCAGTCTAATATTTCCCAATTCCAAATTGTTGTAATATTTATAGCTTTAATTTAGTATCTGGTAGTGCATGTCTACCTTCTTTGTCCTTTTCCAGCTTTTCCTTGACTTCTCTTGCATACTTATTTTTTCTTTCTTAAAATTTTTATATAATACACCCTTTTGTAGAAATATGAGAAATACAGATAACTATAAAAATAAAATTTAAAAAGATGAATAACAATACCATCTGAAGGTTACTGATACTAATTTCTCAGAGTATGTCATTCCAATCTTTTCCTATGTACAAACACACACACACACACACACACACACACACAGACACATCTTTTTTTCTGACACGATTCAGATCATGCTATACTAGCTAGTATATCACCGGAAATCTGTATAACCATTGACTAGTTAATATGCCCATTGCTTAATATATTATGTCTTATTTAACCATTCCTCCATTGTCAAGCATGCAAGTTATTTCTAATTTTTCACTCAAGCTATTTCTGTCTGGGTGTGAATGAATTCTTTGCACATTCCTCTAGCAAGTTGATCAACATCTGGTATCTGGTCTAAGATATTTGTTAGCACCTTGGTGTTGGGTTTGTGATGTCCACATCAGCTCATTAATATCTGCTCGGAGACTCCTTCCCCCTCAAAAGAGCAATTCAGATTTGCTCTGGATGTAAAGGAGACACTCTCATTATGGAGGAAGTTGGCACTGTGGTTAAGAGCATGAGCTTTGGAATCAGACAGATCCATGTGAATTTGGAGAAGTTGTCTAAACTCTGAGTCTGTTTCCTTGTCCGTAAAATGTAGACACCAATAGTTATTTAGAGGGTGATAGTGGGGATTAAATGAGGCTATACTTAGGAAGTCCTTGGTTTTATGTCCAGCACAGAGTAAGATGTTTAGAAAATGATATCTACACAAACAATGTTCCTGTGCCAACTACTCAACCACAACTGCCCTCCCTTAACCTGATGAATTTTTCTGCTTGACATTCAAGGAATGGGGCTGCTGAAGACTGAATCATATCTTCAGCAGGCTTGCTACGCAGTGTGGTCCCAGGACTCGGGGCCTTTGCATAATCTGAGAATCTCAGAATCTGCAGAATTTCAGGTCGCACCCAAGATTTATTCGATCAAAATTTGCATTTTAAAAAGATCCCCAAGTGGTTTGTATGCACAGTAAAGTTTGAGAAGATATTGGTGTAGGTGTCCAGGGAGCTGGTTGTGTGTGTGGTAGGGGTCATATGTTTATAGGACATCTCTAGTCTGCAGTTTTCCTTCTTTCTGTCTCAAATCCATCACTCCGTAGCAATGTGCTCCTCGCAAAACTCCTCCGACCTTGACCACCATGTGTGGTGGAAGAAGCTTCTTCTTCAGATTTAGACAGAGCTGAATTTCAATCCCAACTTTCTTATTCGGAGGACTTATTATTAGTTAAGAGGCCTTGAGACAAATCATTTCGACTTTCTAGCCTAGTTTTATTACCTGTAAAATGTGAATGATATATCTTTCTTGAGGTGTTATTAGAGATAACCAATGATACAGTACTTAGGAAGCCTGGGACCTCGTAGGGGTACAATAAATATTTTGGCTCCAAAGACCTGAGTTTGGATTTCCGCTCTACAGTCCATTTGGCCAGTCACTTCCTCTCCCTGGACTTAAGTTTCATCACCTGTAAAATAGGCATTTAGGTCAAATAACATATGAGGTCTCTCTCTGCTCCCAAACTTGGTAACTCTAAGGCATATTTTGGTACACATATTTGAATCCTAACAGTGATTCATGGTTAGAAAAACAGAGGAGACTCTACCATATTGACAAATTTTCTAAACTGCCTTTCAATCAGGAAACCGGAAAAGAGGGATGAATTTTCTATGTATCAATGCATGTATTTGACTAGTACAAACAAGAGACTCAAGGAAAATGTTGGCAATTATTGATTTGAATTTCCACATCATAAGGGCATATACCTACATAATTACATGGTGGATACTGAGACCTCCAAAACTGGATTTTGAACCTCTGAAGTATTTGGATCCAATATTTGGTACTGAAAGTTCTCTGATTTGAATCAGAAAGCTATCAAGATCATCTGGACTGAAAATGCTTGATTGGGGGGAGGGAAACAAAAATATGGCTGCTCGCAATGGAGTCTTAATAAGTGATAGGCAAGTGATTGGAAGTATCCTGAGTAATCCTTCCCCTCAGCCTTTTCAAAGAGAATATAGGATCAAAAAAGTCAGAAATACACTCAAATTCACCATCTGTACCAGAAAGAGAGGGAGAGAGAGAGAGAAAACTCAAACACTCTTTATCATCCATTTGTGTATTCATTCATTCGCCAAATTATATTTGAACACTACCATAGATAGCCATTGTGCTAGGTGCTGGAAGATGGACGATCAGAATAGGAATACATTAGGTAATTACATGTGCTCCAAGAGATAAGACATATACTCAAATAACTCTAATGCAAGATAAAAACTCTCATCAGAGAGGGAATGGTGAAACGCTTTGAACATACAGAGGACAGAGATTATTTCTGGAGACTGGTACACATGAGAAATGACTTCCTAGCAGATGTAGCATCTAATCTGGGCCTTGAATGATTAGAGTTTATCCCCTGATTCAACAAATGTTTGCTAGGAACCAGTTAACCACGATGCCTCATAGAAAATGCATTCAGAGTTGGCTGGTTCCCAGGGAACTATTTGTCAATTGCTAATTTTCTATGATTTGCTCTTCTTCCTCTTCCTTTCACACCACCAGTTTGGGGAAGTTAAACTCACAAATCACTTGGGGGATTGTCGAGAGTGGTCACTGTTAGATGTTGGTTTGTCCGAGCCAGACAAACCTGCATTCATTTAACATATATGTATCAGCTATACACTGTGCTAAGGAGATGGAAACACAGTGATGAGCCCAGGTACTGTGTCATGCGTTTATAGCCTCATTAGAGACACACAGTGTCAGATGATCTCACAGATACATGTGGGCTTGTAACTTTGGGGAGGGCCCCCAAGGGAAGAAGGCCCTTATTGCTGTGGGACGTATTATAAGGCCAGCTGGCCAGCCAGGGGGATAAGGGAAGGTCTTATCCCCCTGCTGAAGTGTAATGCTTGACCCTTGACACGCTTGGAGTAGGAATTGGAGTTAATAGGCAAAGGGAGAAGGACCACTACTCTAGGTAGCAGGAACAGCATGCGCGTGGGCTACTCTCCAGAGAAGCTGGAGAAAGAGCGCTAAAAGGATGGTGGTGCAGGATGAAGCTGGAGGTACAGGGAGGGGACTGATGGCACAGGAGGCTCAGTCAAAGAAGTTTGTCTTTATCGTAAGAGTCATGAAAAGCCACTGAGAATTTCAAGCAACAAAAGGGATGATGAGATCTATATTTTGAAAACATCCTCCAATTTGCTAGCTCTCAGTGTTAAGCTAGTTGAGCTCATGTACCTTCTGGCTGTGACAATAGGAATGAATACAAGGATGAGGGAGGCCAGGTAGGAAGCTAGTGTTGTAGTTCAGAAGAAGATGATGCTGCTTCCAGTAGGGGGCGGTGGTGATGCAAAGCAGTGGAAAATCTGAGAGATAAATAGGAGCTAAACCAATAGTATGGTGGGTAGCATGCGGGAGATGAAGGTGAGAAAGGGGTCAAGGGTATGTCCTGGGTTCCTCTCTGGCACACAGAATTGGATGGAAAAAGTACCATGCAGCAGCCGGCCTCATCCCAGGGCTGCCCCACACAGTTGTGTGCGTTTGGCACTGCACTGGGAAAGGCAGGAGCTGAAAGTCCAGGCTCTGCTTGCCAAGCCACTCATCCCAATTCAGTTCTACATCTACCCAGGTTGGACAAGTACCTTTTTATAATTCGCAAAAAAGAGCCATCCATTTGCCTAGATTAAAAAAAAAAAAATAGAGCTTTAACTCAGCATTGTAGGCATCTAGGCTTGCCTGGGTGCGGTGCTACAAGTTGGTGGGGGCTGGAGGCGGTAAGGCCAGGAACAGAGAACCTGGATGGTGGAGGCAGGGCCTGGAGAAGTTGATGAGAAAATGAAAGGGTGCAGTGAACACCAAGATCAGTTTATTTATACTGCCGTGGCTGTCTCTGGCCTTTCCTGGACTCCTGACCCACAGGGAGGGATCCTGCTTGTGGCTCACCCTTCCTGTTATTTTGATTCTTTTGTTGGATGCCTTTGATGAAAGTAGAAATGGAAACCCGGCCTGTCAGAGAGCAGAAGCAGTTTAAGAACCATGGAGCTCTACTCTCTCATCTCACAGGTGAGAACACCGAGACGCAGGGAAATGGAATGTTTTGTCCATGTCCCCATGCCCGGACTTGATCCTTAGCTTCCT
Organism: Rhinolophus ferrumequinum; assembly: GCF_004115265.2. NCBI lineage: Eukaryota > Metazoa > Chordata > Mammalia > Chiroptera > Rhinolophidae > Rhinolophus > Rhinolophus ferrumequinum. The sequence continues at coordinate 42,523,547 of NC_046292.1, forward strand.
GACGTTTTGCTGATCTTCCCTCTAACAAGAAATAGACTGTCTTTTCACAGGCAGCAAGGCACTGTGAAGAGCATAGGTTTTGAACTGAGTCAACCTGGATTTGGGTCCCTACTTGCCGTCTCTTTGCTATGTGATCTTGGGCAAGCTCCTTAACCTTTCTGAGTTTTACTTTCTCCACCTGTAAGATGGAGATAAAACCACTCACTGTGAAGGGGGCGGGGGCGCTGTGAGAATTAATGTGACGCCTCTGGGACAAGTCTAGTCACAAGACAGGGTCCAGACTCCATTCTCCACATCTGTTGTCTGTCCAGGTCCTATCTCTTCACCTACCCTTTCTCTCTGTTTCTGAAAGTTTGGCAGGAATTCTGCAGAAAATTTATTTCTTTGGGAGATCTTCGTGCAGTACTATATACATTCCACATATCAAATAAACACAATATTGAGCAATGACTACATTTCCCTTAACCTTGATTCGGGGGTTCTGATCGCTAGTATTCAAATAGCAATTAAACTCTGGCTCCTAAACCAGCTCTCCCTTTGCCCCACGATGACTCTGCATGGATTTCAGGAAGTTTCATGTGAAAATAACACTGAAACCAGAAGCAAAAGGAACTGAAAGGCTTCTGCAGGAAGCATAATATAAAAGCTAATTTTGAAGAAGGTAGAGGGTGGGAGCTCAAAAAAAAAAAATGCTATTACAGGGAGGGTTTTGTTTTTTCTTTCAAAATGATTTTTGATGGCATATTATTACGTTCACTTGTTCCCTGACTTTGAGAGGCTGACGAATAGCAGTCTTATTTGCAACATCTATTGTTATTCCTGAGGTTTTATGCAGAGTGAAAAGGATTGTTCTGAACTGTTTCTCATGGACAAGTGGAAGCTGTACTCTTGCTACAAATGATTCATCCAGGAGAAATGATACATAAACAAGACTGCCTGCCTGGAAAGCGGATGGGAGGGGGAAGGGTTTCAGAAGCGTTGTTCATTCCCACACCAGCTAATGATAAAAGCTAGCTCTTGAAATAGCAGGGGTGCTATGAAATAGAGACTTCAGAAAGTTTTTAAATTTTACATCTCATCGTTAATATCAAAAAAGGTAATTTTTTTAAATCTCTGACTAAGACCAGTTACTTTCTGAGTGATGATGTGTCAATAGGTTGATTCAATCTTAAGCCTTCTCCTGTCAGCGTGATGTGAAGGAGCAGGGCTCAGGAAGTTGATGGAGCTCAGCAGAGTGAGGCAAGAGAAGCATCCAAGGTGCAAAATTTAAGGAGGCACCTTTTCTCAGAGTCATACAAGTGCAGAGTCAACACTTGCACAACCCTGAGAGTGAGTGCCTCCTTAAAATTTGCACTCTGGGTGCTTCTCTTGCCCCACCCTAGTCCAGGCTCTGAAACTGAGTTAGAATCAGGGCTCCATCACTTATTGGTGGTATAACCTCAGAGAATCAGTTGGAATTAGGTTTCTTGTAACAGAAAAACCCCAAACAAGAATGGCTTTAACAGATAGGAGCTTATTTCTCAATTACATAAAAATCTAAAGCAATAAAGGCCAGAGCTAACATCATGTCTCTAGTCCATAAAGAAATCAGAACCTGGGTTTTCTTCTAGCACATTGTTCTGCCATTCCTGAAGTTTAGTCTCATGATCCAAAATGGCAACATCCAAGGTCCATGATGGAGACATTTGTGTTCCAGGTGGCAAGAAGGAGGAATTACATGAACTATATGAATGCAGTATTAATTTTTTTTTTTTAAGATTTTATTGGGGAAGGGGAGCAGGACTTTATTGGAGAACAGTGTGTACTTCCAGGACTTTTTTCCAAGTCAATTTGTTGTCCTTTCAATCTTAGTTGCGGAGGGTGCCATTCAGCTTCAAGTTGTTGTCCTTTCAGCCTTAGTTGCAGGGGGCACAGCCCACCATCCCTTGCGGGAGTGGAGGAATCGAACTGGCAACGTTGTGGTTGAGAGGACGCGCTCCAACCAACTGAGTCATCCGGGAGCTCAGCGGCAGTTCAGCTCAAGGTGCCGTGTTCAATCTTAGTTGCAGGGGGTGCAGCCCACCATCCCTTGCGGGACTTGAGGAATGAACTGGCAACCTTGTGGTTGAGAGCCCACTGGCCCATGTGGGAATCGAACTGGCAGCCTTCGGAGTTAGGAGCATGGAGCTCTAACCGCCTGAGCCACCGGGCTGGCCCCAGTATTAATTTTTTAATTAATGGAATCATAATTATAAAAATTATAAATCAAACTAGAAAAAATGTAAACCCCCAAATAATACAAAAATAAAATGTTTTGCCTTTTGGACTGTCAAATCACCTATAATTGTTATTTCTATCAATCTCATTTCAGTTCCAACTTGAGTATCATGTTTATTACAAGTAAGCCATAGTCTTATTCTCCACAACTGAAAATGTTCACAGGTAGAAAACTGCTCATGAGTCCTCATGAAATGTTCCTAAAGCCACAGCTTTGGGAAGGAGAGAATTATCCAGAGTGCAGAGGTAAACATCTGTGGTATTTGCCTGCCTAGCAACCATTCCGCATCTTGGTGATCACATCTCAGTTTTGCTTTGGGGAACTACCAGGCGCTAGTACTTACAGATGTGGTGGGAATTATCAATCAGGCTGAGGGTGTGGAGTGGTAGAAATGTAACTCAAGCCAGGACAATATCTTCCCTCTCCCCCAGAATTTTTCTCTTGAATAGAAATAAAAAGCATAGAAATATGATTGGGGACCACTCGCGCCAACCCAGGCATGGATTTCAGGCAGTGTCCTTCGTATGCTCTGGACTCTGTCCCTTCTGAAGCCTGACTTTTTGACATTTCCTTTAAATCTTATTCATTATATGCCCCATATTCTTCCAGAAAAACTCTTCTATTTAAGTTAGTAGGAGTATGTTTCTGTTACTAGCAACAAAGAACCCTAATTGACCCAAGTAATTACTCATTTTGCTACCTGAGGATTTGGAGTTTTACTGGATGGTCTCCTACGTTATTAACTCTGTGTCATCTCTAGCATCTCCCAGATGAGACCACTAATGCCACCACCCACAGACCTAGCCCTGTTCTGTTTCTGAGCTAGCACTAAAGTGGGATATGAAGAGCTTCAGTCTTCTGTTGGGTGGGATTTAGAATTAAGTCACCCCTCCCTTATCTGGGTTTTAGTGACTATAATAGACCTGGTTTTGTCCTCAAGACTGAGACCAACAAGATGGTGATTTGTATGTAGGATACCAGAGAGGGTCAGGCTGAGGAATTACCTAGAAGGCACCATTCCAAGGAGGAAAGAAGCCAACGTGCCCTGTAGATTCCACAAAACAATTGTGAACAATTTGTATCCCTAGTATTAAAAGCTATGTTGGCCATGATGCTAAGTACTCAGTAAATATATGTTGAAGGAAAGAATGAAAAAGCAGTAGCATTAAGAAGGACCAAGATTTGTGGTGGCAGAAACCAAGTGAAGGGGTGAGGTAACCTCGCAGAGATAGAAAGAGAAGTCAATGAAGAAGAAAGTGCGTACATGGAGTTGATGGTGTGGAGAGGTTGAATTCTGAAAGTGCTAACCAAAGCAGTCATTGTGATGCTTTCTGGTTTTCCACTGTTTTTTCTTAAATTCTCTCTGCTAATTACAACTAATTTACCAGAGTCAACCCAGGAAAACCTGTAGCTATTCAGCTTCTTCCCTCCTGCTCCTGCCTGCCCTGCCCTGTTCCCTGATGGTTTGGCCCAGCCCACCAGAACGACATTCTGCCTCGGCCCCTCCTGTTGAGAGCTGACTGTTTCCCCATCCTGATCCCTAACCCAGGGCCGGGGGCTCTCAGACCTTGCTCTGCCCTGTGAAGTTCTCCTCAGCAAAGCCAGACACTTTCTCCATCTTCTTGACAGATCCCTGAGGTGCTGCCACCAAGATCAGGCTTCCTAAATGATGACCCAGTTAATAAAGTCAGGAATGACAATATCTACATTTATTGGATAGATGCAAAAGTCAGGTTCTGGGCAAAGCTCTTTTACTTTCATGAAGTGCTCACTACGACCCCATAAATTGAGTATGTGTTATCATTTGGCACAAACTGCCAGTTGCCTACCCAAAAGTCATTCTCCCATTCACAAACATTACAGACTATATTTCCCAGACTTCCTTGCAACGAGGAGGGGCCAAAGAAATATAAATGGAAATTGCTGGGTGAGTTTCTGAGAAAGCTCTTTAAAGCTGGTAGGGTGCCTTTTCCTTCCCTGATATTTTCCTCTGTTATCTTGGCTAGAATATGGACCTGACAGCTGGAGGGCACCTTCTCACCATGAAGGGACTTTGGGATGGCAGTCATATGCAAACAGTGGTGGCGCAGAAACATAGAAGGAGCCTAAGCTCCTCATGACTGCGCAGCTGCCACACCACCTCTCTTCAGATTTCTTTTACAACAGAGAAAATAAATCTCTAACTTTTTAAAGCCCCTGCTATTTGGCTGTTCAATTTTATGCAACAGAATCTAATCCGGATTGATTTAATTATTTTAATCAGTCTCCCTTGCAGTTGGGTTGGGGCTATGTGTCTAATTTCGACCAGTGGGCTCTGAGCAGAAATGACATGTGTCACTTCTGCATGGTGCCTTCTCCAGCTCTCTCTTCCCTGCTGCAGTATCATTGGAAGCCACATGATAAGAGAGCAGGAGGAAATGGGATCCCCAAGTCACTGGATGTAGATGAGTTCCCACTAACCTGTCTGTGGGCGAGACTTTGGGTGAGTGAGAAATTAACTTTTGTTTTGCAAAGTCACTGAGATTTCAGAGTTTGTTACCATAGGTTAATCTATCCTAATACACCCATTTCATAAATGAAGAAATTGAGCTTTTCAGTAAGTAAGCAACTTGCCTCAATCAAAGAGGCTACTTAGTGCTTAAGTCTATCTGACTCATGACAGCCATCCTCTATGGTTTCCATCTCCTCCTTTGTGTTAGCCACCACTGGTACCCCTGACCCATTGTCTCCCTGTCATGCTTCCAACCAGGTCGTTCTTCCTTTCCCTCTGCATCTCTCTCGTTGGTCTGCATAAACTAGAATGCCATATGTCCAAGTCTTAAGCTATGACACTGAAATTATAGAATTTTGTCTAATATTGTAATTCTGCCTCGGGATTTATTTTGAGTCTTGGCTGGTTGAGTTGGGCAATACTAAAAATGGCTGCTCAGCATCTGGCTCCTATTTGGTCTTTGGCTAAAAACAAAAAATTCAGAATTAATTTTCATCATTGGGTTGGTAGTATTTTCTGTTTTGTTTCCTGAGCACAGTGAAGAAAAAAAGTGAGATGTGGCTATCATACTGTATCTGAATCATTCAGGTTGGTGGGTTGGAACAACTTGCTCATAAGAAAAACTCGTGTATTCAACAGATATCATGTTCCAGGGGCCCTGACAGAGTCTGGGGATGCAAAGAGAATTTTACAGCACAGCTCTTACCTTAAAGGAGTACCTGATCTAATGACCTGTATAAATGAAGTGCAAAATAGTATGATAAGCCCATAGAGAACCAGTGGGTATCCAACACAGTGATGACACAAACGAATAGGTTGATTTTTCCACCCAGAGTGCTCCCCATTCCCACATGAGTGGATTTTAGGGTCATGCTTGGAAGAGTTTTTCAGGGGCTACTCAAAACTGAGTGTTGTGCTAAGCATTTTCCATCAATCAAGTCTTCTTCCTTCCTTTACAACTATTACATCTATGCCAGGGATGAGTCAACTGATGCTCTGTAAAGGAAAGAGACTTGCCCAAGGTCACACATGTAGGATTTTAAGTCAGTTCTGTGCAACACTATAACTTCAAAATTTCTCCAGTATACCAAGTTGGTCCCTCTGGCAAGGGAGATGGGTTTATTCTGGACAATATAAGCCTCCACTGTCTTATACAATGAATTTCCTAAGCCAAGCCCTCCACAGCTCCATCCCAGCGTGGGCTTCTTGGAAATTCGGTGCTCCTTCTCAAGGCCTCTCTACCTGCTGAGCCTTATTCTTCATTCTGAAATAAGAGCTGCCCTGTAAACAGCATCTGGCGTTTGCTTCCTGGCCTCCGGCTGGTGGAGCAAGAACATTTCCAGCGCATATGCTTCCTTATTCTGTAAAAAAATAAAATAAAATAAAATGTGTTTATACTTGGTCCCCTCTGAAGGCGGACGACGCCCATATTTTGACCCAGCCAAATTTGTTGGCTGAGATTTTTCTTATCCTTTACACCCTGGGAAGCAAAGAGCACTGCGTTTGCCCTCTGGTGCCACCTAGCGGCACCGTTCAAGTGTCTGAATGAGCCCCCTGCAGGGGCGTTGTGATGTATTCCGTAATTAATTGGATGAATCCAGCCACTTCATTAGCAGATTTTTTCTTCTTCACAGACTAAGGGGTGATCAATTAGTAACGAGAGTAAATAGCAAACATATTATCTTACTTTAAAGAGGCCAGTGTCTCCTCTCTCACTTTTCTTACCCCACCAGTTGTGACATTCCTTCATCTTCAATTCTTTCTTCCTTCTAAAAATATTTATTTTGTTATTATATAGAGAGCAGGGCATGGGGCACACAGCCGCACACCTGAGCAAACAGAAGGGCCGACTGATTTGCTAGCGTAATGAAAACATTAGTTTTGCGCTCATGACTGTGATTCCACAATGGGCATCAAATCCCCCTTAAGACCCACGGAGGAAGTCTTCAAAGGGACGCTGTTCCAGGTTTGTGCCTGGTGAGTATGCAACCTCTCTGAGTCTTTGCAAAAGAATAACCCTCCTTTGGACACCCAGAACAGTCAGATCAAAACCAGGCCTGGCCTCCAGACCTTGAAACAAGTCGCAACAGTGAATCTTGCTCATCTATTTTCAAAATAAGGCCTGTTCTCTTTACAAAATGGAGCAAAGCCTCTCAGATTGGCACTGGCTGCAATATTTGATATATTAGGGAGAATCTTGACTTCTTCCAGGTTTCTGCCGGTCTGTTTTAAATCCAAATGGCTTGGCTGAGAGTGGTTTTTCGTTATTTTTTCATTTGAAATGGAATTCAAAACAGCAGGGGCATCAAGCCCAGATACGGATGGGGGAGAAAATAAAAAAAGTCCCTGGACTTCCACATTCACCTTCCATGTGGAACCAGCAGTCGTTGTAAACCTGCTACATGTCAAAGCACTATGTGGGGAAGATGATATTGCTTAGTTTTAGAAATTGTACAATATTTCTAATGCTTTTGGTTTTCTTCAGAGGCGGGTTGATAAGAGCCCAACTTTAGATCAAATCCTGCTTCTGCCTTCCAGTTGTGGGACTTTAGCCATTTTTTTGTAACTACTCTGAGACTCAGTTTCCTCACCTTGGAACACATAGTAACTACCTGATACGACTACTGGAGGACTGAAACAAAGTAACACAGAAGGCATTTACCACCCTGGTCTCGCCGCCACATCCCAAGAGCTTCATCAACAGCGAACGTCAGGAATCAGAGCTTGGGCTCCAAGAACAAAGTGTGTGACGTTCAGAAAAAGCCTGGGTTCTCTGCTCACTGTCATCTAACCTCTCAGATTGTTGAAGACTTGAGGGTTTGGGTACTATCTTCAGACATGCCACCCTCTCGATCCACCTGCCCCATGTCCTCCTCTTCTCATCCCTTTCCCCAGAGGGAACCAAGCGTTCTAACCACACGTGTCTTCTCTGGTCTTCTCGCTGCTTCTAACACAAGCTCTTGTCCAAGACAGGAATGATCTCTCCAGCCACCTCCATATACCTGACTAATTCCTGCAGGTCTGAGCTGAAAGGTCACTCCTTTGGGGAGGCTTTCCCTAATGACCAGACTGAATCAAACCCCTCCCTGCTCCTTCCTACCCCACTGAATGTTCTGGAAGCGCCGTCCCAGGATCTTCAGTGATACTGCTTGCACATCTTCTTTGAAGCACTTTGCAAAGTATTAGGCTCCATGCAGTAATTGTGGTGATCCGGTTAACAATCGGCTTCATATCTCTTTTCCTTACGACAATAAGTAGGCAAGATCTCCATCCATTTTGCCCATGAATAGCTGATGTTTGACTGATGGACTCTGAATCCTACTTGCCTTGGTCCCTGATGTCCTCTCTCCCCATCACCCCATTTTACTGTCATACTTTCACTCATTCCTTTTAAGATACAATTCCAAACCAGCTCCTTCATGAAGCCATTGCTGAACTCCCTTATGTGGGGTACTTGTTCCCAAGGAGCATGTATGGCAATTAGTGACCTCTGTCGTGGCAATTAATATATTGAATGCCACCACTTTTGATAGTAAGACTGATGTCTAACATAGCTTCTTACCGCCCTCCACTCCCATGCTTAGCGGGTGCCTGACACAGTGGAGGCGTTCAATAAACATCCGGTGAATGAATAGAATAACACCGACTTCTGAGAGTGATAATCATTCAATCCCATCTTAGCATTTTAAGGTGGAAAGACATTAAAACTGTTTATGCCAAGAATTGGTCATCGGCATTACTTCCTAGAACTGTCTTAAGTCACAGTAGATACTCATCCACTTTTCTTGGTATTTCATACTTGCAACACTGGCTTTCTCATTTACTTTTTATGCTAATAACCAGTTCTAGGAATTGTCAGAGATCTTTCTCATAGCCTTGGTCCCCAGGTGGAAGATCTTGGATTCGGTTTTGGCGGGGGGGGGGGAGGAAGGAGTATTTCATTGTACCTTGGATTCTCCTTCTCAGGATTCAACCACGATAACAGTGTATTTCATTCTCCTTTTCACTTTTACTCCTTCAACAATTGAATTGTGGAAATATTGATGCAGATCCTGATCCCGGAGCAGTTCAATGAACAAGTGAATGGAGAGAAACACAGACTGGAAGTACGCGTACTTGGGCTTCTTGACATTTCAAATTCTCTCCCGGAGAATCTTTGACTCTCTATTTTAATTGGTCTACATGAGTCCATTTTTAACAATAAACATCACAACAGCAAGTAATATTAATAAATAACTATTTTTACCGAGTATTTTTTCATGTGTCATATTGTTTAATGCAAACCTCCAGGGCATTTGCATCCAGACAACTATATTCTTGATGATTTATACCTGGAGCTCCCAACCCATTAGAAGAGATCAAAGAATGGATCATGAATTCCAACCTGATATTTTGAAAGGTAGTAGATGCCCCTCTACCCTGGCCTGTAGAGTTTGATAATAATAACACAATCCACAGAAGAGATGGCCTCTGGTCCATTTATTTCCCTTTGACATTCAGCATCTACTCTTTTGTAGGTCTTGATTTTCCTTTGACGATCACCTCCTTCTTTGCTCTCTTCGCTGGCTATGTGGTTGGATGGGACTCCAAAACCCTCGTTTTAGAGGTGGGCACTTAGCCGGCACCTAAGCCAATCAGTATATCCTACACCGTCCCTCAGCCGTGGTGATGGTTTCAGGGAAGGATATGAGACCCAATCAGATAAATGAAACACCATCCTGGGAAGCTGTGAGGAGCTGCTGAAGCCATCTTCCTTCTTCCTATGGACAGAGAGTGGAAGCTGAGGGATATTATCACGTGGAGACTAAGATGATGCTACCTCTTCCCACAGCAAGCTGGCTGATGGCGAGAACTCAAAGCCTGGGGATACCATTTGAGCCCTGGGTACAGCCCCCTCATTGCCTCCCTCCCCCTCCTACGAGAGCTACCTCTAAAGATGGGTTTTCAATTACATAGTTCAATAAAATTCCTTTTTTACTGAGACTGAATTTTCAGTCTCTTGCAATCATAGAATTCTAACAGATACGATTTGCCAGAACTAGGCTAAGCCCTTTTATACATATTAGCTTAGTTACTCCTTACATAAACCCTGTGGGATAGGTGTTATGATTTCCATTTCTTAGCTGATGACACTGAGGCTTAGAGAAATGGAATTATCTTCCCATTCACAGCTGGGAGATGTTGGAGTTGGGATTAGAGTTCAGGTCTCAGCCTCTGGACTGTTTCCTGAACATGGGAAAAAGCTAGAGAGGGGTAGCGTGCTTCTTCTCAGGGTTCCATGTCTCCTCAGGCACCATCCATTTCTTTCCCTCTCCCCCAAACTCCGAACTCATTCCTTCATTTTGCTTTCTTTCCGCTCTCCTCCCTTCCCTTCCCACACCTTGACTTCAAAACTCCTGGGAGATAAACATTAGCCTCTCCACCCAGTGAGCTCTGGGAGCCCAGACTCAGTCATTGCCTTGCCCAAGGCAGGGGGCTGGCTGAGATGATCCCTGCATTGCACTTCTCTGGTGGCTTTGCTGGGGAAGTCACGGCCCTTGCCTGGGTGCCAGTGACGGTTTCGTCCGTTTCTGGCCCAGAGCCATTCTCAGAGGCTTGTTTGACAGCACCAGGGCAACCCCAGGCTGATAGGCACCCTGCTTGGATCAGGCATTTCACTGCCCGGGCATTTGTGTGCAGCTGGCTTTGTTTGAAATCCTGCCTTTCTCTGACTTCACTTCCTGAATGTGCTGACAGGCCTCTGAGCCAAGCCAAACAGGTTCCCAATGCCGTGCCTGCAGAGCGTTCCCCTGCGAGTGCAGCTGGGGAAACAAAACTTTTCTCCAGCCCTCAGAGAGGACCTGCCAGCCCTTATATGACCAAGAAGCAGGCCCTGTGAGACCTTGTTGAGTCTTAATGGGAAATGGTTTCATTTCAGCGAGGGCAGTGTGTGTGTGTGTGTGTGTGTGTGTGTGTGTGTGTGTGTGTGTGTCTGTGCACGCGCGCGCCCGCGCTCCCTGACTCACTGGCTTGGAGTGGGGGTATTGCTGGTCATTTCTTTTTAAATGAACAAGTCTACAGTGAAAAATGGCAAAATATTACTTGCCGGCTCAATGCAAGGTCTTTACATACGTGATCCCCCTGACAACCTTCTGAGATAGACATGGTTGGCTTCATTTTTACAAAGGGAGGAGCTGAGGCTTAGCAATATTGACAGACATGCTCCATGCTCCCCAGCTATGAGCTGCAGACCCAGATTTAACGCCTCCAAGCCCTGGACTCCAAAACCGTGTGCCTCCTGTAAGTCGTAACACCTCGATTCTCTCCTGTAACTCATAATACCTCGATTCTTCTGTGGTCAGAAGGGTAGCAAGGAACAGTGCAAAAGGTAGCGGCTCTGGTGTCTTCCCAGTTCTGTGAAGTTCAGCAAGTTAGTTTTCTTCCCTGAATCTCAGTTTCCTCATGCAAAATGGAATGATAACAGCACCTGCAGCAGGGAGGTTGTGAGGCTCAACGGAGATGTAAATTCACGACGCGGCAGTCCTACTCAGGAGCAAGGTCGTAAGCATACAAGGCAAGCTCTTCGGAGTTAGAAAGACCTAGACTCAGCTCAGGCTTCCACCAGTCACTTATTCCATGAACTTGAACGAGCTCCAAACCTCCATTTTCCCATATATAAAATACAGCCCTCACATTTACCTTGTAAGTCCTAGCACAGTGCCTGGTACATAGTAGAAACTTAGTAATTAGTATCTATTGTGACTATTACACAGGTATTAGTTTTTATTATACTTGTGGCAGAGACTGTTGGTTCCTACAAGAGCAGTTAGGAAACGCTGGGTAATGCTACAGTAACAAGCCACCCTCGAATCTCCCTGTCTTAAAACAACAAAGGTTTCATTCTTGTTCATGTGAAATGTTCATTAGAGGTATGCTCAGGGTGACGAGGGACTCTGATCTCCACCAGCATCATTTAGGAACCTAGGCTGTGGGACACTCCATCTCTGTGCTTCCATTATTGTCAGGGCTGGGGGAGAAAAAACAAACAAAAAGCACCTCACACTCACTGCTAAGGTTTCCTGGATGGATGAAAATCACTACTGCTCACATTTCATTGGCTGACACAAGTCACAAGGCCTCTCACCCCATGTCAAGGAAGTAGGAGATAGGGACGTTCATTCCTACTTTGTACCAAGAGGAGACCTGGAAATATTTGGCGTAGAGCACTCACGACTATCCACCAACCCAAAAGCCATCTTCCCTCTCACTTCTTTCCTTGCTATCCCGAGCCTTGATTTTTATTTACTTTTACAAATTACTTTCGGTATTCACTCTCCCACGAGCTCAGGAAAGGGTGAGCCCAAAGGGTGAATCATGACAGTTTGACCCATCATGGTGGTCTCGTTTTTTTCGTCAGGGATGAGTTTGGGTACAGGTATGTGACCTGTCATGGCCGATGGGACCCAAGGGGAAGTCTACTAGGGTAGAAGTGGGGACCTTCTAGGAAAGGTTTCTCTGGCTAATCAAAAGAGAAAGACTAAAGTAAACATCCTTGAATTACTAGTGATTATTGTGTTTACCTGTGATGCCAAGAACGGCTACAGCTATCTTGAGTCCACACAAGGAACTTCCTTGGCACACCAAGAATGGTGAACTGAAAAGATGGAAAGCCCCTGGGCCCATGATGATGTCATTGGGCCACTGTGTTTGCCTTGGGCCTATTTCATGTCTGAACTTCTTGTTTAAATTGTGTCTTCTGTTACTAGCCCCTATAAGCATCCAAACTTGTAGAATGATCAGTGATTTAACAGCCCAGGTGCCTATTGACCTTTTTCTAGACTTGAGATAAGGTCAGGCAAAGTTCCTTCATGTTAACATGAGCCCAGGATGAATCGATGCCCCATGAAAGAGATCAGCCATCAGCAAAAGCTGATGGACATACTGTGCTGGGGCGATTTGGGAAATACCCAAATTCCGTCCAGGTGGTCACGGAGTACCTATAACTTAAGAAGGCAGTATCTTAATCAATGATCCAGTAACTCAATTTTCTGAAGCAATAATGGTACAACCATCAGGCAATGCTTTTTAGGGGATGTACATGAAAGAAGTTTGTACAACGAGAAACCGTCAGTGCTTCTCAGCGCTAAGGGTTCTGGTCCCTCCAGAGAGGAGGAGTTTGTAACAGGCAAGGAGAGTTCATTACATGTTGCAGTGGCATGGATGAAATATCCCAGGAGACTATCTGATTACCTTTGCTCAGATGCTGTGCACATCAAAGAACCTTCTGATGACTAATTCATTTCCTCAGAGTCCTTGATGTAGAAGTAGGGGTGTGCTCTGGGTAAATAATCCAGGATCACCAGGGCTACTGGTTCCTGGAACAACATAGACATATATGTATGGTTTCTGATGTCCAGGGACCTAATTGTGGCCCCACCAGTGACTGGATAAGAGGCCTTGACGAAAGCACTTAAAACTCACTGGGAGCCTCAGCTTGTGTTCCTGTGAAACACAGCTACTACCAACGAACATCCCCAGGGTAGTGGGGAAAATCAAGTGAGGTAGAAGAGGTGAGAGCACTTTGGAAATGACAAGAGTATGAACTGGTGAGTGCAAATCTCGTCGCCCATCACTCTCCCTATTGCTCATTCCATTCCAGGAATGCAGGCCTTTGGTTAACTCCTGGGGTACCTCAGAGTCTTTCCCAAGCTTTCATTCAAGCTGACCCTCCACCTGGAATTCCCTACCCATGCTCTTCTTCTGCTCTTCCCCTGATGAACTCTTACTCATCTAATAAGTCTCAGTTCAAGTATTTCTCTAGAAAAGCCTTCTTTGCCACCAAACCAGTTTAGATTGTTTTTCTCTTTCACAGTGCTCAGTTCTGCTTCTTCATTGTACAGTTGGTCCTTGAGCAACGTAGGAGTTAGGGGCATTGGTCCCAGCACAGTCAAAAATCCATGTATAACTTTTGACTCTCCCAAACTTAACTACTAATAGCCTACTATTGACTCGAAGCCTTACTGATAACATACTCAATGAACACAGATTTTGTCTATTAGAAGTATTATATACCGAATTTTGACCATGAAGTAAGCTAGAGAAGATAAAATGTTATTAAGAAACCAGAAGGAAGAGAATATACATTTATAGCACTTAGTGGAAAAAAAAAATCCATGTAAAAGTGGACCCTCACCATCCAAACCTGTGTTGGTCAAAGGTCAACTGTACTTGTCAAAGTGTGGAATCATACATTTATTGGTGTGTTTCTTTCTTTACTATGACTTTTAGGAGGTTATAAACTCCATGCGGGGAGACACCCTGTGGATTTCTCTCTTTGTTGCATCTCTATGCTGGCACAAAACAGAATTCAATATTGCTTGATTAATAAAATGAGTGTTATATGAATGTAAGGTGTTATTATTCAGTTCCCCCAACATAAATAAAATATTGGTCTCTTTGTCTATGTTTCAAAGAGTTTGTATAGTTTGCGTCAGTTAGTCCGACTGAACTTAATCAATTGTGGGTGACTAGAAAAAATCAGGTCTGCGTCCTGCAGCAGTGAGGACATACTCTGTACTGTGACACTGGAGTTCATAGGCCTCTTCCTTTCACATCTTTTCATTTTAGCATACTGACACTGAGCGGGGTGTGGAGGGCTCTGTACCATTTTTTAGATGACTTTCTTTCAGATGTCAAATTGACAGAGTGGAGAGGAAAACTTAAGTGTGAGACAAGTGAGACAAGTAGCCTAGGTGAAAAGTGAACTTCCTGATCTCTCTCCTTAGGCCTAACTTCTCGAAAAAGCTGTGTAGGAAGAAATATGGCATGAGGTAGCTTGAACCAAACCATTTTCCCATTTCTTCCCATCTCTAGTACTACTTTAAATGCTACAGGCATTTTAAATTAAACTAAACGTTTCTTTTTGGTGTTATTCTTCTACCTAGTCCCTTCCACACCAGGCCATCATCCAAACTGTTGCCAGCATGAGTCTTTCTTAAGTTGAGAGAGTTCACATCTCTGCTCTGCTTCAAATCCTTCTATTAGGTTGGTGTAAAAGTAAGTGTGGTTTAAAAGGTTAAAAATAATTGCAAAAACCATGATCACTTTTGCACCAACCTAATAGTATACATTTCTCCATCACCTATGGGATAACAACCAAACTTTTAATATGGAAGAGATATTACTTCACCATCTGACCCTTCAACTTGCTTGTTTCATTTCCCTTCAGTTTTCTTCTCATACCTTAATTCTCCGCTTCTCCAAGCAGCTTACACATCATGTTTTCTTATGCCCCAGTGCCTTTGCACGCAAGTTCCTCCTCCTACCTTTTCTGCCTGGTGTGTCCCACTGGATTAGCTCAAATGTTACCTCTCCCACGAAGACTTTCCTGATAATGGCTTCTCCTCCCCCTATCGGGCACCTCTTTCTGCTTTATCTCCACCCTCGTCCCCACCAGATTGTGTGTTTCTTAAGAACAGGGATTGTTATCTTGCTTATCATTGAATCCTCACACTTAGCATAAGACCTAAATGAGACCCAGGCACAGGGGAATGCACTTCTTTGGGATGTCAAAAGTCCAAAACCAAGTCACTGGGGCCAGGTTCCAGAGTTAGTAAGGGATAGTTTCACTTCCTGGGGCCATCCTGGCCTCTCTTCCCCTCTTCCGTGACATTCCACTTGACCTATGTAGAAGGGGGTGGTGGAGGGAAGGGACAGGACAGACTAAAAGACTTGTCTTTTTCCTTGGTTCAACTGATGCCCATCTTCTCTAACATTCAAAGAACATGGGGAATAGATACATTAGCAGATCCTTGTCTCTGTCAAGCAAATATTGGAACCCTGAAATACATGAACTTGACAGACAGAAAGTCCTCTCTCCATTACCAATGAAGTGGTTGCTTTTAGTAAAGCCACATCTGGAACTATTTTTTGTGCCTGCCTAATGATCACATACGATCCTTCCCCATCTCTACCTCCAAGCCTAATGTTTCAGGCAGACCTATTTTATATAAGAAGAGGCCCCCTTGCATTAGTGGACGAGTGAAGGGATGCTCTGTGTGGCTGGAAGAATGAATGTGCTAACAGCTTCCTTCTTTTAAGAGCACTCATTGAGAACTAAGCTCTTTTGTACTTGGTGATTGGCCAGATTTGAGTTTTCTGGGGGTCATCAATCCATCTGGAGATGAATGAGGCATATTACACTGGAAGAAATTAAGACCTGGAATTATTCTGAAGGAGAGGTTAAGTTCCGTGTTCCTTCAGTCATCATGCATTTATTTTATGAACATCCCCTATGTGCCAGGCAGTGTACTAGGAGCCTGGGGTCGACAGATGAGTAGGATAAGGGTCTGGCTGGGAGACACAGAGGTTTACAATGATTAATACTTTGATCAGTACAATCATAGAAGTTTTGATAAAATATTATGGATGCTCCATGAGGCATATTCATTCTACCTGAAGATGGAGTTAGCAAGAGTTCACAGAGAAGATGCCACTTATGTCAAGCCTTGAGGAATGGATCTACTAGTTGAACCAGAAGAAAAAGTATGCCAGGAAGAGACATGAGCACAAGCAGAAGCATGGAGGGGTTAAAAGGCATGGGATTCAGATTCACACAAAG
Source organism: Rhinolophus ferrumequinum (assembly GCF_004115265.2). Classification (NCBI taxonomy): domain Eukaryota; kingdom Metazoa; phylum Chordata; class Mammalia; order Chiroptera; family Rhinolophidae; genus Rhinolophus; species Rhinolophus ferrumequinum. The sequence continues at coordinate 42,539,894 of NC_046292.1, forward strand.
ATGTGTTTCTCATAGTGAGTGCACAGTCATTCCGTTTAGGAATTAACACTTTTTGAATCATGGACCTCTGTGAGAACCAAATGAAAGCTAACGATTTCTCTTCCCGTGGGAGTGTGTGTGTCTTCACGTGTGCAAGCACAAGCACACGCACATTTGAGTTCCTGAGTCCTCTGCTACAATGGACACAAAGTGTTAAGAATCTGGTTGAAATATTCATATATAAAACAAATTAAAAGAGGATTAATGGCTTTATGTGCTACTAACTTCATTTTCTCCAACTATTAGTGTTACTGAAACAATAACTCATTGAATGCCAAAATAAAATTAACCTTTGAGTGTCTACAATTGGCTGATTTTCTGTCTCCAGAATTTACAGATCATCACTGGTTATTTTCCTCTACCACAAATATTTTTTTCTAACCCCTTTTATTAGAATGGTTAGAATTTCAGGTATATGTATTTAGAATGTTAGTTGAAACCCACAAGAGTGGGGATAAGCCTGAGTTTCAGGCTTTTTTTTTTTAAACACTGGAGTCTAAAGCAAACTGGGGAGTGGTGTGGCTTTTCTGTACTGCACTGTTGTCTGGGCTTAGTCTACCTTTGCAGGTAATTAATTCCCCAGCCTGCTTATTTTTTCTAGTTGGCTCTTGTTTAGCTTCCACAGAGCCCCACCCCAAAGTGCTTTATTGTCCCTCTGCTGACTATTCCTACATATGGTCAAAATCAACTCACCTTCCGGGTTGCTGACATCGGCAAATTCACTGTTTGGCAAACTCGGCTGTGCTCCCAGTAACCCTTTGTTAAAGAAGTATTATTACAATAGAGTGGATCTGATAGCTAACACGCCTGTCCAATCTCTTGCACTCCCAGATATACTAAAGAGAAACTCTTTGTGCCGTTGGATTTACAGCCACAGGCAGGATATTAGTACTCCCAGACCTGCTGGGTACTAGAGCACTTGCTAATGAGCAAACAGCCCTGCCTCAATTAGTGGTTTGTGAAATAAATATTCCTGGATATCAAATTGCTTTTGCTGCTTGATAATCACACTGGCTCTTGGGATGAAAAAGCAAGAGAGCAAAAATTGTTCCCTTGTTGAGTATTGCCTTGTTGATCTCCAAAGTTATATCTGTAGACAGAATTTGTTTGCCATTTCCCCAGAGTTAAGGTTTGATTTACATGTATAATCATTGTGTGAGGGTTCATGTTTTGTCTTGCAAATCTTTCCCACACTATCTAGATTACCATCTTTTGAGGCTGGTTCTATAATAATTACTTAAACACAGTTAATTATTTTAGAAACAAATTAAGAGACAAACATTAGAAGAATCCCAAATGGTAAACTGCTATACTGTTATACTGGTAATTTGTCTAGGCATAGTTGTTTGAGAGAGGAGAGAGAGAGAGAGAGAGAGTGAGAGAGAGAGAGAGAGAGAGAGAGAGACAATGAACTGCTTCATCCAGATTGCAACTTCTGTGTTGACCCTTCTTAAATTCTCTGCTTAATTACCAAGTAACTTCAGTGGCAGTAATGTCAACCCCAGCAACTGAAAAGAAAAGCTTCAATATAGAGCTCGGGAAGAAAAAAGTAGTAAAGGGAAAGGAATTCAAGATGTTATTGGTATTTGAATACCTTTATTGTGACAAGAATGCTGTTATAAATATTCATAAGCAAAGACCATCTTTTTAAACCTAGGAATTGTTCAAGTGAAGATTCCAAATGGGAAGGGTACATCTTTTGTAAAAATCTGCCACTATTCTTACTTTGAAAATAAGCATCTATTGTGAAATTTCTGCTAATGTTATAAATGGTCACAGCACATGCCACTTGCTCTAATCCAAACTTTAAAGTGTTGGACTTCCCAGTGGGCAATCCCTCTTCACCACAACCCTCCTTCCCTCAGCCTCCTCAAGGTCCACACTACCCTTTGTAAGCAACTCTATATAGATAATGAGGGAGGGAAGTGTATAACTTGGTGAGAGCATCAGCTCCAGTTATTTCTCATGCCCAGTAGAGAATAGTTTTTACTGCTTGATAGTAAGCAGCCCTGAGAGTGATTTCAATGGACACTCTTAACTCTTTCCACTCCATCCAGATAGGTAATCTATAGATAATGCAGAAAAGAGGTTGGGGGAGGGGTACTTTTTCAATATTTTATTTTCTTAAATATCCTTTCTGGAATTTTCAGAAACAAAACATAAAAAAATTATATACTTTATTACAAATGGTAAACTCAGAGTGCTCCAAATCTCTTATTTACAAATAACACTGGGCAGGACACCCAAACAAACAAACATGAAATAACTTACAAAGGCATGAAGCTGTTTATTGACAATAATCAGCTTTCATCAAATTAAAAAAAAATATATATGTACATACACAGTTAAGGAAGGCAGGCCAGAAAGTTCATCTGTCGGCTCAGCCTCGCTCTCACAAACCTCCCTCCCGCCACCCCTCCCCTAACCCCTCCCCCCTTTGTATTCTTAAGGAGTACTACAGAAGCAATCTACAGTCTCTATTGCAGTTTGTAACCCCTCCCCCTCCCCCCTTGTAATACTGAATGAGATCGAATGTTAGGTCCATGCAGTTCTTGGTCAATGTTAAAGTAAAGTCTAACGTTCTGTTTGCGCTGGGACAGCCCGTCCATAAAGCGGGGCAGCCCGCAGGCGGCCGTTCCCTGGCTACACGCCAAGGGAGGGCGCGCCAAGTCCTTCCCACTCGTGCACACTGGGGGCGCCGTCAGGACGCAACCCAGTCCAACTTGGATACCCTTGGCTTTAGTCCTCCGACACTTCTTTTTTCTCTCTCTCACAACTTGTCAAGTTCTCAAGTCTGTCTCTCTCTCATTTTTTTTTTCTCCGTTGCCCCTCAGCCCCCGACAGTCTCTCCTCAAAACGTTTGCAACTGCTGTGTTAGCATGAGTTGGCACCCACTGTTAACGTGGTTCATGACTTTCTGTTTAAGCTGTGCCACCTGTTCCCTGAGCATATTGGCCGTGGACGCCAGCTCTGAGTTCTGCGCTTTCAAGGTTTTCACTTTTTCCTCCAGCCGGGCGATCCTCTCCAGCTTCCTTTTCCGGCACTTGGAGGCAGCGATGCGGTTCCTCATGCGCTTTCTCTCCGCCTTGATTCGCTCCTGGGACTCCATGTCGATGGGTGACAGGGGAGGCGTTTCCCCGGGCATCTCGGGCACCGTCTGCGGCTCCTCCTTCAGGGCCTGCAGCCGCGGGTGCTGCACGGGGATCTGCTGGGGCAGGTGGTGCGGCGGCTGTGGTGGCTGCTGCTGCTGCTGGGGCTGCGCGGGAAAGGCCAGGCCGGCCGCGCCGTAGGAGGGCGCCCCGCCGCCGCTACTCAGCGCGCCCGGGTTGAAGTTGCTGAGGTTGGCGTAGACCGGCGGCTCGTTATGGAGGCTGGCGCTGAAGCCGCTGCTGCCGCTGCCGCCCGCCACGGACGCCACCGCGGGAGCCACCATGCCCGCCCCGCTGACAGGCTGCGCCGCGGACGTGACGCTGGGCAGTGTGTTCTGGCTGTGCAGTTCGGCCAGGGCGCGCACGAAGCCCTCCGCGAAGCCCTCCTGCTCGTCCGTCACGTTCTTGGGGCACAGGAACTGGGTGGGGGTCGGCGTGGTGGTGATGTGCCCATTGCTGGACTGGATTATCAGGCGCTCCAGCTCCGGCGACGCCAGTTTGAGCAGCCCCACGTCCGGCGAGGTGAGGAGGTCCGAGTTCTTGGCCCGGAGGTGCGGCTTCAGGCTGCCCACCGGGTCGGCCAGGTTCAGGGTCATGCTCTGTTTGAGGATCTTGGGGTTACTGTAACCGTAGGCGCCGCTCTCGGACTGGAGGAACGAGGCGTTGAGGGCATCGTCATAGAAGGTCGTTTCCATCTTTGCAGTCATAGAACAGTCCGTCACTTCACGTGGGGTTAGTTTGGGCTGCGCGCAGAAGTTTCGGGGCCGCAACAGCTCGCTGGCAAGCGGGGGACACCCGCGCCTGCCCGGCCTTCAGCAAGGAAAGTTTATCTAATAGCGCGCGCACCCGCTAGCTGTCCTCCCCCTTGCGCCCTCCTCACCAGCGCGCTCCAGGGAACGCAGGGTTAAGACGCCGCCCGCACTCTTACTTGTCGGCTCTCGCGCGCTGCCGGCTTTAAAAAGTCGCGGTCACTCACTGAGCGCTCCTCTGCGCAGCGGCTCCTCGGAGCCCGCGGACTCACTCGCTTCCCGGCGACAGCCGCTCTCCTGGCGGCGGCACTCAGCGCGGACCCCGCAGTGGCCGGTCAGCGGCGGGTCTCCGCCGCCCGGACTCCTACGACTGTCCCCTCCTCCGCTGCGAGGGGGAGGGGGCGCCCGGCGGCCGAGGCTCGCGCTCGCCCAAGTTCAGCAACCGGTGCGAGCGCACGTCCCTCCTCGCTCTCCTCTCTCCGTCGCTTTTTCTTTACCGCCGCCGCGGCAGCTTGGAGCGGAGGAAAGCTTTGCAAAAGTTCGGTCCGGGACTCAGGGGCTACTTGTCCCTTGTCCTCGGGGCCAGGAAAGTTCTTTGCCGCTACAGCGGCTCGCCAGACTTCTCCAGGGGACAGTCGCCGCCCTCCGCGCTGTCAGCGGCGCCCGGGCAGTGGGGTTCTCCTCTTGGGTCGGCTGGAGAGGGGGCTCTTCGGACGCTCTCCCAAAACACCAGCCCGGGAACCACAGGCGCTAGCTCTGGGCACTTGGTGAGAAAATGGAAAAGAAAATCAGATTTGCAGTTCGGACTCTACTGCTGTCCTGTCTCCCTGAGTCCGCGCGCCTCCACTCCCGCCTCGCTGATACAGCCACACTCAGTGCAACTCTGAGCCCTTATCCAGCCCGAGCTCAACACTTATCTGCTACCAGTCAACCCCTAAAAATAGCCCATGATGTCACCCCAAGGCCTTCCCATTGGCTTGCGTCGCTCTCAAGGGGGCGGGCCCGCCCGTCGCCATGGAGACCCCACCCTAGAAGATTCTTCTCCGGACCCGCGGAGGCTCACGGGATGAGGTAATGCTCTGTTGCCCTCCTACAGTTGGGCCCTTCTTTCTCCTCCTCCCCCGCCCCCTCCCGCGCGCCTCGCGCCCCTCTCTTCTCCCTCCCCGGCGCGTCTTTCCCGGCCCGCCCGGTGCATTGTGGGCTGACGTCTTGGGGCTTGACTGTCTAGTGACGGTGGCCACTGCGAGCCCGGCCGACGCGGGCGCTCGCATCTTCTGATGGAAGCGGGCACAAGTTCGGGTCTCGGGGCGGAATGCAGAAGACGCGGGGACTCGGAGGGCTGGGGAACCTGGCCGGGTGTCTGGGGCCGAGGGTGCGAGACGGGTGGTATTTCCCCACTTCGTGGGTGCTGGATAGCATCCACCGGCGTTTCGCCGCCTCGCGGGGCCGGGAGGTCTACAGCTCGGGTTTTTCCCTCCCCCGCACTTCCGGGGGGCGGGAGCACCGCCCTTAAGGTGGCTCTGTTAAGTCCCCCGTGGGGGCAAGTGAAAGTGGGCTTAAGTTTAGGGGCAGTCTCCGAGAGTCAGCCCCCCCACGTTGAGTACGCTCGGAAGTTTGTCTCCTGGTCAAGTTCACCAGCGACCGTCCGCCGGGCTGTCTGGCTGCGCCTAGAAGCCGAGTGATTTGCATTGCTCGAGACTGGTGATCAGCTAATTCCTCAGGGCACCCCCACTTCACCCTCCCGACGATGGGAGAAAGGGTGCGAGGTCATAGCTTCGTCTCGGAGGGGAGGGTTTTTGTATTTTTTTTTTAATAAGGGGTGCAATTAGGGGGCAACTCAGTCCAGTTGAGAACAAGCGTTTAGGGAATCCGAAACTCGGGGAACCCCGGCGATCGTCTACTCTCTGCCCCCGTACAAGAACTCGCACACCACACATCACACGAATACACACACACGCACAGACATTCACACTCCTCCCGCCGTGATTTGCTTCCGGGGAAACAAGTCCGAGAGGACACTCGCCAAAAGTCACGCAGCGAGGAGTCGGATAGAAGCAGGATTTAAAATCTCACGGCTCTGGCCCGGGAGCTGGGCCTATATCCTGTGTAGCCTCTAGGAAGCGCTAGACACATGTAAGTGGTTCCTTTTTTTTTTTTTTTTTTTTTTTTTTTTTGGTGGCTCTTGTTATCTCCCCCCACCCCCATCCCCCTTAGGGACAAAAGTGTGTGGTGGAAAGAACACCGAAGTCGGGAATCGTGGGTTCTGTCGTGGCCAACGCTGCCATGGTGTGAAGTGAGCAAGTCACCGAACTTCTATGAGCTTTTCAGTTCCTTTATCTGCGGCGGGGGTGCGGGAGGCTGGGGGGCGGGGCGGTGAAAACCACCTCACTGGGCAGAGTTAGGGTAGTATCATCACCTTCAGGGCTAGGAAGTAGTCACCAAACAGCCTCCTTCCCCGAGTTTCCCAGAGCCTCCCTGGAATGCCAGGATGTAAGAGTGTGACTTGACAGGAACAGGTGTAAAAACTCCTGTGAGGAGCATCGAAGGAAGGGGAGTGAGGGAGGAAAGGGTCGAAGGCAGCCCTTTCCTGGGCCTTTTGCCCGTGACTGAGGCTTGAAGTTGGACCTGCAGCAGTTTAGGTCCCTAGGTTCTAATTCGGGCTTCTCAACTTCAGAACTTCGGGGAATTCAGCTTACGCGTTTAGAGCCCAGAGTCTGATGGTCTTTTTGGCTTTGAGGGTTAAAATTCAACAGCCCAACAGTAGCTAGTGGCAGGGAAATCTTGACAACTTTTCTTTACTCCAGGCACTCACCTCTCATTCAGTCATGCAGCAGAGGAAAACTGAGTGGCTACTGTGAGGCAGGCACTGAGCTGGGGTGGGGGGTAGGGGTGGGGTTAGAATACAGTGATGACAAGATCCAGTTACTTTCCTCAGGGAGGGAGTATTCTCTATACTGTTACCCTAAATCATTTTCGTCTGTAATCAAGGAGCTGGTGTTCTTAATTTTTATGAGAGTAATAAAAATAAATTTCATGTATTAAATGCCTATTATCAGCCAGGCATTTGCCAGAGCAATTTAAATATGCTGTTTCTCCCCACAACTATCTAGAGCTATGTTTATTATTAACCAGATTTAACATATGAGGGACTAGGCCCAGAGAGGTTAAGTATCTTGCTCAGGTCACACAGGCAGCTGGAAATTGACCTCAGGTCTGTGTTACATTCCCTCGTATCTTCTCTGCTCTGGGAGATTTTCTTGTAACATATTGTCTGCAGCGGAAATGGCACTTCGATGGTGGGACAGAAGAAATTGCCTTGCCTGCGCCGCTGTAACTCCTTTCAGAGCTTCCTTTCAGAGCTCCTGTATTTAGAAAATTCAAGATTAGGACTTTGTATAAATATATATATCTTTGCCTAAGGGTTCTGTGTGTTCCTCTCTGCCTTATGTGGTTTAGTAGGCTGATTTTCTCCTTATGTTGAGAAGTAGCATATTTCATCCAAAAAATAACAGATCTGTTTAAAAGTTAACGCCCCTGCTTGGAAGCCTTCACTGCCGTCCCCTTACAACCAGGAGAGAGTTTAGACACCTTTGCCTGGGAGAAGGAGCTTTTCACAGTCTAGCTCCTGCTCTCAGGCCTCACCTCTCTCTCCCTGTACCAGTTAGGAAAGGCTGGGCTATGCTGCCCTCACACACGACCCTAATGTCTCAGTGTCTTATCCCACGGAAGTTTATTTCTTGCTGATGCTACATGCCCACTGTGGGTCTATGGGGGAGTTCTGTTCACGGTGGTCACTCAAGGACTCCAGTTGAAGAGGGCTTCATCTCGACACCTGCGTATTACTATTACCTTGGCTGCGGGGAGAGACGGCGGGAAATCATTGACTGGCTCTCAGAGCATCCACCTGGAAGTGACACACAGTACTTCTGTATCATTAGCCAAAGCAAGTCCCGTGGCCATGCCTAACTTGAAATCTCTGTAATCCTACCAAGTATCTTGAACCAAGAGAGCTAGGAAGATTTGGGGAACCACACTAATGACTCGAGCAGTCTCCCTTTCGGTTCCCCAACTGTTTGGCTTAGTGTCCTCTCACAGGCAGAGTTCCCTCATCCTTTCCTCAAGGGAGACAACGCTAAAGACCCATCTAGTCACAGTCTATCAAGCTTCCTTTCCAGGTTCTGAGTGATGCGTAGTAGACATTATATCAGCTCCAGATAGGACTTATCAACTAAAAGCAAGGTGTCTACCCTGCACACCTTCAATATGTAATGGTGGGACTGAGGCAGGATACACTGCCGTGCATACATCACGTGGAAGTGGAGGGATGGGAGACCACAGTAGACACTAATCCACTGAGGACCCCCTACCCATCACCCCAGTTAGGCCCTGATTCTGCTCCCCGAGTGTAGCTGCCCCGTCCATTCTTTCCCATGACCCCTGGCTTTGCCCTCTGAGAGAGTCTTCCTCTTCTATATCTAAAGCAGGCATTGGGAAATATATTTCTAAATAAGCTTTCAAAAATTGGCGGGGGGAGGGTACAGAGTCATGTTAAGTCTCAAATACAGTCTCCTTTAATCCAGGCTGATGTTCTTTTGGCAGTACAACTCTCACATAAATGTAGGCTTCTTATCTGTTTGATTCTAGCCATTCCATGTACCAATAGCCAGAGCCAATTCTTTTCTAGACATAGTCCTGTGGTTTGCCACATTTCTTAGCTTTCTCGTTCTCCTGCCTGCTAATACCTCTCTCTCTCTCTCTCTTTCTCTCTCTCTGTCTCTCTCAATCTCTCAATCTCTCATATTCATTCCCCTGCTCCCCAGCTTGGTTTTGAGTACTTTGGGTTTATTGAGCTTTGGTGTGAGAGTCACACTTTTCCTTTCTTTTCTAGAGCCATTTTGTTTAATTGAAAACATAGCTCGGTAACACCTTTATTTGTCAAGAGGTTTGAACAATAAATAAGCTTGAGGCCATACCTTGACTTGATCCATACTTCAAGGCTAATTTTAACTTGCCTTTTCTTGCTGAAAACATTTTTTAGTTATATATTTTACTAGTTGAGACTGAGAAACAACTTAGCCTCTTCTAACCCTACAAATCTCTGAATTTCTAGATTGTCCCTACTCTCTTTCATTCTTGTTGGCAAACCGGCCAAGTCTTCTCTGAGCTCATCTCTTTTTTTTTTTATAATAAGTTTCCAAATGCATCCAACAGCCACCAACACGTTCTACTAACATTTTGTTTTAGTCTCTCACTTTAAGTTGATTAGGTTCATGACACGCCTTCTAAATTGTCACAGGTGATATATTCACCAAATAGATCACTGTCCTTTTAGCTTCTGATAACAGTGCTCTTAGTTACTGCCCTCTAAATGGATGTTTACTTTTACTGTTGCCATTACATTACCCCACATCTAGGTGCCAATTCTTACATCAGTCAGGATAGACTAGGTTTGCCACCATTAACAAACAATCCTAAAATCTTAGTGGCTTAACAAAAATCTTTATTTCTTGTTTGTAGTACATGTTCAAAGTCAAAGGGGCTTTGCTTCATGTACTCACTCAGAAACTGAGTCTGCAGAAGGTTTCATCTTGATATATGCTTCCACAGTCATTCCCAACACTTCAATGGGGAAGAAAGCACAGTGCAGTCACACTGATTTTAAAAGCTTCCTCTCTGAAATGAGTCTTATTACTGGTGTTTACATATTATTGGTCATAAACTAGTCACGTGACCATGTCTTTCTTACAGAATGCCAGAAAGTGCAATCCTACTATGTGCCTGGAAGTGAACAGCGGGAAATGCGCCCCTCTGTATAGGTGAGGTTACCCTATGGTAGCGATCCAAAAATCTTACTGGATGACAACCACAGAATTATTTCTCATTCACACTGTATGTCTATTATGGGTTGGCTGTACCTTTGCTTCATATACATCATCTTTGCTTTAGGACCCTTTCTGAAACATTGCTGATTGTCATAGCAGAGAAGAAAGAGCTTGGTGCTTAAAGCTTCTGCGGAGAGCAGTTCCTATGGCCAAGCCTGATGTCAGTGGGAGGGGCAGCTAGTATTCGCAAGTAGTAATACACTCTACCACACCCTCCCTGCAGAACACATTCCCCCATTCCTATAAGTCTCAGCTACCTAAACATTTTCCATTCCTTTAACATTTTTCTGCCTTTCCGTTTCCTTTTATCTTTAGTCAAAATGCCTCCTGGCAAACTCCTACTCATTCTTCGAGACCCACCCAGCTCAAATAATTGCTCCCTCTGAAGCTTTCTGTTACCCCATCTCCTACTCTCCCCTCAAATAGTTATTATCTCCTTTGGCTGTCACTACACTGGGTACTTACCTGAAGCAGAGAATATTTAATATGCTTTCTGGTAAATGTTTTACATCTATGACTCCAAATCCAGGACCTGTATCTTACTCATTTTTGTATCTCCAGTGCTTAATTCAGTGCCTGGCACTGGAAAGGATAAAAGGTGCTCAATAAAGGCTTGTTGATGGATTTTTTGAAAAATAGCCTTTTCTATAGTGGAATTAAGGGAGTGTTTTAATCGTCAAATACCTAGCAACAGTACCTTGTTTTAATACGTAAAAGTTGGACCGTGTCAAACTCCCTTGCTGAAACCTAAGCACATCCTATCAGATTTGGGATTAACACCCAAATTATTTATCTTGCCTGTAAAATTTCACATGATCTGGGCTGTCCTACTTGCCAGCCTGAAATAGCTAGTACTTCTCCCCTCACTTACTATTCCGCAGCCACACTGGCTCTGACTGTTATTAGTCAGGATAGCCTAGGTTATGCTACAGTGAAAAACAATTCCAAGTCTCAGTGACTCAAGACAAAAAAGTGTTATTTCTTGCTCCTGCTCCGTGTCCATCAGAGGTTGGTAGGGACTCTGATTAGTTTCCTTCCTCTAGGACCAAGCCTGGTGCATTGCCCACTTTCAAGAACATTACAGATATGGAGCCAGGTAGAGGGAAAGAGAGCTTTGAAGGGTCTTAGCCAGGTAGTAATTACTCACCCTTGCCAGCGAATGTCACCTGTCACTTCTCACAATTCATTGGCTAAAAGTCATCTCATGGCCCCACCCAGCCACAAGGAGACCAGGAAGTGCAATCCTATCTGCCTGGAAGGCAGAGAGCTGGACGTGTTTGGTGACCATCCCTAATTGCTCCCACAAAGAACTTCTTTAGTTCCTCAAACAAGACAAACTATTTCTTGCCTAAGAGCCTTTACATGAGCCCTCCCACTTCTTCCCTGTTCCTTGGTCAATTTCAGTTTCCTTTGGATGTTAGCTTAAATAACACTTGAAGAGGCTTTTCTTAATACTGCACCCTCCCCCCATCTCAATTAGATTCCCCTCTTATACTTTCTCATAAGTCCCTATGGGTTTTCTTTATAGCAGTTGGAATTTCAGGAGGGTGGTAAATAACACCCCTTTCTTTCCCACTTGAGTTCAGAACCAGCCGAAAGTTAGATACAGTAATCAGATGAATAAAACTCACAACGTCAACTTGATAGCTGATACAGGATAGATTGGAGGGCATGGCAGACATGAGACCATACTGGATTCCTAATGCTTCACCCTGAATTAAACTTACCCACTGGTCCCTGGCAAAGGTGGGCAGTTGCAAGCGTCTTCCAAATGGACAGTGAATGTGTACATCCTGTGGACAACTTGATTCTGAAAAGAGAGAGCAAATGACAGGTGGGCATGCTGGGTTTTTCTTTTGAACTCAGCAATCAGAACTCACTCCTCTTCCCAGGCGGAGTAAATAAGTGATGGGGAAAGTGGACAAGAGAGTTGTTCTAGCAAATATCCCCTCATGGTAACCTGAAGCCAGGGAAATGGAGATTTCCTCATCACAACAGAATGTATCTTAGTTCGTTATTCCATATTTCTTTGTGTTACTGTTTGTTTGTTTGTTTGTTTGTTTAAGTCTGTCTTGCCCACCAGAGGACGAGTGTCAAGAGGGCAGGATAAGCATATCTTTTTGTCTTCACTGTATCCATAGCATTAAGCACAGTGCTTGGTATATGGAGAGTGCTCAATAAATCTTTGTTATATATCAGAGCCCCTGTGGAAGTACTTCTCTTGGATCAACTCTCCAAAGAACTTGTTCTCATTTGTTTGCAACTGGTGTCCAATTTGGAGATGTTCCATTCTCTTTCTCACTTCCCTAATCCCTTTTTTTCAGGTCGTCAGCTTGGATATAGTCGTATGCATCTACATCACAAGTGGAGTAAGGAGGCAGAAATGAAAAACCACCCGGAAATGCAAGTAAGTGAGTTGAGTTGGTGGACAGTACGCATGGACTAGGTTTTTGTCAAGGAGGAATGTGGAATTGTTGTACATGTCATCATGCTTATGGCGATATCTTTCAGCACTCGGAATTTCCACGAAACTCATGTGGGATGGTAAAGTGGCAAGGGTCCTTAGAAGTCATCTTCCAAGGTCTGCCCTTTTCCCAATGAACAAATCTTTTTGGCAGTATTTTCACTACTTAAATACTTCTAGTGATATTCAGAGCTGTAATTCTAGTGACTGCTAGAATGGTAAGTGGAGAGGGGTAATTCTAGTGACTGATGCTGGTTGGACCACATGGGGAAGGAACGTTGTGGACATGAAACTGAGGAAAGTAATTCTGGCCAATCATAGAGATCTCAGAGAAGGTCGGCCAAGTGGTGAGAAGCCTGAAACTTCTCATGGAGAAGAAATGAAGGAACTGGGAATATTTACCCAGAGGGAACAAAATATTAGGTTGGTGCAAAAGTAATTGCGGTTTAAAAGGTTGGAAATAATTGCAAAAACCACAATTACTTTTGCACCAACCTATAAAAGACCATGGGAGCATATATAGCCGTCTCCACATAGTTGTACAACTGTCATGTGGAGGCGTTGACTTATTCTGCAGGTTTTGAGGTCAGAGCGAGGGTAACAATTAGAAGTTAGAGAGGAACACTGCTATATTTAAGAAAGAACTTTCTGGAGTTAGTTATTTATCAGTGGGGTAGTTACCTTCAAAGCAGCTTTGAAGTTCATCCACTCACTACATATGCATTGTCTGTGATACGCCAGAAGACACTGTGCTCAGTGAGTTACAAATAATTCCCAGTGAGCCCACAGCAACTTGTAATACTCGCCATTTATTTTCAAAGTTCATAAACGCCATCTTTAAATATTCTCTTTTAGAACTTGCCTGGGAGTGGTCATCAACATTAGTGGTTTCTCAATTCTAGAACTGACTTTTTTTTTTTTTTCAATTTTCAAAATTTGAAAAATCTGGGGTGATAGTTTCTCATCGCCAGTGTTACTTAGATGGACATTCTTCTATCAAAACAAAAAGTGTTTTCAGTATCCATAAATCAAAATTACCTGTTCTGGTGATCACTTAAGACTATATACTCCCTTACCATCTGTCACAGAAGAACTACGAAATATTCACTGAATTCCCTTTTCCTTTCCCTCCTGTGCATACAGCTAAACTACATTTCCTGACCTCCTTTGTAATTAGGTGTGGCCACTTTGCTGAGTTTTAGCCAACCCAAAGGGGATGAATGCAATGTGTGCTACTCACAGGCCTGATTCCTAAAACCATCTTTCCCCATCTCCTGGTTAAATGTAAGGGACATTTAGAGAAGGGCAGAGCCACATGTGGAAGGAGCCTGGATCTCTGAATGACCACGTGGAAGACTGCCCACTGACCAGGAATATTGGCATTGGGCTTTGAATGAGAAATCACTTTTGTTGCGTTGAGCCACCAAGATTGTGGAGTAAATATGTTAAAGCTACTAGTGTCTTCTTATTCCAGCCGGTGCTATAAGATACCTTCAGTGAGAGAATAACTGTGGAACTGAAGTTAGGGATTTTGTTCTTTCCTTTCGTGTTTGAAGAGAATTAGTGGAGGAGGCAGAAGTAAAGGACACAGCACTTAATCATAAACTGGTACTTTCTATTGGTAATGTTTTCTTCCCATCTAGTGCCATTTCTTAAATCCTTTTTTATATTTAATCTTTTAGTGGATATTTATTGAGAAATGCCAGGTACTTTTGGGATTTCAGAAGAAATATAGGTAGCACATATTGTTAAATATGTTATCAATTTATTCAACAATTTTTGAGCATTTGCTATGGGCCAGCTAGTGGTAAACATTGGTGAACAAAAGCTACAGTACCTGCTGACAAGTTGGGTTAGAGCAAAGAAAATAGGTAATAAAGAAGCAAGACTAGTAGGGTATGACAATGCTTTGGGAAAGAGGTAGAGGGTGTTCTAGGGGTACCGGAAAGAGACATCTGACAAGGGTAGCAATCAGAATTGTCCTCTGAGGAGGTGATGAGCAAATCGAGATCTCAAAGATGAGTAGGAGTAGCCAGAAGAAGAGACAGTGAAGAGAGAGTGTTCTAGAAAGGGGACCTGCATGTACGAAGGTCTAAATATGGAGCATGAATATGGAGCATGTTTGGAGGGGTCGAATGGTAAGCTAGAAAGGAAGAATGGAGAGGATGAGCATGAGAGGAAGAGCTTACCATGTATGTATGCACATACATCACAAGTACATACAGAAGGTCTTGTATTATAATATGTATATGTATTTACTTAGGAGAAAATATCAAGATGTCAACAGTTGTGACATTTGGGTAATTTCCATTTTCCTCCGTATGCTTCTCTGTTTGTTTTAAAAGTTTCCACAATAAACATGTATTGCACTTAAGCACACTTTAAACATGTGATGAAAAAAATCAAAATAAATATTTTTCCTTATTGTAACTGCACCTGCTTTCCCTCATTGGATCCTCACAGCAGTCTCCGGAGCAAACTGAGGTCTAGAGCTGATAAGGTCCCATTTGGTCTACTTTCTCTCCATTGCGCCAGCCTTCCCTGCAGTTTTCTAAGGAGTGAGGATGGCTTTTCTTGGAACTAGCGACTTTAGTGCTGTGTTACACGTTCACGTGTATGTAGTTTGCGACTTGGAGAAATTGGGTCAATGTTCTCATGATCCTAACCTACCTAAGAGGCTTCCCACATACAAAGGATGGCCCTCAACGTACTGGACGGTCATTAGACTTCTCTTTTCTGTGATGCTATCATGTGCTTTGCCTGGTGATTTTGCAGTAGGGGAGAGGGCTACTGAGACTTTTTAAAAAGCTAGTTAGGGAGGATATTGCTTCCCCTTATTTGGTCAGCCTACATCTTGATTGACTAGCATGTTGGTACTTGGCCACATCAGCGATGATGAATATTTGTAGCAAACACCCAAACATTGGAAAGACTTGAAATACCGTATTGGCATTCTGTAAATTATGTTGTGGCAACAAACCACCCCCCAAATCTCAGAGGCTTAAAACAACATGAGTCTATTTCAAGTACATGTTCCATTCCCACCCTGATTTAGGCCTTAACTCTTTACTCTGGAACCGAGGCTGAAGAGCAGCCCCCATCTGAGATCCTGCTGGTGTGTGTCACAGGGAAGAGAGTGAGGCAACACCACAGGATAGCTTTGAAAGCTTTGGCCACATGTCACTTCCACTCACCTCTGAGTGCCCAAGTGTGTCACAGGGCAGCAAAAATTTTGACAAACACCTTAGCATTCTGAGTCTCAGTTTCTTTATCTGCAAAATAGAAATAGGTAAAATACACAATGGTATGGTCAAATCATGGAATATCATGTAGCCATTTAAAACAATGAGTTACTTGCTTTTAAAAAGATGAGTTGACTTGGAGACGTGTCCATGATACAGTGTTGCACGAAGAAAGCACATTGTAGAGTGATGTCTGTAGCATGGTCTTATTTTTGCATAAATTAAAGAAAAACCTTTATGTGAGTATATTTGTTTGTGTGAGAATATTAATAAAAACATCTAATGTTTAAAGAGTGCCTACATCATATTCCCAGCACTGTGCTTTTTAACATGCATTTGCTCATTTAATCCTTGGAAAACCCAGAGATAGGAGTAGAAAGTTATATACCAAATCGTCATTATCAGCTATTAATACCTTACGTGGCGGTGTGATTAGAAAGATTTTATTCACTTTGAAAAATATATGGTTTCTATAAATTTGTACTTACCACAATAGGTAGATTAATCAGCTTTTGCTGTGAAAGAAACCACAAAATCTGAGTGCTATACAATGTTATTTTATTTCCTGTTTATCAGTCTGCAGGTCAGCTGTGGTGGCATGCCTTCCTAAGACCCCGTTCAGTCTTCTTTCCTCTTCACTACATCTGCCTCCCCTGCAGTTTTCTAAGGAGTGTTGATGGCTTTTCTTGGAACTGCTTGCTTTAGTGCAGTGTTGCGTGTGCAGCCTGGAGCACTAGGGCCGAGGGTTAAATTCAGGTCTGCTCCATGTGTCTCCTTTTAGAACCCTTCCTAGAGGCAGAATCTACCAGGGAAATGTTTTTCTCATGGCAGAGGTTGTGGCGCATGGAAACACTTGGGGCTTTTTAAGGCCTCGGCTTGGGAACTGGTATGTTGTCATTTTTGCCCACATTCTATTAGCTGAAGCAAGTCACATGGCTTAGTTCAATATCAGTGAGCTGGGAAGTCATGTAAGTTATGGAGAGAGGGAGTAAATATTTCTGTATAGTAATCCACTGCAATAAGCGTTCATTGCTTTCTTAGTTAAAAAAATATATAACAATAAAGTGAGGAAACGAGAATATTTACCAGGGATACTTTAAATTGTGTTCAGTATATTCCAAAGTCACATTATGCATTTCTCTGAAATACAAACTCTATATTTACAATGATAACGAGCACAATGATATTAACATGGACATTTAATTAACCGGAGTACTCATTGCCTAATAGGGCCGGTAGGAGATTACAGTAGTTTGGCATATGCTGACTGTGGTGTGACATTCTAAACATAATCTAGAGACTGTTTAATGGCTTTCTGTATACATCACTGCTACTTGAGTGGCCATCTGCGATCCAAGGAACTTAAATCATGAAATCACAGACTCTCAGATGTGGAAACTTCTGGTGCCTATGGTAGGCAGGTGTCTCCTAAGTAGTTACATGGACAGCTCCTATTGCCAATTATAGTCATTCTTGATTGGATGCGTCTCATATTGCTGGAGAATGGGTATAGAAATCAAAATTCCTTCATTTATCCAATGGGGACATTAAGCGCCCCCAGCTGTCACTTACCCAAGTGATACAGTAAGTTAGTGGCCAGAGATGAGATGCAAACCAGATGTCTCGAGTGGGCCCAGGGCCCTTTACTTTGTTTCTCTGCATAACACAAATATCAAGCATATGGATCATTTGGGAGTATTCACTAGGCTGTGAAACTTCCATTGCTCTTTAAAAAACATATTAAGTCTCATTCTTCTACTGTTTCCTCTGACTTAGGAGAGCCCAAGCACTTCTTAGACCAACTACTTCTGAGTCCTGCAAAGAAACACCAAATGGCACAGATGCAGAAATAGAGAGTTGAATGTTAAATTCCTTAAAACACTGGCCAGGGAATCACACCTGCTTTAATTTCCTTTCTATTCTAGGTAATTTAGAAAATACCTGCTGATCCAACTCATGGGAATCCATTTGCAAAAAGAAAATGTTTTATTAAGGAATTTATTTGTTAGGATTAAGAGTCATGTTCATCAAATTTCAGTCATTTACCCATCACTTTTTCCATTTTCTATGTCCACTTATATCTCTAAAATCAATTTACTTAATATTTTTATTTAAATAGATTCACTTTTTAAAAATATAAAGATATTTTTATAGATGATATATTACTTTTATAAATGAATAACAACTATTACTTGCTGTAACTACTTAGACAACTGTAAAAGTAAATACATATCCATTAAAATAAATAGATTTGTCCATGTACCACTAAAAGTTGTTTCTTATTCTGCAAGTGGTAGGCATTTAAACTGATATAGTGGGAAAATATGGGCTTTGGAGTCAGGAAGGCTTGAGTTCAAATCTAAACTCATTCCCTTCCCAGTAGTGTGATTTGGGGCAATTTCATTAAATTGCTGAGTGTCAGTTTCTCATCCATAAAATGGAACGACAGCTATATCTCACTCTGTGTGTGTGTGTGTGTGTGTGTGTGTGTGTGTGTGTTCAAAAGCACCTAGTGTCATTCCTATTTCATAGTAGAAACACAACAAATTTAGTTCCCTTCTTCCTTTCCTCATTTTTTTCTTCAAAATGGCACTCAAGAACTCTATTGGTGGAGAGATGAATGATCTGCGGGCACTATTGGTTGTTCCCAGGATAACTGACTGGTAGATTGCCTGTCACGTGCTAGGAAATGTGCTAAGTGTTGTGACACGATGAAGACTGGGTATGTGAACTCAGAGTTGAAGACTTAGATTCCAGTTGCATCTCATCTCTTTAGGACAAGTCATTTAACATCTCTGAGCCTCAGTTTCCTTATCTGAAAATGAGTGTGGTGATTGCCATTTATGCCTATTTCAAAGAAGTTTTGTGAGGAATACCATATACAGCTAATGCCAAAGCCTTTGGTGAATGGATACAGGCAGTTCTGCTATAATATGCTACATACGTTCCAGAAACACTTTGTGTTCTGCAGAGTTGTACATTAAAAATAACAGGGCTTTTTGCAAAAATAGGGTTGGGGCAGATCATTGAAAACCTATACAATATTGTAACCACAATGCTAAGATAAAATTTTAAATATCCTAGTAAAAATAGTAGAGCTGAAAAGACCTGTTAAATTCTGAGTAAATAAATAAATACACACACACACATACATACCGTGTTTCCCCAAAAATAAGACCTAGCCAGACAATCAGCTCTAATGCGTCTTTTGGAGCAAAAATTTATATAGGACCCGGTCTTATTTTACTATAAGACCGTGTATAATATAATATGTAATATAATATAACATATGTAATATAATATAACATAATACCGGGTCTTATATTAATTTTTGCTCCAAAAGACGCATTAGAGCTGATTGTCCGGCTAGGTCTTATTTTCAGGGAAACACGGTACTACAGAAAATACAGGGCTTTATGTTAAAACTGGTGAAGGTGTTGTTGGAAGGCATAGGGCGGGGAGGAGACCACTAAGTCAAGGAGGTAAGGGTAAGTGCTCAAAGACAGGGACGCACCGGGCAGAAAGCTCTTTTGGGAAAGAGCATGTAGGCAAACAGCCCAGCAGGATGGAGGGTGAAAGGGGCTCCTGTCCGGTACCCCCGGTTCTGTATGCCTCTGTGGCTCCCGCACTCAACTGTGTTAGTGTAGTTCCTGCCCAGCTTCTGCTCCTCCGTGAAACAAAGAATTAACATCTTGGGAAAAATCCGTGAGAAATAAAGCAATCTGCATGTTATATTGTTCTCATCCCTCAAGTTACCAGTCTTGCCTTGTCTTACAGTAACATGTATCACAGTATCATGTATTATAGCAGAGCCGTCCACCTGTGCAGGTGGAGCGGAGGCTTGCAGGCTTCAGAAGCAGAGCAAGCAGAGACCCCCAGAGGTATTCATTCATTCATAGATGTGAGTCGCTCCCTCGGTGCCTTCTTCCCTCACTTCCCAGTCTGACTGGCCTACTTCCCCTCCTCCTCTTGGTTACAGGGTTTCTCTTCCTCACTAGCTTGTGAGCTCCTCGCGATACCGCTCTGTCATATTCATTTATACGCTCTGAGGGTCCCTACAGGGCCCTTGGAGCACATGGTTTCATGACAGTTGAACCTGTTTATAGGCAGGGAGGGCCCTGGATCCACTGAGGGGGTTCCCGGGCTCACCTGAGGGCATCAGAACCACTGGATTGCCTTCAGACGAGGACGAAGGCACTCAGTCCCCCAGGACAGGGACAATGTCTCATTCAGCTCTGTGGTGCTCCCAAGTGAGATGGGGCCTCCTCGGTGGGTCCCAACCCTACCTTAACCGTGAGAAGGTCGTGAGAGGGCTAGTAGCATTTCTTCCTCAACACCCTCCTTCCCTCCTTTCTTCTCACCCTCTCTTCTTTTCTTCCTCTCTCCCTCCCTCCTTCCCTCCCTCCTTTTCTTTCTTTCAACAAATATTTACTGAATCCCTGGTCCATGCCAGGCACTACACAAGGTCTTGGGGATGAAGTGGCGGGCAACAAGACATCTGCCCTCATGGTGTTTCAGTGTTCCCTAGAGATTAAATGCTTAACCTCTGGAGCCAGATAACCCGGAGCTGATAGCTGGCTCTGCCCTTTACTTGCTATATGAACTTGACCAAATTCCTCATTAAATGGAGATCCATTTCCTCATCTGTGAAACGAGGCTCCTGATAGAACCTATTTCAGAGGGTGCTGGTGAATATTCAATTAGTTGATATGTAAAGTACTTAAAAATAGTATCTGACCCAGTAAATGCCCAATAAATATTCATGATAATTACGAGTATTATGCTTTCTGTATATACATAATAAATAAACTGATATAAAAATCACAATATGCAATAAGTGTTATGAATGAAAAAAACTGGGTGGGAACTCTGTTTTCCCTGTGGTGTAGCTAGTACACTATGTAAATATTATCTGATGAAAATAGGGAAATGGTTGAGCCGACAGACCTAGAAGATCTCTATTTCCTTCTGGTTTTGAAAAAGCACAGCAGTGGGGCCCTTCTTACAGACGATGATGAGAAAGGGGCCTTCTGAAGAGGGACTACAATAGAAGGGTATAAATGTAGTCCCGGAGAGGGGGTGGCGGTGTGAGAGGGGCGTTCCAGGCAGGGGAAAGGCAGGAAAGAGCCATCGTCAATGATCAGGGCCTGAGGACTTGCCCCTCTGGGCTCTGAACTTGGCTAATTTTGTTACAAGACCCTATGTTCCTAGATGGTCAGTGAAAGCGTCACTATATGGGGAGCCCTCAGCTCTGGCTTTCAAGCACTGGAGACTGGATACTGGCACCAGCCATATGCTGGATTCTAGAGCTCTTCGTCTTTCTAGGCTATTATGGTGAACCCCTCTATACCGCTGTGTCTGCTGGGCCATTGTTTTAATTCTTGTGTTCCACTTGAGCAAATTAAACAAAGGTAACTTGATGAACATGCATTTCTAGGTACCATGGTCTAAATGCACTCCCAATCCCTAAGTTTTAATCAGTGTATGTTACCAGCCACATACCGTTTGGGTAACCTGGGTCACGGCTGTGTATCTCCTTAGTGTATTCACTCATGAATACTCACTCAAAGAATACCAATTGAGCAAGAAGTATGTGCCAGCATGACAGGGTAGAAAGGTCACGTGGGGCCTCAGCTTCTGTGCCGAAAGCATGAAGGCTTACGTCTGGTCTCTGGTTATCAACTGCAGTGTCAAATCCCAATCCCTAGTGTATTAAACAAATTCGGATTCAAGGTGATTCCTCCCTCTCTGGTACTGAAAAGCTTTCTGAAGTGGGTGAGAAAACAGTAGAGACAGCTGGGTGCTGGGAATTTTATTATTATTACCCAGAACTTAATTTTTCTCTGCCGAGATTCTTAGGTATGTGACCTCACTTGCCACAAGGTCTCACCGGAAAGGGTTGAGCAGTACTGAAGTGGATGCTCTCCCAGACCCTTTCAGCTTCTGAGTCCTGGGATCACTTTGCTTTTGCGTTGCTTTTTTTTTTTTTTTTTTTTTGGTTTCTTTTCATTTAACACCATTTCATGTGCATGTTTCCAAGAATCCACATAGTTCTCCCCTTGTTGGTCTCAGGGATTAGGCTTTAGTTTTGCTTAGCGGTTTCCCAGTTGATCCCTCCCTCTTGATCCACTCTACTTTACAGACCTTTTTAGAGCCTGCATTCAATGAATACTAATTAGTGTGAGAGAGTGTGTGTGTGCGTTTGTGTGTGTGTGCGTTTGTGTGTGTGTGTGTGTGTGTGTGTGTGTGTGTGTGTGGAACTTCTCACACTCACTCTCTTTATCTCTAGTACCAGTAGGGACTCAGCAACTATTGGACAAATTAGTGAATTCGTAATGATTATCAAGAACCTCACCAAACACATACTACCGTGTTTCCCCAAAAATAAGACCTAGCTGGACCATCAGCTCTAATGCGTCTTTTGGAGCAAAAATTAATATAAGACCCGGTCTTATTTTAATATAATATAAGACCCGGTTTTATATAATATAATATCATATAATATAATTAATATAATATAATACCGGATCTTATATAAGACCGGGTCTTATATAATATAATATGAGACCGGATCTTATATAATATAAGACCCGGTCTTATATTAATTTTTCCTCCAAAAGACACACTAGGACTGATGGTCTGCAGGGTCTTATTTTCGGGGAAACACGTATATTATAACCTTTGGATTATTTGCCTTCTTTTGTGAGGGTATTAATTCTTATGAGGGAATTGCTAGATCCAAAGTTATAAGCAGGTTTTGAGCTTTTATTACCAACTGCCAGATTGCTGTAGTGCTTTTGTTTTATGTAAGCGGTAGTATTGCTGGTAACACTTGTAATTATTTATAACATTATCTTAAATAATTAATCGAATCAAAGAGTACTTCCTCTCCTTTTTTTTTTTCCTGGGTATCCAAATCTTTCGCATCCCAAACTCTAGGAGTTTCCCTACAGCCACTCAGATTGGTGCTGTGTGCTCTGAATTTAATAAGAGAAACAGAAGTGGGCAGCTCCAGTGCTCGGTCCCAGCACCATTTGTGTCTCCTTGGACACTCCACCGTTTCGCCAGTTCAACACCAGCCTGGTTTGTGGTTTTCTGTGATGGAAATGATGATAAAGGTAAAGAGAACCATGACAACTCTGTGAGGATATTAACCCCATTTTATAGGTAAGGAAACTAAGGCTCAGAGAGGTGACACAGCTTGCCTTCAGTCACACAGCTGGGAATTAGCAAAGACAGGATTTACGTTGGGTGCCAACTGATTCGAAGCCAGTCTCCTTCCACTAAACTACACTATACCACTTCTCAAGTGGAGGTGCAGGGTGAGGAGCTCTGTGGGAGCAGCAGGTCTGTCAAGTTCTGCAGGGTTGAGCTGTTTATCATTGCAGAGGACACTCATCACTGTGCTAATTACATTAATTGCTGCCCACTCTGTGGCTAAGTGGGTGGCTTAACAATACCTAGCAACCTGGTAATGATGCCTGGGCCTGCCTTTCTGCGTACAAACATCTGACTGCTTTTTTTATTTACATCTCCTTCCCATGGTGGCCAAAGATCATAATTATAGGCTCTATTGGTTGGAAGTTAGTGACTACCTGTCTTGTAGGGGAAAGGTTAAGACTCTAAACTTTGCCCTCCATCAGCATCAACTTTATACAAGGCATCTTTTATAATCCTCGTGATCTCTCAGAAGTCAGTATGATATTATCCCCCAGCCGTCTGCTTGGGGTCACAAAGCTAGGACACAATGGTATAGGCTTAGACGTCAGGCTGTCTGAGGATAAATTTTGTCTCTGCACATTTACCTACACCATTACCACTGTCAACAGGAGATCTTTTCCTCCTGTTGATGCCTGCTTGGCATCAAAAAACACACCAGTGGGGCCGAATCTGTATTTCCAGATAAGTAAGGCCTTGGGAATCGATGTTTGGAGGGGATCTCTAGTGCTGAGGGATAAATATTTGACACTTCAACCTTCCAGCTCCCACCCTTCCCCTGAGCTTCTCAAGGAAACATTAACAGAATGAATGTTTCAGTTGACTTTTGAAGAAGTAATTTGAAGAGTACAGTTTTGTACTTACTGGGAATGGAAGGATGGCTTTGGTGATTCATCATAATTGGGGAAATGACTTACCTTCCCCGGAGACGCAGATAACAGAGGCTAATTTAGGAAGCAATTGACTTTGGAATGTTGTGTATGTGTGCATTCTATGGGTGTGTCCATATATCTGTGTGTATGTATATATGTCAATAAATGTGTGTGTGTTCTCAGAACGTCTGCAAGTATTGGTGGATTTGGGTGACTTATTTCCTTTCTTACCCATCTTCTCTCTGTAAATGGGGTTTACAAGTATATTTTACTAAAGTTCAAAACAACTACATTGTATGATGACACAAGAGCAGTGGTTAAGATATTTGGAGCTAGACCCGGGTTTGATCTGGGCTCTGCCACTTACCAGCTGTTGTGACTCGGGCAAGTTACTTAACCTCTCTAGGCATCAGTTTTCTCATTTCTAAAAATAGGGATAATAACTGTTCTGACCTCATGGGATTGTTGTTAAGTCAGGGAAGCTTCTGAGGGCAGGGACTGTGTCTATACACTATTCTGTAGCCGGCCAGAATGAGGTTTCGAAAGAACAGGCTTTGGATTTAGATAATCCCTTGACTGGGATTCCAGCACTCCCATGTTGGCTGTGTGACCTTGGAGAAATTGCTTAACTTTTCTGGGCTTCAGATGTCTCATCTATAAAATAGAGACTCATTGTTCCTACCTCAAATGATGATGAGATGGGACACCCAAGGATCTAGTCCAGCCATTAACACACAGGAGCTATCCATTTCCCTTTCTCCCATCCCAGAGTCTTCCATGCAATAATTGATGGTTGAGTTCTTGTTTGATATGTAAAACAGTCTTTTCTCTCAAACTCCACTTTTATTTTCTCCTCCCCACCCTTTTTCTTTTTCTTTGTTTCCCTCCACTTCCCTTCCCTTCTTTTTCTTTCTCTTTTTTGGTCAGCTTTGATCTACTGTGACCCAACCCCTGCCTTTAGGATCATCTGTCCCCTGGACTGTGGCAACAGCCTCCACCCTGGCTCTCTGTTTCATTGCCCACATGTGCTATCCTTCCATCACCTGAACCAGAACTTACTACTCCTCCCTCCGGTGGAGTCTCATCACACTCAGAACCGTGACCTGCAAGGCTCTATGAGAACTGTTTTCTGGCAGACTCTCTGACCTGCCAGTGATTGGAACTTTTCAAGCACGTTCTAGCTCTGGGCCTTATATACTTGCAGTTCCCTTTCCCTCCAAATAGTCTCACTTCCTCAGGCCTCTGCCTACAAGTCACCTTATCAGACAGGCCTTCCTTGATGACCTTACATAAAATAGCATCCCAGGCACTCTCAGCCCTCCATTTTATTTTTCTTCTCACTTATCACTGACATATTGTATATTGATTCATTTCCATTTTACTGTCTCTCTCTATCCCCAGTAGAACGTGCTTTCTGTAAAAGCAGACTTTGTTTTATTTTCTGCTGTGTCCCCAGAGCTTGGCACCCAGTTGGTACTCCATAAATACTAGCTGAATACATGACTGTGTGTGACCTCTCTGTGAAATGGCAGAGAAGAGCCTACATAGTTGATCCAGATTCCAGGCCTGGAGAGCTCACTGACCAGCATTTATCTCACCCAAAGCAAGGTGAGGAGTGGTGAGGAGGAGACTTTGGTGGTCATTTAGGGTCACTCCCTTCACACACATGCCTTCGGGACCAACGCTGTTTCATCTGTGGCAGTGACGTGCCCGCTTTCATGGTTGAGCTTTGTACCATAGTTGCAATGTTGTCTAGAATTACCATGGCAGCTTTACCGTGTGATTAACTGTGCTCATGCAGATGCTATCGATCACAGATGAAGATCACTCAAGGTTTAAATTTAGCACGACCGCAACAAATCGAAAGTTGGAGGTGTGATATCTAATTGTTTCCAGACAATGAAAACAAAAGCACAAAGTCTTCTAGCTCCAAATCACTCTTCCCTACCGGCTCTCTCCCTCCCCTTCATCCTCCCTGTCCTGACTCTGTTCCTGTCCTAAAGCTGGTAGCTTAGTGAAGGGAAACAGAACTTTGAGAGTCCAGAGTTCCAATCCCAACACCGCCACTTATTCGTAGTGAGATCTCAGGCAGGTTACCTCATCCCCCGGAGCCTTGGTTTCCTCTTCTCTAAAATGGGCCTTGAGAATGGGTACTCAGTACTATGTGTTGGGTGAGAAATGACTAAATGAGACCCCAGAGGTAGAGCAGCTAGCCCACTGTGGGCATGCAGTGGATACTGGTATCTTTGATGCTAACTGACATGTATGGCTGTGGTGTTTTGATAACCTTTCTTTGGCTTTGGCCCACCTTTAGGATAGACAGCCCAGCCAAAAATGGAGACAGGGCCTTTGAGAATCAGTACCTCAGATGCTTTCATGGAGGTCCTACTGCACAGCGAGACTGAAGATTCTGGGGCCGGTGGGTGGGCAGGACATCACAGCAGTGAGAGGCAGGCACAGTTCCTGCTCGTATTAGTTTCCTAGGGCTGCTGGAACCAATGCTACAACCTCGGTGGCTCCAAGCAATGGAAATTTATTCTCGCACAGTTCTGGAGGTCAACAATCCAAAATCAAAGTGTCAGCAGGGCCATACTCCCTCTGAAGTCTCCAAGGGAGAATCCATTCTCTGCCTCTTCTAGCTTCCGGGGACTCCTGGTGTTTCTTGGCTTGCGGCAGCCTCATGTCAATCTCTGCCTCCATCTTCACCTGGCCTTCCTCTCTGGGCATCTCTTTCTCAAATCTCCCTCTCCTTTCTATTATAAGGACACTAGTCATTGCATTTAGGGTGGGCCTTAAAACCAACATGATCTCATCTTGAGATCCTTAACCTAATTCGA
This sequence comes from Rhinolophus ferrumequinum, assembly GCF_004115265.2. NCBI lineage: Eukaryota > Metazoa > Chordata > Mammalia > Chiroptera > Rhinolophidae > Rhinolophus > Rhinolophus ferrumequinum. The sequence continues at coordinate 42,566,346 of NC_046292.1, forward strand.
TCTGCAAAGACTCTATTTCCAAATTGGGTCACATTTCCAAGTACTGAAGATTGGGCATATCTTTTGGGGGGGCACAAGTCAACCCACTATAGTACCTTCCAGGAATTTCAGATTAGGCAAAGGGACAAAGCACATACAGCTGATCAACCAGAGTTTCAAGTAAAGAGTCAAATAAACCTTCCTGGAAAGGTGGGTAGGGAATTGATTCATTCATTCACTGCTCCAGAAACATTCACTGAGCCCCTGCTGAGCTAAGTGCTGGGAAGTAGAAATGACAAGGCACAATCCCTGCTTTCAGGGAGTTCACAGGCTGGTGGAAGGGGACAGAGAAACAGGCATTTCCAACTCAGCGTGGTAGAGCTGTGGTAGAGGTAGGCCCCAGTGCTGTGGGGGCTTAGCAGATCTGGGTTACAACCCTGGAGAGGTGGTCACAGAAGGCTTCCTGGAGGAAGAATTGTCTTGAGACCTGAAGGACGAGGGAGTAGGAGCCAGTCATGCCCAAAGGGAGCAGAGTTCTCGGAAGAAGGAACAGAGGAAAGAAAGCCTGGCCTCTGTGAGTCGTGCATAAAGTAGGGGGCAGTGGGCTAGAGAGGCAGGCAAGGGGTCAGATTGTATAGGGTGCTGGAAGCCCAGAGAACAGTGGAGAGCCACAAAAATATTTTAGGGAAAGGAGTGACATGACCAGATATATTAAAAATAAAAGTTAGAGAAAACCTTTCCTGAAAAGGGATTTTCCAGTAGACTTAAAAATTGTTATTATTTTTTTAAAAAAGTATAACATATACACAGAAAAGGACACAAATCATAAGAGTGCGGCTTGATAAATAAGTGGCTAGCCATGAGAGTACACCACTTAGGTTGTTTGGGTATGGATTGTCAGAGTGGAGGCAGAATAGAGGAGAGTTCAAGATGGGCCAATGACTCAAAATTCCTCTTCTTTGTCCTATGGAAAAACGATCCTCCATAACAGGAAGAACCTGGAATCTGGAGTAGGAGGACACAGTTTTGAGCCCCACATCTGGTATTTCCCTACTGTGTGATCTCAGGCAAATGGCTACACATATCTTATCCTCCGTCTTACCTTCTGTAGAACGGGCTAATAATATCTGCCTTACCGAGATGGTGTGAAGGTGAAATAAGACAAAGGTGGGGAAAGCTCCCTGAGCTGTGCAAAGTAGTTGCTAATATGATTCTCACGTTCTAATCTGTTTCAGATCTGGACTGTTTCACTTTACCTTCTTCCTTCTCCACCTGACCATTTTTCAGATAAGTGAGGAGGGGAGAATGGTGAGAGTTTCTCTTTTTGCAGCACTTTTTTGTTTGTTTGTTTCTCATTCCAAAATACCTATATTAGATCTGGAGTGTCGCTCCTGTACCCTTCTTTGACCCTGCCCTTCCTGCGCACTAATGGCTGTCTCACTCGTCCATGCTCAAAGGGGCAGAAGAAGAAGGGCAGGTAGTTAGGGCCATGGAAAGAAGTTTGAGGGTAAAAATCAATGTGATTCTTCTTTCTTAGTCTTTACCTAGGACCTGCTTTCCCCCTGCTCTGCACAGGGCATTTGGGATTGTGGGTGGGTGGTAGGGGGAGACACGGAGAGAAACATGGCATTCCCACTCAGATAGTCTGCTCGCTCATTTATTGAAGCAAAATGAAAACAGATCCATGACAGAGCAAAGCAACTAAGGTCATAATCTTACTGTTAAGAGGCAAGAAGCCCTAATGAAGTTGAGAAACAGAAGAGACCATTTCATTGGGTAAAACCCTATAAAGAAGGTGAGCTCAGCACTAGACTTGACCTCTTTCTTTCCATTTCAGACTCTTGGCATTTTTGCAATAATTATCTTTAAGCATCTACAGCTTATCAGACCATTCTTTTATATCCATGGTCTTATATTGTCTTGTATACATGTCTTATAACCTTGCAACAAGATCAAAAGCTAAATACCTGTAGTAATTGCCATTTTTCAGATGAGAGGACTGACATTTCCAGTGACTAGCTCCAGGTCATAACCATTATTAAAAGAAGGAAAAAGCCTTGAACGGAGGGTCATCCAGTTCCTACTCTTTCCGCTCTGCTCTACTGTTTCATTGAATATATGTGGAAGGGAGCCATACATTTTATCAAGCTGCATCGCATTGCATGCATTTTTGGTATTTGTGTGCACATGTCAACAGGCATGTTGATATGCCTGCTGGGTGAGTTGTAACGATTGAGTTTTGAGTGGCTAAATGCGTTTTTTGCTGGCCAGGTCTGGCTCAAGGAGAACAGGAAAGGAAGCACGCAAGCCCACTGTGTGGGAGGCCAGCCACACCGCGTGAGGGCTGGTCCTTGAACAAACAATTGGGAAATGGCTCTGTCTAGCCCTGGTGGAACTTTACTTTGCTGGGGGGGGGGCCTGTTTTTTTCCATGACAATTCTATTTCGAGCACAATTAATTCCCCATTCTTTTTTTTTTTTTTAAAAGGAACTAATATTTGTTTAGCATCCACTATGTTCCAGGCATGGTGCTCCGTACTTAATATCTATGACATCATTTCATTCCCACAAACCCTGCCAAGGGGGCACCATTAGTGTCACTGTTCAGCCCAGGAGGCAGAGTCAGGAAAGTGGGGCCATTTGCTAAGATCACTCAGCTGCTGCCCAGAGCTGTCCAAACAACAGGCCACACTGGCATTTTAAAGTTATTGGTAGGACATTTTATTGTTTAATAAAGTTGTAAATAATCTCTAATTCAAGAACCAGGATGCTGCCATACTGACTTTGTCCCTCTGCTCTGATAGTCAACGAAATGCGTTTTCTTTTCGTTATTGAATAGCTGAGCTGCTTTGTCCCAGAAATAAAAATCTTCACTCCAGCCCACTTGACTGAGATGTCGGGAAACTACAACATAGCCAGCCTCACTCATTGGCCCTTTTTCTTCTTTTCATCCCGAGGCACGTGGTCTTCTGGAAAGACCTTCCCCAACTCTCCCCATAGCATGTGGCTGCTGAGGTGGCCCCAGCCATGACAGGGAAGGCAGAGACTGTGGCCTGCTTGAGCCTGTGGTCCGAGAGACCTGGTGTGCATGAAGTCCAGAGGGAACGCTGAGATTTGAGTGGGCTCAATGGTCTCCCAAAGACCCCTGGTCCCTCTCACCCAGTGCCACCATAGAAAGTAGATGATGTCCTCAGTGTCATTGGAGAATATTTGGCCTGTGAGACAAGTTTTTGGGCCACCATCCCCCTTTAAGAGAAGATGAAAAATTTGAATACCTGAATGGTCCTAAGTTGAGCACTGGGCAGACAGATGGACCCAACCTTCTAGAAGGGGAATGAATAATAAAGATGAAGGTCTTTGCAACCTGAGTGCCTGTCTTTTCAATCTCTTTTAAGGTTCTTTTTAGGGAGTAGTGGGGAGAGAGACTGGGGGAGAATGAGCTCTTAGCAGGCACTGTGGTGGCAAAAGCCTGAGACTCTGGTTGTGTGACCTTGGGTATACTCAACTTCACCTCTCTGAGCCCCAATTTTCTCTCCTGCCATTTGGCAATGGTAATGCTCTCCCTTCCCTGCTCCTGGCCCCAGATGACGGCTGTGAAAATTAAATCAGAATATGTTTATGCTTTAGGAGCAGAGTCCTGACACAAAGAAGGTGCTTATCCAAAAGTCCGAAGTCTTGTGTTGTACTTTAGACTCTGCTCTGAACTGTGTATGTAGCTCCTTTCTCCTGGTCTCTCTTTCTGTAAAATGAGGGAATTAGAGTAGGATTTTTTTTTTCCTCTGTGGTCCCTTTTGACTCTAAGTGGATGACTGAAAGCAACTTTTAAGAGATGAATAGATCTAGTCATATTTAGCTATTTAGCCACTCAACAAATATTTAATAAGGACCTACTATGTGTCAGGCACAGCACTAGGTGGTGAGTGTGGAATGACAAAACAGATGTAGCCCCTGCCCTCATGAAACTTCTAGTCTAATATAGATGATTTGGGGGGAACTTGCTCAACTCAGATAGTTGAAGAAGTGCCAAGGTTCCAAGGGAACACTTAGATGAAAGAGCTCTGCCATAGATGGGCAAATACTGCACAAATGAATCAGTGCAAGGACCTTAAGGAAGCTCTTGGGGTGACCCTAGAGTTGGGAGCAGTTCCTAGGAATCAGGAAAGGTTGAGGGAGCGCTGGCTAAGGGTGTATGTAATTGCTAAAGAGTTTGTTTATTGAGACACCTGAGAATGCTAGGATCTGCGCCTACCTGCCCGGTTCTCAAGGGGGCCATTTACTGGGAACAAGGACAGCTTCCCATGCCCTCTCTTTTCCCTGGAGGTAGAGCCAGTGCAGATGCTAGAACCCAAGGGGAGAAGAGAAGAGTGGCCAGAGAAAAATGCCACTGTTAGCATGACACTGGGGCCAAGCCCAGAGGACGCCGGGAGGTTGGGGAGTCTCCATCTGTATCCTCTCGAGGGAGAACTGGGACCATGTTGGGGAGTAAGGCCATCTGAGAGTTGGCCTTGGTCAGAAGGCTGCCTGGGGAGGTGGAAAGACTCTGGGCTTAGGAGTTAGACTGGCTTGAGTTTGAAGGCTGTGGAATCTGGGACAAATCACTCAATCTCTCTGGACCAGCTTTCTCTTCTGTTAAAAAGACATCACAATGTTGGCCTCTCTAAGATGTCATGAGGTCTCAGGTGCCTAAAATCCATACCTGGGACCTAACTATACATTTGATGATTGATATTTATAATTATGACATCAGGACCCAGGCCCTGTTCTGTGTAATACTGAAAGACAGTGCTAGGAACAACTTTGATGAGAAAATGTACAAGGAGGTTGTATTATCTTTAATATAAGTAAAATAGTGAAACAAGATTTAGTGGATTTAGAGGTATTTAGCTGTCGCTTAACTCACCCACTCTCAGCTGTCTGACCTTAGATAGGCATTTTTGCCCTCTTTGAGACTTGGTTTTCTCCTCTATTAAATGGGGATAGTTTTCATGCTCAAGCTCTTCTCATTCATCCATTAAACATTTATTGAATGCCTGCTATGAGCCCTGCTATGCTTGGTGTTGAGGACACAGGAACAGAACACAGTCTCTGTCCCTAAGGAACTTACTATCTAGTGGGACAGACCATTGAACAGATACAATAGAGTGTAGACAGGTCTAGCCCTGTCTGGGTGGACAAGGAAGGCTTCCTGGAGGAGACGACATCTAAAGCTGAGAGCTGAAAGATGAATAGTATTTAACCAAGTAAAATATAGGAAAGGAAGTAAGGGGCTGGGGAGGGCATTCCAGGAAGAAGGAATTGCATGTGCCAAGGCCAGGAGATAAGTGAACACAGCAGATGGGATAATGTGGCTAGCTGAATATGCCTTTCCGCAGTGTGGACTTTGCATAAAGGCAGTGTGAGACTTTCAGCAAGGGAGTTGGAGTAACATCATCACATTTGCATTTTACAAAGAACACTCAGGGTTATATGTACATCATTCAAGTTATATTGTGGAGAGCCCTTGGGATAAGTTGTTTCCTCTTCCGCTTCCTCCCTCTTTCCCTGCCCATATTCGATGTCACACATAAGATGAAATAACCCACGTGATCATGCCTGGTGTGGTGTCTAGCACATAGTAGGTGTCCAACTAGCATATATCATCCCCCACTTTAAAATGTAGTCCTTGAAAGAGAAATCCCCTGGCATGAAGTGCAAGTTGGGGCAAAAATGCTGAGGGCGTGGCTGTTTGTATTATCTGGCTGCTGGTCGGTATAGCTGACAGGATTTCAGTCAAAGGAAGTTCCCCAGACAGTTCAGTCTCAATCAGTCCTCTGGGGTTTCAGGGAGGGCAGGTGAAGGTCATAATATCTCCCCTATTTCAAGAGGTCATTCCTCCCAGGGTCTTGGCCTTGAAAATTTACTAGACATGGACAATCCTGATCCTGTTCATTTGTCCAAGTAAGCTTTCTTATCTATAAAGTGGGCATGAAGTTATCTGCACTGCCAACCACGTGGGGGGTTGTCATGAGGATTAGAAGAAGTGTGAACCACAACAGAATAATACGGTAGATTCCATTCTTTAATGCAGGTATTATCATTCTCTCTCTTTTACAAATAAGAAACCGAAGTTCAGAGAAATTCTATGAATCATGAGGGGCACAGATTAAGTGGCTGCAGCTAGAACCCTGGTCTTTTAACTCCTCCACCATGACCTTGAAACCACCAGCTGCTCCCTGAGCTCTTAGCATGATGCAGGCAGTCCATAAATGTGTGCAGAAAGGTAGAAGAAGGAAGAGACAGTGTTTGAAGTCTGAGACAGTCTTTCCTAGTGCCTCCTGACCCCATACTCAACCAACTTAGGGTCTTCTCCCAGATGCACTCCTGGAAATGGTTTCTCGCCCCATATTAAGATGACTTGTTACCTGTCTGACTCCTAATTAGGCTGGCACTGGTGAGGGCAGGGATGGTGTATGGGTCATCATGGTATCCCCAGGGCCTAGTACAGTGCCTGGCACTCAATAAATATTTGTGAATAAATCCCTTCTATTGCTTGCCTGGATTTTCTGCCTAAGTTCTCCTCTTGGCCGAGAGGTCTAAAGCAAAGGAGCTGGGCCTTCTATGAAAGTCTTCTGAAGGGCGTTGGGCTCTTGCTGATGGTGAGCCTGTGAGAGGTCAGTGTCCCAGCCCCAGGACAAGCTTGACAGTATCCTCCCACACTCCCTCACTGTTGGATGGACCCAGAGGACGGCCCACCCAGAGCACAGGGCCCACATGTCACATGAGGAAGCCTAAGGGTTTGCTGAATGGACCTGAGTGCGTGAGCCACTGCATGTGCTGGGTGGCTTGATTTGGCCCCACGTGGCTGATGCCTGGTGGACAAAATCACATGAGAACCAGAACAATCCTCAGGCACATTGAGCAACCAGCTTCCCTTCCTTGCCCCCGGCAGGAACTGGGCCAGGGAAAGTGAAGAAACCTGTTCAGGGCCTTGCCGGGGTGGGCGTGGGCAGGGCCCTGCCGGGAAGGGGGCGGCTGAACCAGTTTCCATTGCTCCCAGACCAGATGTAGCTTGGTGTGTTCGGTAGAGGGAGGAGAAGTGCGTGCCCTGGGCGCACCCCTCTCCTCCAGGACGACACAGGCTTTGGCAATGATAGGAATAGGGGCTCTCTGTCAGCGGTCACTGGTCACTGGGTGTGTGACTTCCGGTTGCTAAATCAGGCAAGCGGGTGGGGCAGTATTGAATTAGCTGACAGGTAGATTGGAAGAGGCTTTGGATATCTAGTGAGCAAGTGAAGGAAAATGAGGGAAGGGGTGATGCTCAGAAACAGCTGGGCAATCGCTCTGCTCTCCTGATGTTACAATGGAGCATGTTTGTGCCTTATCCCTGCACCTTCCCCGGACAGGGCTTTTGGGTGGAAAGAGCCTGAGACAGACTTGTTTGATCCCAGCTGTTCCACTTACAGGCTTTTGTGTTCTTGGGCAAGTGACTTGGCCTATCTGAGCCAAAGTTTACCCAATATGGGAATATCCACCTCAAAGCGTGGTGTGAGAAGTCTATGAAATGACATAGGAATAGTGCCTAGCACATAGTAGGTGCTCATAAAGCGGAGTCCCCTTTCCTTTCTTTGTTTAGGATCCAGCTCTCACGGCTGGCCCAGAAGTAAAGCCCCACAAGTGACCGTGAGACTTCAGGAGGCCACCATTTGCTCTTCTGTTTGTCAAACTACCATGTTTCTCCGAAAATAAGACCTAGCTGGACGATCAGCTCTAATGTGTCTTTTGGAGCAAAAATTAATATAAGACCCGGTCTTATTTTTCTTTAATATAAGACCGGGTCTTATATAATAATAATATAAAACCAGGTATAATATAATATATTATAACAATATAAATATAATACAATATAATATAATATATAATATAATTAATATAATACCGAGTCTTACATTAGTTTTTGCTCCAAAAGATGCATTAGAGCTGATTGTCCTGCTAGGTCTTTTTTTCGGGGAAACACGTCTTTGGGTCATGTTCCTGTGATCCTAGAAGGGCATTTCAATACATTCTTTCATTCAGGTATTTTATTTATTCAGATTTCTATCAGGCAGAGGCCTCCACTTACTGCCTCCCCCAGTTACTTTCCGGCCTGCCAGCATTTAGTCCATACAAGGCAAGCTCTACCGGCTGCTTTTTGTGTAAATAAAGCCCACGGCCTTCCGCCTGCAAGTCGCCGCGGGTCCCGCCTGCCTAACCGGCCCTTGGGGGAGGAGGGAACCGGTGCCACCGCAGCCCTGCAGGCTTCAGGAGTCTGGGAGCCAGCCACACCCAGCTCTCCCGCAGGTGTGGGGATCTGGGGCCAAAAAAGGGTGTAGAGAGAGGAAATCCGGGCTTACACCGTTAGTGTTCCCACCCATTAGCACCTTCATCCATTGACCACCCAGCACCTGGCAGACTCGTCATCCCAAATCCTCCCAGCAAGGCTGCAAGGAGTATTCTCCCCATTTCACAGACAGGGCACTGAGGCTCGCCAAATTTAAATCGCTTGACCAAGGTCCCATGGGCAAAAAACCCCACAAACAACAACAGAAACAACAAAAACAAAAAACGCAGAATGAGAAATTCTAACCGAGTATATTGGTTGCAAAACCCAGTCTTTCCCCACCTATCTTGCCATCAGTGAGATTGTAAAGGTCTTAACCGGAAGAATAAAGTGAAAAATAACCAGGACGAGTCAGAGTAACAGAGCAGTGGGAAAAGCAGAGGCCTTCCAGAGCTTCCTTCGGTGTCTCAAACGGGACGACTTAAACCACAATTTAAACCACAGATTATTTTTCCCGAGTGACAATTTTACTCCTTTGTAAAATTTTAAAAAGTATAGATTCTTAGTAAAACACATAATGATGGGGAAGAATATAAAATTCTCAGAATTGTTTTAGCTGAAAATAGGAGACTTCAAAGAAATTTCAGGCTGTTCCCACACCGTTCCCCCTTCGCTCCATTGTGCAGAAACATTGTTGACATCATTTGCATACATGGGGGACGCTGGGACCCAAAGTGAGTCCCACCGAGCGAGGGGCAGAGCAGGAGGAGAACCGAAATTTCCAGACTCCCTCCTGGGCTACTTTCTGCTGCGGGGCGGGGGTCCTGTCTACAAATAGCTTTGCAGGAACATCTACTGCTGATCTTTGTCACTCAGCCAAACAAGCGGGGGCGATTCTGGGTAATCGCAGGCAAGCAGCGCGGCTGGGGCTAAACGCGAAAGGGACGCGCGGGCGACGACTGGGGGGCGGCGGGTGGAGAGCCCAGACGCCCGCGCAGAAGGGGTCACCGCCGGGGTTCCCGCGGTGCGAGCGCGGAGGCGTCCGGCCCTCGCAGCTCTTTGTCGACCCGCCCCGCGCAGCTTGCCAGCGCAGGGGACCGCCCCTGCTCCCCGCCAGCCAGACCCGTCGTCGGACGGCTGTCAGGCCCGCTCAACCTCAGGCACCCGGGACCAACGGCCCGCCCCTTGCGTGTGGGGACAGTCAGGTCGATAGGCTGGAGCTTAAATCCGCCCCTGATACTTGTTAACTATAAGGTCTTGAGAAAATTACTGAAGCTCTCTCACTCTCAGTTTCTGCACCTGTAAACGGGGGATTAGCAACACTTACCTCATGTAATTGCTGTGAGAGGTAAATGTGTGCCTATCTGTAAAGGCCTAGAACATTTACCAAACCAATTAAATGCTATGTTTTGCCATTGTTAGGCGAGCCTGGGTAGGAATCTCAGGCCAATTAAGAACTGGATGACCTGGGCAGGTGTACTTTCTTCAGTTCCCCCACCTGGAAAAGGGAGCTTCATTACACGTTACATCTCAGGGTGAGGGTGAGGACAGAGGAGCTCCCAGCATCTCGCAAGTTCACAAGTGGTTATGTTTGCAGCTCTCATTATTTGCCAGCACTGTCTAAGCACTTTGTACTTATTAGCTCATTTAATTCTATAATTACAGTATGAGAGAGGTGTTACTGTTATCCCATGTCACAAGTAGGAAGCCTAGGCACAGAGAGGTTAAGTGATTTATCTAAGGTCACACAGTTACTAAATAGGATTTGGCTCCATACTCCATACGCAAAATTTGGCTCCATGCTCCATGTTCCTAACCCCTACCTGATGTACCAGGCACTATGTTTAGGCCATGGGGATGCAGCCAGGAAGAACATCACACAGTCATCTCCTCAACAAAGGGGAGGGGTCTCCTTTCTGAGTTTATTGGCCTTCCTGACATATTCTTAAGCATTGGATGCACTTTATTATATTTTATATGCACATTGTATGCACTTTGTATACAGGAAGTGTTCAACATTGGTAGTTTGCCTCTTCCTGCATTTTTGGGGGTCCAGTTATAAGTACTTAGATAGAGTGTGGACGATGGGTGATTTAGGTGATAAAGCAGTTGGTGTCTAGTAGGTGCTCCATATAACTTGAGTTCTTCTTTCCTTGTACTTAGTGATCTTCCAGTTAAATAGACTGAAACAGCACACTCTTAATGTGTAGACCTTTTAATAATAATAATTGCTTCTGCATCTAAGAGTTACTGTCTGTGCTGTGGGGTTCCCAGAACTGAGAGTAAATTTACTGTATTTATCACTTAATCATTTCCAAAACAGCTTATGACTGCGACATCTTTAATCAAAGGTACAGAATTCTCCCTCTCCTTCCCTCCCTCTTTGGGGTCCCTGTGATAACTCTTGCTGTAAATGGCTAAAGCTATTAAATTTAGAATGTAGATCTTCCTGTGATGCAAGTGTAAGCTGTCGTTACTTTCATTGCTTAAATGTTATGATTATTTCAAGCTTGGCGTTTGCATTTGAAGCCTTGAGTTAAACGTGGAAAGTAAGGGGGGGAAAAGCATAACAGTTGGAAATGAAAACGTGCAGTGGGTACATTTCCAGAGTAATAAAAAACAGCTTTAATTTTAAAAGATTTTGAGCCTGGTCTGGTTCCAGGCAGCATACCCTAAGTTCCCATCATTCATCATGTTTGTATTCTAAGGATCAAAACCACCTTTAGACAATTCAGTGAACTCAATTGATGACATAGTATTAAATCGTGAGTTTCTTCTTATAAATGAGGTAGCCTGTGGAGAGCATTCAGCACATGGTAGGCGCTCAAGGGGAAGCTATTATGATTAGGGAGTGGGATGCAGTTAAAACTTTATACTCAGTTGACATTTGTTGAGCACCTACTATGTGCCAGTTGCTTGCAAATCTGTTATTTCAAATAAACCTCACAATAAGCCTGTGAAGAAAATATGTTACAGAAGAGGAAGTTGACAAACTCCAAGATGTTCATTCTCTTGCTCATCTCACCAAAGAACAAGGGGCAGAGCCTGAGTTGGAATTTGAGTCTCACTTCAAGTTCAGTGTTTGAATCACTGCACTGCTCTGCTTTTCCCATATGTGCAGCTGTTGGTCATCTTAGAACTGGAGGCTAGAATTAGCGGGGACTTTAAGAATCACCTCAGTCAGGGTTTCTCTGTCCATTTTATAATCCAGGTCCCTCTAGGTAAACACAAAAACCTCATGCCTTCTTTTAATGAGTTTCAAGATCAAAATAATTTAAATATCATGATTCAAAAATATCAAAGCGAAGGGACAAACTTTTCAGCATTTTGTTTTTTAAGAAAGAAGCCTCCCCCGACCTTCTGGTTGCAGCACCTCATCTCCACCCACCCCAGTAGAGAGCTGCTGACTTTGCCCTCTAACCCTGGGTCATTTACTTCCCTGGAACTTGAGCACAGAGAGAGACTTGCTAGCAACATCAGCAGCACTTGAACTCAGGTCTGTGTGCCTCCAAATGCAGTGTCTTTTGTCTAAACACCCTGCTTACGTCTTGGAGCTCCGTCTCTCACCACGCGCTAGCAAAGGGTCCACACTTCAGACCAACTTTATCACCTGTACTTGTAGTTCCTGAATGGGTCATTCTTCCAGGCCTGTGCTCAGTCTGTTCCTCTGCCTGGAATGGCCTCACTCCCCCTCCTCCAGTTTGCCGGGGGAGCTTCTGTTCATCAAGGTGCAGCCGAAATGCAGCTCCCTCAAGAAAGTTTTCTGGACTCCCACCTATATCCAATAAAGGGGGCTGATTCCTTTTTTCCTGCCTGCTTAATGTAGAAGCATCTCCTGGCATTTGTTAACACTTAAACATTGTTTACAAACCTCTTTCTCTCTGTCTCTCTCTCTCTCTCACTCTCTCTCCTTCCCTGGGCATCCCACCACTACCAATGTGGTGGTTGGGGTGGAACCACATCTCTGTATTCTTTCAGGGGAGTGGCTGGTGTGTAGCAAGCACGCAGTAAATGTGTATAAAATAAATATATGCGTGTGTGCGCGTGCACACACGTACACTGAATGTCACCATCAGATTATTTTATTTTAATAGCCCTAAGTCTTCACCCAGGCTGGAAGCTCTCATGGACAGCTGTCCTCTGTTGAAGCAGTAGGGAGCCACTGCAGGCTTTTGCTCCTTGAGCCACAGGTAACAGAGACTTGCCCATGGTATTGAAGCTATGGATCTCCCAGTTTCCAGGCCTTTGCCTTTGCAATCTTTTCCTGGAAAGGTTTTATTTTATAAACAAGAGGCTATAAAGGAGAAGTTTTTTCATACATTCTTTGCTTATTCAAAATAGATTGCCTATTATCTCCCAGGTGCTATTTTGGGCACCATGGATATAGTAGCAGTGAGCAAGGTGGATAAAATATCTTCTCTCATGGCATTTACATTCTCCTGGGAGAGAAAGACTATACATAAGTAAGTAATAAATGTATCAGTTCAGCTGATAATTACTGTTATGAAGAAAGATCAAGACCATGAAAGACAGATGAAGTGGGGTATGGGCAGATTATTTTAGATGGCAAGGTCCAGAAAGGGTCTTTAAAGAAGTGGCATTTGACAGAGCTGTGAATGCAGTGAGGGAGGGAGTCAGGGGAAGATCTGTGGGAAGTGCATTCCAAGCAGAGGGAGCAGCAAGTGCAAAGGTCCTGAGGTGGAAAGAAGCTGGGTACATGAGAGGGACAACAAGATGGCTGAAGTGACAGCATGGACAGTAGCTGGGGTAGGTCCTGGGTTGTTTTCAATGGCAGCTGCTAGGATCAGATGATAATTTGGTAGGTGAGATAAGATTAGCCATGGCAGCTTGTTCTGAGTTCAACCCAGCTGTGAGTGAATGAATGAATGGAGCATGACTTATCCAGGAAATTGGACTGAAGACCTTGGTCAGATTTTTATAGCTTTTAGTCAGCAACAAATTAAGGGTTTTTAATTTATTTTTTATATATTTTTTTGGAGCAAAAAATAACAATGATCTTTTAAATGAGTTTAAATAATCAAAATAGAACAAAGTCAGAGAGAGTTACTCAGCGTAAAATCCGTGGCATTTTAGTGTTTATTCCTTAAACAGGAATCTGCCAAATCCATCCCAATGTGGTTTTAACTGAACTGAACTTCCAGTGTAATTTGGGGATGGCACTACAATGCTCCCTGCAGAAGATAGATAGGCAGCTTCAGCTTAACCCTGCTAGGGAACTTGGGTATGTGGGTTACAGTTCAGAATTATGCCCACCCAAGGCCAGGATGTTACAGCACCTGATGGATGGTTCTCCTAAGAATAGCTACTGACACTGGCTTTTGAAGGCACACCAGAGCCTTTACAAAAGCCTCCATTTTCCATCTGTAAAATGGAGCTACTACCTGTCCTGCCAAATGCTGAGGGACTCAATGCAACAATGGATGAGAAAGCATCTTGTAAATTGTAATGTGCCAAAGGAAAAATAAAGAATTAGTCATTTTTCTCTTCCTTGTCCTGTGTGTCACTGACATTGCCTGGTCACTGAGAAGAACTCCAGTGCGGAGGTCTTACTCCCTGTTCATCGGGGTGCTGCTGTGCCCAGAGCACTGGTTTTTTGAGACAGAGAGGCTCCTCCTCAAATCCCTGCTCTACTGGTTACTAGCTGCCGCGTGACCCTGGGTAAATGAATCCTGTAACGTCTCTGAGTCTCCTCTGAGAACTCAGGACGATGAGACTCACCTCAGAGGTGTTTGTGGTAAGACTCAATCAGGAGAGTGTGTGGATGTGTCCAGAACAGCATCTGGTATAAGTTCAATCAGTGCGGATGACTTCTCTGGCCAACCCTCCTCCCCCACTTGGATCTTCAGTGGGGCGGCCGTAGTTGGGGGTTGGCCTGGCTTATTTCTAAAGCTACTTGTCACATGTGAAGCTGAATCATGGTGAGTTGCATGACTTCCTTTCTCTGTTAGGCTGTGAACCGCTTAAGGAGAGGAAGTGTGGCTTGCAGTTCTGGACCCTGGTATGGGGAGGACCTGCTGTTCTAGGCACAGGAGAAAGAGCAGACAGATCTGGGTTTGAATTGAACCTCTACCACTTCCTTGTGAGAGGGCCCGGGACAAATCATTTAACGACTTGGAAACTCAGTTTCTTCACTTGACAAAGAGCCGGATAGAGATGCACGTATTTAGGGGTTGTTGGGAAGACTGGATGTAGTGCGTGTAAAATGGCTAGCATGGTCCTTCGCACCTATGAGCCTTAACGAGTAACTGCTGACTGACTGAAGGCTCCACCCAGCATTACATTCTACCATTGACAGCATGTTCTTTTCCTCAACAGAAGGAATTGGAAAGTATGCACAGGAGTGGCATACCAAGGGCCATGCCACTTGCCCACATACCATTTGCCCTGGAGAGGAAGAGTGTTTTATTCCGGACATTGTTCAGAATTGCCTGCACATGGTAATGATAAGAAAGAGACTGACTCATTACATTTTACTTCATTTTTTTTTTTTTTTTAATTTCACTACAGATAATACACCCTTTTATTACCTGCGCCCAGAGTGGAGTGCTACTTCCTCCCCATCTCTGGTTTACCACTGGCTCACAGCACAGAGAGAGAGGTGGGGGAGAGGGGCTGGAGAAGAGGGTGTGCTGTAATCACGAGGCAGTGAGGGGACTGCAGACAGAAGTGGGTCCATGGCTCGGTAGGAGCACTGAGGGCAAAGCCAGCACCCACCCTGGCGTGAGGGCCGAGGTTTGGGGGTGCTCACAGGGAGGACTCTTTAGGCCGGTCTTGCAGGAAGAGCAGGACCATGCCAAACAGGGAGGAGGAGGCAAGGCTGTTAGACATGAGCAAGTGACTGCGCCTGCCAAGGCACAGAGTTTCCCACTGGATGCGGTATTCTGGGAACCTCAAGTAGGAGGCTTTGGTTGGGGCAGAACCAACAGGACATGTTCCTTGTATTGAAACGATCTCCTAGGGAAGGACTTCGAATTCCCATTTTCTTGCAGTTTCTGAGGAAGATTCCAGCCTGCTGCTCTATTGTTCTCTGCGTGCAGAGCTTGGTGGGACCCTGTCTTGGCGTGTAGCCATTAGGATATTTCTCAGGGAAAGCCCTTGGACCAAGAAGTCTTGTTTTTTACTTTTCTTTGGAAACTATGGTGCTCTCTGTGAAAACAAAGGAATTTGGATTCTGTTCAGGAAAAATGTAACCTACAAACAAATAGCCTTGGAAAATCTGTGCCTCACCCTCAGTGCCTGGGTCAGGCACAGGGAGAGCACCACCCCTCTGCTGCTTTCTAGCGGGAGGCCACCTCCTTTTCCCTCTTCTGTAATGTCGTCTCTGGCTGCTCACAGGGCAATGTCTCCTTCCCTCACTCTCCCTTCTCTGCTGCTCAGGGCCCATGTCTTTGCAAGTGGCCTTGCTCTTTCTGGAATCTTCTTTCCCTTCTGTCTATGAGCCTTAATTGTTCTTTAACATCCAGCCCCAGCATCACCCTCTTGGTTCTGATTTCCTCACATGGTTAGTTGCTCCCCTACTATGCTGCTCCAAATAATTTAAAATTTATATATTTCTCTTTTTTAAATAACAATTCCTAATTTTATTTTTAAAAACTATAATAATAATAATAATACTAATGGTAATACTAATAATAACTCCAACTCTTAAATTCTTGCTATGTACCAGGCAGTATGGTACATAACGCTACCCAACGCATATGCAAAGTGCTTGAGACAGAAACTGGCGCATAGTAAGTGCTCAAAAAAGGTTACCTATTATTATCCTTATTATTTATCTTAAGTCTCTCATAGCACTTGCAGCAACTATGATTTGTCACACATACTCTAATGATCAGTACTCTAATGATCTGTGAGTTCCTTGAGGGCAGGGGCTGGCTGTGTTTTCCTCTGGAATCTTCAAACAGGTGGATATCCAAAGGAAATTCTGGTGAGAGAACATGTAGACACTGAAACTGATGACTGAATGCAGAGAGTTATTTCATGAGTTCCCAAAACAATTTAGAGTAGCTGTGGCCTAAAGAATATAGAATGAGGAATCAGAAGATGTAGGCTTAATTCTATTCCAGCTACCTACTAGCTTTGTGATCTTGGGTAAATTTAGCCAATCTTTTCTGAACCCCAAACATCTATTTTCCAAAATGAGTATAAGAGCCCCTGACTTGCCTTCCTCACAGGTTTGTCTTATCCGTCATATGAGCTCACACATGGGAGAGTTTTGTGAATTGTAAAGTATTTTACACATGTCACCTATGATTGTTAGAATCATTGTGGATCCCAATGACATTACCACCACGCTTGGCAGAACATGAGCCCACAGGTAGCTCTAGTTGGACAAATATCAATGT
The DNA here is from genome assembly GCF_004115265.2 of Rhinolophus ferrumequinum. Taxonomy (NCBI): domain Eukaryota; kingdom Metazoa; phylum Chordata; class Mammalia; order Chiroptera; family Rhinolophidae; genus Rhinolophus; species Rhinolophus ferrumequinum. Next base: position 42,582,986 of record NC_046292.1, read on the forward strand.
GTCATTTTTGTTTTTCATATTTTCTGTAAAGGTAGTTCCTTAATATTTGGGATACCACTATTTCTTCCTCTCAAAGCATTCATTCAAAGTATTAGTCACAGTCTTCTTAAAGGGTTTTCAAAGGTCCTTGATTTTGCCACTTGTTGCTTTAAAATCTATCACCCTAAATTTCACAGTTACATTCTCTCTTAGGAAATCTTCTGTAAGAATTGTAATCAAATAATCATAGTATTTACTGGAGATAGATGCTAGGGAGTATAAGGAGGGATGAAAAGAGGTTAGACACAGTCTCACTCTCAGGGAGTATACAGTCTAGTCTGGGAGTCCTCGCCTTGTGGGCATAGGATATGATCTGAAAAATGAGTGATCTCCCTGTTTTGAGATGGTTTGTGAAAGCTGCAGGGAGAAACTGGGCCGTATGTTAAGCTTAAAGGGAGACTAATGTTTAGACAGCAACCCTTGGAACATAATTCATAAGCCAAGGCCAGGGCCACTGGCTAGTGCTCACTTGTTCTTTCAGCAAGATTATTGATTTCTTTAGTTCTTGGTGGAATTGGAGGAAGATATGAGCATATTCTAGAAATGTCCTCAATGACGTCTGAATCCAAAAAGCTGCTAGTATTTTGTGGCTGATATTCTCGTGATAAGGAAACAAAAACTCCCTACCTTTTTTTCCCCAGCCATGATGTACTTGTCTTAAAATATGTCAGAAAGAAAACTGCTTACAGAAAATTGTAATACTGTAGCTTCAGTAGAATGATAACAACAACAGGTATTCCTGAATCAGTAAGGGCAAATTGCACTGCTGAGTATAGGATGATAGTAATATAAACTCAAAGAGGAAAATTGTAAAAATATACAGTTGTAAACTACTTAGAAACAAAAAATGGGAACACCAGATCTGAAACTGTATATAGTGCAACCAAAGCCATACTCAAAGCTAAATTCATGTCCTTCATGCTGTCACTTAAAAATAAAAATAAACAAAAAGAAAGCAACTAGATGTTTCACCTATGAATTTAAAACATGGGCAGGAAAACCAAACCAAGAAAAGCATGATAATAAAACATACAAGGCTATTAAGTGAATTAGAAAATCAACAAAATAGAATTTATAAATAAAGTCATGAGGTGGTTCTTTGGGGAAAAAGTAAAATAGACATAACTTTAGAAAATCCACTTAAGAGAAAAAGAGAAAAATTCAAATAACTGATATCTGAAAAGTTTCTGTAGTTTTTAAGAACACCTTCCCGTTCCTTAACACTCTTGGTCCCCAAACTAATCCTGAGTGTTATGTATTTGTATCTCTATTTTGCTAGTAGTCAAATTGAGGATCAAAGAAGTGAGGTTACTTTTAGAGTCACATAGTTAGTGAGTGGTAAAACCACTAAAATCCTACCAGCCTGGCCGCAGTTGAAGGAACTATTAGAGTGGCTAAGAATTTTAGGTGTGTATATGGGTGTAGGATGGAGTGAAAAGTAAGAGGCATAAGAATGTTGTTTTAATACTGGAAGGACTGCCAGCTATAGGAGTCTGGGTTTGTGTTTTGTGTCTCTGGCTAGAAGGACCACAACCAATGGATGGAAGCTACAAAGATTTATATTTCAAGTCAGTTTGCAGTTAAAACTAGGATCATCCAAAGACATAACTAGGATTAAATGATGCTGGTACTTGCGTATATGTGATTTTCAGCCTTTAAGCTGCCACAGTGGCTGAGAGACACCTCATCTGCTGGAGGGGCTAGAGGGATACTAGAAGAGAAAGAGGGTTGTTAAGGGATCTGATTACTTGCTAAATATTCCCAACTAGGTACTAGATAGAGATCTCTGTTTAAAAACTGTAGAAGCACATACTTTAAAATTGTTTTACACAACCTTAACGCTGTTTCTCAATATAAACACAGTGGTTTGCGTAAAATTAAGTTACTTTTACATGTCAGACACTGTGACAGGCCTAGCAATACAAGGTTGAGAAAGAAGACATGGGCCCCACCCCCAAGTGGCTCAAGTATAGTGGGAGAGAGATAACATAAAACAGAGGCAGCTAGCTAGTATACTATAACAATTAGGTGCTCAATAAATATTTGGAGAATGAACGAATGAATGATTTTCTTGAAAGAATAGACATAGGTATAGAAATATAGATATAGATATATAGATATTAATAGTATTGTCTTTGTAGTAGAGTGAGCAACTGTTCTAATTTGCTGGGGACTTAGAAGTCTCTTAGGATATGATACTTTCAGTGTTAAACCCAGGAAAGTCGCAAGCAAACTGAGCGAGTCGGTCACGCTATTTTACGAACTTTTTAAAAAAGGAAGGAAGACATAAAAACAGTTACGGTAACAGCAACAACAACAGTTATGGGAGCAGAGACAGGGGCACACACCGTCTTTAGTAGGCAACCAGGCGAGGCTCAAAGCTACGTTAGAATAGGGACGATGTCTGTCTTGGTCACCGCTGTATTCCCAGCACCCAGCACAGTGTTTGGCACATACCTGGAATTCAACTGGAATTAGTAAAATACAAGAATTAATTAATAGAAGTCAAAAAGCATTTGAGCTGATCCTTGAAGGCTATGTAGCATTTTGGCCATAGGACAAAGGGGTGGTAGAAGATTCAAAACTAGAGAACTTGGGTATAGTAATTGGTAAATATGATTTATTTAGTCCAGTCTTTTCCTATGGTTATTAATATGTTTTTTTGGGAAAGCCCTTGAAATAATAAGTCTGTTACATTTCCTTTATTCTTTTTTTCCATCGTGCAGACCCTCCCCCACCTTCCCTTTCTGCCTCCTTCCCTTTTCTCTGTTGGAAGAGATAATACTCTTTGCAGAAAGGACACTGTTAGAATCTCTTTCAGGGCAAGCCTAAACTCTCCAGGAACTCTCCAGGAAAATGTTCTGCTTGGGAATGCACTGAGGTGCAGGCAGAGCAGGAAGGGTGAGATTAGGCCAAAGAAGGACCCTCTGGATGGTTTGAGTGGCATGGCAGGAGGAAGAGGCCCAGGGGCCTGACGGCCAGGGAAGGCACTTGGGGTCACGTGGTGGAAGGTCCAGTTGCCGAATCACAGCGTGCTGTGTCCTACTCCGCCTTGGGTCACACAGGTGTTTCCTACTGGATTCTCGTTATGGAGGACAAAGTGTGAACATCTTCCTGTGATGGGAAGAGAAATATTTATTGAGCAACTACTGTATGCCAGCACTGCTGGGTGATTTTATATGCACAGTTTATTATATACATGCCTTTTGAAATAAGGTATTATTATCCCCATTTTACAAATGAAGAGACAGAGGCTTAAAGAGACTCAGTGCCTTGCCCAAGGGTTCAGTAGTACTTGGTGGAAGCCAGATTTGAACTTGGGTTTGTCTCGCTTCACAGCGGTGATTTCCAACTTCCCATCTGCCTTTTACATCTCAGTTAATGAAAGGAGATTTCTCCAGTCTCCTCCCTCTTACCTTCTGCCTCTTCTCAACACCAGTGGAGGTTTCCTCACCAGATCCACCCAGGATTTCCTTCCACTGGGCTCCGAGCACCCTGTCTGCCTTAGAAACAAGTCAGGACCTTGGTATCTCTTTGACATTAAATATATTACTTCAATCTGGACAGAATCCTAGGACTTTGTGATTGTCTTTAACTTTTATTACTTCTCAGTAATATATCTAGCAAATGTTATTGTATTATGAAGATGTTCTTCTTAAAGGGGCCTAATTACTCACAGTTGGAAGCTGTGGGAATCTTGTGAACCCAAGCAGTCAAACTGTCTGTTTTTTAGTGTTCAGAGTCGTGATTTATTAGCAAAATGAGAGAAAAATAAGAAAACGTAGACTCCAGTCCAGGCTCTGCCATTTACTACCTATGTGACCTAAGTCCCTTAAGTTCTTTGAGTCTCAGTTATACTATCTGTAAAATGGATGAATTATACTTGCTTTGCTTACCTCACAAAACTATATTGAGAGATTCCCTTGAGAGAAGTAATAAATCATACATTAAAAAATGTAAGTCAAAGGAAGCATATTAGCTTTAAAATCCTTTGTGGAACAAAGTGGGCATAAATAAAATATGAAATATTATTTTTATTGCTTGGTGGTTCGTCAGTTCAGGTAAAAGAAACTCAAGCTCAAGTTCACCAAAAAGGGGACTATATTTGCTAAATCCAGGCAGGGTGGATCCAGCCTCGGCAATGGCTAAGAGCTGGCGCTCCCTCTGGCTTCCTCCTCTCTGACTTACCACATATTTACCTCTGTCTCTCCTCTTCTTCATGAGCTTCCTACATGTGATGGGCACCATGGTTACTGAAGCTCCAGGCTTGCATTCCAACTTTTGCAGTCGTTTTTAATTTGTGAAACATAGCATATAACGATATATGGAGGTTAGGCTTCCGTTTTTCTCAGCTTGTTATCAGAGGGGAAAGAGTTTTTTCCTACAGTGTGAGATAGAAATACCCCACCTCGGACAAATCACTGTGGCCATTACTACCGTGTTTCCCCTAAAATAAGACCGGGTCTTATATTAAAGTTTACGCCAAAAGACACATGAGGGCTTATGTTCAGGGGATGTCATCCTGAAAAATCATGCTAGGCCTTCTTTTCCGGTTAGGTCTTATTTTCGGGGAACCATGGTATTGGCGCACTTCAAGTCTCAGGTGTACCTCATGTGGCCAAAGGGCGGAGAAAGCACAGACATGTCCATTCCCATTTGTATTTAAAAAATGGAATTGAAGCAATCCAAGATGTGGAAGGGGGATACCTCTGCAGGCGTCCGGTTCCTCTAGGATGCTGCAGCTCTGGGAATGCAGGCCTACCTAGAAGTGGCAGGGGGGATTGGCATTGAATTGCCCTTGGCAGATGTTGCCACTCTTTGCTTAAGATAAGTTTGGCTAAGTGGAATAAGCACGTCCTTACCAGTATACTGGTGAGCTCATTAGTGTAGAGAACGGAGTAAAATGGACTGGCTCATGGGCAAACTCTGACCTGTGCTTGTACACACCCCAGTGTAGCAGGAAAGGCAGACATTGAGTAAATGTCTGTGCTACAAAAGAGAAGGACAGAGCACAGAACAGAGACAAAAGGGTGCATTGATATGAGCTCAGTGAAATGCCGCCTTCTAGGTAGAGAGACTGGCATGGGCAACAGTCCTGGGGTGGGAAAGAGCACAGTGGAGGAAGTAAAAGAGGGCCAATGCGTCGTGATAGAGAAGACTAGGGGGAGAATGGCTCAAGATGAGGGAGGCAAGGGCCAGGTCAGGCATCTTGAGCAATACGAAATACTAAGTACCGAGAGTGAGTACTTATCAGTGCTCTCTCTCCATCTTGGGCCGAGGTTGGCCTGTGATCATGACAGGAGGCAACTCCGAAGCCCACCCCATCTTGTCATGGATCCCCTTTACATGCAAAATGAGTAATGGAGGGAGCCTGAGAAGCTGGAAAGCAGTTGCAGGGCCATTTCCTCTTTTCAAAAGAGCTAAATTCTGCTAATAACATTTATTATTAATGCTAATCATCATATTCAACACCTCTATTGCCACAGAGCATGCTGGCCTTCAAAGCTCCCAGGAGCAATAATTACTCCTTTCAGCTCCCCTATGAAAAAGGTAAATAGAGGTCTGAGTACAGTGTGAGGAGCCATAAAATCCTGAAAATCAGACTCCTTCTCTGTGGCCTGGAACAGAAAAAGGAATAGGGCACCAGAAATCCCCTTTTGGCTCCCGACTGTAAAAAGGGAAGGCAGACAGGGGTAGGGAGGTAATTGTGGCCTCACAGGTGTGCTGAGAAGTTTAATGAGAAGGTGTGAGGTGTGCTTTCATGAGGGAAAGCGCTGCTGAGCGCTGCTTTTCCAGACTTCAAATTCCCCTTTAGGTAGACAGAATATCCGGGTTCAGACAACGGGTGGCGGGATGAAGAAAAGCGTTGGGGACAGCAAACACTTCCCATCAGCTGTGACTTGCTCGGCTTAAAGAAGGCCAAGCCAGGCCAGACCATGTGGCTCTGTGGGCCTAGTGCTGCTTAACCTGGACACCCAAACCCTGATGTCATTCAGGTCCTGTCTCCTGTGTTGAAATGCTCTCGGACCAGGACCTGTTAGGCCTTTGGCAGCTCAGAAAACCTTCCCAGGGCTTTGCTTGGATTCAAATACGACTTTAAGTTTGGTTCTATGCCCTCACTGTCTGGTCCTCACTCAAATGCAGTTATTCGGCCTTTGCTGTGTCATAGGTCCTGTGTTAGGCAGTAAGGACACAACGATGGAGAAACATGACCCCCCACCTCATGGTCTGCAGGGAAAATGGAAGCACAAGAGACAATTCCCAGTCAGCAGGATGCACTTTGAAAAGGGAGTATGGGGAATTGTGGGAGCCCAGAGGAAGGGCATCCACTCAGGGTAGGGAGATTGGGACTATTCTAGAGGAGCTCAGTCGCCTATCCCAACTCATCCACTTGAGCCTAGTTCTCTGGAAAAGACACCATTCCTGACGAGCCCAGCCCATATGTTCCAAGGCCTCTTCTTGTGAAATCCTACAGCACTTCCGCCGGACACTTGTATTTTGGGCATGACGTTTTATATTCTGAATGAGACAATGAACAACGAAAGCTACAACCCCTTAGGTCTGTATATCGTTTCCCCGAAAATAACACCTAGCCGGACAATCAGCTCTAATGCATCTTTTGGAGCAAAAATTAATATAAGACCCGGTCTTATTTTACTATAAGACCGAGTCTTACATGATATGATATGATATGATATGATATGATATGATATATGACATGATATATGATATAATATAAGACCGCGTCTCATATTAGTTTTTGCTCCAAAAGACGCATTAGAGCTGATTGTCTGGCTAGGTCTTATTTTCGGGGAAACACGGTAGTGCTTTGCAATTTACAAAGCACACTGACAGCCATCACCTATCGCACTTCCTCTGACAGTCCCATGTTACTAAGAGAGAGCTTGGGCTCAGAGAGTTTAAGGGATTGGTCAGGTAACCCAGCTCCTTGCACCCACCTGTCTGCCCCTCGGCCCTGTGCTTTCTCTTGTATTCCAGCTGCAGATGGACAAGAGGAGAAGCATTAACATCTTCCTGCTGTTCGCCTGCTAAACACCTTACATGTGTGGTCCCACTTAATCTTCACACCAGTTCATTGAGGGTGGCAGTATATGATCCCCTTTTATACATGAGGAAACAGAAGCTCCGAGAGGCGAGGTCGTTGGCCAGTGTCCCACAGCTCACAGGGAATAGAGCTGGGATTCTGCTATCTTGGGCCTAAGCCCCAGTCTGTTCCCTCTTGGCTACACCATGTGACTTGGTATGTACCTTGATATTCATCTCTCAGTGCCAGGCATGTAGTAGAGCTTAGCAAAGGTTCGGAGGTTTGATTTATTAATATGTGCTCTTTCTACCTCCCCTTCTTGTTCTCAGGGTGGGCATGAAGAGGTGAGGGAGGGAGTTTTGTCCCTGGAGTACTGGCCCCACAGGCAGTAAAGAAACACCAGTCTCTGACTGGTCACCTTTTCTTTTTTGCCACCTGGAATGTCTCCAGTGAGGAACAAGATGTTAAGATGTCAGACCATTGCCTGCCCAAGGTGGATGGTTCCTTCCTGTCTCCCTCCTCTCCAGGCCTGAAGTGGTTAGGGCAGCTGCCCAACAACTGGGAATAGCTCTGCCGACCAGAATATCCTCTCCCTTGGCCAGAGCTAGGGTACACTCGCCAGGCCTTCCCCTCGGGCCCTTGTTTTCCCAGCCTCCTTGCAGATCTGCACTCTTGGATCTAATTCATGACCTCTGTCTCTAAGTAGTCATGGCTTTCTTTCTTATTTACTAGGGAATCTTCTGGTTGCCTTCATTCAACACCTGTCTTCTGGGCCAGATACCCACAAGTCTGTGGGGGTGTAGAGTTGAACACTGCCTCTGTCCTTGGGGCATTCCCAGGCTGGGGGACCTTGACTGCTCCATCCAGGGTGAGAAGGGTTGATGGAAAGGAGTCCAGAAGCTTGTAGGTTCATGAAGGAGGAGAACCTGAGCAGGCAAGAAAGACTTTGGGGGGAGTGGTGCATGGGCGTGGTCTTCACGGATGCAAGGGGATTTTCCAGGCAGAGAAATAGAGGGAAGAAATCTGATGGAGAGGGGTTTTATTCATTCATTGGTCCTTGTGCCCCTGAGGAACCACACAAATGTGTAATGGGTTCTGTGCAGCAGCCCCTAGATGTGAGAACAGTTCTCATGCTGTGCTGTCTGTGTGGCTGGGTTCCTCATTCGTGAGCATCTCTATCCTCCCTGACTAGTGTCATGGTTCCAAGCTCCCTTCTCAGCTTTGAGCATTTTCCCTGAACTTGTTCCATTTTGACAGCCAGAGCCGGATTGTTGCTTTCTGGCCCAACACTGGTCTTTTCATGCAGCTGAGGATCACAGTGGTGCTTTTGGCAGGGTGCATCCCCTGCTGACTCACCCCAGGTTCCCTGGTCCCTGGAAGCCTTAGGCCTCATTCTAAAGGCTGTACTGCTAAGTCATGTCTCCCCAGCCATTTGCTGGAGCCGTTGGTGTTAAAGAGTGTTGTCCAGGGCCTGACCTTTAGGCTTATGAAATTCTCCTGTGGGTACATTTAGTCCATCCAGCAAGCCTGTCTGGAATCTTGGTTCTGCTTCCTAATATCTGCTAGCCTCTTTCCTACCCGGATTTCCTCCTTGCCCATCCATCCGACAGACTACAGCTAGAAAAGCTTTTTGAAAATGCGATTTTCCTCATATTCCTCTCCTGTTCAAACTCCTTTATCACTGCTGAATGGATAGATTTCAAACTCCTTAGCCCAGCACACAAAACTCTTCACAATCCGACACCAATCTCCTTTTCAGACTGTTCTATTCTATTTTTCCTGCCCATATAGGGATGATAATCATTTCTATACCACAGGACTTTTGTGAGGGTTAAATGAGTTCATACTGTCAAAGTGCCTTGCAAGAACTGTGAGCGGTCTGCGATCTTATGCTGCTTGCAAACTAACAGGTTAGGCTGGCACAGTTCCATGGCTGCTAAGTCAAAGACAAGTGTTTTATCACTCACAGCAACAGCAGTAACTAGAGTATCAGTGTTTTCTTATACCCATTTCCTGAGCCCCAGTTTCTATCGGGTAACATGAAGAGGATCAGATAACACCTGACATCTGTGGGTTGCATCAAGGAAAGAAGCCCTGAGCGCAAGGAACCCGAATCTTTTATTATTGCGCTCTAAGCGAACCTGCCCTCTGGTAGAGGGGGATACTATGTCTTCCAAGTTTGTTACTATACAAACATCCTTGAAAAGATGATCTGGAACAAAGGCAGTCAGTGCCTCTGCTCACGAAACGTGCAGAAATGCGAGAGAATTGTCTCCCAGCAAGAACCAGTGTGTTGTAAGTGGTTTCTAGGTATTAGCCATTATGAGGTTGATGGTGGTGGTGGTGTGTGCACTTTGCTTCAGTATGGTGGGTCTTCTCATTGACCCTTGAACATGGCTTCTTCCCTTGGTGCCTTTACTTATGCAATTCCTCACATATCCCCAGTATACACCTGTCTAAATATTCTGTATCCAGCTCTAGTACTTCTCTACTGATCACCCAATTTCAGATGGAGCTCCCTCTTCTAAACTCTGACAGTGTCATCTGTCCCATTCTCTCAGCATTTAGCAAATACGAGGTGTGATCAAACCATACGGTGAATGTTTAAATTTAAAAAAAAAAGTTATTATAGTTAAAGACACATTGCAATTGCTACCTCTCAAAATACTCCCCCTCGCTTCGAACACACTTATCCCATCGTTCTTGCCACTTTCTGAAGCAGTTCTGGAAGTCCTCTTTCGTGAGTGTCTTTACTTCATCCTCCATCATGACAACGCTCTGTGTCACATGTTGCTTCTAGTTTACGGCAATTTCTGTCAAATAAAAACATTATGGTGTGTCCTCACCCACCTTATTCACTGGATGTAGCACTGTGCGACTTCTGGCTCTTCCCCAAAGTCAAAATGACCTTGAAAGGAAAACGTTTAAAATTGATTCAGGACATCGAGGCAGCCAACTGAAGACACTCATGAAAGAAGACTTCCAGAACTGCTTCAGAAAGTGGCAAGACGATGGGATAAGTGTGCTCAAAGCGAGGGGGATGTCTTTTAGTGTAGTACATTTTTTAAATTTTAAACATTCACCGTATTTTTTGATCGCACCTCGTGTTTCCCTCCCTTTGCAAAGCTCTTCCCTCCACTTGGAATTCCTGCTTACCTCGGTTTAGATTAACTCCCCCTTCCCCTTTGTTTATCAGTTTAGAGGACACTTTCTCCAGAAAGCTTTCCTCATTTCTTTTTGTACCCAGCCTGGATCAGGGGTCTCCATTTGCTCCCGTGGAGTCAGTGGTGACCTCCAAGTGGCATTTCTTGTCTGACTTCCCCTCAAGACTTGGAAATTCTGAAAGACCCTTGTGTGCCTAGCACCTGCCTTAGTGCCTGGCACACAGAGCTCTGTATTTAATTAACATTTACAAATGAATGAATGATTGCATGAACGTATGAATACCCATATTACATAATCGTGCAAATTTAACTAACAAGTCTAACCATGTTGGTAGATCCTGGAAAGTGTCCAGTGGTCACAGACACTTCAGTAGATATTTAATATCTTTATTGATTGATGAGATAGGCAATTAGTCATTACACTCCCTTTCAGATGTGTCAATATCATCTTGCTTCAAAGGATATCTGTGAGACCAAGTAGACCTCTATTTGAGAATATGTAACATACATTGTCAAAGGTATTATTCATTCTGACTTTATATAAGGGAAAATTCTAGTAAGCCTCCTCAAAGCAATTTAAAAACCATAAACTTCATGTTCCTCTAACTTAGTAAATATCAAACTCATTTTATCCTTAATAGTCGACAAAATCAACACTAGTTTAAACTAATGGTCTGTTTATAGTGTTCATGGCAAGTTTCAAATTGCAAATGCATTTTTACAGTGGCTTTTGAAGGTTGATTTTGGAAAGAATGACAGAATAGTCACTATGAAACCTGGAGCTGTGTTTGAGGCTAGCTCCCAGTTTTCCATACCGTGATTAAATTATACCAAGGAATGGGAAAATTTGGAAACTCAAACCAAGGGGTGTGAGCCCTCAGGACATGTGCGCAGGCCTAGATCCCAGTGATTAAAAACTAGCCTTGTTGGGGGCAGATGAACCTGCACTAGAATCCTGCTTCTCTTAATTGCCGAGCTTCAGTTTCTTCATTTGTAAAAGCCGGAACATGACACAGCGTAGGATTGTCCTGAGAACTAAATGAGGTAACACGTGTTAAAAAATATAACTTAGCATAGTATGTGGCATAGTAAGTTCTTAACAAGTGGTAGCTGTTATTATTACTATTACAAATTTTATAGTCAGAAAGACCTGGATTTATATCCCAGGTCGGGCCTTAAGCTGGGGGACATGAGTTCCTTAACTTCCTTTAGCCTCAAATTTTCTCATCTATAAAGTGAAGACAATAATGATACTGGATCATAAGATGGATGTGATGATAAATTGGCAGATGATACCCAATGTGCTTAAGAGACGATGTGGTATATGCTGAGCACTCAGTAACTGTTAGGTAGAAAAATAATGCTACTGATAATTATTATTCCCTTACTTTCTTTTTCCTCATTTGTAAATCTAGGAATGCCAGTGTTGCTACATGGTTGTAAGAGGTGGCAGTATTTGCAAAGCACCTAAGCCAATGGCAGGCACGTAGGAAGTAGGTGCTCAAGAGATGGAAGTTGTTGTTTCTAGACCCTCTTCCTTCCTCTGCCTGGTTCCCAGCTCCGATCAATGGCTGCAGCAATTTCGGTTTTCAGGGGCTTCTCTGACAGCCTTGGGGGCGGGGAGCGGGGACAAGGGGGCAGCAGAGGGCTCCCTCAACGGGGAGCCACAGCCTGGAAGTGAACTCCCCTAATCAGCGCAGCAGGATTCCAACAGCTGGTTCTACTTTGGAATCAATTGGAACCTCCTGGGCCCCTTGCTCTTTTTCTGCAAGGAGCAAATGCCATCCCACAGCTAAGATTTAGAAATTTGCCACACCTTATCAGAAACAGATCCCGCCGCCGGCAAGGTCAAGGTTCCCCAGGCTGCAGTCCCAGCTCTGGAGCCTCTACAGCCTGCAGAGTGGCCTTGGAGGCTGAGGCTCTGGCCCGAGGTCAAGACTGCCAGTGGTAACTGTCAACAAGCCCTGTCCTGGTGCTGGCCGCCTAGGAACCACCACCCAAACCGCCCAGATTTCCATTTCAAAGAGTGAGTCAAGTTCGGATGTGGAGAGCACGTTAAATAACAATTTTTAGGATATGACTATGAGAGTGCAGCAGCAAGAATGCATTTGATTTGGAAAGGAACTGCTTCCTAAATGCCTGCCTTGTAATTTCTTCCATCTGTCCACATTTCTGTTGGGCCCCCGAGGCCTCCTTAGGGCCTCCAGAGTGGCCAGCTACCCTGGGTGCTGTAGGTACCAGGGGATGCTGGTTGAGTGGTTGTTATCACCAGTGCCTGAGGCTTGATGAGTCACCAGGTGAGTGAGCACCCGGCTGAGAAATGGAGTCCTGACTGAGTTTCCGAGCTTTCTGACCTCAGGAAAATCTTCTGCCTGCTCTGAGCCTCCCTTTCCTCATTTGAAGAATGAGGACTTGGCTCTCCACGCTTGAAGTTCCCTTGCAGCGCTTTGATTTTCTGATCACAAGTGATCACAGATGCTATGATTGCTCAATGAATGAAAACTAGCAACTGTCATTACTTAAGCCATCATATTACACACTTTACTATGTCAGTAAATGAATTGCATGAATGAATGCAATGATCTGTTATCTCTTTTGGAAAAGATAGTAAAAAGGGAGGTAAAGTGATGTTTTGAGCACCTCTTAAGTATTAGACACTCCTAGATGCCTTTACACCTTGTTTTGTTCTCTGTTCAAATTGCTGGGTGCTTAAAGGGTTTAAGGAACTTGCCACATAAGTAGTATAGCCAAGGATTTCAACCCAGTTCTGCAACTTGGAAAGGATATATGGGTTTGTTTTCCTGCTGGATTTTGAGCCACCTTCCTAAATGTTGCTGACAAACAGGAAATACTCAGACCTGAGGAAATCCTTTAAACACTGGTTAAATAGATAAGGAGGGTCTTAGTGATCTGCTTGGAGAGGGGCAGGCCTCTGCCCAGGGCACACAGTGTGTGTGAGGGGGTGGTACATTGTAGAACCTACGCTCCTGGGCCCCCCGGCCTGGGGGCTGCAGTGTCCACCTAGCACCCGGACAGCCCACCTAGACTCGAGCATGTCTAGGCCGTCTCGTCCCCTTTTCCTTTAGCAGAGGATTCAGTGAGTAGGATCACAAAAGGCATCTTGGCCCAGCTTCTAGAGAAATGGGAAGAAATGGCAGAAAGATGGGAAAGAGGAGAGGAGGAGAAGGAAACAGGATGGAGAAGACTTGGACCCATCTGGGCTAGGGCCTGGAATTCCAGGAAGAGTCGTTTCCCCTCGAGTAGGGCACACCTCCACTCCTGTTTCATATACCTGTGTTGGTGGCTAAACCTGATGCCAGCCTGCAAAGACTCCTGAGAGGAGGCCCATGCCCGTTTTATAAACTGAGAGATGGACACCCACATGCCCTCACTCCCCTTCCGTCTTCCCCCCACTTTTCCTCCCCACTGGGCAAAGCATCCAAAAACACAGTGGACTTTACAGAATGTTGTAATGCTAAGTCCCAGAGAATCTGCCCAGGTGAGAGCAGGACAAAGAACCCAGGATTCCTTGCTCCCACTCAAGAGACTTTTCTGGCTGCAAACATCTGAAATTTCATTAGTCATGCTTTCATTAATTCAACAAATATTTGCCAAGCTCCTACTTTGATACTGGCACTTCTAGACACTAGATATAAAATAGTGAAACAAAGAATGTATTACTGCCCTTGTGGCACTTACAGTCTAATTGGAAGGTGAAGTGGAGTTGGGGCGGGGGGCATATTAGTTTCCTGTGGCTACTGTAACAAAAACTGGGTGTCTTAAAATAACAGAAATTTCTTCTTTCTACTAACAGTTCTGGAGGCCAGCAGTCTGAAATCAAGGTGTTATCGGAGTTGGTTCCCTCATAAGTTCTGAGGGAGAATCTGGTTCGTGCCTCTCTCCGAGCTCCTGGTGGCTCCTGGAGCTCCTTGGCTTGTAGGTGCATCTCTCCAATCTCTGCCCCTGTCTTCACTCACTCTCTCCTCTGCGTGTCTTGTCTTCTTGTCTTTTCTTATTAGGACGTTTGTCACTGAATTTAAGGCCCATTCTGACCCAGGATGTCTCACTTCAAGATCCTTGTCTATATTGACAAGGACCCTTTTCCAAATAAAATCACATGTACCAGGTTCCAGGTGGACGTATTTTTGGGGGGCCCCATGCAACCCACTGTAGGGGGCAATAATAAAATTAAACAAACAAACAATTACGTAACTGCACATTGTAGTGAGTGGTGAGAGCGGAAGAGAAACCTGGAAAGTGGAATGGAGGTGATATACCTGTTAAACACTTAACTTCTCTGAACCTCACATTCTTTATCTGGAAAAATGAGAATAATAATGCTTAACTCACAACGCTGATTTAAGGATTCAATTGCTTGAGAATTGAGTACATAATTGTTGATTTAAAAAAATGATGAAAATGTCCCTGGTAATTAGTTGTGTATAGGATTTCTTCTTCCACTGCCCTCAAATTTTTCTCCTCATTCATTCATTCATTCATTCAATATGTTTTGAGATCCTGTTCTGTGCTAGACTTTTCCCCCAAGGTTCTGGGGATACTGCAGAAAACAAAATAGACAAAAATTTGGTTCCCTCTTTGAGCTTACGTTTTCATCATTGTGATGGTTAATTTTATTTGTCAACTTGACTGGACCCCAGGAGCCCAGATATTTGGTCAAACATTATTCTGAGTTTGTCTGTGAGAGTGTTTTTGATTGCACCTTTAAATCAGTTTTTGTTTAACCTTTAAATCAGGAGACTAAGTAAAGCAGATTGTTCTTCCTAATGTGGGTGGGCCTCACCCAATCAGGTGAAGGCCTGAATAGAACAAAAAGACTGCCCCTCTCCTGAGTAAGAGAGAATTCTTCCTACTTGAAGGTCTTTGAACTGAGACATCAGTTTTTTCCCTGCCTTATGACTCAAATGGAAACATCAGCTCTTCTTGGGTCTCAAGCCTGCCAGCTTTCTGACTGGAATTTATCCCATTGGCTGTCCTCGGTTTCCAGGTTGCTGATGGTAGATCTTGGGATTTGTCAGCTTCCATAATCACATGAACCAATTCCTTATAATATTTTCATATCTTCCTTCCCTCTCTCTCTCTCTCTCTCTCTCTCTCTCTCTCTCTCTCTCTCATTCTTTCTCTAGAGAACCCTGACAAATAAAATCATCATAATCACATAATCTCTTTTGTATTTGTCTAGCACCTTCTTCATCTGTTATCTTTTTTCATCCACAAAGCAACATTGTGAAGTAGGCAGAGCAAGCATTGTAAAAACCCCCATTTTACAGAGGAGGAAACTGAGGACCAGGGAGGATTGCCTTTAACTGACTGGGCCTGATTCCCATACAAGAGAAACATCCCCGGGTCCCTATAGCCAGAGGACATTTTCTAAACCTCTTTAACAAGAGAGTAGTATTTTGATTATTATTGTCATTTTTTCTTTTTGTAGCCAGGGTGGAAAAACAATTACTCTCCTCTTTGATTTTTAATATAGCATTGGTCATCAATTAGAAACCTCTTAAGATTCCCTCAGGGGGAAATATGAGACTGCTACAGATGTGGGCTAGACAAATGTTGTGAAATAATAGATACGCAAAATCTTTTAGAAAAGCTTCAACTGGACTTTTTAAAAAGTCTTGATGAGTCATAGAGACTCAGGTTTAAAATCAATTTAAAATGTATCAATTCTAGTCCCTTCTTTATACGGTAAGAACACTGAAGTGCAGAGGTCAACTGGCTTCCCAAGGTCAACAGTTTAAAAGGAATGTATTGACATTATTGTTCAGCTGCCTTGATTTCCAATCCAGTGCTCTGGTCATTGTTTTATGCTTATGCCGTAAATGCAAAGGCTATCTTCCCTTTCCCCGAGCTCTCGGGGCCATTTCATGCCAACCCTGGGAAGTGGGAATGGAATGGTGGTGGAAAGGGTGTTCAGACTCCTGTTTTCTCCACATTCTTTGCTCACAGATAATTCTTTAAGATGCAGGTTACCACTCATGGCCCTGCATTTGTAAGCAAAATATATTGGAGTCAGATAGACTTAGGTTTCAATCTCAGCTCTGTTGCTTGCTAGCTTTGAAAACTTAGGCAAATTACATAATATCTTAGACCTCAGTTTTTCCATCCACTAAATAGACGTAGTTACAATACTTACCACTCTTAATTTTCATGTGAAGACTAAATGAGGTCATGCATGCAAGGCTCTCAGCACAGCGCCTGATATATAGATATAGTAAGTGCTCAATAAACAGTACCAATTATTATTAAAGTGAAATCCAGTGTTGGGAGTGGCCGGTTAGCTCAGTTGGTTAGAGTGTGGTGCTGGTAGCACCAAGGTTGCTGGTTCGATCCCTGCATGGGCCACTGTGAGCTGTGCCCTCCTTAAAAAAAAAAAAAAAGAAAGAAAGAAATCCAGTGTCAAGAGACGCTGAGTGGGAGGAAAGAAGGCCAAGTCTGCACACTAGGTTTCCAGGGCTAATTTCAAGTTGCCTCCCTGTCCACTCCAGCCAGCAGTGAGGGCATCCTCTCCTGAATGTAAAGTCATTGCATAGGGCCTTTTATGGCACTTGCCACACATGTTGTCTTGAATTGTCCCTGTATCACTATGGGAAGTCTCTTCTCTGGCCCAGGTTTTTCTGTCTGTAAAATGGGGGACCGAGGAGGGAGAATACTTCCCTCACAGAGATTTTGTGAGAGATTTAAATGATTTGAAAGTGCTTGGCAAACTGAGAAAAAAGAAACTCATTCATTCATTCATTCATTTACGTGTTTACCAAGGAAAAGCTGCTGTGTGCTCGGCATTGTGCTTGGTGCTGAGAAGACATTGGCAAACAAGACCCTGTCTGTCTCCGTCTGCTAGGACTGTACGGTTGCATAAATGTCTATGAGATGATGATGATGATTTTAATAATTATGGTCATCAAATTTCCTGGACTAGATGAAAGCTCTTGGATGGCGGGGACGTTGATGACTGTTAGTGATAAAAGATGTCAGATGTCGAATCAGAAATGGCACAGATGAAACTCAAAGAATATGATCACTTCATTTCCCTGCTTAAGGTTCTTCAATGACTCCAAGAATAAAATCCTAGCTTTGGAAGCAGGGCACTGTCTTCATATCACCAATGCCTCCTTCTCAGCCTTCTGTAAATCTCACTGTGTGCTCCAGCTACACAAAACCCCATGGCGATCTCTCATGCCATCATTCTTTTCCTTCTACTGTTCCCTTTCCCTATACGATTCCCCCTTTCTTTTCTGCTTAGCAAACGCTTGCCTGTCCTGTAAGACACCACCTCCCCTCAGGAACCTCTTTACCACTCCTTAGGGAGGGTCAGACACCTGAACGCTCAGTAACCTCCTGTGACTACCTCCACTAAAGTGGTAAATGCTACCATCTGTATTTTTGTCTGTACCCCTGATAGACGGAGTCCCAGTACGCCAGCGACTCCGTGATACCCAGCACAGAACCTGGGATGGAAGGGCTCAGTGTGTGTTGACAGAGTGAATGAGTATCGTCCATACCTTGCTACCTTCTCAAGTCTTGGGTTGAACACAGTAATCAAGCATCCAGTCAACGTGAGTTGGGAAAAGCAAACAGAAATTGCTTTTCTGCCACTTATAAGATGGAGCGTTCGATTTTCACCCAGGGCCTCTTGGAGCTGTCTGAATGTGTTGCTACCATAAATATGGGTTTGGAGCCCTAGCTACCAAGGGAAGCTGGAGCCTGCCAGAGGAGGGAGATTGTGAGACTCTTCTTCCTCCCAAGAGGGCTCAGAAGTGATTCTCTGTGTTGTTAACATCAGGGGAGGAGAGGCATGCCCCCTCTCACCAATGTTTGCAGTCCTAGACTAAGGACCTTCAGCCTGTTGTCTAAGAAGTACCTTCTTTAATTTCTCCTGGGATTCCTATGGTATGATTCAAATAACTGGTGCTGTGGGGATCAGAAAGACTGGACTGGAATACTGGTTCTCCCACTTGCTGGTTGTGTGACTTCGGGACTCTTCTGAGCCTTGGTTCCTCCTTTGTAGGATGCCCACCTCACATCGTGGTTGAACACATCCAATTGGATGACGTCTGTACTGCGTAGCCCAGGGTCCAGTGCCTCATATGTATGCAGTATGTGTGAGTTCTCTTGCTTCCCTATCACAGACACTCCTCGGAACATTCTTCCAATTGTCATCATTGACTAGTCACGTTTGAGCCCGGGAAGATGCTGCCTGAAATCCAGGAGTGAAAACAACGCACCAGGGCTCACAGAATGGAGGAAGTACTATGGACCAGGCGCTGTCCTAGGTGCTTACATATAGGATTCTGCACAGCAACCTTGTGGCGAGATACAATTATTATCCATTTTGTTATTCCCAATTTTCAGATGAGGAGACTGAGGCACAAACAGGATACTAATCTTGCCTATGGCTAGACAGCTGGTAAGTGGGGAGCCAGGGACTCTGGTTCCAGAGCTCCATGGTACTTACCTACAGAGCTGACCCACCACCCACACCTCAGCCAACTGGAAATTTTGGTGAATACCAAACCGCTACAATCTCAGCTGAAAGCAAAGAAATTTGGTCTTCCTGGACATTTGTGGAGGTTGCATTATCAAGTGTACGATTTCTCGTGCCTTTTCAAATATTAAAAACACTTCTAGGTACCCCTCTCTCACTGCCTTCACCACCTTCCTGATCCCTTTCAATCCAGCGGTCTGAAGTCAGAAGCGCCAGTGTAACCTAACCTTTTCATGAAAAAGAACACAGAGAAAGTTTAAAAAGGTGTTTCTACTAATTACCACATTCAGTGACTTTCTTGAGTATAATAAGCAATACGTTTTATCAAAAACAACACCAAAATTTATTTTCCACGTAATGAATCATTTGATGATAATAATAATAATGACTCATTGAGAACATTGATACATTATTAGGCAATTTTTAAACGTTTATTCTTCACAACAATGAAAGACATCCATTATTTTCTCTGGTTTAAAAATGAGAAAGCAGTTTCATGCATTACCTCATTTAATTTCTGTCATAACCCTTTGAGCTTGGTTCTCTTATGATTCCTATAACACATGCGGAAATTGAAGTTCAGAAAGGCCAAGAAACTTGCCTAAGCTCACACAGCAAATTGGAGGCAGAGAGGGTCCTCAAACCCAGATTTTCCTGACTCAAAAGTCTGGGTTTTGAGTCATTGTGCTGCAGTTCTCAAAATACCTCATATTATAGGCAAATATCATCCCTATTTTGCAGTGAGAAAACTGTAAATGGTGGGGAGGATGGAATGACTCCCCTAATATTCTCACAGCTTCACTGTGCTCTCTGGATCATAATACTTAGTAGTTGCCCATAGGGCTTTGGAACAGCTTGTACGTAGCACAGTGCTGGGACCTGGTGAACTATCACTAAATGATCGCTGTTGTCCTTTTCAGCATGGGGATTTCAGTAGCCCATACAACCTTAGGCACAGACTTGGCACCTGTGTCCTGGACTGTCGGCATTCTGTTCTGTGCCTGCTTGTGCTCAGCCCACAGGGCTTTTCTGTCATTTCCATTCAGTGCCTAGTGTTGATGACACATCATCCCGATAAAAGCCACCTGAGTCTATACAGCGAAAACCTCTCTTTGTAGGAGGCCTGTCTGAATGGATGTGGCCTGGAGGAGTCCCTAGGAGCAGAGACCTGGCCCCTGACTCACCCTGAGCTGTTCCCCATCTGGCTGAGGCTAGCCCAGGAGCCGCCCACCTCTCCCGCGCCCGCCGTTGTCTTCTTGGCACAGACCTCCGACTGCAGGCTTTGGACTCCAGGCTGCAGAATTACTCACTCTCTGATTCTTCCTTTGGCATCTGCCAGAATCCAGGATGAGGGCTTTGTATTCTTTCCTTCTCACTGGAGCCAAAGCTGGATTGCTCTCCCATTTCCTCCGAGGACCAGGATCCGGCAAGAATCATCTCTGCATTTGAGAGACGAGGGAGTAGTCAAACACCAGTTCTGGCTCTATGCCTCCGGAGGAAGACTTAGTCACTTGGTTACCACTGGCTGAAATTGATCGGAGATGTCACGGGGAGGAAATGCACTTCCTATGAGTTTGCAGAGCCCGGTCTTCCAAAAAAAAGGCCTTTTTACTGTACAGAGTAAGTTAGTGGCAAATTGATTTCCTCTTCTGAGAGTTCTGACTTGAATCCCCTAGATGCTGCCGTTAGCAGGTTCCCTTCCCACGGAAGTCATGGGAGGCATGTGACAAAAATGTAGAGCTGGGGAGAAGCTAAATTAGATATTTCACACACATTGTATCGTTTTATTCCCACAACAACCTAAAGTCATTGTCCTCATTTTTCAAGGGTTGAAAAATGTACAACTCAGAGTGGTGTCTGCGTTTGTCCTCACCTGTCCAAGGTCACACAGCAACTGGCAGAGCTGACATATGGACCCAAGTCTGGCTAATGCCAAAGTCACAGTAGGGAAAGAAACAGCTTTTCTGTCTGATTCTCTCTCTCTGTTGTCCTTTTTCCTCTCTTTTCCATTTGTCACCTTCCCTTATCCCCACCCTCCAAGGAGTCAGAGATTTTCCCAAGGATTGAATAACACATCACACTGCCTTGCATACAGTAGGTACTCAATAAATACACACTGAATCTGAATTGCCGTGCCCTGCCTTTAAAGAGTGTTTGCATTTTCAAAAAGGATTCCTGGAAAAGATAATACCTAACACCAGCAACTAAATGGTGAATTTCTAGCACAGAGGATCTTTAGTGGGACATTTCTTTCCTCCCTTCCTCCCTTCCTTCCTCTCATGTTTTCTCTCTCTGTCAGAACTAACAGGCACTAGCCTAAGTGCTTTATACATATTTACTGATTTAATCCACATTACGACCATATGAGGTAGATACTATTATTATTAGTGGTTTCCCATTTTGCAAATAAGTAAATGGGGCACAGAGAGAGGGATTTAGTTTTCTCCCGAAGAACACACAGCTTATAATCAGTAGAGTGGGAGGTTGAAGGTGGACAGTCAGGCTCTTTAACCACTGCCAGTGCACTGTTCGGTCTGTCGAGGGGGAGGTAGCTTCCTGGAGACACTTCCAACCCTTACACCCATCTGACATTGTACAGTTTCCAAGGTATGTTCACGTGTCCCATTGCATCTGTGAAGTAAGGACCATTATTCCCATTTATAACAGAGGAAACCCAAGCTTCAAGAATGTAAGTGGCTTAATTCAAGGTCATACAACTGGTAAACTGGCAGAACTTGGGAAATGACCTGACGTGTGGTCCATTTATTTCTGTGAATGAGGCTGGTGCCAAGGAATAGGAGCTGACCAGAGCAAAGACAAAGGTTTGAGCAGGCAAAAAAATGCTTCATGTATCCAGTTTTTTCCCCTGACAGTTGGACAGGGGAAATGTGTGTGTGTGTGTCTCTGTGTGTGTGTGTGTCTGTGTGTGTGTAATAGTCACAAAGTATTCCTCAGGCCTTGAGGTTTTAATAAAATGTGAAAACATTTTTACCAGCACTCTCCCTTCCCTCCTGGTTTTTAGGCTCCGCCTAATTTAAGGAAATGTAATCCATATGTTTGATTATTCATACTTCCATCATCAAAAAATATTATTGACTCTTTGAGAAGTGTTTGATGTTCTGGAAGTGTTTGGGGAGGATGGGATACAGGGAAGAAAAGAAAATAATTTTTTAAAAAAACATCCTTCTTTTTCCTACTATTTAATTTTCCTTGAAAAACATGTTATGGCATTTGACTGAGAAATGAACAAAGTGGTCACTAGATTATTCTACTTTTTCCTATAGATTTTTAACATACTATATTTTCCCGAAAATAAGACCTAGCTGGACAATCAGCTCTAGTGCGTCTTTTGGAGCAAAAATTAATATAAGATCCAGTTTTATTTTAATATATAATATAATATAATATAATATAATATAATATAATATAATATAATATAATATGATATAATGTTATATAATACCGGGTCTTATATTAATTTTTGCTCCAAAAGACGCACTAGAGCTGATTGTCCGAGTAGGTCTTATTTTCAGAGAAACAGGGTAGTGCTGAGTCCAGGGATGCAGTTCTCTCAGCCTTAGGCTCTTATGTGGTGGGGAAGGGAGTTAGTATTTATGGAATTCCTACCCTGTCTTATGGGTGTTCACAATTCCCCTGGGAGGAGGTGCCATTCTTTGTATTTTATAGCGGAGAGGAGTAAGGTGGTGAGGCTAGGGAGTGCTCTAAGCGGGAACATAAATCCGGCTTTGACCCCAAAGTTGTGGTGCTCGTGCCTTTCAGTGCCTTCAAGAGAACACAAGAGTGTCTGCCATTCAGCCAGTGCATCATCCAATTCCGTCACATCGTCGTCATCTCTACATCACTAACCGACATCTGCACCCAAACCACTTCCTTTCAGGAGCCCTTGCTCACCTCTGCAGGGAGTGAGAGCTACGGGTTCGAATTCAGTGCCCCCATTTATTGAGCATCTACTATGTGCTGATTACAGAGCTAGGTGCAGGGAGGGACTGATATGAACCAGAAAAGTCCCCTCCCCTCTGGAGCACTAAGTTGGGGCGGCTGATGTGCCCTCACTACCACCAACCCTTCCAGAGCATGAAGTCACTGCAGCCTACATGCTCCTTCCTCAAAGAGACCACTTGTCTAAAGAAACCCTTCAGCTGTACTCTGTCACTTCAATCTGTTGCAATTTGCAACATAGCACTTTTCACAAGATGACATTTTTCTTGTTTATCTTTTCATTTATTATCTGTCTCTATTCCTCTCCCCTTCCCACTAGAAGTAGCATAGTCCCTGGTATACAGAAGGCCTTAAGAAGTATTTGTTGAAGGAAAGCTCATCTTATTCATCACCTAAGCCCTGAAACAGGCGAGGGGTTTAGTAATAATACTATCTAATATTGCTGAGTGCCTGTCATGTACGAAGTACTCTTTAAAGGATTTCACATGTATTTTCTCTACCTTACAAGAAACCTCTGAGGTAGTTACAATTATTATTTCCATTTTACAAAGGAGGAAACTGAGGCACCAGAAGGCTAACCTCCCACAGCTAACAAGAAGTCTTGACCCAGAGCTGGAGCTCTTAACCATGATTTTAAGTGTTTAGTGAATACAGGAATGATTGGGAGAACTGAGACTTAACAGAATACGGAGCCTTGAAGGCATGGTGGAAGCAATGGGCTAAGTGTAGAGAAGAGAATGCATTGTAGCTGAGAGAATCAAGTTGACAATTAAGCTTTCTTAGGGTGGGCGGGGTGTCAACATGTGCGTTCCAGAGTCAAGAGTCCAGAGTTAGAACCGTGGCTAAGATTGAGGGAAGGACAGATTATGCACTGACAAGTTAGGGAGGGGTAAAGAGGAGTGGGAAATAAGGCTGGAAAGGGAGGACGGGGGCAGAGAGTGGTGCGTTTTGAATGTCAGGGCAACAGATGTGTGTGTGATGGTGTACCATGGAAGGTTTCCACACAGAGAAATGCCAAGTTGTAGTGACTCCAGTGCAAGCTGCATATCGTATCTCATTTAATTGCCTCAGTCATCCTAGGAGGTCCAAATTACTCTTCCCATTTTACAGATGGCAACGTGGCTGCTCAGAGAGTTGAGTTTTCCCAAGTTTATTAGCTATTACATGTCAGAAGTAGGACTCTAATTCCGGTCTGCCCAGACTTTTCCACTGCCAGGGAAACGTTTCCACAACTCCAAGGAGAAGGAACGATGCCACCAGGCCCACCTCAACATCCTGAGGGAAAGGAGGAGAATTCCCTGGTCACTTCTCCCTTCTCAACATTTGAGGCTGGTTCCAGGAAAAGAGAGTTTTTGGTGTGGAGGGAGGAGCAAGAGGGTGGGGATGGTGGGGCAGGCTGGGGCATTAGTGAAGAGAGCCTTGTGGGGGAGGGGAAGACTGGAAGAGAGACAGCAAATTGTTTCTGGATGGAATTTTCCAGACAGGGCCTCAGAGAACAAATGTGCCTTCTGAATTTTCACTCTTAATTGTTACTGACCTTTAGTGAGATGAGCAAAATTACTCTCCCTGTGCCCCTCCACGCCCACCCTTTTTACAAAATTGTTTTCCCTGACTTTTCAAAAATTAAGTTTGGCCAGCCCAGCCCTGACTGCCTACTGTGGGAAAACAATGTATCTCCTTATGGCCCCAAAAGGGGCATTCGCAATTAATCCATTGATCTCAGTAGAAAACCCTATTGTATCAGGGCCCGCCAGGAGAAAGCTGCATCCTGCCCCTCTCCCGCCCCCGCACAGAATGTCCATTGAAGTCAGCCCCCAAATTGATGGCAGGATATGGCCCTAAGAGCCTCCAAATTAAAGGGGCCCAGAAAATAACTGGCTGGGTGGGGGAGGTTGGGAGAGTGGGGAAGGGAATGAGTTTCCTCTGGAAGCTGTGCGTAGGGGCGGGGCAGCGGGGTCTGCCCATGTGCAGAACTTTGCAAAATGTAAAGGTTTCTGTTGGCCCTTCACTCAGTGCTCCTCAGTTTGTTCTGCAGCTTTAGAACATTAGCTATCTACGTTGCTGACTGTTTGGCCTTTTGTTGATGCCGATAAAACTGACGGTTGTGGTCCTCCCTAGGATCTGCTGGGCACTGAACGACAGGTCCCCGAGGCCCTTGTGCTGCACCTCATTTGCTTCTGAAGTAACCTTTGGTGAAGGTGATGGAGACTAAGAGGACTCTCTCTTGTTGAATGGGTCCCACCTACGAGGTGCTTTGCACATTCTTTTCCATTTAACCTTCCAACCCTGGAGGTGAGCAGAGTGGCTAGTCGAACAATAATCTAGGACACAGTAACCCAGTCCACCCATATTCAAGAGGTGTTAAGCATAACATCACTGAAAATGCAAGACACCCGTTTCCCCGAGCTGCTCTGAGGTGGAGTATGTAGCTGGAAGGAAGGGTTACATAAGCAGCCTGGGCTGAAGTTACCTAAGGTGTCTTCCATGAGCGGCGTGAGATGATTGCAGGACTTGGTTTGGCTGAGTGGAGCATGTGGTGGGACGTTGCCAACCTGGGACGCCAGGCATGCCGCTGAGGTCGTGCACTGCTTCCGCGTTCCGTGTACACGTCATGTACCGTAAGTGCGTGTGCACACAGGAGCCCTGTTACATACCTTGTAATGGAGACAGGTCTACATGGCTGACCCGCTCTGGTCTCTCTTTTTAGCTCTTCCCTCATTCAATATACCTTTTGTCTTCTAAATAAATGTTAAGTTTTCAAAGAACTTTAAGCCCTCAAGCTGTCCCATAGTGTCAGTCTGGTCCTATAGGTGGGTATTATTCTCATTTTACCGATGAAGACACGGAGGCACCACCAGATGAAATGACATGCTTGAGGAGCCGCAACTATTAAGTAGTTGATTCGGAACCAGCGAGATTGGAAGCTCCAGAAAAACCCGTCGATCCTTTCTGTCTTATTCAGAACTACACTTCCAATATCTGTAGACCCGCTTACCATTTGGATAATGCCTGGTGTGTAGAGAGTGCTCGATAGATATTTGTGGCATCAGGGAATCAGCTCCTTTTTGCTCTTTTCTAGGGTACGGGCCCTGATTCCTCGCTGCCTGCCTGGTTCTTATACTAGGCTGTTTATCGGGTTCTTATGTTTTTAGAAACCTTCTACAAAGGTTTTCTGCTAAATCCCCCCCATAAAGTTCAGTTATAGGAGGAAAGTGGGTTTTCTTCAGATAAGAAAAGAGGGGAGGAAAAAGGTATGCTTCCTTCCATCCGAAAAGAGCTATAGAATTCCTCAAATTTCCCATTCTGTCCTGGCTTCCAAGAAGCTCAGAATTAAATTTGGTGTTCAATTTCATATTATTCTTGGGTTAGATTCAGAGTAGTTTTTTTCCCACATATTCTGTGGTTTAAGCTCTTTTCTCTCTCTCTACATGGTTCGATTTTACAGGTGTCTTTTGGGTGTAGAGAAGACGTAGTCTTAACAACAGCAGTGCGCTTGATGTCACTAGGGCCCTGTGTTGTCCAAAGCCGCTGATACTCCAAGAACTCTGCTGTGAAGCGCCATCCATTCCCGCACATTTGCTATAAACTTCATAGCTCCTCTACACCAGTAGTTCTCAATCAGGATGGGGCGGGGTCAGTGATTTTTGCCCCTCAAGGGACATTTGGTCATATCAAGAGATATTTTGGGTTGTCACTGGCATCTAGTAGGTGGAAGAGGCCAGAGATGCTGCTTAACATTTTATAACGTACGGGACAGTCCCCGCTGAAAAGTATTACCCAGCCCCAAATGTGAATAGTGTCAAGGATTCAGAAACCTTCATCCATACCTGCCAACTCTCTATACCTGTCAATGGTCACGAAGCATCTCATGGAAATAATTGGAACGTCACCACTTTTTTCCTTCCCTTGGCTGAGGGTTGTCAAGGAAAACCTCTGGCCAGGCTTCCTGTATGTTCTCTCCTGAGCTAGCCACCCATCATTCCCCTTACCTCCCAGTTTCTGTCTTACTCACATACTAAAGGAACCCAGACACAGGAGGACTCCATCTTACTCATCTTCTGACCTTTGACCTTCACACAGGTCGCGTGGTAGCACGGAGGCTTTTCTGTTTAAGTTATAGGGTGATCTTGCATCCTTGGCATCGGGATGAAATGGTCTTCAGGATGAAATGGTTTTCTTTTTCTGATGGACTTTAATTACACTGTCCCATAGAAGGCGTTAGTAAAAATACAGCTCCTCAGAGATCTATACTGATAACTTGTGGACAGAGCGTGGGTAGTTTTGCTGTGTTGGCATCGTTGTAATGAAGGCATTCTGCTTGTCTGCCTTTGCCATCCTGTGTTGTGTTCTCTTAGTTGACTTGTTCTCTTAGTATCAGCCCTTTGGGCCAAGGGACAATTTTATTGCCAACAACCTAGACTCTACTCTGTCCTAGCACCCTCATAATCTCTAAATTATAACTTTTCTTCCTCATCAAGCTGCCTACTTTAAATTTCTGGACATCTGCCGCATTTTCCCTGCTTGAACCCCAGGTTCTTCCTGGAATAGAGCTCAAGTTTGAACTCAAGCCTGATGGGTTGAAACCAGGCTGCCACGTCTACTTTTCCTGGTGGGGGGAGGTGGAGGGAAGGTCCGGGGTCCTGCTTTTCCTACTCATCCTTTGCTGACCAGGTCCTTCCTGCTGTGAGCCAGGATGATTTCTGCAGCCCGGTAGTGACCGCCCATCTGATTTTGAGCATTGCCTGTGGCCGTGCAGAAGTGAAGGATAGGAGCCCGTGGTACTAACACTGGGGGACGTGAGCTCAGGCTCACGTCATCAGTTAGACGCCTACTCATTCGACAGCAATTAACACTTTGGGCAAAAGTGCTACGTACCAAGCACCGTGCCAGCTATTGGGTTCACAAGATTAGTTAGATCCCATCACTAGCTCACGAAGAGACCAAATGGGGACACAGACTGCTCTGAACACAGAGGATTAGTGGAACACCTCGGAGGACGCCAAACTTGAGGGGAGGTGGTCAGGATAGCCTTCCTGGAGGAGGGGATGCCTGAGCCAGGGTTTCAAGGGCTTCTACTGGCTCAGCCAGCTCCTCCAGCCAGACTGGTCTCCCCAGCAACTGCGTCACACTGCTTCTCCTCCGCCGTATTCCTCTCAGCTCCCGGCTCCCCACATCATCTGTGCTGCCATACTTGTGGCAATTCTCTTTTCTTAGACCACACGATAAATAAAAATGAAAAAGAGAGTGGTGGGCCCATTGAATGGGAGGATGTTTCGTAGTCTGTGAGGTGATATATACCTCAGCTTGTGAGTAAGCTGGGGACCCCAAAGGTTCAACTTGGGGTTACTTCTGAGCAGTAGCCAGCCGCTTCCAGGTGCTTACTGAAGACTTCTGTTTGCTGTTAGAAACGGCCTGTAGGGGTGAGAGTGGGGTTGCCACACCTGTCAACCAGCTCCACCCACCCCACCCCCCAAAAAAAAGAGACCAGCCTCAGAGAGATGCCAAATTATGGGGCAGAGTATTTTCTGAATCACAATAGCTCTGAGAATTAGGTATCCTTGTCCCCAAAACATTGCTGAAGAAACTGAGAATCAGATGGGTTGAGGCACTTGCTGATAAATGCAGGAGCCAGGATTCAAAACCCGGGCTTTTCAATGCACATCCACTTTTTTCATGATCCCTCATTTTCTTAGCACAGCTGAGGCTCCCTGACCAGGGAAGAGCAAATCAGAGCCCCTGTCCTATTTTCCTTCAGGCTCGCACTCAGAGAGTTGCTTTGGAGATGAAACAGAACCAGAACAGACCTCATGTGTTTTTTATGCCACACCTCTTTTTCCCAAGATTTCAAAGGCATGGATCCATTTATCTAGATACTCAGATTCTCAACAGGGGCTTTAGATAGAGGTTGGAGACTGAAATGCTATTTTGGAAAGAATGAAACAACCCTTGCAGTGTTTATATTCAATTCCGGAGACCTGGTTAGAAAAATATTTTTAAAAAACGGAAGGAAGAGTAACTCTGCACTCACAAAATGTGGTGTCCTCGTGGGGGTGGGGAACCTTTGTCCTAGGATTCTGTTCCCAGGAGTAGACATGTCCAGCCCCAAACTGCCGTTAGGAGATGAAAGGGAATCTTTCAACATTTCCTCCTATTGTCTGAGCTTTCTCCCTGCTTTGTTACCATAACATTCCTTTTTGGAATTCCATTAATGTGGAGTTTTCCCCTCCCCCAGAAACAAAAGAGAATAGTTGGCAAAGCCAGCCTGGAAAGATCTGTGGCTCACTCTGAATTGACTAACTATCACATGTCTTGGAATAGTTTGCTGCTTCCAGTTGAAGAGGTTTGAGCTTAAAGAGGAAAACACATAAACAGGAGTGAAGTGAAATATGGACTTTCTATCTGGCTGCAGGATGTGATGTAGATTTTACAGTGAAGCACTGCGAGGGCTGAATATGACTTGGGGATCAGAAGACCTGGGCTCAAATCCTAATTTCACTCTTGACTAGTTGCACGACCTTGAGCAAGTTACTTAACTTTTTTGAACTTCACCAAGTTCATCAGTGAAAGTGGGAATTCTGCCTAGGTTATGTGGGCTCTTGTGAAAATGAAACAAGATGGATAGGGGATATCAAAGTACCTGGCACATGGTAGCTTTCAAATATGGCTTTCTTTCTTCCTCTTGTCACATCCGTTCCACCTGTACAGTCTCCAACATGGAGATTTTGAGTTGACAAAGTAAAAGAAATAGGAACAGTTGAAACAGGAAAGTTCAATCACTGGCAACTTCACTTAACTAATGAGGAATTATATGTACATTTGTATGTTTGGAGCAGGTAGTTTGTAACAGAAGTAAAGAGTCCTTGATTGAGGCTATCTGTCCATGTGGAGTTTCAACATTGCTTTGAGTACTAACCAGAGGTGAGGGAGGTGAGTGTGCGTGTGTGTGTGTGTGTGTGTGTGTGTGTGTGTGTAAAATAAACCCATCTTTTATAAAGCACCTGCTCTAGCCTGGGTACTTTGTGAATATTATCTCGTTTAATCCTTACAATCACATTATACAGTAGGGATTGTTAACCAAATGTCCACATAGGAATTAAGGCTGAGAGAGCTAGTCAGTAGTGAATTAGGATTTATTTTAGACTATTTTTTTCTTTTTTTTTTTCTTTTTTTGTTTTTCTTAGAGCAGTCTTAGACTTTATTGAAGTAAAATTGAGAGGGATGTACAGAGATCTCCCATATATCCCTGCCCCTGCACATGCATAGCTTTTCTTATTATCAACATCACTCACCAGAATGGTACTTCTTTTTTTTTTTCCAAAGAATGAACCTATACCAACATATCATTATCACCCAAAGTTAATAGTTTACCTTAATGTTCGCTCTTGGTTTTGTATGTTCTGTGGGTTTGAACAAATGCGTAATGACGTAATGATATATACCGTTGTTATAATATCATAGAATGTTTTTAGTGCTCTAAAAATCCTCTGTGCTCTGCCTGTTCATCTCTTCTCATTCCCCACTCTCAGCCACCCCTGGCAACCACTGCTCTTTTTATTGTTTCCATAGTTTTGCTTTTTCCAGAGTGTCGTATAGATGGAATCATACAGCATGCAGCGTTTTCAGCATGTTTCTTTCACTTAGAGATATACTTATAAGGTTCCTCCATATTTCTTCATGGCTTGATAACTCATTTTGTCTTAGCGCTGTATAATAATCTGTTGTCTATATGTACCACTATTTAGTTATTCACCTACTGAAGGACATCTTGGTTATTTCCAAGTTCTGGCAATTATGAATAAAGCTGCCATAAACATCCACGTGTAGGTTTTTGTGTGGGCATACCTTTTCAACTTTGAGTGAATAGCAAGTAGTGTGACGGCTGGAGCATATGGTAAGAGTATGTCTAGTTTTGTAAGAAACTGTCAAACTGTCTTCCAAAGTGGTTGAATCGTTTTGCATCCCCACCAGCAACGAATGAGAGTTCCTGTTGCTCCATGTCCTCGTCAGCATTTGGTGTTTGTCAGTGTTTTGGATTTTGACCATTCTAGTAGACGTGTAGTGGTATCTCGTTGTTGTTTTAATTTGTGTTTCCTTGATGGCAGGTGATATGGAACATCGTTTCATGTGCTTATTTGCCATTTGTATATCTTCTCTGGTGAGGTGTCTGTTAAAGTCTTGGCCCATGTTTTAATCAGATTGTTTGTTTTCTTATTGTTGAGTTTAAAGAGCTCTTTGTATATTTTGGATAACAGTCCTTTATCAGATGCATCTTTTGCAAATATTTTCTCGCAGTTTGTAGCTGGTTTTCTCACTCTCTTGTTATAGTCTTTTACAGAGCAGAAGTTTTTACTTTTAATGAAGTCCAGCTTATCAGTAATTTCTTTCATGGATTGTGTCTTTGGTGCAGTATCTAAGAAAGCATCACAATACCCAAGGTCATTTAGGTTTTTTTCTATGTTATAGGAGTTTTATAGTTTTGCAGTTTGCATTTGATCTATGATTCATTTTGAGTTAATTTTTGTGAATGTTGTAAGGTTTGTGTCAAGATTCATTTTTTTTTCCTTTTTGCATGTGATTGTCCAGCATCGTTTGTTGAAAATAATACTTTTGCCCTATTGCTTTTGATCCTTTATCAAAGATCTGTTTGCTATATTTGTGTGAGTTTATTTCTGGGATTTCTATTCTGTTCCATTGATCTATTTGTCAATTCTTTCATCAATATCACAATGTCTTGATTACTGTGGCATTATAGTAAGTTTTGAAGTTGGGTAATTTCAGTTTTCCAACGTTGTTCTTCTCTTTCAAAGTTGTGTTGGCTATTCTGGGTATTTTGCCTCTCCATATAAACTTTAGAATCAGTTTGTTGATATTCACAAAATAACTTGCTGAGATTTTGATGGGGATTGTATTGAATCTACAGATCAAGGTGGGAAAAACTGAGCTCTTGACAATATTGAGTCTTGCTATCTATGAACATGAAATACCTGTCCATTTATTTAGTTCTTTGATTTCATTCATGAAAGTTTTGTATTTTTTGTCATATAGATCGTATACACATTTTTTAGCTATATACAGAAGTATTTCATTTTGGGAGTGCTATTGTGGATGGCATTGTATTTTTAAAATTCCTCTTGTTTATTGTTGGCGTATAGGACAGCAACTGAATTTTATATGTTACTTGTGTATCCTGCAATGTTGCTGTAATTCCTTGCTAGTTCCAGGAAATGTTGTTGTTGTTGTTGTTGTTGTTGATTCTTTTACATTTTCTACATAGACAATCATGTCACCTATGGCAAAGACGGTTTCATGTCTTCCTTCTCCATCTGTATGGCTTTTGTTTCTTCCCGCCCCCTCCCCCACCCGCCTTATTACATTAGCAAGGACTTCTGTATGATGTTGAAAAGGAGTGGAATCTGACCTTGCCTTGTACCTGGTCTTGTACCTGACTTAATGTCTCCATTAAATACGATGTTAGCTGTGGGTTTTCTTGTAGGTAGTCTTTGTCAAGTTGAAAAAGGTTCCCTCTATTCCTAGTTTATTGAGAGTTTTTATTGCGAATGGATGTGGATTTTGTCAAATGCTTTTCCTGCACCTATTGGTATGATCCATGTGATTTTTCCATTTTAGTCTGTTGATGTGATGGATTACATTAAACAATTTTCAAACGTTGAACCACCATTGCATACTTGGGATAAAGCCCACTTGATTAAGTTAGGATTTTAATTTTGCTTTCTCTGAGGCGGAAGCCACCCTTACTACCACTGAATCACAAAAACCTTTGTGGTCTTTAACACTCGTATTAGAATTTAGCATGTACAACTTTGTATCCACTCATATATTCAGTCAAGGAAATATCATATGCTAGGTGCTATTCTAATTGGGGGGAGTTCCAAGTTGTAGAAGATGGTTTTTACCAGTTATCTAAAATTTGTGAACTTCAGGTGTTTTTTTGTTTGTTTGTTTGTTTGTTTGTTTGTTTTTTATTTGTAAGTGGAAATACTAATATTTACCTGAAAGTTTGTTTGGGAGGATTACATGAACAATGTATAGAAAGCATCTCAGAGTGTGCTTGACATATGGTAGGTGTTTGTGGAAGAGTCTCAGCACAGTCAAACTCGGCAATTTAAGGAGAATAGTTATGTAGGGAGTTACAGGCAGGGCTAAAGAAAGCAGTGACAGGTACTGCTTGGTCCTAGGGCTAGCAATAGAAAGGAGCTTTTACTAGCCCAGGCCTGAAGGCGTGAGAGGATAGAGCAATTATGGAAAGAGAAGAGGGTAGCCATATAGAGAGGGACACCTTTCAGAAGCTGTGGCGTCTGGTAAAGGAATGCAGCTAACCCACAGAAACTTGACACACGGAACAAATATCTCAACCTAATTCTTCTCTCACTTTCTGATCTCCTGCTGGTGGCTTCCCTGGCACGACCTATAGTGGTTCCCCAGTGTCTAATAAAGCCCAAACTCTAAGCAAGCATTGAAGATATTCTGCAGTGGAACTCAGATCATATTGAGTCCTCCTCTCACCAATGCTGTGGCCCCATTGGGCTGCTCGATGTTGACAGTCACTTCAGAAGCACTGCCATGACTCCATGCTTTGGTTGCAGTGCTTCCTTCAGCCCAGCAGGCCCTGCCTTCCTAACTTCCTCCACCCTTTTCCAGTACTCAGCTCACATTGCACAACGCTAGGAGTCCTTCTGAGCTCACTCCTACTCAGAATTTTAGTATGATTTCCCCTATACTTCTGCAGCACGGCATTTGCTGGTCTTGGTAGTATATATTTCATTCAGCAAACATTTCACTCGGTAGATGCTTACTGAATGCCTCTTGAATTCCTGGCACTGTACGAAAAAGAGGCTACACAGGGAATTAGAACTGGTTCTTATCCTTAAGAACTCATACTCTAATAGAGAGTAAAACTCGCCTTTTACTTGGCTATCTCTCCTCTAGATTGTGGGCGCTCGAGGGCAGGGAATCTGTTTAATTATCGCTAAGTATCTTCCAATACTTAGCGATTTTATGGCACAGAAGGCTTTCAGAAAATGTGAGGCTATAGACGAATCAAAGATAGAGAGGGAGGAAGGACGGAAAGAAGAAATGAATAATTTATTCCACAGTTATTTGCTAAGTGCCTAAAATGTCCCAGGCCCTGACATACAAGAATAGCAAATGCTACATACATGCAGTTATGTGGTGTGAGTGTGTGTGTGTGTGTGTGTGTGTGCGTGTGTGTACATGAAGAAGGAGGAATTGGTGGTGCATGTCTGCAGAGCCGAGGACAAATCAGAAGACAGCCTTTGGACTTGAGCTTTCTGAACTGAAGCTTTCAGTGTGCAGAAGAAAGGAGAAAAGGGACCTGTTTACATGCCCAACTGAGCTCTTGAGTGGTGGTGGTTTGAGAGGGCTCCTCAAACAATTTTCTGAAAGCAGGTGATTTTTGCAAATGAGGGCTTGTTGACATATGGTATTTGGATGATATAATTTCTTTAATTGAAAGTGTTATCTTAACCAGAGAGTTTTGCAAAACCCCAAAACAAAGACATCTGTTGCTGTTTTTGTTCTTTTCCCCAGCAAACAATCTGGTAGTGAAAAATAGGAATGACTAAATGGAACACCAGGAAAAATTATGGACTTGAAAAACAAACCCTGATATCTTTAAGAGGGGGGCGATTCATCCAGGGACAAGGTAAGCAGCTTCTGAACAGAGTCTTCTGTGAGCTGTTGGGTTATTATAACTCTGCTTCTTTATATATCAATAATTATTAAGACAGAACCAAAGGGGTGAGCTTGTGGCAACTTTAGTGCATTTTTCTGTTGTCCATGAAACTTAACTCTTAGCTCTGTGCTGCTTGGCTAAATCTCCAGGCCAGAGCCGTTGATCCATTGGTCTCCTGGACATCTCCTATGTTCCAGAAACTCCTCAAACTCAGCTGATCAAAACTGACCTCATCGGTCACTGCAACATGTTCTCCTCCTCCATTTTGGGGAGTGCCTCCCCACCCGCTCAGTCCCCCAGGACTTCTCCCTCCTGGAGACCCTGCACAAGGTGACCTGTGGCTCCTTGTGCAAGACCTGTGGCTTCCCCCTTGGAAAGATTCTCTCCTCTGCTGCCTTTTCTTCACCCCTACTACCTCTGCATCCCTCTCTCAGATTACTGCTATGGCCCTGCCTCTCTCTGGCCTCTATTTCACCTTGACCCCTACCGGTGAGGATCGGCAAGAAGCACAATTCACCTTGCATACTTCAAATGAAGAGCCGTTAATGAAGGGATTCTCTAGGGAGGTGGCGGCAGTGTTAATGGAATGAACAAGGGATGTTGAGGCACCAGAGACTAGCAATGGCCAGAAGCCCTGATCCCCTCTAGGACTGAAGGGACAAGGGGAAGAAATAGAGATGTGGAAGCCCGGTGAGAACTGAAACCATGACGGAAGGGCTGCCCAGCAAGAAATACCAGAGAGGCTATGTAGAGCAGGGAGGGAACAGGGAAGAAATCACACAATGCTCTCTCGACCCACCTCCTTTCTCCTTGCTGGTGTTTCCAATTGTTTGATCCCAGAACTTGGGTTCAAAGAGGATTTTATGAATTTGACCTCAAAGGTAAGGGAAGTAAAAGCTAAAATAAATGAATGGGACTATATCAAACTAAGAAGTTTCTGCACAGCAAAAGAAACCATCAACAAAACAAAGAGACAACCAACCGAATGGGAGAAGATATTTGCAAACAACGCCTCTGATAAGGGGCTAATATTCCAAAATAGATAAGGAACTCATACAACTCAACAACAAAAAGACAAACGATCCAATTAAAAAATGGGCAGAGGACATGAACAGAAACTTCTCCCAAGAAGACATACAAACAGCCAATAGATATATGAAAAAACGCTCAACTTCACAAGCTATTAGGAAATTTAAATCAAAACCACAATGAGATAATCTTTCTCTTTCATCCTCTTCGACCTAAAATTTATTAAATCAGCAGTGCTTCTTAAAATTAATGGCATCTTAGAATTTAAGAAATACTATAATTCTATGATACTCAAATTGCCCTCAGCACCCTGATGGGCTCATATAGAATGTTCCATAAATACCCCGTGTTTGATTTATTACTTTCAGTTTTTAGATAGAACATAATTTGGATTTACCCAGGGGCTGAAATATTGGGTGGAAACTAATGTTTTCTAGGTCTACAGCTGAAACAATTATTTGTTTACTAATCTATCCCCAATAGCAGTCCTTTCCCAGTAGGTAACTTTCTTCCTACCTTACAGATGAGAAAACTGAGGCTCAAAGGGAGATGCTGCTGTTTGATCAGGGTGAACAACTGGTGCTTTCCTGAACTGAGAACTCATACTTCTTCCACTGTGCCAAACAAGTTATCTGTGCGACTTGAAAAGCTCAATTCAAAAGTTACTCTTTTAGGAAGACTTCTTTGATTTTCTTTCCCAGATAATAATGATCTTTATCTTCTCTACACCTCCCTAACATTCTACCTGTGTCCAGATAATGGCCTCAATGCTTTATGCCTTAAATTATGGTAATTTGTGCATGTCTTGGTTTTCACTATTAATACCAATTCCTTGGGAGGCAATTATAACAGACCAGCCTCTACTACGAGATGTTGGCAACTTTCCCCAGAGGTTTATGACTTTTTTTTGGGAAGAGATAATTTAAGCCTTGGCTTTGTGTCTTTGTGGTTCATCTGAGATGGTAAGGTGGGGTTTTGTTGCCAACTGGTCTATACATCCTGGAGTGATTTACTTTTAAATTCATCTTGCGTCAATAGGATAGCTTGTTTTCTAGCAGTAATGTGGACCTCACACAAGTAATGAGGATTTGGGGTTGTAATTATAATTACATACAAATTTCCACTGCGTACAATGGAATAATGTCACCAGTGGTAATATAAGCCAACGTTTCGGTATCATTTTATAGATTAAAAACTACTTTCACATCTATTGTGTTGTTTCATTCTCATAACAACCCTATAAGGCTGGTAACCGCATACCCATTTTCCATAAAAGGAAACTGAGGCCAACAGTTACTCAAGGCACCCACTTACAGCAGAGCCAAAGCTAGAATGCGTCTCCATATCCACCCTGCTTTTAACAATACAATAAATGCTATTGTGGCTGGTTTTGTTATTTTCATAACACGGCTCTATCTGATGTAAACTCTTTATAGCTATGCACTCCCTGTTGGCCAA
Organism: Rhinolophus ferrumequinum; assembly: GCF_004115265.2. Taxonomy (NCBI): domain Eukaryota; kingdom Metazoa; phylum Chordata; class Mammalia; order Chiroptera; family Rhinolophidae; genus Rhinolophus; species Rhinolophus ferrumequinum. The sequence goes on from NC_046292.1 coordinate 42,619,897, forward strand.
GTAGTTGATAGAAATCTGTTGTGGAGCTAGAGTTCCCCGGTGATATCTCAGGTAGGTTATTAAGATTCACAGGCAGGCAGCAGACACTATCAGTCATATGTTCCCTAAAGGCAAATAAACTACAAAGATGAAGAGAGTTACACAAGAACAGAAAGGCCCATTTCCCTGGCCATTAGGCAGGGCTCTTATGGGGCAAGTGGACAGAGCCCTGCACTAGGAGGGAAAGCACATATTTTTTGATACCTGCTAGTGGATGGTCCAGGACAGGTCCTAGACATGCTCAGTCTGATTGCCATCTATGAATCATGAATGCGATTCTGACTCACTGACTTGGTCAGGTGACTGTGAGGTCCAAAGGAGATGCTTTACATTTGTCCTGCTCAGAAAGCACTTCTCAGAGGTGGACTGTCACTGGGTTCCTGGCATATCCCAGCTCCCAGTCCCCTTCTGACTTAGGCTCACTTGCAAGGGAAATTGGCTTCTACAGTAGAAGGATTCCCTGTGGCACCTAGTGCCCATCGGCGGGATAAATCAACTGGGTGAGAGCTTTCTGCCCAGCAAAATCTGCTTGAGGATACAGGGGAGCTTATGCCTTACTTTGTATCTGTTCAATTCAGCTGTCCAATGGGAAACACGCAATTTCACCCTTCAAAGCCCTCTAGGTGGCTGCTGTCTCTGTGAAGCCTCCCTTGGTCTCTTTAGATAGAGTGTAGCATTCTGCGTCACTTCTGTTCCCTGTATTCACATTGTTTGAATTTTACTCACCTCATGGCATGGTGGAACTTGTTGACTTCTCAGTCTTCCCCACTAAACTGTGATCCCCTAAGTCCAAGAACTGCAGGGTCCCCTGGGCCTAGCAGTGAGGTTTGTATAAAGCAGGTGTTCAGATGGCTGGAAGGACAATTAAATAAATAACAATGACTAGACATTGGAAGAGCCTGAGTGGCAGTTCACGAGCTGTGTCTGATTTTTCTTTCAGGTAAGATGGATAAAATAATGTTTTTCTATTACGGTCAAAAGAGATAATGGATGGTGGAAATGCTGTGAACCAGTCAAGTTATATAATGCAAAGTAATGTTTTCTATTTCAGCAGCCTATAATGAGCAAGCACTCTATAACTGGCACACTCTAGGCAACTCAACAGAGAAGAAGGCGAACCTTGAATTGGCAGCCTGAGGGTGTGTCTTTGTTGTGCCTTGTAATTTGAGGAAGATGTGAGAATGAGGGGGATGGTTATCACTGATTAACTTAGAATTAAATATTTAGCCTGTCAGTCTTGTACTTGAAGTCACTTGACGATGTCCACACCAAGCTTTCCTCCAGCCCATGTCTCCCCGAGATGGAAACACGTCCAGGCCCATTGAAACCTGTGCAGCCACACCACCTTGTTTGTTTTAATTCTATGCTGCGGCGATCTTGAAAGTCTTAATAATTTTGAACAAGAAGCCCCATGTTTTCATTTTGCACTGGTTCCTACAAATTAAGTAGCAGATTTTACACGTCCTTTCTGGAGGCAGTTGCATCCCACTTTGGACTAGCCTGAAAGCTGTGATGCTTTTCTACTTAACGAACAGAAATCTCCCTCCCTGGTGCCCATTCGTCTTAATTTGGCCTTTGAAGCCTAAACTGGGAGAAGGATTTCTCTTTCAGCCAATGATCCTAAGATATTTAGAGACAGCTGAGGTTCTCCTCTCCCTGTATCGTCTCTTCTGTTTTCCCTCCCCATTGATTTGTGAGGTCATTGTTGTTATATCCCCCATTTGAATGTAAAATAAAGCCTATTTCTCATGTTCCTTGTACTCTATTTTCTGCCTGTGGTTTTTTTTTTTTGTACTAGTATTACACTATTTTATTAATTATAGTCTTGTGACATATTTTAAAATTGGTCAAGTTCTTCACTATTATTGTGTAAATCGTGTTTTTATTTCTCCTGTCTTTATTCATCAAGATGAACTTTAGAATCACTGCATTTCTGGGATAAATCCTACTTAGTCATGGTGAATTATTCTTTTCAATACACTATTGAATTCATTTCACTACCATCTTATTTAGCATTTTCACAAATTTGTTAAAATGTTGGACTGAACTATAATTACCCATTTTTGTTATTACGGTCAGATTTTAATATAAGGATTTATGATAGCTTTACAAATGAACGATACAACTTTTCATATTTTTCTATGCTCTGGAACATTTCAGGTAGCATGAAAATTTCTTAAAGTATATATATATAAAAAAATAATCACCATATGAAGCCTGGAGCATCTGGAGTAGCCTGTGAGGCTGAGAGGGAGAGTAATCCTAAAGATGATTTTCTTAATTTGTTCCATGGTTATTGCTATATATATATTTTTCTACTTCTTGTGGAACCAATTTTTACAATTTGTATTTTCCTGCAAATTATCTTAATCAAAATTAAGCATCAGTACAGTGGTATATAGCATTCTTTTGACGTTTACATCTTCTATCTGTATTATATATCTTCTGCATTTCTAATTTTTTCTTGAATAGATTTGTCACAAGTTTGTAAAGATATTTTATTTTTACCCCAAAGAAACAGCTTTCAGATCAAAGTCACTATATACTTTATTTCTGCTTTCAAATTGATTTAATTTCTAGTCTTTATAGTTTCTTTCTTTCTTTTTAAAAATAGTTTCTTTTCTATTACCCATCATTCTTAATCTGCTTTGGAGGGTTCATTAAAAAGAACCATGTTCACCATTTCTTTTTGGTGAAAATATTTATTCAATTTTCTTATTTAAAGATAGTAAATTATCTTAATAGAGCTTTGATGAATATTTGAAATCTTCAACTTTTTTGTGCTACTTTTCAGAATTGCTGTTTAATCATTTTAATGCGCTTGTTACCATTACGTCCTCTTTGGGGTTTGTAAATGTTATCAGTATGAAATGATTCTTGTTACCGTTCCCCCTTTCGAAATTGCTTTGTCTAATATTTAACTTTTTGGGCTTTCTCTTTTTGTTTATCTGACTTCTCATCTTTATTATTTTAAACTCTCTGTGAAAGTGTGTATATGGGTCTTTTATATCGACAAGTCATTGGTTTTTATTTTAAAATCGAACGCAAGAGTTTGTGTCCTTTACAAGATCATTTCTGTTTATCCACGTATGATTTACCGCTCCCTCACCATCCTGGTTAATAGTGGGTTTATAAGAGCTTCATGTCTTTCTAAATTTTAAGTTTTGTGGAATCCCATTTTATTACCTTCAACTCCCCATGTCCTCTTCCCTCCACTTCCAAATCTCTGCCTGTTCCCTCAAGGAAGCCAGCAAGTAGGAGCAGGAGCAATTCAATGATATGCTTATGTAAGGGTAGTACTTCTCAGACTTATGTATCTAAGACACTTAAAAAAATAATAATATTTTGATTGGATACCAAAGGAACTTCACAAATATAATGTACATTTTGATTATACAGGAATAAAATATTTTTGAGGATTTAATTGTGAGAAATAGCATTTTGATTCATATGTTTAATGCACAGCAAACATTGAATGATATTAGAAATATGTGGTACTCTTGTAAGAAATATGCATAATATAGACTAACAATCATCCAGAGGCAATACACATGAGTTGGTTAGAGCTGCCTATGCATTGTGCTATCACGGAATATTCTAGGTTTGGGAATAAGGCATTTCTCACAAGACCACCAGGCATTCCAGTGTAGGGTGTGCCATTTCTCCAGTTCTTCCGCCCACAGCATCATGCATCAGATGCTGTAATAACGAGGAACTCATTTTTTATGTATATATATATATATATATATATATATTAAATTACATTTTAGAAAAATATCCCAAGAATGATTTTTATATTTTACTTTTCATTTATTAATTTTTGGGGACAACAGCTGTCTCCTGGACTGCAAGCATTCCACAGGATATAATTTGGGGAAATCTGCCTCGGGAGCAACTGAGTTATAATAGTTCTGAAAAAGATAAAAACAATGTGCTGATAAATTTGAAGAAGTCCTTATTTATCCATTCAGTCATTCGTTATTACAGCAAATACTTACGAAGCACTTACTCTGGGTCAGACACTGTGCTCACGTACTCGAGCTATGATGTTAAATAAGACGTATCCCTAGCCCTTGTGAAGCTCACTGTCTCCAATGGGTGATCTAAGAGGGTGCGATGGATGTCATCACTGAGGGACTTCCAGGGGATTAAGGGAGCATGGAGAAGGGGGTTCATCCAGCTGGCGCATGAGAGGGCAGTCTCAGAGAAAGCCTGAATGACTCAGGGAACATTTTCTGTAGAAGAGGACACCAGAGCCACCACTCAAACACAGAGGGGGAGGACCTCTAGCTGTGCATGGTCTGTGAGGGCATATGGGCTCAGTGTTAGAGAGAAGTCCATCCTCTCTCTGTCCTAGACTCGTGGAGGAGTTTTAAGAACTTAGAATGTGGTGGGTCCCAGTTGCCTCAGGCAGATGACGATGCAAGGTAGTGGTGATTTCTCTTCATTAAACGTCAAATACAGCTGAAAAAGGCTATCTGGTGGGTGCTACTGTTCTGTTTGATGGAGGTATATTTTCTCAGAGGCTAGATGGGTCTCGACCCAAGTGAGGTGTGGAATCCCCTCTGCCTGAGATCCTTCATGCCAAGAGTGGATGGCTTTTCTGCACCCGTAGACTGAATGCTAGTATTTGTCTAGCTCATAACGATAGCCTAATAATTATATCTACACAATTCCAACTCCTTTGAAAAGAAATTCACCCTCGGACCCTAGATAAGTCAGTTTGTCTCTCTGGCCCTCAGTTTCATCATGTATACATTGAGACTTTCAAACAGAATTAGGTACAGTAAGTATATATTGGTGTGTTATTCTCTGTTTGCATATCCGGGACAGACATCCCTCATTGACTATTGCATGCCTTTTGGCTAAACTGAAACAGGCCTCAGAATCCCTCTCATCACTGCCCCACAGTCACTGCCAGATAAAACCCATGTCTTTTCCCTGGTTTCTGATGTTACTTTTGGGTCTAACATTTCGGTTTTAAGAAAGGTAGAAAAATATTCAGTGAACGTAGTTTGTATGTGAACAAAGAAGAGTAGAATCATCATGGAATGTTGAAGTCTTAATGTAAGAATGATTTAAATTCCTGTACATTCAGCAAAGAACGGTAGATGCTTGTCTATTTGTTTGCTGGACATTGTATTGTACAACTGTAGGACATTTTAGGTACCGCTGGCCCCCCATTGTGTGTCTGGTGTTTCTTGAGAGCGTCACAGTTTTGCAATCTGAATGTTTCAAAGGTGCGGAGTTGCTTGCCACGTAAAGGAAGGTTGTGAAGACTCTGTAAATAGAGAACTCTTCTGTATTTCTGGTAAGGGCCCTGTGATTTTTCTGTGGTGTTTTTGAGGTCTGTTTTTCCTTAAGTGGAGCATATTGAATGTTAACTAAATAGAGTGGGTTCCCCACTGAGAACAGGAAATCTTTTTTTATTTTATTTTGGTTTTTTTGGTTTTATAAAATAATCTAGAAAAGGCTCATAATCCAGAAATATGAACCTTTGGTAACAATGTTGGAGGCATGGCAAAGTGACATTTTTTCTGGGGGTTCAAAACCACCCTTTTCCAAGGAGGTTGAGTTGCTCCCCATCCACAGTAATCCAAGCCCAGAACATTCTCCCAGACATAGCACCTCCCCCGCCCAGGAAGAGTGGATTGGACCAGCCCCTCACAGGAAACACCTGGCCTCCCTGAACCCTCTGGAAATCACACACTGAGCTTTTCTTTAAGAATTACTTCCAGGTTTCAGGAAGAATCCCAAAGGTGAGGGAAATCGGGGGGAGAAAAAAAAAGTCCTTTGCTTTCACCCTTTGTTGCTCTTCTGGTACCAGCATTCTCCTCTTAGAACCCTGGCTTACTCCAACTGTCAAGGGGCAACGCGGTTCTGTCCACCGGGATCTTAACATCCATTTGGGGACATTCAACCCACTTAGGAGAAACTGCACACTCATTTGTTCATTCACTCGATATGGATCTGCTGAAGACCTCCTGTATTTCAGACATAGAGGAAGGTATAGATGACTGAGTCATGCTCTCTGCTGGGAAGCTCAACCTCAAAGGGGAGATGAGCAAATACATAAATGGATGCTGCGGGATGGGGGCTTGGAGTGCAATGGGAGCCCCCAGCTGTCGGGGCTCAGGGAAGATTCCCTGGGGGGATGCTGAGATCTGAATTTGATGGACAAATAGGAGTTAGCTGATGTGGGGGTATGGAAATTAAAATGCAGATATAAAGATGAAGATGATTAAGACTAGAAGACTTGCCCCAAGTCTTCTAGTTATAGGACTAGACTTCACCGTTCAGTTCAGATGGGTCAACAGATAGTCATGGAGCTCTTGTTATGTGCACAAGCTTCAAGTGAAACTAATAAATGATAATAGTAAAGAATGTCTGATTAGGTGCCCATGCTAGGAGTCACATTAAGTACTAAATGGAGGGAAGCAGACTGTGTGTGGTTGGACCTTTTTCACCCTCAATATGCAGACCACTTGACTCCTCTGAAGATCTAGCCAGGGTCACAAGGTCTCTTGAGGGACCATCCCATGATGGAATTCAACCCCAGCTCAGGTCACTACTTTCAGGACAGCAGGGAGGCTGACTCCCCATTCCTGCACTGAGTTCAGCTCTCGCACTTACCCATGTTTCTATTGTTTCAGGATTCACAATGTAGGAACAGTATTTATTCCAGTGTCTGCTTCTCCAGGAGCAGTGAATTCCTTGTTCCTCCTGGCACCTAGCAAGAGACCATGGCATAGTGCAGTAAGAGTAAAGGGTTTTACAAACACATGGCACTCCTGATTGTTATACATTACAGAGTTTAGACTTCCCCCTTGATTAACACAACAACAATAATCATAAAATCCTATATCAACAACAGAAACATCAACAACCACAAAGAACCACAAAAGTAGTTCATTCCTAATACTGAATTAGGTGAAGTGGAGCTCTCTGAAGCAACTAAGCGCCTCCTTGCAGAATTGTGTCAGGTCAGTCCCTGGATCCCCGTATCCATGTACCTGGCCTTTGGGGAGGACCAAACTTGGTGCTGAATGTCCACTGAACCATGAGTATGGAAAGCAGGCACAATGGTAGAAGCTCCCCAAGTTCTTCCCAGACTCAGACAGACTTTTATTGCACACTTACTATGAGTTCCAGGATGCCGTGTATGAAAGGGTTAAGAAGCAGCATCTGTTTGGTATGCAGTGAGCTCACTATTTGTCTTTATTAAGGGCCTCCTCTGTGTCAGACACTCGGTGGGATGCATTTTTACATCTGTTTGCTCTTTTAATGACCCTAACAACTTATGCAAGAGAAGGTGGTGATGGAAGGTGAGTCCCTGGGGTATGTGTTAGGGGCAATGGCCTTGACTTTTTCCCCATGGTGGTGAGGAAGTTTCTGGTTGCACCAGCGGTGGGAGTTGAGAGTGACTGCAGGTCATGCTCCCAGAATCCCCATTTCAGAGATGAAGACACTGAGCTTCAGTGCGATTGAGGGATTTATACCAAGTCACACTGTTTCAAAAACTATACAGCGCTGATCCAAGGTCAGCCTTTGTTTAGTCCTAGTTCTTCCATCATGATAGAGATATCACTCCTCTCTTTGGGGAAAGCCAGGCCCTTTGTTCTTCCTGTTCAAGGTGCAGTGGTGACCACCACACTAAGAGCTTGGGACCACTGGGTTTCTGCCCAACGGATGCATGGCTTTGAAAAAGTCACTCAATATCCAGGCTCGGAATCGCTTCATTATAAAACAGGATTGGTGATACCCGATTTAAATCTTGATTCTATCACCTGCCAGCTTTGTTTCCTTGGACTTCAGTTTCCTTGTCTGTAAAATGTGGCGAAATCATATTGGATGGGTGAAATGCAAAGGTATATGAAAGGGTTCGGCTTAAATCCTGCCGTTGTGCATTTCTCCCTTTTTAGGCAACCAGGCTTTCAGAGCACTCACTAGAACTTTTAGGAATTATTTGGGTGAAGGGTGTCTCTTTTTCAACTTCCCTCCCATTCTGTCCCTTCTCTAATCGCTCCATCCTGGATGCCTTGGTCCCTTATCCTCATTTACCGTCCCTGAAAATCAGACCTAGCCAGACATCAGCTCTAATGCGTTTTTTGGAGCAAAAATTAATATAAGACCCGGTCTTATAGTACAATAAGAGACAAAAGAGACAGACAGATGTATTTGTCTTATTGTACTATAAGACCGGGTCTTATATAATATAATAATAATAATAATAATAATAATAATAATAATAATAATAATAATAATAATAATATAATACTAGGTCTTATATTAATTTTTGCTCCAAAAGACGCATTATTGCTGATTGTCTGACTAGGTCTTATTTTCGGGGAAGCAGGGTAGGACTAAGCATCCATCAGGCAGGGGAGAGAGAAGTCCTCCGGGCAGTTGGGCCCCCAGGAGGAAGGGGGTGGGCAGGCCTCATTCTATTTGTACAGGTGCACTGTAATGCTGCCTGTGGTGTGAACATTTTCCACTTCATTACTCCTGGCCCTGGCCCAGGCCCCGTCTGCTCCCCTGGCCCCTGCCTTGGTTTAATTTCAGTGGTTCCTGGCCTTTGGAAGGCAGCAGTAACAGAAAGGAAAACAAATGAGGTCGCCATAAACATTTCTGCACGTTACCCAACTAGGGCAGATGGGTATACTTGTGGATCAGGAGGGGGCCTGCTTGGCTGGTACCGCTGGCACCCCTGTTAAATCACCTCAGTCCCCAGTGGCTTCTGTCTGCTGAGCCCCGTCTTTCTAATTGGAGTTGGCTTTGGTTTAATGTGGACCGTAACAGATACCCACAGGTCCCAGGACACTGTCAGTGCAGTTTATAAGAGGTGGTTGAACTGACTAAGTAATAGCTAACATTTATTGAGCACTTACTATGTGCTACGTAGATGCTGTTCTAAGCACTTCAGATGGAATATATATATATATATATAATTGGCCTGTTATTATTCTCGTTTTGCCTATGAGGAAACTCATCTGTGGAGTTCCAAACTATGAGGCACATACGAGTAGATGGTGTATAGTAGCAGAGCCGCCAGATTTTGTCCCTGGCAGTCAACTTCAGGTCGCATGTTTAAATACCATGCTATCATGCCTGATGATATAACACATTCTATGTGCCTATGTTTCAATAACGAGAAACCTTGAGTTATTCATTATATAGAATGATATGACTTGGACTCATTGACTCCTGGGATTGGATTTGACTGTAGGTGATAAAGCCCAGTGACCATTAGCGGCTGGGATTCCCCACAGACATTATCCCGACTCTGCTTACACACGTCCACTGATGTGAAATTCACTACTATGTGAGGAATCCCATCCATGACGTGACTGTTTAACTCAGTGGTAGTGCTGATAACTCTGTGCAAAATGAAGCTTCTTACCACTCCCGCTGGTTATCTGTAAAAGGGATAATGCACGCGACTGTGCCTGGCAGAGGACCTAGGTCACTGCGGGCACTCAGTACATCTGTCTGTCTCTTTTGTCTTTTACAAATTAAAAAGAAAGAAATAGTTTACTGTTGGGAAGGTGCATTTATAAAATAATATTAAACTCATGCCGCATTGGAAAGGTGAGAGCTTTAGTAGGGCAGGAAATTCCATTTCTCACCTTCTTTCTTTTTATTCCTCCTTCTCCTTCCTTTCTCAAATGATTTGTGCTAGTCCTTTGCTAGTTATGGAGCTGCAGAAAGGAATAGAGAGCGGGCTTTGCCTGACGGGAGTTCACATGGACCCTGGGAGCCTGCCGTGTAAACAACCTTCAGTTAGAGGTGTGTACATGTGCTAGGGAAAGCCAGCAGTACGAGGAGTGGCTAACTCATTGTACTCACCAAGGCAGGTTCTCCAAGGTTCATTGGGCAATACTTTTGCCACCTCCTGGTAAACTTACTCTATGTATTTCAAAAGCAGTTTAAAGCAGTTTGCATTTCAAAGCAGTTTAAAATTATCCCCAAATGTATAATTTTATTAATTGGGGGGGCATGTAATTGTAGTAGAGACACACCAGGGATTGAAATCAATCCCATCCCCTCTCATCTACCCAAGGGCATTGCTCCTAGAATAGGCCCTTCTCTTTCCTGCTTCATCAATTTATCCCTCTCTAGTAGGCCGTCACATCAGTACACAACATGCTGTGAAGTCAATCATCTTTAAAAAGAAAGCCTCCATTGATGCCACATTTCTCCTCATTTTTCTGTTCCTCTCTCCAGACAGAGTCTCCAAAGAGTTGAACTTACTAGCAGTTTTCACTTTCTCTGCCTCTATTCTCCCTGAACCCACTTAGTGAGGTAGATATTCTCAAAATCATGAAGGACAACCCTTTGCCAAATCGGAAGTTCCATGCTTAGCCCTTATGCTAACCTACCACTAGTGTGAGCCTGTAGGTCCCTCCTTTCTGAAAGCACTTCCTTCACTCAGCTGCCAGAGCAGGTGTGCATCTTAACGGGCCCCTCCTACAAAGCTTTCTGTCTGGGTCCTTTGCCTCTTAATTAGCTCTAACCATTAGACTGTTCCAAAAATTGGCCCTCTGCTTTAGCTCCACTTATTCCCTTGGGGATATCAATCCATGCCAATGACTAAATAACAGGCTCTGGAGAATGGCAAACATTTATCTCCAGCTTGCCTCTCTCCACCTTCTCCGTCTTCTCCTATTGGACCTTCAATATGCATCTCAAATGTACCAGATTTAAAACGAAACTTGATTATTGTCTCCCAGTGTGCTCCTCCCCCCAAAATTTTCCATCTCTGGAAATGGCAACTTTATTCTTCCAGTTACTCAGTCTGAAGACTGTGGAGTCATCATTGACTCTCCTTCCTCATACCCCGCCTTCAGTCCTCAGCAAATCCTGTTGCCTCTTCCTAAGAAATAGGTCCAGAATCGGCCACTTCTCACCACCTTTGTCTACCACTCTCTTTGAGCCACGGTCCTTCTTGCCTGGATTGTTGGCAGTAGCCACCTAACTGGTCTCCCTGTCCATCCTTGCGGCTCAGGTGGGGAGCCAGAGGGATCTTTGAGCATGCCGAGTCACACCATCTGCTTTGCCTGCAGCCCTCCGAAGGCTGCAGTCTCCCTCAGGGTGAAACCCAAAGTTTAGTCCATTCCCTAAGAGGCCCTCATGAACTGGACCCCTCACTTTCCTGGCTTCATTTCCTGCCCGTCTCCCCATCCCTCTCTTTGCTTCAGCGGCTCTCGTCTTCTGGATGTTCCACAGACATGCCAACATGTCCTCACCTCAGGACCTCAAGGCTGGCTCTTCCTCCTACTGGGGGACGCTCCCACCGTGGAATCCACATAACCAGCTCCTTACTTCCCTCAGGTCTCCTTGAAAAGGGCTTCCCAGACGACGCTATAGAAAATAGTATCCTGTATCACTGTGTTCTTCATTCTGCTTGTTTTTTCCTCCATAATGCTTCTCACAACCCGATATAGTATGTATCTATGTGATTGTTAACAGTCTTCTTCTTTCCTCTAGAACTTAAGCTCCTTAACAGAAATTTATTTTGTTCAATGTTTTAACCCGTGTCTAGCACAATGTTGGCACCTAGTAGCTGCTCAAGAAATATTTATTGAAAGACTAAGTTGGGGAATGTTTGTTTGAATTCCTGCTCTGCCTCTATGTCCTTTGTCACCTGGCTAAATATCACTTCACCTTTGTGCCTTATACCTTCGATCTACAGTGAAAAACAAGAATTCTTGCCCTTCCAAATCCAACAGATAGTTAAGAAAATCCAGTGATACATGGATTGGGAAAGCATACTGTAAATAAGACATAACATATAAAATCAAAGAAGATCAGTTCCTCCCCAGTGATGTCCAAACTGGTAAATTTATTTTAGATACGAGAGAACGTTATAAAAATACGTGGACTCTTGTTCATCTCTCAGAACTTTCTTTGGAGCAGCCCAGGATGAAGAAGGAAGGGAAACAAACTTTTACAGTATGTCTAGGCCCAGGCAATGGACACGTGGTGTGATCCAGCCTATTGATTAATACAGGTCTGCCAGGTAGGCAGACCTGTATTATAAGCTCCCTGAGGGCAATAACCATGTGTTTTTAGCTTTGCAATTCCAGCATCTAGATCAGGATAGGCACCAATAAGAGTTTACTGAATTGGGATTGGACTTGTTTTGTTTTTTTTTTTCCTCTGAGGAAAAGGCTCAGTGGCTGTAAATGACTTGCCCAAGGTCACACAGGTAGTAGGTGGTGTCACTGTCCTGTGCCAGAACCAGAGTCAAACCACGATGCAAAAGCTCTGCAGACAACACCAGGCCACTCAATTTAGTGTAAGTCTCTTAAAAACTATCCTGGGCAATTGGTACAGTCTTTGCACACACATCTTTTATCAGAGCAGGCATTAGGCTGTGTGCAGCTAGCATAATAGCTTCTCTTTAATTGCCTTTGAAAGGAGCCTGGAAAGCTCTTCAGTTCGAGAGGGGAGGGAAAGGTCCAGGAGAATGTCTTCTCCCAATCAGGCCCGACTTTTGCAGCACCTCCCAAGTTTCGATGTGCAGTTTCAAGGTTTCACTATGGCCACTGTGGTTGCTATGGAGATAGAGCAACAAATATTTGGAGGCTGGTAACACCTCCCTCCCCACCCCCAAGCCTAGTCAAGAATGTTCCGGACAAGGCTTCTGCCCATCAGACTGCTGTTTGCAGCTGAATACAGTCTTTGTGACAAGTCTCCTGGCCTGCCACCAGGCTTCTAAGAGATGACTCGACCCAGATCTTTCTAAATAGTGTTTGTGTAAGTTGTCCACAAGGAGGGGGAAGAAAGTTCTAAACAACTCTAAAATCACCCCGCCAATATGTGATTGTCAAGACAAAAGTAATGCTAAGGCTGACTTTGCAAAGATCACTCAGGAAAGCTTCGCCAGATCTATGGGAACAATGCAAGTTACCAGTCACTGAGCGCGGGTATGTGCAGGGAGCTCTGCTCTCACAGGGTCCTTGCCACTGCAGGGCTGTCACTCCCGGCTGACAAACGAGTAAGTTCATGCTCATGGAAGGGACACAAGTTGCTTCAGGTCATCGAGTTTGTGGTGCTGCTGAGGCTGAACTGTCCCACCAGTGGGATTGTTATTGGTGTGACTGTAAAGTTTTCTTTCTAGGTTTCTGTTGCACAATGCCTGGCAACTTTGCAGAGCCTCTCACCTTGTGCAATGCTGAGTCAATGTTGAGAGAAAAAGAATACAGTGAAGTGGAGAAATTAGGCCTTCGTTGGGAGTTATTGTACTCGTTCACGGGAGCTTGATATGCTTGTCCATCACTGCAGGCCAGGTATTGTGGGATCTTACCGGAATGTGCAGGCCCAAGGCCTGGCTTCCCATCTGGCTCCAGTTCTGTTTGGGGGGAAGGAGGTGGTGAAGGAAATTTGACTTAGCGGCAGGTGTTACTTTGAGGGCTAGAAAGGTACCATTGTCTCCCCTGCTACAAACTGCCTGGTTTTTTACCTGCTGGCAAATCGCAAATTCACTTACCATTAAAATACTGGGTCATTACTTCATTAATTTAATAAGTCTTTATTAAATGCCTGCTGAGGGTCAAGCATTGGGCTGGGTACTGGGGAGAGAGAACTGGATAATATTTGTTTAACAAGTATTTATTGAGTGTCTGCGCTGTGCTAGGTTCTACGTTAGGCCCTGGGGATACCACTCATTCCTTTTCCTCAGGGGAATTGCTTGCCGATAAGTCAAGTAAACAGACACTTGCCAAGGGAAGGATTATTTTTTCCCTTGTAAGGATCGGGAGCCAGGGGAGCACCCAGCGAGGGCACTTAAATTAGTCTCAACCCGCACTATCTACCTCAGTAGCCACGAGCCACCTGTGGCTGTTGAGCACTTGACATGTGCCTGGTCTGAATGGAGATTCATTGTAAACGTGAAACACACACAAGGCTTCAGTCTTAGTATGACAAATAGAAGGTAAAATGTCTCATTAGCCATTTGCGTTTATGACATGTTGAAATAATCATATTTTGGATATATTGGGCTAAATAAAATATATTACCAAAATTAGTTTCTCACGTTTCTCACAATGTCAGTTAAGCCACCCAACGACCTCTGAAGGTAGATATTATTTTATTCTTATTTCTATTTAACTGAGAGAGAATGGGCTTCAGTGGTAAAATGACTTGCCCAAGGTCATATGAGGGAGGATAAATGATTTGCCCAAGATCACACAACTGGATCTTCCCTCAGAGAAAGCCCATCGATCATTTGGTTTAGAAATTGGGTCTTTAATGAGCAGTTAGTGATCTCCACTCAATGTGTATTAATCTCCTCTATAGAGAACTTAAGAATATGCCAGAAGCCTGAGACAGTTCCAATCATGAATCAGTTTCAGAGAGCAGGGCAGATACATTTTGAAAGCAAAACATTCATACCTATGTCCGGGGACAGCTGGGTGTCCCCAAATATCTGTTCTTCCCTTCCTCCTTAACAGTAGAGCGCCTGGTGTTCAGCAGGGCATGTGGGTGCTCAAAATGAGGTCAGTATTGTATGGCCTCCATTACAGCTAGGTGTTGCCATGTAAGTCAGTTTTGATCCGTGGGATATAAACAGAAGTGGTGTGTGAGATTTCTGAGGAGTATTCTTAATTACAGGGGACACACCCTCCATCCTGTTCTTTCCCCTTCTCGTTGGAAGGAGCAGCCATCTTGGGCCAGAGGGTAGAAACCATGAATGGAGGATGGCAGAGCAACAAGATAGGAGGAGCCTGGGCCTCTGCCACTATGGAGTGCCATCACTTCCCTTTGGGCTTCTGTTATATGTGAAAAGAATTAAACATCATGATTATCATGAGTTTTCTGTCAGATACAGCTGACCATAATCCTAATAACACTATGTATCAAAATTTTCTCCAAATATGTCAGAAATGAGATGGTTATAGTGGAACAATCCCTGGAGTCAGAAAAGCCCAAGTCTGAATGCTCAGGATGTGTGATCTTCATGGGTCCATATTTTAAATAAATTAGTTTTATTTTTGAAAAGGAAATACATGCAGATGATTTTTTAAAAATCATTCAAACACACAATTTTAGATGATGAAAAGTTATTTAGCCTCTCTGTGCCTCTGTTTCTTCCTCTGTAAAATGGGGCTATCAATATTTAAATGAATATGTGTGCATGTGAGTGTGTGTGCGTACATGTATGTATGAGTAAGTTTAGCAACCTGCACAGGGCTAGAGCACAGGAAGTGCTCAATAACTCTTGCTTTCTGTCTCATGGCCCAATATGTGTCAAACACTACACAGAGTTAATGGTGCACAAGAAATAGTCCCTTGTCTTTAGGAAGATCACAGTAGCATTGAGTAGATGAGCCTAGTAGGAAAATGCAACACCCAACAAGATGAGCACCCCCAAAGAGGTACAAAGAACTTGCTAAATAAGAACCAAAGTAATGGAACAACTTCAGAGTCAGGCCAATGTTTGAATATCATGAGGTGTGTGAGTATGGACAAGTGAGCTCTCCTTTCTGAGTCTCAGTTTTGACATCTATAAAGGGGAATACTAATATTTATTACCATGTAAGATTTTTGGAAGTATCAAATTAAAGGAAGCATGTTAAAGTACTAACCATAATGACTTAGACAAAAGTCAATGATCAATAAATATTAACTCGTATTATCATTTTGGGCTGAGGTGATCAGGGAATGCTTCCTGAAGGAGATGATTTTAAGCTCAGATTTAAAAGATGAGTAAAACAAGGGAAGGATCTTTAAGGTGAAAGAAAGTATATTAGCAAGGGCAAGAAGAAGGAAGAGTGAAAGGCAAGGAGGAGAAAGAGTGACATATATACCATGTTAAAGTGTGGATTTAAGGGGGTACAGAGAGCAAGAAGACTGGAAAGGTAGGCTGAGGTAGAATCGAGAGGGTCTTGAACGCCAAACTGGGCCTTTTGACTTCATTCCCTAAGTACAAGGGAGCTATTAAAGATTTTTTGAACATAAGCATGACACAGTCATCATGTATGACTGTGGCAGGTTACTTAAGTTCTTAGAAGAAAGGTTAACTGAGTGGAAGCTAGGAGCCGGGTCCACATAAAAGATGATGAAGGCATTTGTGAGGGTATTGGCAATTAGAATGGAGAGGAAAGGATGCCTCTGAGTGACAGGCCACTGGGCATTGTGACTGGTTAGGTGTTGCCCTTCAGACACTCTTGTGAGAGAGGGGAGTGGACCTGGTGTGACGTCTCTGTAATTGCCCCATCTTCACCCCTGTGAAGGATTTCCCACGCAGTATGCAGGGATGGCCCAAGGGCTCCCTGGGCACACCTGTCCAACAGGACAGTTCTGCTTTCTCCTCAGGTCCCACGTTCACCTCAGCCCATGACTCAGTGTGCGAGGCTGGTGGATTGACTTAGTGACCCACGAAGAAAGGTGAGTCATGTCCAGTGTCACTCCACCCCAGCCAGAGTGGCCTGTAGTGTGGAAGTTAGTAGAAAGGTCATCAGAGCAAATCTGATGCCTGGCTCAATCATTGATGGCTGGGCAATTTGTTGAACTTTGTACAGGGTTTCCTCTCCATCTATAAAATGGGTATACCTCTTGGGGTCTGGGGGGCGGGGAGGGATAAAATTAGATAATAAGTTCTTACATCAGTTCACTCAACTGGTGTTGATTAGGACCTGTTCTGTGCCAATGTGCTGGGGACAGGAATGAACAAGATACAGGCCCTCCCTCAAGGTGATTGAGTTTAATGGGGAAAAATCAGTAAACAGAAGGACTAGCACAGAACTCAACTTCCCAACATAGAGTTTCACATTCAATAACTCACTTGAGTCATCACAGATGAGGTAGAAACAAATTACACCCATTTGACACTGAGGAAACTGAGGGCCAACCAAGCAAAGTGATTTGCCCTTTCTGGTGTTTCCACGTCACCTTGGACATACGTAATTCCATCAGTCTTTAATACTTTTCCTTGGGTTGGAGGTTCAAATGTTTATTCCCTCCCCTTTGCCCACCCCCGGCCCCGCCCCACACCCAAACTTTAAGCTCCCTGAAAGCAGAACTAGCTTCTCGTTAACCGGTTGACCACCAACATCTAGCCCAAGCTTGGCACATGGTAACAGAGGGCTGGCAGGCAGAGGGAGTGGTGAGGGGAATGCAGTTAAAAGTTGTGGAGCGTTGGCCAAATGCGGGCTTGGCCGGTCACTTTACATTTGTCACTGATTAATCGACTGCAGAAACTCGGCACTGTGGGTATTACTACCTCTGTTTTATAGGAAATGTGCCAGAGGCTGAGATGAGTTATGGGATTTGCTGAAGGTCACATTGACAGTAGCCTAAGAAACTTCAAACTCAGAGATGGCCCAGGAGGTGGTGTGTATGGAGAGTGGGGGTGAAGTGGTGGTGTGACCAGCATTCCAAGCCCAGAACCAGAGAGGTTCCTAGAGCATCTAGTGGGTCTCCTGGAAGCACCTTTCTCCATGAGAGCCCGAGCCTGCTCTCAGACTTTTACATATTAGCATTTGCATTCTTTCCGCTGAGGCTCCCAGCTGCCCCTGCCCTCTCAATGAATACTTGCTCAATAAATGCTTGAATAGGAGAACAAAGGCATGAAGAAGTCATCACACGTGCTGCACTCACACTGTGTACCAAGACACTGGGGTAAGCCATTTACTTCTGTTTTCTGTTTTCATCCTGGCAAGCTCAGGATGAAGTTGAGTATCATTGTGGCCCCCGTTTTCACAGAGAAATTGAGGCTTAAAGGTGTTGTTGTCATTGGCCTGAAGTCACAAAACTGATAAGTGGCTTTAAATCCAGGCCTGTGGCTTTGGTTCCAAAGCCTGCACTACCGATCACTACTTTAAAGTACTAATTGATCGTGGCTCCCAAGCTCTTCTGCAAGTGACAAGGTCATAGCACTGTTGGCTCCTCCAGAAGGGGTGTTTTCCAGTCACTTACTGTTTTGACTCTTGATGAAATAGCTCTATGTTTGCTGCCTCCCCTGGAGTCAGAGAACATTTTCTAGTTCTCCCTGGATCCAGCTATCTTTAGGATTTTGCATGCCTACATTTGAGGGTGTGGATTAGCTCCAAATCTGAAGTCTCCTTCAAGGTACCTGCTGAAGGAATTCCTCAAGAATCTCAGTGTAATGTAATCAAGACAGGTCTTAAGAAATCAGGCCAAGTAGAGGAAAGGACAATGGACTGGAAATCAGGACATGAGTTGTGAGTCAGCAGTGCAGAGGTGGCTGCCAAAAGAGATAATGTGAACTTTGGTTGTATCACTAGTAGCATAGTGTCAAAAGGTAGGGTGACATTGCACTTCCTCTGAGGTCAGACTCAAGCTGGAAGGTGGGGTTAACGTCTGGTTCCACATTTTCAGATTGTCTTAGTCACACCGGAACTTGTCCCAAAGCTCAGAACTGGAGCACGGAAGAGAATGACGTTGTCATCCTTGGTAGGCTGAAGGATCTGCCTTTCTTTTTCCTGAGGAAGTTGGGAGAGTGGGATTTGAGTATCTCAGAGCTTTCCCTATGAATGAGGCAATAGATTTCTTCTTTCTAATCCAAAAGGTTAAAAAGAAGGAAATAATAGGAAGCTAGAGTTAAACTCAAATTGAGGAATGCCTTTCTTCCAGTCAAAAAGATAGCCAAAGAAGGAAATACTTGTGAAGTAAAAACAAAACAGAACCACACACAAGCAAAAAACTCAGGAGCCTCCTTTCTCTCTTCTCTGTGATCCTGCGCAAGTTACCTACTTTTCCTGAGCCTCAGTTGCCTTGTCTGAAAGGTGAGGGTGGTGACACAGGAGACTCCAGCAACATGCGGACGATGGAATCAGTGCAGTGCAGTGTGGTCATTATGAGGCCCCAGGACTCAGGCTGCTGGGTTTAAACCTCCGCTTAGGGTGACCTTGCTGACTTACATTAACGTCTCAGTGCTTCAGTTTCCTCCTTTGCAAGGTAGGGTTAATATGTGTAAAGCACTCAGAATTGTACCTGTCGATAAAGTTAGTCATCAGGACCATCACTCTTCATGTATGAAAATGACGTATCGCGATATCTAGAACACAATAGGTGTTCAAAGAATGTATCCTGTTTCTCTGCTCCCGCCTCTGGCCCCCGCCCCCACCCCCACCCTTCTTCCACTAGGGAACTCCTCCAGAGTGTCTCTGGGATACCAGATTCTTCTAATCTCCTGACTTCCATAGTTTCCAAGTAGCCCAACATCTATTTACATAGATTAAAGGCAGCTACCTCCCTCCCTCCATCTAAATACCCTTTTAGTGAAGAAACAGGCAGAGCAAGGAGAAACGGCAACCGCCTCCTTGTAGAAGTTTCCCATTCTTGACTGTAAACGTTACAAAGTATTTTTACCTCCACTGCCTCATTCCCATACTAGTTCATGACTTGGCAGGCAGAGAGAGCACTGGTGTGGAAACTGAGGCTCCGAGAGGTTCATTGACTCACCCAGGGCCACTAACACCAGGTGGGTGAGCCAGGACTTGAAGCCCAGGCTTTCTCGTTCTACAGGCCAACATATATGTCAGGCGTTGTCCAGCTGCTTGCCTCTGGATGCACACGTCCTCCTGCCCTTGGATTCTGCTCCAGGGAGCATGAGAAAGGCACTCAGTCAGGTTCCAAAGGTTGATGCCAAATCCTTGCAGTATTAGAGAGGACCAAGAAAGAGAGAGGCACCTGGATCCCTGGATGTGTCTGCCATGAGCCTGAGCCCTGAGAGACCTCACCTGGGCCAGCCCTCTTTTCCGGTAGCTGAAGTGGGCAAGACCCAGCACCAAGCACCACCACCCAGAGCCCAGTGGCCCTACTAGCATTGCCCAATAGGACCTTCTGTGATAATCCTGTATTTGCGCTATCCAGTACAGTGGTCACTAGAAACGTGTGGCTCATGTGACCGAGCAGTCATTATTCCTGTTTTATAGCGTGGCCGGGGAGCTTGTCTTGGTTGTGCAGTTGGAAAGTTGCGTCGCTGGGCCCGTCTTGTCTGCCCCAAAGCCGAGCCTTTTACCACCACACTAGCCTCTTGTCCCACTCCCCAAGGAGAGTCTGTGCACCCTTCTGAACCCAGACAGGTGATTGGGTCATGTCTGCCGGTGCAGAGAGGCCTCACTTCCTGCTGGCTCCACCTGGACACAACTCTAGAAGCCACCTGTGTTGTTCTACTGATAACAGTATTTGCCCTTCCACAGCCAGGGCCATAAAAGGCAGCTTTCAAAGTCACTGCCGCAGAAATGTCAACAAAAAGGGGAGGCCAGTGGTGGTTTTTGAGGTGGAATGTCACCTCTGGGCTGCCTCAAAGGCTGTCAGAAAGATCTTCAGAATTGAGGAGCCTGGGGCCTAGGCTTTCTTCAACCACAAACATGCTGTGCTATCTTTGGCTTGTTTCTTACCTTCTCTGGGCCTTGTTTTTATCATCAGTATAAGGAGAGGGTTGGGTTGGAAGATCTTAAAGTGTTCTTCTGTCCCTAAAATGTTTAGTGTCCCCTGCTTCGGATCCTGGGGGGCAATACCCAAACCCCCGTGGAATGACTATGAAATGATTCATATAGCAATCTTCAAAACAAAACCACCCCAAACCTAGACCTGGATTTTTTTCAAAACCTCCAACAATGTGGCCATTGAAGCAGTAAAGCTACTCATTAATATCTTGTAAAACGTGATTTTGTGATTTTCTTAATGTATGAAAAATGTCCCTCACCCCCGATACTGGGCCCAGAGCCCCAAAATATAAAACCACAGTCAGACCACTATGATTCTACAGAGCTCAGGTGTTTGGACAAATTGCCCGCACTTGTGAACACAGGGTAATTTTCTCAACTTTTAAAATGTTTTCTCCCTTCCCCCCTATTCTGGGGTTTTCGTCCGTGCTTGTAACTTAAACCACAAATAAAGCTTTAAGCCTCTGGCTGTGAGGAGTGGGGTAGCGGCTGCCAAGAACAGCACGGTTCACGTGGGCCCTTTTTCTGCCACTCTGGAAAACAGCTCTGCCGAGAACAGCAAAACGGACATTTTTTTCTCCTTCTTCTCTCATGGAAAAAACAAAACAAAACAAAACAACACATTGCCTTTCCTGTGAGGGAAGGGGCAGATTGGTGTTGATTCATGGTGGGCAGAGGGGGATCGGCTGCTGTAGGTGAGTCAGAACCCATGCACGGGAGCCCCAAAGCTTCACATATGCCTCCCAGATGAGCTCCCTAGCACTGGCTTCTATTTAAGTCCTTTACTCTAGACCCTGGTACACAGTGGGGTTCACTACGTGTTTGTGTTTGAGGTTATGAACTTGTACATTCTTTCTTACTCTCAACACTCGGGTAAGTGTTCATATTCTCATTTTGTAGCTGAGGAAACCAAGACTTCGAGAGGCAAGCCAACTCATTTAGACTCGTTCCCATGATTACCTGGTAGAGCTGATGAGTCAACCCAGGCTGGTCCCATATTGAACTCCTAGACGGATGCTCTTTCTGTGTCTGCGCTCGGCCACACAGGCCAAAGAATCGCTGTGTTCTCAGCTACCGAAGGAAGCCAAGGCGTGATGGATAAGGCTTGTGGAACTAGACTTCTCTTGCCCAAGTGCTGTCTCCCACCACTTCCAAAATTATCCCTGTAGTGATGATGCTTATAACAGAAATGGGAGCTCAACCCTCTTTCCAGCTGCCTGCTGGACACCACTGCCTGAATTTCTGCTCCGTTCCATGGACAGTACATGGCTCATAGTTAGTGCTTACAATTGGTTGAATAATTAAGTCAATGATGGTCCACAGATACTATCCAACTCTAAGCTCACCTTACCTACTGTTGATTCTCCAGTGCCAAGATAGGGCTTGGTAAATAATTGCTCAATGAATGAATGAGTGACTGAAGGAGAGGGATGCATTTTCCCTTCCTCCACCCTCCCATACAGTTTATCTTCTGGATTTTCTACTTCTGCTAAAGATACTACCATCCGTCTCTAATCTCTCAAGCCAAAAGCCTGGGACTTCCCCTTGGACACCCCTTTTATTACATGACTCTTCAAATTTGTGGCTACATTCTTTCAATTTGCCTCTCACCTATCTTTTGTGCCGGTCTCCTCCTCTCCCAATAGGAATTCATGAACTTCTTGCCTTTATTATTTAAAACTGTGTTGGTTACAAGGAGCAAAATCCCAACTTAAACTTACTTGAGCAAAAAAGGGAAATTTAAGTTAGAAGACTATAGGGACAATCACAGAATTGAAGGTGAAACCAAACTACCAACCTCTAGGAAGGGCAGGATTGGCTGCATGTAGCAGGGACTCTGATTCTAACAGCACTCTTTCTCTTCAACCTCCCTTTTCTGAGTCAGTTGATGTACTGGCTTCATTTTCTCTTATCTATTTTCTCCATATCACAGCGACATAGGTGCCTCTAGAGTTCCATCTTTCTATCTGGGTAGGCCATTTTTGAAGGCAGGAACTTTATTAATTTCTTCTTGTAGCTTTCCCCATAGTAGCTAGTATCATGTCTGGAACATAAAAATGGCTCAACTGTATAGTATCTAGTACGCTACTAGAGTTGGATGAGGCAGGCATGGTCTGTTGAGGCAGAAGATGAAATGGTTAAGAGTATAGGCTCTGAGACCAGATTGCGTGGGTTTGAGTCATGGATCTTTCACTTAACTACCAATGTGGCCTAAGAAAGTTATTTAATGTCTTAGTTTTCTCGTCTATACATTGACAATGATATGTGAACCTATATCATAAGGTGGTTATGAAGAATGAGTTAACAAGTGTCGGGTTCTTAGAAAAGCGCCCAGCATAGAGTGAGCACTCATTAAAATGTGGTTGCCATAACAATAATGAAGAAGATGACGATGATGATGCTTGATCTTAATATTGGGGATGATGATCTGTGTTCTGGACTTAGTTCCCTCTTGAATGGTTTTCCAGTTCTCTGTGGAGAAGGCACAGGCTTTTGACTTAGGAGACCTGGGCTCAAGTCTTTCCTCTGCCAGCTTTCCCAAGCTAATTTCCTTTCTCTAAAATTTGTTTGTTTCTTTTTTTTTTCCCCCTCCATTGCTTTTTTTTTTTTTTTTTTTAAAGGAGGGCACAACTCACAGTGGCCCATGCGGGGATTGAACCGGCAACCTTGGTGTTATCAGCACCACACTAACCAACTGAGCTAGCTGGCCACCCCCTGAAATTTGTTTCTTCATTCATAAAGTAGTGAGGAAGTCATGAAATAGGGAATGTTGAAGGACGTGTAAGTTTTAGAACACCATGTTCCTGGCCAAGGCTTCTTTCTCTCAGAAGTCTTCTGTGACCCCCACCACTCAACTGGGTTAGTTACCCACAGACCTCTGTGCTTCTTTAAGCCATGCCCTCATTCACAGAGACTTCCTAAGTGAGCACCTACTATGTGCTGACAGAGCTGTGAACAAGACAAAATCCTTGTCTTCTTGGAACTTACATTCTTGTGGGAAGAGAGTCAGATACAAGTAATTAAAGAATCACATAACTTCAGGTTGGGAAGTGCCAGAGGACCCGGGTGCCTTCGTCAGGCAGCTCCTCAGTGCTTGGCACACAGTATTGTCATTCCCCCGTCATGCATTGGTCTCTTCCTCTGCAGTGAGATCCTGGAGGTTAGGGGCCTCATTTCACTCAGGTCTATAGCTCAGATACCCAGCATAGTCCCTGTCCATTGTAGGAGCTCAATCAAAGTTCATTACTTTCCGCCAGGACTGAATGTAATGGTCACTATGACACCTGCCATTTTCTAATCACAAGTTTCCCCGCAATAAATAGTCACTAAAAACCTACTGGGTGTCAGGCTCTGGCCTTTCACTGCCAAAGAGAGAAGACTGTGATGTAGTCCTGTTATCAAAGAACTCAGAAAAGGAAACACTCCAGTCCAGCTGGGTGAGCACCATGGTGGAGGTTTGCATAAGAGTTGTGAGGACTCCAGGGGGACCCACTCATTCTGGATCCTGAATCCTTCCGCGATCCTTCGAGCTGTCAGACCTCACAGAGCGAACAGGCTTTGGCTTTTACCAGAGAAAGATGGCGTAGCAGGATTTTTACAAATCCAACATGGTGATGGGACAGCAATAGCCTAAAAATAAGACACGTCCCATGAGCCTCCTGACTGCTCCTCAGTCCAGCTCAGGGGTCTGACCAGTCTTCCTGGGGCACAGTCATTTCTCCTCTGGAAATGTGCACTGTGCCTTAGGACCAAACTTCCTGGTTTGGGCCGCCTTTCTTCCCTGCCCGATCCAAATAACCCAGGCTTCTTTCTACCACTCACTCACGTCCATTCAGCTCTGCCATCAACAACCCGTGTGACCAGGGGCCTTGCACTGTCCCAGCTTTGGCTCCCTCATCTGCCAAATGGGGACTGTCTTAACTGACTGTCTCCATCTCTTTCTTCCTTTCATTCACCCAGTCAACAAATATTGACTCACTGCTTATTATCTGTTAGGTGCTATTGCAGGTGCCGGAGATACAGAAATGCATGAATGGGATAAAGGACCCTGCCTTCATGGAGCTTATGTTCTTGTAAAAGGAGACAGGCAGTCAGTGAATAAAAGTAACCAGGAAAACATGATATGTCAGATGGTGATAAGGGTGCAGCAGACGAAGCAGGGGAGGAGCACAGGGCATGCCTGGGGCAGTGCTTATGGACCGGTAACTTCAAATATGCTGCTACAGGGGGTCTCAGGTGTCTCACTGAGAAGATGCCTTTAGAGCAAAAATGTAAAAGAGGAAGGCAGCTCGTCCTGAGACACCTGGGAGAGTGTCCAGATGGAGGGAAGGCAGATGCTCTTTGAAGATCAAATTCCTTCCCTCCCTCTCTCCGTCCCTCCCTCCCTTTC
Source organism: Rhinolophus ferrumequinum (assembly GCF_004115265.2). Lineage (NCBI taxonomy): Eukaryota > Metazoa > Chordata > Mammalia > Chiroptera > Rhinolophidae > Rhinolophus > Rhinolophus ferrumequinum. Next base: position 42,644,746 of record NC_046292.1, read on the forward strand.
TCCCTTTCTCCCGTCCTCCTTCCTTCTCTTCCTTCCTTTTTGTCTTCATTTATTTCTTCATCCCAAAAAAAAATAGTTTTAGAAATATGCTAGGAGCCGTGCACTGTATTAAGCCTTGCAGGTAAAAGGAAGGTCTCTTGCTTTTAACTTGCTTGAAACTAGTTGACAAAGGTGAACAAGATAAACCAACAATTCCAGTGGAGGGTGTTACCACGTTCTGCCAGAGAAAAAGGAACTATTTCACGACAGGAAGCCCTTGGCAGTCTGGGGAAGCCCAGGGACCTCTTCTCATAATAACATTTTTAAATGCATAAAGTAAACATAGACGATTGCAAAGGAAGTCAGTTCTTTTTTGTTAAAGAATTAACAAAATATATAGAAAAAAATCAAATTGGTAGTAATTTATGAGTATCTATTTATACATTAAATAATCAGATTTATACGTTTATTAACTATTGAAATTTCAAAATATCGATAAGCATAGATAATTGGTGAGATAATCTATAACTCTAAAGTAATACGAAAATTCCTGAAGGTACAGTAGATATCACTGTGATTGGAGCTTATATTTGTAATCAAAGGAAATGTTAATTTTTAGATTGAACTTAAAGATGCACTTTTCCCCCCATGAAAGTGTACAAAGCTCCTGAATTCTGACCCTGGATTAAAAACCTCTTTGCTATAGGCAAATGTATGCATGGTGGGCTCCAAGAACACAAAGGAGGGCTCAGGAGAACCTTTCTAGAGGAGGTGACTTAGCTGTGTTCTGAGGGTGGGTGGGAGTTAGCCAGGGAAAAGGGTGGAGGGGCTTCCCGGTAAGGAAAGAATACCAGGCAGCATGAAATGGGTCGCCTTACTGGGGGAGCTGAAGTTTAGTGCGGCAAGAACTCAGGGTTTGTGTGGGGTTGGGTGGGAAGTGAGGCAGGAGAGATAGATGATGGGTCCGATCATGGAGGGTCCTGGGTTCTGAGCTACAGCATCAATCCAGAAGGTGGTGGGGATCGCCAGAGGATTTCAGCAGAAGAAGGACATCATCAGAGTCAGATCTGCATCTCAGAAAGATCAGTTTGGCAACTGGGAGCTGGATAGATTGGAGGGAGGGGCGAACAGGAGGCAAGGAGACCAGTGACATAGGAAGCTGTTTTAGTTAGTCTAGGCCAGAAAGAGCTGTGAGTTCCAAGGAGAGCTGTAGAGCTAGAGAAGAGAAGACACGTAAAACTTAGAACTTGGTAATCTTTGGGGATGGGGGCCGTGGGGGAGAGCTAGGGATCAAAGCCCCCCATTTCCAGGTAAACAGCTGCAGGGGAGGAGCTGCCATGGACTGCAAAGCCCTTTCTGCTTGCTCATACATCTGTACTTGACAGAATTCTGGCCCCTTCCTGGCTCCCTCTCCTCCCATGTCACCCCACTTTCCTGGCTCAGATCACCTCCCCAGTTTTGCTTCTTCATCTCTGAACTGCAGCCTGAACATAAGAAGCCCTTGCCCAGCTCCATCTAGACACCGGAGATGCCCCTCCTGGGCAGAGGCCCCCGGACCCTCTGGGTCCTTGATATCAGTCATAGAGCCTGGCAGCTGGGCGAGTCCTAGACAACTGCCTGTGTCTGGTAGCCAACAACAGTCCCACTGGAAGTCAACAAGGGAAATGGGAAGGGAGAGACCCGGGATCCACAGGGTGCACGCCCTGGGACATGTGCCAGTGTGAACATGGCTTTCCGGGTGAGGATTTCCCCTCATGCAATGGGAATAGCAGCTGAGGGCGAGGAGAGAGAGGGAACTGCCTGTGCTTTCCAAAGGGGTTCCTTCCACAGTGTCTTAATTTATTTAAGCTTCTAACAACCCTTGGTATGTGCATGTTTGTGTGTGCACTTATACACACACGCGCGCGCGCCCACTTTCTCTGATTCACAGAGGAAAAAAAGCCACAGAGGAGAAAGGATTTGTCTAAGGTCCCCCAGCTAGTCAGAAACAAAAGGTGGGGGAGGGGGAGGGTTGGGCATGAGCACACCCATTGGAACCCTTCAGTTTGTAAAGTCAGAGGTGGTTTAGAAGGAAGGATTAGGGATTAAGGCTGTTCTGTGGGACCAGAAGGACGGTCACTGTTTCCTGGGAGCTCTCCCTTCTCCAACCCAGCCTCCATGTCCTGACTGCTGTCAGCCCTTGATGCAGGAGGGCACGGTGGCTACTGGCGGCAGGATTTGTCACCTAACATTCCCTCTTGCCCGAACCCTACACTCAAGGTACATGTTTTAGCTCCAGCCGGCTGGCACCGTTACTCTTTCAGGCTTCTGTCCTATTGAACATGTTGTTTCTTTTGTCTAGTGAGCAGGGGATGGGGAGAAAAGGAGGGCTACTTGTTTCCATAATTACATTCTCCAAAGGTGGTACCTTCTAGTTAAGGTTAGAACGACTGTCATACAATGTATGTGACACTAAAAAGGTAGAAACCGTGTGAATGCCAGACCTTGAGACAGTAGAGAAGGTGGTGAAAGGTGACACCTTTTTTAATACGCAATTTCCCCAACCAACCAGGAGTGCCACGCTGGCCTCAGCCCACCATGCTAAATGGCCCTTGGCGTTAGCACCTAGCCATGCCTGGGAGTTGTTGGCCAGTGCCTGGCACGTCAGAGGCCACCCAGACATCTTTGTGGAAGGACTAAGAAGGGCAGACATGAGGCCACAGGGAGAAGTCAATCCTTCCCCCCTGTGCTGGGATTTCCCCCTTGAGGAATGTAGTAGGCTGTCAGTTGGGTGAAAAGCACAGCTGTGGGGAAGAGCAGGAAGAGGAGGAAGAGGAAGTGGAGGAGGGGGAAGGAAAAGGGCTAGGGAGGGGATGTGGGAAACGTGGGGAGGATGCATGGTGGGGATCTAGTGCCACTAGTATCAATTCCAGAGCCTGTTTCAGCTGCTGGAGAAGTCGAGCCTGCCTATCGAGTGGGGAGGGCACTTCCTCTGAGAAGCTTGGAGGCCTGGTAATCGCCAAACCCACATCCGGGGAAGCTCGGTGGGGGCTGGGCTGCTTGTTTCTCACCCAGCCCTGCTAGCCTGGGGTCAGACCTTTCGAAGACTGACTTGCCTGGGACAGCTGCCCTGGGTCTGGATGATGCTTTGCAAGAGCTAGTGGGGTGGGGGGTTCCAGATGTGCAGCTGCCCGGGAAGCCACAGAACAGTGACTCAGAGAAGGGGTGTCCAGTGTCTGCTACAAGACTCCCGAACCCCAGCAGGACAGGGACACAGGGCTGAGGGAGAAGGATAAAATACCTACTTTTAAAAAGTGCGTAGTTGGAGGAGAGGTTTTGAGTAGACTGAGAGGTAGAAGAGCCCTGAGCTACAGGCACCAGGACAGCATTCCTTGTAGAGAACTCACTTTGTGCCAGAGCCCGTGTGAAGTGCTGGCAATATGGAAATTATTATGAACGCCTTATGGATTATTGCATGCTCCCTGTGCACCAGGGGCTCTCCCTCATCGTCTTAATTAATACCTGCAGCCACCCCCCGTGAGATAGGTGTAAATATTTTCACCCTATTATTGAGGAGGCTCAGATAGTCACTGAATGCAGAGCACCCAAAATTCAAGGCCTCCTCGCTCGACAGTTTCAGAAACGGGGGGCCTGGGAGGGTAAGCGACTTGTCACCGTTAAGAGATCTGCCACACGGTTAAGAGTTGTAGCCAGAGCTGAGCCTCCCGCCCTGCTCTGTGGCCTTTTCATCCACCACACCTATGGTCTCCGAGGTCCTCAGGCCTTCGCTTTCAGAAGGCCCAGGAAAGTGAGGCTCCACTACTGTCTCAGAGGGGAAATGCCCATTTACAGGGTTTCTAGTCCATCACCCGCTGCCAGGGCCATCTTCTCAACGAATGGCCGATTCTGGCTTGTTCCCAATGCCACGTCACAACTGGCCCTCCCAGGAGGCCATGAGTGCCCTTGGGTTGCGATGTCTCTCAGGACGGTAATGACCATGCACCCACATGCTGATAGAGAGGACAGGAAAGGAACAGGCAGGAGGGAGGAAGGAAGGGCTGGCAGGAGTCCAGGTGGCGGGTGGGGCCGTTGCCAGTGTTCCCCTGTAGGGAGTGGGCAGGCTCAGGGGAACTGCTTTCTTGTAAACAGTGCAGCCAGCTCTAAAAATACCCCTGCCCTAGACAGAGGACACTGAGCTCCTTTGGTCTCCTCCAGAGCCTTCCCAGGGGTCTTGGCCCCTTTCTTGAAATGTCAAGGGGTTGGGAAGAAAGTTGATTTGTGAAGAGTAGGATTTCCTTAGCAAGGAAAGTATAACAATATTTTTTTCCTTTGTAAAACAAAAGAAGGACACTCTGTGGGTTTTAGCAACAACAACAACAACAACAAAAGGCAAAGAGCAGCTTTCCTGGGTTCCTGTCCCTCTTCAGTAATCGGAGGCCTGGGCCTAACACAGGTTCAAGTTCTGGACCTGCATTCACAGCCTGGGATCAGGGACCGGCGAAGGCCCCCAGCTGGAATCTCCAACTGTTCCCCTTTATTAGGCATGTGATTTGTGTGACTCAACTGCTCAATGCCTCAGTTTCCACAGTTATGAAAGGGAATAATACCGTGTGTCCCCGAAAATAAGACCTAGCCGGACAATCAGCTCTAATGCATCTTTTGGAGCAAAAATTAGTATAAGACCTGGTCTTATTTTACTACAGTGTAAGACCAAGTCTAATATAATATAATATAATATATATAATATAATATAATACCGGGTCTTATATTAATTTTTGCTCCAAAAGATGCATTAGAGCTGGTTGTCCGGCTAGATCTTATTTTCGGGGAAAACATGGTAATAGTGTTTCCTTCACTTGGGTGTGGAGGGGATTAAATGAGATGCTATATATGAGGCTCTTAGCACAGTGCCTGACACGTGGTAAACACTCAAAAAACTGCTTATTATTATGATATAAGGGAGGATATAACTATCTCCTGAATTTGAACTTAAGACTTGGTTTAAAGGGAAACTTAATGGGTAGATGAAGAGAGTGGTATGGATAAGAAAAGGCAGAAAAAGTCTGAATCATAGAAAACTCAAATCTATTATTTGACAGATGGGGAAACCGAGGCCCAGGGACTAGAAAGGATTTGCCCCAGGCCAGACCCTGTATAAGCAGCTGCATGTGGGTGCAATATAAAATAATAGTGTGATGAGATCACTGAAAATCCTGGATCACTCTAAATCTGCCTCCCTAGGGGTTAGGAGAGTGAGGCCTTTCATTGATAGAGCACTTTAAAAGTTTGGAAAATTCGTTGCAAGGGGGAGACAGACCTCAGCGATCACTGCCAAAGGGCTGAACTCAGTGAAAAGGATCGATTGATGGGCATATGCAAGGACATAGCCAAACAGGACTCATCCCGGGGTGGTAGCTGAGTTGTACATCTATTGTCCATGTCCTTGAACCCAAGGTCAGTGGGGAAGAGGCACAAGCCAGAAGAGCTTTGGTTGACCTAAAGAATCTTCACACCCTGTGCTACCTAGTTTGGTGGACACTGGCCAAATATGGCTACTGTGCACTTGACATGTGGCTAGTCCGGATTTCAAAGACTTAATTTAAAAAGAAAAGACTGTAACATATCTCAATCATTTTTATTGATTCCATGTTGAAATGATATTTTTTTGAAATGATATTTTTAGATTCATTGGGTTAATTAATATATATCAGTAAAATTAATTTCACCTGTTCCTTTATACTCTTTTCCTACGGCTTCTCAAAAAAGTTAGAATCACACATGTGGCTGACAGTCTCTTTCTGTTGGGCAGCGCTGTTCTAACCACTGTGCAACAATGCAGCAGCCTGTCTCACCATGTCATAAGCCTCTCATCACTGGAAATGTTTTTTTAAAAAAAGCAGTGTTAATGGAATTCTTATAGCTCGATGGGTAAATTGTGTAATCCCTCCAATTCTGATTCCACTGTGATTCCCAGACAGTGCTCTGAGGAGTGCTTGTTCCTTAAAATGTGAATAGATGTGACAGGAGAAAAGATTGATGATCAATTTAACATGAGAAGTTCTTGGTTGAAAAAACGTTAAGTCCTTTACTCCAAGACTTCTCAGGACTTTCTAGACACAAAAGTGCCCTGTGAGTTTTTATGACAGGGATTCTGTATGACGTATTGCCCGTATTAATTGGTCACAGAGCCTTCTTTTCACAGAGCACGACCAGGAAATAATTTATTATTGGGCTCATTCCTCGACAATTGCTGTCCACAGGTTCTCAAAAGAACATGGATTCTGTTGTCAGATACCACGGTGTTCAAATTCTGGCTCAAACCCTAGGCGACCTTGGACCGGTTACTTTACATTCATCAATGGTAAAATGAAAGGAAGAATATGCACCTCTCAGTAACGCTTTTGCGAGTTACATTTTACAGGCGTATAGAAATGCATTGCGTGGCTGATGCGTAGTAGGGGATCAAGCAATGGTCGCTCTAATCACTAACGCCCTGAGAGGCAAGGTCTTCACGAAGCTCACACAAGACATGAGGGACTGCTAGGCCTTGCATCTCACTGCCGAGGCCCTTGCAGTTTGCCTTACTTCTTTTTACTAAGCAACAGCAAATTACTAAAAAAAAAAAAAAAAAAAAAAATCAGTTCATGGCGGAGCTAGGAAGCTTCCTCAAATCTGGTGTGATTGTATAGGTGAAGTGGGTTTTACACTAAAGATACGGTTTCTGTCTCTCCCTCCCTGTCTTGTCTCTGGGTCAGTCCTGGCCAAAGGAAGCTGCAGCCTGGCCTGGCGGGCTCCCCCTCCTCCCCTCAGCCGCTGGGTTCCTGTTCCTGCAGGCCTTGGAGCCCCCAGCAGATGGGCTGCCCTTATCAGTGGGCTCCAGGCCAGAGGAGGAATCCTCTGCTCACAAGCACAGGCAACTCACTGGAGGGAGGGAGACCTTGTAAATAAACACAGCCCAGCAGAGGGAGGGCAGAGGGGGAAGCGAAAAGAATCCTTGACATTTTGGTGACCAGGCCAGGATTAAAGGCCACCAGGCATAGCCCTTATTGGCCATTTCTAAGAGGAATCACCAATCCACCCAGCTTCCCTGGATGACAAGGTGGCCTCTAAATAGCCCTGAGAGCGGGGGCATTCCCAGTGTGCTGCTGGCGTGATCCAGGTCTAATCCCTTGCCCAGGACTAACCTTTCACAGTTTACAGAGCACTTGATCTCCAGCTCAGTGGACTCTCACAGAACTCTCCTAAGAGAAGGGAGGTTTAGCATCACCCCCAATTTACAAATGAGAAAACTGAGGCTCAGATTGTAATTGACTCACTCCTGGCGCCATGCCCTGGGGGAGCCCCCTTCCTCCCCAAGGAAGCCCACAGCCCAGGGAGGAGTGAAGGAAGGTCAGATGGATGAATCTCAACATCACCATGCTTAGTGAACGATGCCAGTCAAGAAAGAATACGTGTATCATTCCATTTTTATGAAAATCTAGAAAATGCAAGCCCATCTACTGCGGCAGAAAGCCGATTGTGGTTGTTTGGAGAAGGGAGGCAGGAGGAAATTTTTCCAGTGATGGGTATATTCACTGTCTCCATGGTGGTGGGGGTTTCCCAGGTCTGTACCTGTCGAATCGTGCACTTCAGATACATGTAGTGTGTCGATTATACATAACCTCCATAAAGCTGTTTAAAGAGAGGAAGATAAGAGGGGGAAGAGAATGAAGGAGATTGGCAGGCATACTACTACTCAAGAACTCTGTGAGGAGCCTTAAAATGGGGACACAAAATTCTATGGGCACCTGGAGAAGAAGAGAGAGCTTCTTTCCCAAATGGGGAGATCAGGAAAGAGTTCTTGAAACAGGTGTCTGAGGTGGCTCAAGGTCTGGATAGGGAGGTGTTTGGTTAAGAAAGATTAAGGTGGAAAAGATAGGTGGAGTTTGTTTGGAGAACAGAGTGGTATACTCCCCTCTCCTGCCTACACACACTTCCCAATTCTTGGAGTCCTGAGGTTAAAACGAATAGCTGCGATTTTCTTTTCTCCAGAAACTCAGACACATACCCTACTTGGCAGGCAGCTGCTTTTGCTAATAGGGAGTCCTGCCCTTCTCCCTCCCCAACTGTGCAGCTCATCCCTTAGGTCCCGCTGAGGCCCTGCCCTCTCAGATTTCCTCTCTGAACTGAACTGCCAAATGCTTGCTGGGTGAGCCACTGACAGCTCAGCTCCTAGAGCCCAGCGCACCCTCATGTCAGCCTCTTCTAAATCCCACAAAAAAGGAGAAGGTTTGGGGGAATTCATGTGGGAGTGGGATAGGATTCTAGGTCCAAAACAAAAATACTTTATTTCTTTTCCATACCTTTTGGCTTAGTAATAGACATGTGACCATTGGAGAATTCTGAATAATGAATTTATTATAATACATTGTGATCAAGCAGTAGAAACTTCAAGAATCATTACAGTGCTATGCACCGATTATTGGTTAATTTGCTCCCACAACAGTTCTGATCACTGCTCTTACTGTTCGTAGAGCATGAAGGTGGGTTTGGAGGACCCCATTCCTCATGCCTTTACCTAAGGGACTATTCCAATGACATATGAAACCCACATGCGAGATTGTGAGTTAGCTGTTGCTTTTCAATTTCCTTGGCATGTTTGTTGATTTTAAACCGTCCCTTTCAGAAGTTTCCTTATTAATGAAATGAACCAGTCAAGCTCATTCCCTGCATCTAATTCAGAACTCAAATGTAAGCTTAGTTCTGGAGTCAGCTTTCCAACCTTGGCTTAGGGGACACTCGTCAGTGGAAGCAAAATGTGGCATTTGAACAGCTGTTTTCGGGCATTCAGGGTCCAGGGCTTACAGATTTGGAGAAAGTGGGGGGAGGGAACCAATATTTATTTACTGAATTCCTACTGTATACCAGGTGCCCCGGCCTTTATTAAGAGTATCTCTTTTAATTCTCTGAACAGCCCGTTATTTCTTTTTTGGTTTAAGATCTATCTTCCTTAGGCACAGCAAGGTTAAGCACTTGTCAAAGCATCACACAACTCACGAGTGGTGGAGCTGAGACCTGAACCCAAACGATCTGATTCTAGAGCTCAGACTCTTGAACACTGTCCTATACGTACCTCGTGTAACCCTCCCAACCCCAAGACACAGGTACCACTATTATGAGATCTGTTTTCCAGATGAGAAAGGAGATCAGAGAAATAATTTTCCCTACTTAAACTAAATGTGGACCCTGTATCTGAACTCTGTGAGCTTGAGTAATTCACTTCACTTATCCATCTGTCATCCATCCATCCATCCATCCATCCACCCATCCATCCATCCATCCATCCATTAATTCAATAAATAGTGGCAAGTGCTTTTTTTGTCCCAGGGACTATCTTGTCCCTAAAGATGAAAAGATATATAAAATATGAAAAAATATATAAAATATGGCCCCTGCGCTTCAAGAACTCATAATCCAGTCAGCAAGAAAAAAAACATCTCATCAATAAGAAACATGATTGCAGTATGACAGGTGCTGTAAGAGGTATATAAAAAGAACTACCGGACTATACAGGGAAAAGAATCAAATTGCATGGCGAAATAAAGCAAGGAAGGCTCTTGAGAGGAGGTGGTGTTGCACTAACAACTACATGCTCCCCAGATAGAGAAAGGGAGGGGTACGACAAGCAGATCGTATCACAGGCAAAAATGTAATATAGTAACAGCTAAACTGATATTGAATGCCTACCATCTGCTTTAAGTACCATGTCTGTAATTCCTACGACAACGCTATGAAATAGGTACTAGGTTATTCAAACCACTTTTCAGAAGAGGAAACCTAGGCATACGGAAGTCTTATCTATGAGCCTCTGATCACACAGTAACTTGCCCGTGATCACACAGCTAGAAAGGAATGGAGCTGGAATTCAAACCCAGGCAACCTGGCCTCAGAGCCCACACTTTTAGCCACTGTGCTTTGAGTGTTTGGGGGTACCTGCCAGGAGTTATGGGTGTGGCAGGCGATGAGATGGCCCCATAGCAGGAATTAGGTCTGGTCTTCCTTTCCCCACAAGGCCTTCAGTGTTCTTGGTCTAAGGACCCTGGACCTCTTGGGATCTATGAAAGTAATGATGCCATGGTTGTGTGTGTGTGTGTGTGTGTGTGTGTGTGTGTGTGTTGAGGAAGGACATTCACCTTTCTCTGTAATGAGGTTGGATAGGAAAATGGTACATCAACTTTTTTTTCTTATTACATTTTTTGGATTAGTTTCAGGTGTACAAAACAATACAATGATTAGACATTTACACCCCTCACAAAGTGATAACCCCAAGAAGTGTACTACCCCTCTGACATCGTACATAGCTATTACAATACCATTGACTATATTCTCTATGCTGTTCTTTACATCTGTCTATCTATCTATCTGTCTAATCTATCTGTAACATGAACTTTATTTGTGTTTGACTGGGACTATCTGCTCACTGTAGGAATATTGGGTGTCTTATGCTCAGTGGGATTCTCTTGGCTCAATGTCAGTATTTGAATCCTTATTTTTTCGTGTTCCCTCACCCTATTGGAGAGCCCATGAGGAGCGGGCGCTTGTCCACCTTTTTCTCCACCATCCGCCAGCACCCACTGTGCACAGTGCCTGGCACATAGTAGTTACTCACGTAAATATCTGTTGAATGAATTACTATTTGTTGAAAAACTCTTGAGTCTTTAATAATTTATGTACAGAGTAAATTATGAGTTAACATATCTAGTTTGGTCAACAAAATATTTCACACTGCGCAATCAGTGGAGTAGGAGGGAATGACAAAAGGATCTTTTGAAGTTGAAAAAAATGTAGGGATTATTGACCTCGACCGTGGTTTACAATACGAAGCTGAACTTTTACAAGAACTTGCCTTCCGGGGTTTTGATTGCGTGGGTCTGAGATGGTGGTGCATGTGCTTCCCAGGTGATGCTGAAGTGACTAGGTCAGTAGGTTTGGGTATAGCAAGTATGGATCCCTTTTTGTTCTCATTTTTTCTGTTTTTCCATTTCGTTCACACTTTGAGTGATGGGAGCTGACTACCTACCTCACAGGGCAGGCTGCCCAACCCATTGTAAGAACAGCAATAATATAAGAATTACACCAATACAATGACCATATATTGAGCACTGCTTTATGTGCCAGGCATTATACGTATGTTATTGGGTCCAAAGGCTGGGCATTATTTATCCCCATTTCACAGTGAAAAAAAACGAAACGAGATGGTGAGCGGCAGGGCCAGGATTCCAACCACCCCAGCTTGTCTGCCCACGTGCTTCCCGGGGATCCGGAACTGGTCCCGAGCAGCGGGGGCGGGGCGGGAGTGACTCCTGGGGAGGAGGAGGAAGGGAGGAGGCTCGCCACGTCGCCGGCCCGGCCCAGACTCCAGACTGCGCTCCGCCCAGCCCTCCAGGACCTCCCCATAGAAGGTAAACCCGGGCAGGATCCCATGAGGGCTGGCGGGGCCTGGCGTCCTGCTGGTTTCAGTTTCTGAAGAGTGGAGCCCTGAGCAAACACGGGCAGGGAGGAGGGTTCTGGAAGCCTTCCCAACAGATAAGCAGATTAACTCCCGGCGGCCTGGGAGCCACCCACGTGGGAACGGGCGGGTTACCAGCGCGCGGCCTCCCTGGCAGCCCCACAGTCTCTGCAGGCAGGCAGGCGCCCCTGGTTCTCAGAGCCATCTGAACCCCAACAAGGCACACACTGGCCCGAGCAGACGCCGCGACTTCGGGCAGACCAAGGTCCAGTTCCAGTCGGGCTCTCTCCAGGACTTGTAGGCGGGGAGGGGAGGCTGTGGGGGCGCCCCAACCTCACCCTCCAAATATGGACGTATCTTCCTGCTTCGGCGTGCCTCTTCCTCCCTCCCTGGGGCGTTCCAACGTATTAGCAAACCTCTTAGAATGTTTGTTTTCTTTCTGAGAAAGAAGCTGAGGGACATTGCCAAGACCAGCATGAACTCCAAACACAGGGCATTCTCTGCCGATGGGACATTTTCCGGGACAGACAAACCTGGGTCTGAATACCAGTCCCACCACTTCCTAGATGGGTGACCTTTGTGCAAATTTCTTAATCGCTTTGAGCCTCATTATCCTCTTCTATAAAATGGGGGTAATGATACCTGTGTTTAAGATACGTTCTGAATAGATTAGATAGAGATAGATTATACATATTAAGTACTTAGTGCATCAATCAATGGCAATTAACATTATTATCAATTATATTGTTATGAATGACTAATCATGACACTTAGGATTATTACTAATGTTACTGTGAGCATAAGTGTAAAAATAGGCTCAATTAAAATTTTTTACTGAGGGAAATAGTTTTATGAGGAGTAAATAAAGAAGGAGCAATAACACTGGGTCAGGAAGTATATCCACATGATCTTGTTTAATATTCAAACAGCTTCATAAGGTAGGTGTTACTATCCCCATTCTACAGATGAGGAAGCTGAGGCTTCTGGAGGTTAAGTACCTTGCCCACATACCTTGTCACATACTGAGCCAGTGCCTGGTGTCCTGGCCTCCTCCTTCACTGTGCCCCTGAAGCCCCAGCCACTTCAACACCTGCCTGCCTCAGCAAAGGTGCCTCTATCTGCAGGGAATTCCTTCCCTTCCCTGATTCTCATTAACTTGGAGGAAAACAAGTCAGCTGTGGAAACGATAAAGGTCACCTCCTCCAGGCCGCTTTCCAAATTCTCTCCCCCTCTCCTGGTAGAACTAAACCTTCCCTCTTTTGTTCTCCCAGTGCCTGGAGCAGGTGACTGCACACCTGTGTGTGTGTGTGTGTCTCCACTAAGTGTGCTCCTCTGAGGCGGGCATTCGACCTTCGACCTTTTTCTCGCTTTGGGAGGGTCAGTGTAGTGTTGTGGTTGAGTACCTGGGTTTAGAAACCCAACTGCTCAGGCTCACATCTTGGCTTTAGTACTTGCTGGCTGTGAGTCTTGAGTAAGTAAGACTTAATCTCTCTCTGCCTCACTTCCCTTATCTGTAAAATGTAGATAAACAAAATAAAATCAGCCTCATGGGTTGCTGTAAGGATTGAATGAGTTAATATACATAAAATACTGTGACTGTCCAAGTGATAGGTATCCAGTGAATGAAGACAGCATCACGAAGTTCCTGAATTTTGCTTATTAACGGAAAGTAAAGCAAAGGAAGAATGTTACAGAGTTAAGAACGCGGGGTAGGCGTCAGGAGATCTAAGTTCTTGTATGGGATCTGTCTCTGTCTTAATGTGTGGACATGGACCTGTCCCTTCCTCACTCTGATTTCTTCTGCACAATGAGAAATTTGGCTCCAAGAGCCGGAGGATCTGTGAAGGGTACTGTCCAGTAATATTAATGACCAGTTCTTTGCCTGTAGGACTTTTACTCGTGTAATACAACGCTCCATGTTAGAAGTCATATTCAGAAATAAATGACTGGCTCACCAATGGAATCGCAAAGCTTGACCAGTGGTTGATAATTGTACTAACAATGATTGCCGCCAGCTTTCACTGAGCATGTACTAGTGCCTGGCATTGAGTCAAATGCCATTTATTATCCTGTTTATTTTTCCCAAGAACCCTGTAAAGAAGGGACTGCTATAATCCCCATTCTACCGATGAGAAAAACAGAGGCTCAGAGGTTGTAAGTAGTTGGACAGGGAGTAGGATCCTCATTTGTCTGGCTCTATTCCCTGCCGCCTGTAAGAATCCTCTCCAGAGCATGTCCTCCGCGGCCATGGAGTCTGTTATCTTTCAAACCAGTCCATTATTAAGCATCCTGAATATCTGGAAAGGGTAAACATGACATTTTTACATTAGGACTTGGACTCTAGGCAGACATGATTTGGGTAGAGGGTAGAAGGAAGGGAGAATATAAATTCCCCCAAGGGAAGTCTTCTGGAGTTTACAACAGGGTGGTCAGAAGACAGAAGCCTCTACTCTCTCTCACCTCTCTGGGCCTGGCTCATTTCCCTTATCCAGAGTCCTGCCTGGGGATAGAGCTGGGCATGCTAAGATCTTCCGATATGGCCTATTTGGGGATTGGACTAAACTCAAAGCATTGGAAATTTGTGTCTATAATCACCAGTCAAATTCAGATACATTTCCTTGGAGATGGTGTCTGGGGCACAGTGGGTCAGGGAATGTTTGGAACACATCAGGGCTGCAAAACTGAAGGGAGAAGTTGCCTCTGGTGCAACTGACTTTGCCTGGCTTTGTTCGGCTTGCTCTCTTTTCAAAAACAAATATCCTGCTTAAATAGTTCCAGAGACATCCTTCTCAACAGGATGGAATCCAAACTCCTTGGGGTGGCATTCAAAGCCCTTCACCATCTAGTCCCACCTTACTCATTTAGCCTCTTCTCCCACCATATTCCCAATCCCTTTCCCAGCAGAGAATGCTGCGCAGTTCCCTGAATACTCCATGCTTGTGCTTGCCTCCACGCCTTTGCTCTGCTCTTCCTTCTGCCCATGGCATGCCAACAGAGATCACATCTCAGTGACAGTAGTCCTGTCTTAGAATGTTGGATTTCCTCTTCCACTTCCAGGACGCTTCCAAATAGTGCCTGCAAAGAGAGGATCTTTGCTGCCTCTGGATTTGTAACTAATCACACAAATAAATCAAGGAACATCAAATGGAAACATTGAGAGTTAGGGCATTGAGTGGGTCCCCAAAGCATTGTGGAAAAACCAAAACTCGTTAGACCGAATGAATCCGTGTGGTATGGAAAATCTGGTGTTACTACACAACTAATTGAAGGATGATACAAGAATGGGCTCCTTAGTTTGGACAATTTGTTCACTGTGTTGATGTTATGCCAGAGTCCAACAACAGGACTAAAAGGCATTGTTAGGGGAACCTCTACAACTTGTTCAGGAAGTTAGCCAGGGTACAGAAGCCACCCCTGGGGCATTTTAACATTACGTTTCATCACAGGTTTCCGTGTGTGGAATAAGATTCACAGCCCTTTTTTTTTTTTTTCACATTAACAAAAGATGACTATATGATCTCGTTTGCCCAAGAAGTTTTATTGATTTTCACCCAATGTCCTAACATAATTATCAGTAGTTCCCCTTTTATTAGCAAGTATCCCAGTGTGGAACTTAAATTATATGTCACTCTAGCAGTAGACAATCAAACAAAAGTTTGTCTAGGTGGTTGCTTTTCTAAGGCCTTGCCATCTGTTGGATGCCAGTCCACTCTCCCAGATCCAGCCTTTGTCCCTTCCTCTGTGACAGAATTAGTAGTTTTCCTACACACTCGTATGGCACTGGGTACTTACCTTTATTCACTTTTTCTCCCCAGAAGCATTGGGCCTCCTCCCCGAGGACCACACTACTTTCTGGGTGTTTCCATGCACAAGTCCTAGACATAGTAGGCTCTTAGCAAGAAGTGGTGGACTGAATTATTTTGGAAAAAAAAATATTCCCCCAGAGGTTTTTGTTTTGCTTTATTTGCTGTCATATAAAGAAAAGAAAGAGAGAGAGAGAGAGAGAGAGAGAGAGAGAGAGAGAGAGAGAGAGAAAGAGCGAGAAAGAAAGAAAGCGTCATAAGCATGTGTTAAGCCTTATTATACCTGAACACTGAAAAGTAGATATGAAACACAAAAATCTTCAAGAGGAAAGTGAAGAAATGTTTAGAAAAATGACAAATGCCCAAACATAATTTTTTTATTGTTGTTATTAAATGTTAAAGCTGTGTCAAGCCTCTTCGATAATTCTTTAAATTTGGAATTTGAATAGCGCAAATTTGAATCTGCACTAAAAAGAATTACACTTTTTTCTTTCTACTCTTCTATTTTTTTTTAAAAAATTGCAGTATTACTTGTTCTTGAACAAGTACCTTTTTTCTTTAGTAAGTATGTATTACATATTAACTAGCACAGGTTTTATTAGAAAAGATACAAGTTTGAAAAAATCATTTTCTTTGAGACATCATTTAGATAAATTATTTTCTTTTGTATTCCAAGTGCGGGTGTGTTGGGGAGGTGGGGGCGCATGCAATCTAAGAAACTGACAGAGGCCCAAAGATTTAAGTGAGCCTGAGAGCCAGTAAGTGGCAAAGTTGGTTTTTGGACTCAGTTTTCTGAATAGGTCTCTTGATCCTTGTACAACGACCCTCTAATGTTTTGGACAGACCAAGGGCATTTGAGCAGGCACACTCTCATCTGGTCATAACTGCAGTTAGACTGTGAGCTCCATGTCTCCACTGGGCTTATGTGGATGAAGTTCAACTGTACAGCCGCACATTCAAAGGAGTCAAGGAGGAAAATTGTGCATGGATTAGGGTTTGCATCATGGGCCCTGGAGTCAGGCAAGCTGGGGTTCAGATCCTGATTTCCCATTTACTTGCTGCTTGCTGCCCTTAGTCAGGTGGCTTAGTTTCTGTGGCTTAGTCTCTGAGGCTTAGTTTCTCTATTTTCCAAGTGGGGATAACAGTGTGTTTTGTTGTAGGATTTGGTGAGGTTTAAATGAAATAGCATATGTAAAGCACTCACCAGTTTCTGGAAGTGGTAAACATTTAATAAATTAAAGGCATTATTAGAATTATATTAATACAGTGGTGTCCAAAAAATGTATACAAGTGGACACTGTGGTCAACATTGCTCAAGCAGTGGTTTGCTGTAATCAGAAGTGTCTGGAGGCTGATGGTAACCACTTTGAGCAGCTCTTGTCATTGCAGAAGTCAAACGTGACTTGTATTCATCTTTTGTTATTGGTATATATTATTACAATTTTAATAATTTTTTTCCTTTCTTAAAATGTGTATACCTTTTTTGGCACCTTTCGTATATTAATATTATATCACATATTATAATATATCCTTATAATTATATATTAGAATTAGTATAATAAGTATTTCTACTCTACTACCAAAGCTTGCACTGAAGGAGAGCTTATGGATTTCACATAGGAACTATGCAGAGAGTTCTTCTGCCTTAACATTTGGATGTCAGTCCCACAAGCAACTTGACCTAAGAAATCTGTTTCTGAGGAAGTGGTGATTGAAATTAGAATAGTATGTAGAGAGCCTATGTGACTGGTTACCCTGTCATCAGGCATTTTCCCGTGTTCCTAAATTTTTTGATACCAGTTTTATTTATTTATTTTTTTTGGCTTGGTCTTTGCAAAACTTCCTGGTGGGTAGGTTTAGTCATCCTTCCTACCAGTTTGCAAGAGTCCATTAGAAAGCTGGAGATCATTTAAAAATGTCCTGCTGTGTCAGAAAATGGAAAAAAGAAGGAAGATGGCTCCTTATGTTCATTCTCTTGAAACGTTAGCTACTAGTTCTTTATTTTTTAAATCTTTCATGGTGATTTTCTTTTCCTCTTTTTTTTTTTTTTTTTTTTTTGCTTTTCCTTCCCCCCCTACCTCCACAGACCTCTATTTACCATTGAAAACAAAAGCAACCTTGATCCTGGCATCTATACTAAAGAAATCCATTCATTCAAGCATTCACCAATTCATATGATATATATTATTTTACTGAATACCTACTTCATTCGGTATTATGCTGAGCACAAACATGAAGCTCACATAAACTGAATATAAACAGACCTGGGTTCAGACTACAGCTTCTTCAGCTCCTATAGATTCGGTCCCGGGCAGATTAGCAACTTACCCTCTGAACCAACTCTTTCTCTCAAGCGCCCTTTTGCAGCCATGGCATCACCATCGTCTCCCTGTCCCAGTTCAGAACATGGGAACGATTTTATTCTCCTCGTTAAACTTCTCCCTCACATCCACTCAGTCCTTCAGTGATACATGATTTAATTCCTAAATATCTCGAATGTGTCTTCACTGTCGCCTCCAATCCATTCAACAGCTATTCACTGAGAGCCTGCTGTATCCCAGGCGCTCTGCTGGCCACGAGCATACCTGTCGCCGAGGAGCTACCTGACTGGCCAGGTACACTCCTACACACACAATTCCCCTACAGTGAATGTGTGTAATGATAATAAAAGCCTACTTTTACTGCACACTGAATTACTGCTAGACGCTGTTCTAAGTGCTTTATACGAATTAAACCATTTAATCATGACAATGACCCTAAAAGATAGGTATTATTATTATTATTATTTTATTATTATTATTATTTTAGTTTACAGATGAGGAAACTGAGACAACAGAGTGAATAAGCAATTAGTCCAAGGTCACACAGCTAGTTAGCAGTGGAGGCAGGATGCCGTGGCTTAAAAAGCCACCTTCAAAGCCATTGCTGTTAACCACCACTGAACTCTGCCTGGCTTGAGGACATCAAGGTTTCAGGGCACCAGGGGAGGAGCTTCTAACAGGACTGAAAGTCTTTCTTTGAGCTGCTGTCTTTAATGCTGAACCCTAAAATGTGAGTAGGGTTTATCCAGAGCAATCCGTTCATCCTCTCTGTTTTTCCCCCCCCAGTGTGGGCCCTCACCTTGACTGGTTAACTCTTCATTGGTCCCACGTTCTTGTTAGTCCATTCTTCCCATGTGTGCCACAGTGAGCTTTTCATCAAATATGAACATATAATTCCTCTTGTACTTACGTTTTAGAACGTCTTTTCATCATCTACAGGAGAAAGCCTAAACTAGCTCCCCTCTTTGCTCCTAGCTGCCCTGGCCTCAGCCACAACACACCTTTTGTGGTCCCGAGTGCCACACACTCACTTCTTCCTCTGTCCATGTCAAATCCCACTCCTTCAGCCCCTGTGGACCCTTGCACACTCGACTCCTTTTGGGGATGCCTTCTCGATCCCACAGGCAAAGTGAAGTACTGTCAACAGTATGCCCATCACAAAAGCCCATCACGAGTATGCCCATGCCCAAATACTCTTATTTTAGCTTCTCCCACTGCATTGGAGCAGTTGACTTTTGAGTCTGTCTCGTTCCATACACAGTAAGCCTCTTGAATAATTCCCAGCTCCGAACAGGGCCTGACACCTAGTGAAGAATGCATGAATGAGTACCTAAAGGAAAGAGGACTGAGAACAAGGACAGCATCTCTGTCTTTTTATTTGTTGCAGTTCATAGTACAGTGCTGAGGACACGGACGTGTCCAGTTAAGTATTGATTCTTCTCTTGCACATTGACAGGATACAATCAGAACTACGACAGGGTAAATGCCATCTGTGAAGTCAGAAACATACGAGAAAAGCACTGGGCAAGTGGCTAGGAGATCTGGGATTGTTGTCTAGGCCCTGTCACCAATTCACTGTGTGGCCTTGGATAAGATGTTAACTTCTCTGAGCCTCCATTTCCTCAGCTCTAATACTGCTGTGACAAGTCTAGGAATGGCATGGGGGCCGAAGAACTCTGTAGAGTGAGTGTCAATGGCATGCTTCCTCCAGCTCCTCTCCCATTAGGAGTCTAAGTTGGGTTTACTCAGTGCGACTGCAGGCCAAGGGGCAAGCCTTTCCCACCCTTTCTCTTCTTGGCCAGAGTCCAGGAAGATTTCCATCTGTACCTTGTCTGCAAGCCAGACTCTGAACCTAGAGTTTGGAAAAACAGGCAAATTATATTCGGCCAGGTGTATCCTGTCTATATACCGAGCTGTAAGGCCAAGTTTGTTCTTAGTATAAAGTGAGCACACACATGTGCATGCGTGCATGTGTGTGCATGTGCACGTGTGTGTGTATGTGTGTGTGTGTGTGTGTGTGATTTCATTAGCAGGGCACAGTTCAGGATAATAAAGGTAACTGTGGGGTGGTGGTGAGAGTTCTGAACTTGCCGTCAGAATATCTGGGACTTAATTCTACCACTGTCACTTATGTGCTGGGTGACATAGCTTATATTAACCTCTTGTAGGCTCCTTCCTTCATCTCTAATATGAGGGCAATGCATTTGCCACAAATTCACTGTAAAGATTAAATAAAAAAAAAAAATGTAAGGCAGCCGGCACAGTTCCTGGTGTGTGGTTATGTAGTACATAGATGTTGGCTTGTTGATTTTTATTAATAATAATAACAATAACAATAATGTCTAACATTTTCTAAATGCTTTCTATGCATCAGATTTTATGCTAAGCATTTCATATGTATTATATTAAGTTGCATTATAACTTTAAAAGATCGATATTATCCCATCTTAATGACAAGGAAACTGAGGCTTTCATAGGTTAAGCAGCTACTCCCATGTCACAACAGAGCTGGTAATTAAGGGAGCCGAGTCTCAGATGTGTATCTCTATATCCTAAACTGATGCATTTGGGACTTCCAGTGCAAATATGTCTCTTTAAGTCAACATTTTCCCCCTTGTCATACCAGGAAATTATACTAAAGACATAATACAAACAGGGAGAAAAAGCTAAAAACTCAAGTAATACAAGTATAATTACATAAGCATCTATGCAAAAATACACACTAAGAAAGATAATTTTATTGACTGAAATTGGTTTCTTAAGAAGAAGAGAACTAGCATAGTAATTGTGTCATGGCTTAGAGTAATGAACTAATAGATAACTGTCCAAAAAGTGGAGAGAACTAAAGGTGTAGTATAAAGATAAAATGATAACTACAGAACAGAAATACAAACCATCCCAACTAGCAGAAAAACTATACACAAAAATTACAAATCAGTTTATATAGCAAACGACATAGATAGATAGATAGATAGATAGATAGATAGATAGATAGATAGATAGATAGATAGATAAAGGCAGGCTAGCTAGCTTAACTTCTAATTCCAGCCAAGATGGAGAAGAGGGGTTGGGTTTCCTCTCCCACCTGAAACAACCAAAAAGACCAGACAAAATATATGAAACAATGCTTTTCAAGACACTAGCTATATGCAAATGAAAGACAATGATACCCCAAAGACAGGAAACAAATGAAGTGAGCCCTACAAGAGCCCTTGTTTACTATCTTGAGAGAGTTTCCAGGTTGTAGCATGAGGATAGAATCCAGACAGAGCCTAGAAGACTCCTCATGTTGAAGAGATGGAGCTTAGAGTTCAGAGAGACCAAGGCAGAAAGATTCATGGGACAGAGTACTAGAGAGGAAACAACCACACACTGAGAGAATGGTTGCATAGGATCATACATGTGTCAAAACTTACCAAAGTGTTCATTTTAAAGATATTCACTTTATCATATCTAAATTATACCTCAATAAAGTTGTTAGAAATATATATTACTTTAAAAATAAAATGTACAAGGTGTGAGCAAAACATATGGTGAATACTGCTGCTCGTAACATCAAGGTGATGTTAATTGTGTTTTTTGACCTTGATAGAATTATGCGAGCTGAGTTTGAACCCAGGAACATTACGGTGAACTCTGAATATTATAAGGGCTTCTTAGAGTGTTTGAGAAACGAAGTGCATGGAAAATGGCCTGAGAAATGGGCAACCGGTTTCATCCTCCAATGTTACAATACTCTGTGTCGCACATCGCTTCTGGTACAGCAATTTATGTCAAATAAAAACATTACAGTGTGTCCTCATCCATCTATTCACTAGATCTGGAACCGTGCAATATTTGGCTTTACCCCAAAGTCAAAATGACCATGAAAGGTAAATGTTTTGACTCGATTCGGGACATCAAGGCAGCCACGACAGTGCAACTAAAGACATTCACAAAAGAGGACTTCCAGAACTGCTTCAGAAAGTAGCAAGAACGATGGGATAAGTGTGTTCGAAGCGAGGGGGTGTATTTTGAAGGGAATTAATGATAATGTGTCTTTTACTGTAATACACTTTTTAAATTTAAACATTCACTGTATTTTGTGATCACACCTCATATATAAAGCTGAGAATATAGCATAAAATTTGATGACAGAAATATCAAACGCATCTCTTATATCAATAAGTATAAATGAGTTTTAACTCATGTACTGAAGGAAAAAGACTGTCAGACTGGATAACAAAACAAAATCCAAAATAATCCAGAAGGTTAAAAATGGGGGAAATGTGCAGCAGACAAATTCAAACAGAAGGAAAGCTGAAGTTGCCATTTCATATGAGAAAACGTTGAATTCAGGTTTAAAAAAAAAAATTAAACCAAACAAAGAAGTGTATTTTATAATGATAAAGTATGCAATTCACTATGAGACTGCAAAAATTTTGAAAATTTGTGCACCAAATTACATAGCAGCTGTATTCATAAAGCAGAAATGATAAATGCTATAAGAAGACATTAATGAAAATATATTGGGATGAAAATGTAATTTATCCTCTCAGTCCCTGATAGATCAAGTGGATGGATAAGTAAATAAATAAATGTAGCACATATCTAAATCACAAGTGTTAAGCAAATGTAATTAGTATATTTGAAACTGTGTATCCTGAAAGTGTTTTTTCAAATGCCCATTTTATACTCACAAAAATGTATCATATATAAGGTGCCCCAAACTCAAAAATTCCAAAATGAAGAAATACTTATGGTAATATTGTTTTCTTACAAAGCCATAAAACTAGAAATTTATAATAAAATTTTAAAAAATAAATTTAGGGATTTATGTACATCAGTTAAATAACTTTTGATTTAGACAGAATTTTTAACACATTAATAAAAATATTATGTATTAAAATCATGGGATCCTGCAAAAGCAATCTTAGTGGAAAATACATACCTCAATATTTAATATCAATTAAAAAATACAAAAACCAATGGGCCAAACATATGTCTAAAATATAGAAAAAGAAAAGCCAAATAAGTTATTGGAAAGCAGGAAATATAAATTAATGAAGAAAAAATGAAAAAAATAACTTAGAAAACAGGAAAATCAGATTAAATGGATGAATCAATTATTTTTTTAAAAAGACTAGTTCTTTCTAAAAAGTTAGTGTAATAAATGAACCACTGGGTTTCCTAATCATTGAAAAAGGTGGGAGGAGGTATATAGAAAGGGCAATTACTAAAAATTAGAAACACAAGGGTTGAACCATGAAGCATTAAATTAAAATAAATATATGAAGTTTCTTCACAAAGAAATTTTCTAAAAATCTGGATGAAATAGATAATTTTCAGGAAAATCTAATTTATCAAAACAGACAGCCTAAAAGATATAGAAAACTAAAATTCATTTGTATAGAAGAAACAGAAAGTAGTCAATGATATACCCCTTCCCCAAATTTTAGGCCTCGTTTCATTAGGAAGTCCTTCAAAACCTTGAAAAGAAATTAATGACAGTGCTATTTAAACTCTATCAGGTGACAGAATTTAAAAAGCGAAAAAACAAAAAACTTCAAGTTTTCTTTTTTTTTTTTTTAAGGAAGTGAGAATGCACTGATATCCAAAGCTAACAAAGATTGCATAAAGGATGGGTAGTATTGACTCAGAAGTTCTACATGACATAGTAACAAACAACAATAGAGCAATGCATTAAGAGAATACTACATCATGATAATGTTGGGTTTAATCTAATGCAAGGATGGTTCAATATAATTCAGGGTATTATGTATAAAAAAGGACAACCACATAATCATCTCCATAGATACTGAAGAAGCATTTTACAGTATCCAGCTGTTAACATTTTTATTTTTAAAAAGCCAATGAAATAAGGATAGTTGAATATTCCACACGTTAAATGCCTGTCTCAATCCAAAAGCTAACATTATGCAAAATGAAGAAACTGTAGTCCTTTGCTGTCCAAATGGTTAATCACTTTCCACCGGTAGCTATTAAATTTAAATTAATTAAAACGAATAAAATTCCTCAGGGTCCAGAGCCACGTTTCAAGAGTACAAGAGCCCTGCGTGGCTAGATGCAGCCTTGAGAGGTAGTCTCACTAAAGTATGCTCACTGTCACAACTACACTATACTAGACATATTAGTCAATGCAAAAAGATTAATAAATAATTTGAGGTATAAATATTAGGAAGTAGAAGATAAAACGATTGCAGCTTGCAGATAATATGGTTGTATACCTGGTAAACTAAGAGAATCAGCTAAAAGCCACCATAAGTTAATAGATCATTCATTAAGGAAGTAGCACACAAAATTAATATACAGAAATCAATAGTTTTCACATATGTAAACCACAAATAGTTAGAATGTCTGGCATAACCCCCCAAAATTCCATTTACAACATTAACCCATATATAAAATACCTAAGTGTGGACTTGATAAAAAATATGCAGCTGAATATGAAGAAAATGTAAATACTCTTGAACATCACAGTAGAAAACTTAAGAAGCTGTAATCTCATAAACATATCAATTTTCCTTATGGTCTATAAATTTATCATGTGCTCAATAAAATTGCAACATGTCTTTTTTTTATATAGAATAGCTGATTCTAAAATGTCTATTAGAAAATAAACTATAATATCCAGGCAAACTGGGAAAAAGAATATCAGTATTGGGGGTGGCAATCTTTACCAGAGAGTAACACATATAAGAAAGCATCAATGATTTAAACAACCTGGTGTTAGTGCTTGAATTGGTATAGTCAAATAGAATGAGTCCAACAATAAGCCCATACTATATGAGGATTTAATTTATGATGAAAGTGACATCTCATATTTGTAGGGAAAAGATAAACTATTCAATAAATGGTGTTGGAAAAAATGAATAGTGTTCCAATTATTAGGACTGCATAACAAACCACCCCAAAACTAGAACACTTGTAGTGCTCACAGATTCTGAGTGTAAGGCTTTCTGGAAAGGCTTAACTGGGCAGATCTTGATTGGGGTGTCTTATAAAATTATAATCCGATGTTAGCCGAGGTTGTCATTATCTGAAGGCTTGACTCAGACTGGAGGATCCATGTCCAAGGTGGCTCACTCACACGAGTGGCCGGTTGGTGTTGTCTGTTGTTGTCTTTAGTTCCTCACTACGTAAGGGTCCTCATGGCATGGTGGCTCGTTTCCCTCAGAGTGAGCAATCCAGGAGACCAAGGTGCAAGGTGCAGATACCTTTTGCGATACAGCCTCAGAAGGCACATGCTGCCATTACCATAATATTCTCTTGACCAAGGAAGTTACAAAGGTCCACCCAGTTTTCCCTCTCTATGAAGGATCGTCGATGTCGCATCGTAAGAAGAAAACGTGGGATGGGATATACAGTGATACGGCCATCTTTGGAAAACACCAAGCGCCACAGGTAGACATCTGGTTATGCAACTTTTGTATATCCATACCTCATACTAGGAAAAATACTAGATATATTCTAATATAAAAAATAAACCCGTCAACTATAGGAAGAAAATATGGGAAAGATAATTCCTTTGCAACTGGAGAATCTAAATTTAATTGAAATTAATTAAAACTAATACAATTTTAATTCCTCAGTCTCAATAGCTACATTTCAAAGGGCCAATAGCCACCTGTGGCTGAGATTTGGAAGATGAGGAATGAGTGGAAGGGCGATGAGTGGGCCAAATGGGGAAGAGCATGTGCAAAGCTATGAGGAATGGAAAGAATGCCATTCCTGGAGCTATGAGGACAAGCGGAAGAGTAGTGCAAAATGGGGTGAGGATGTAGAGCATGCAGGACCACAGGGGCTGTGAGGAATTTGGAGTGAAGAGATCGGATTTATGAGTATGTATTAGCAGGATTGCTTTGGCTATAGGACAGGGAAATGGATGGGAGAGAGTTCAGGAGGCAGGAGACCAGGCAGAAGGTACAGAGGAGAAAGATGGGGCCAGGCCCGGAGCCTTCGGCACAGACCCTTTCCCCAAGGCCCAAGGTCACACCACCCTTCTAGAATTGGGTTTCGTTTCAGAGGGGCTTCTCCAGAAAACCTATAGCAAATTTGAGACTCTTGAGCTGAGCGTGAGCACAAGAAGGTAGGGAAGGCAGTCAAGACCAAGTGGAGGGGATAACCCAACCCCCCCGGGCTATTTAGCTTGGAGACTCAGAAACCAGAAATCACTGTAGCTGCCCTACTCTGCATGAGGGAACTGCCAGATCACAGAGGCCGTACCATCCCTGGAGAAGCCTGCAGTTTCCAAGGGCAGACCAAGGAGTGGAGGCCGAAGGTTTCTGGGCTTTCCCAAGGAGTTAACAAGACGGTTCTTTGGAAGAAGTGCAGACTCATTTTCCCCCCTTCTTTTTATAAAGGCATCAATCGTTTGAGTCACTTGGAATAAAACTGTTTTCGTTGAGAAGATTTCTGTGGGCGCCCCAGTAGGAGTTGGGACAGCTGCTGTCAGGGAACGGCAGAACATATGGTGGTCTGTTGTGAATGCGATCTGTTTTTTGTGTTGTTGTTAAACTTCCTCTCCTTAGCATTGGTCCCGTTATGTAAGAGCTTGAGGGTCCATATGGTTTGTTGCATAAGATGCCAAAGACGAACACGGTTTTCTTTTGTCCGGCAGCTAGTCCAATTGCTAGTTTGGAAAATGTGTGGACACAGTGTCACATGTAGGCAATGGAGCCAAGTAGTCCTGGATTTGAATATCGGTTCTATCATTGCTTAGCTGTGTGACCTTGGGCAAGTGACCTAACCTCTCTGAGCTGAAACTCTCAGAGACTTGATTTCCTTCTATGCAAGATGGAGAAAATAGTACCAACTTCATACAGTTGGTGAGAGGATACAGAATTAATAATACTAATTATAATTATTGAATATCCAACATTTTCAGTTCTGCACGCTTTATAAATATTATTTTGTTTAAATTTCATAGAACCCCCCCCCCCCGGAAGTAGCTACTATAATCTTCATGTTTCAGATGTGAAAACCGAGGAGCAAATCCTTCATCTAATAGGAAGCCTTAGAACTAAGACACAAATGTATGTTCCTGCATGGATGATTCATTGACATCGTGCCTCACTGCCTCCAGTGCTGATAAAGTACTAGGTACCGCATGGGTGCCTGATACATGGGAACCTAGAGTGTAAGTTCCCTGAGGGCAAGCCATTTGGATGATTTTGTTCACTGCTGAGTTTTCAGCGTTTAAGACAGTGGTGCCGAGTAGACACCTGACAATCAATTTTGGACTAAATAAATGGATTTGCATTTATGACATAGTTGTCAGCTCTGGAGGCAGACATGCTTGGGTTTGACTCTCAGGTCTGTCATTTACTAGCTGTGACCACAGGAAGTCACTTAGTTCATATTTTGACACATACTCTTTTCTGTATATATGGGTTAATGATAATTTCTCACAGTAACTGTTCCTTTACCTGCCTTTTTCCAGGCACACAAACAAACCCTGTGTCCCAGGCTTACTCATCTGTCCTCTACCCTATTTAAAATGGCACAAAACCCAAAACTTAACACTACAACAACAATCTTACCTGTGCTATCTAGAGCTCCCATAAGACATTGTCTTTAGTAATGCAAATATATGCCAAGATTAATGTGTTATCTTGATCAGAGGGCTTTGCACTTCAGCAAGTATATTCTTGAAATGTGGTAATTTAACCCATGCGTAATTTGACTAGTGGTAGAATTCCAGCCAAACTAGAAAAAAAGTTCATCCCGAGAAGGGTTCTCAGGTATCACTCTGGCTCAGTGGAAAAGAAAGTCATGACCACTGGTGACATCTGCATAGGTGTGGAAGGAGTCTGTGGAGGCTTGAGTGTCATCCTGGACTAAACCGATCTTCCCATATTTTATAGTTGGGAAAACTGAGGCCCCAACAAGGAAAAGTGACTTGCTCAGAATCAAAGAACTAATAGGTATCAGAAGCAGAATCCGATTCCTGGTCGGTCTGATTCAGAGTCCAATGTTCTTATCCTAATCTAACCTATAGGTTCAAGACAAAGCTTCTCCAAGACAAAAGAAAAGGGAAAGGGAACCAACATTTATGGAGCACCTTCCCTGGTCTGGACATCTGGTGAGGCACTATAAACATTTTCTTTTCTCCTTATTACAGCCCTGTGAGGTGCGCAACATTACCCCCATTTCACAGATGAGGATACAGAATCTCAGAGCCGTGATGTAACTTACCTAAGATCCCAGAGGAGGAAACAGAAGCCTGACCTATATCCCATCCCCACTCCTGCCAAAGATTTGAACCCACCCTCTAGGGCTAAATACTCATCCACCCCACAGATTCCAGAGTTAAGCATCTCTGCTCTCCCACCTACAGAACTAGCTGTGAAACCTTGGGCAAGAAACTTAACCTCTCTGGGCCTTAGTTTTCCATCCTTAAGTAAGAACAATCAGCATACATTCCTCAAAGAACGTTGTGAGGATTAAATAAGCTCAAGTATTAATATATAAAACTGATGATTACAGAGCCTGGCCCATAGTATGTGCTCATTCATGTTGGTTACAAACCAACCAATCCAGCACATGCAGCCTCCCGCCAGTCTCCGGGGAAGGCAGAGAGGCTGGGATGGCCTATGCAGGGCCCCGGGGGGGCTACAGCCAGGCCCGGCCTCCCAGCGCCTTCCGTCTTCACTGAGTGTTTGGCACCTGGCCCAGGACTGAAGAGTCCCCATTCCTCTCTCCTGTCAACTCAGCAGAACAAACTGTTTCAAGGGAAGGTGTTTCCCCTTCAGAAAATGTTCTTGCAGGCCCTGGAGGCTCTAGTCCTGCACGTAGGCAGCGATCAGGCCCGACAGGACCTGGGCCCCACCCTACACAGCCATTCTTCTCAAAGTCTGCATCCTGCCGAGTCATAAAAGGTAGTGTGTGGTCTGAACTGCTGTTGTCTTATAGCAGCACAGTGCACTTTGCCTGTGTGACGCCTTTTCACTCACTTCATCTCTCTGTGCCTCAGTCTCACACCCTTTACTATGGGCTGGTAAGTCCGGTCAACTATTTGGAAGGGAGGTTGGGAGAGACCCCTGGAGACACTGCCCCCCCACCTCACTTCCCATGGCTTCCTCAGATATCTGCAGTCGGACCTCGGTCTCCTTCACCCCACCGCAGCCACCCCGGGCTAGGTCACTACCCTGAGTCTAAATGACACTTGACCCCTAGGCAACAGTGGGAGCGCTCTTTCCTGGCTCGCTTCTTGCCACGGTGGTCTCCTAATTTTCTTCTTCCCATTCCTTCTCATTCTCCTTGGAGGGGTCCTTCCCCTGCTCCAGTCCTTAAATGTTCAATTTCTTCAAGATTCAGTCCCCAACCTCCTCCTCCCTCACTCCACACACCCTCAGGTGCCTGGACTCCTGGCTTCATGTACCATCCCCGTGTTCAGACTCTCTTGCACACAGACCATCTCTCCGGCTTCCCTCTGGCCCTCTCCTCCTGGCTGGCTGACACTTGCCTCAAACTGCACTTGTGGACTCCTCGTCAGCACCTGGCCATCCAACCTATGATCTGAATCTCAGAGAACTGCACTGCCATTCAGTCAGTAAATGTGCAGTGAGCACCTTCTGGGTGCCAGGTTCTATTCCAGGTGCAAAGGAGACAGCAGGGAACAGAACAAAGTTCCTGCTCTCATGGCATTTACATTCCATCTGTCAAGATGTCCCACGACCTGGACTCATCGCAACTCTCTTCTCACTGCACATACAATTGGACACAATTGGACACTTGTCAATTCTGCTTTTGTACTATGACTTGAATTGGCCCCCCTCTTTCCAGGCCATTCTCACTGCCATAGTTCAGGCCACGCTTCCTACTTGGTCTACCAGCCTCCAGCCTTGCCCCTTCCTGTCCACTCCACACGGCAGCCAGTGCCATTTTTTCTTTTTAGAAACACAATCTGGTTATGCTACTCCTTTGCCTAAAGCCTCTGTGGCTCCTTTCCATCACCTTAAGGATGAAGTCCACTTAGCTGGCTGGTGTGAATCAGTCCCTGCGGGTCTACCAGAGGAAAGAGAACCAAGAGATTAGTGATCTAGCTATGTATCTGTCTATTTATTTGTCTGTCTGTCTGTCTGTCTATCTACTTACTACTTAGCTAACTCTATCCATCTAAATATCAAGAGATTTATTTCCAGGAATTGGCTTCTGTGATTGTGGGGTCTGGCTAAACAGATCTTAAATGTATAGGGCAGGCTGGCAGGCAGGAAACTCTTGAGCAGGAGCTGCAGTCCACAGGCAGAATTTCTTTTTGCTCGGGGAAACCTCCGTTTCGTTCTTAAGACCTATTAAGGAATTGGATGGCGCCCACTCAGATTATTGAGGCTAATCTTTACTTAAAGTCACCTGATTGGTGGATGTTAACCATATCTACAAAATACCTTCACAGCAACACCTAGGTTGGTGTTTGAATAACTGGGAACTGTGGTCTAGCCAAGTTGACACATAAAACTAACCATCACAATGTGATACTTTTGGACCGGTTCCACGCTCGTCTCCCTCACCTCTTTTCTTTCCTCTTTCCCTACCTCCCAGTCTAGGCTCCGTCACCCCTTGTTCTGTGCCAGCTGGCCTCCTGCCACCTGTCCTTGCACAGGCCTGGAATCATCCCCACCCTTTTCCTAGATAACTCCTATTTGTCTTTAAAACCACTCAAGTGCTGCCTCCTCGGGAAGCGTTCCTTGCCCTCCTCTCGTGCCCACCCCCCGTTATCCAAGCCATGGCGCTGGGAGCTAAGAGCTCTGCGTCTGAGTCTGCAAAACCCCTACTATTCCCATGAGCTGGAAACTGCCTGGTGGCTGCACAGTCTGCCCCGTGAGCATGTGAACGGCTTTGGGACGAGAACTGAATAACTGTCACTTTCTGTCACATCACTCTGTGAAGTTCTCACATTGCACAAATCCCAACCAGCAACTATTTATTTACTTGTGTATAAGCTCCATTAGAATATTAGCTCCATGGAAGTGACAAATCATGCCTGTCTTGTTGAGGACCTACGTGTGCCTGGCACATAGTAGATGTTCAATAAATATTTTCGGAGTAGATGAATTCATATTTGTTTGAATGAATTGAACAACAAATGCTTAAGTTCTAGGAATTATTTTGGAGGCTGAAAATCATCACCAAGAAGGACGGGCCTGCTCTCAGGGAGCTTATATTCTAAGAAGGCAAGACAAACAGCAGTAAGTAAACATAAATAAGCAGGATAGGGAAAATGTAAATGCAATATGACTAAGTGAATAAATGAAGGGATGAATGAATGAACAGGTGGAAACAATATATAAATATATCTGGCTCCCTCAAGGGGAAGAACTTCATTGGGAAAGGGACGGGAATCCGTGGATTTGGAGTAGGAATTAGAAAGGTCTGACTGCTCTTAACTGCTGGTAAGTGCCTGGATAAACAATCGAGCCCCTTAGTACCTAGTAAGTTCCCACATTTGTGCTAATGGGATTAGAGCAACTGCTTCGTTTGTCTCACAGGGCTGTCATACCCATGAATCTGCAAACTTAAAGGAATTCAGTAACTGTAAAGCTGTACAAATGTTAGGGTTGATATTGTAATCGTTGCACACAGAGCACTTTTGTTCTGAAAATTAATTGCATTGTTTAGTTGGAAAGAGGCAGAAAAGTATTTTGGCACGAGACAGACCTGGGTTTCGGTTCTATGTCATCCACTCAATAGTGAGCCATGTGACCTTGAACATGAATTATTTCATTTCTTTGGGCCTCAGTTTCCTGATCTGTGAAAATGGGGACAACACCTACATCCACCTCTTAAGACTGTTACCAGGTTTAAACAAAAGTCCAGGCCAAGTGCCTAGCATAGGGTTAAACCCATACGAAGGGCTCAGCTAATATTAACTATTAATAGTCATTCTGTCAATCATTGGTGGCTGTTCATAAATGGAGCCATTCATGGTTCAATTTCTCAAGTCTCACTTTTCTGCCAGGAGTCTTTATGCACCAGCACCTGTGATTATGCAAAACTTCATTTAAAACCATAATCAGTGTCCAGAACATAAACAAGTGGAGAATTTGCTGTTCCATACCCTCCCTCCCAACTTTTCAAAAAAGTATTTTCTGGAACATAGAGAGAGATGCACTCTTCATTTCTGTAGAAAATCAGTGTTCCAGGTTTTATGATCATATAACCCTGAAACTGTTATGTTTTTTCATGTAATGCATTTTAGAAGTCCCATAAAAGAGTCCTTGTCAAGAGAAAACACAGCTGGTGCCCAATTAGAGAGGTGATTGAGACTAATCGACCAGGAGAGCTCTTAATTAAGCTGGATCCCAAGCTACAAACAGACAGACGGCAGCTGGGGAGCTGAGATGGCCCCACACGCTCCTGTAAAGGCGGTGAATGAGACGGGTACGTGGTTTACTTCAGGAGGCAAAGAGTTGGGGATTTCAGTGACACCTGAATTTAAGACTGAAAGATTGGCTCTGCCAAGCCTGGCACCTGATTCGGCCCGTTCCTTTCCATGTGAAGCCTCAGCTCTTGAACCTCAATTCAGGTACCTACCTTATTTGTAATCGCTGGCTCCTGGAACATTTCCAGAAGGGAAGGGCGGTCATCAGCTTCAGGAAGGCCCCCAGCCTGCACTTCTCTCCTGCACAGCCATCTTCAGACGACTGCTATGTGGGGACAGAGCCAGGAGAGCAGTTTCCAGGCTCTGGGCCTCACGTGGAAAGGTGCTGGCTCGGTTATTAGATGGCCATCAGCTGTAATCAGATGGCCGTCCGCTGTGGCTGGGTGGCCATCAGCTGTTACCGGTTAGCCGTTAGCCACTAATATAACTGCCATGGCTACGGTGGGGGGTTGGTTTGTTGGCAGAGAAGCAGACAGCAGGTTGCGCATCATGTGGCTCCTGCTTCCTGTGTCTCCAACCCAGCCGCCAGCGAGAATATAGTGGTATGAACCCCCTATCCATGGCTCCGCGGGTGCTCCTTTTTGGCCTCACCATGTCCTGCGTTCTTATATGGGGGGCGGGAGCTGAGACCCCGCATGTCATGCTATTTTCCTTACCAAACCCCTCCCAGCAGCACCCCCTCCCAGCAGCACCCCATTCTGGCCCATTGCTGCTGCTGTCTCGGCCCCTCTCCCCACTGTGCTCTCTGGAGCCCCTCTACTGTAACCAGCACACTGTACCCAATTAAAACCTTGCTGCTCTGTGTGCCTCTGTCTCCACACCTTCAGTGGAACTGTTGCAGAAAAAAACGGCAAGAAGGACCGAGAAACTCAAGTGACACGCGGAGATCAGGGAGACACAGCTTTATTAAATGCTCGCGGGCTCAGCGGGCTCCTTCCCAGAAGACTGAGCCCCCAGCAAGGTTTTGAACAGGTTTTTATGGGTTGGGGACTTCCTTGAGTCGGGGAAGGGGTAGGTGTCGTCTGGTGATTGGCTCAAGGTGTGGCTTGGAGGGGGTTATGCGGAAGTGGGCTGGGGCTAAGGCTGGGGACTTCGGTCTCCGCTCGGGCCACCATTTTAGGTCAGTTCCACGTGGCAGGGAACCATTTTAAGGTCAGTTTCCCCGTCAGAACCTGTATTCCTTACTCTCTCCGTGGAGCTGGTTTGTTTATCCGTATCCTCTCCTCACCCCACTGCAGGGCCAATAAGCAGGATCAGGTTTCTTCTTTGTCTCCCAGTGCTACCTAAGCCATAATCCTCTGCTTTCTGTGACACACGCACACACACACCCCTGCAGCCAGCAGCCAGGCATTTGGTAGCCACCTATGGAAAGAGATGCTGTACCTGCTGGCATCAAACAGTTGCTGTATGTGTCTACTTGTGAGGCAGTCTGAGGCATAGTCGTGCGCCCCACAGCCTGGGGATCACCTGGAACCTTCTCAGAAAGGCAAATTCCTGAGCCTCACCTCAGACCTCTAGGGGAGGGGCCCAATGCTCTGGTTTAACAACCCCCCAGGTGATGCTGATACTCACACCTGTGGGAGAACGACTGATGCAGCATGTAACAGTGTGGGCCCTAAAACCAGTGCTCCTGAGTTCAGCCCCCACTCTGACACACACGAGTGTGCAACCCTTGGCCAAGTGATACAACTCCTCTTGTGCTACTATATGCTTCTTTTTCCTCATCTGTCAGAGGGGAAATAAATAATACCTTTCTGCAGGGTGTTGTGAGAGAATTGAAATGGCTATACATCCTAAATATTTGGAACAGTGCCTAGTGGATAATAAACTCATGAATGCTCTTACTGTTATTATCAATGAGTGGCAGTTCTAATAGACCCCTGGTGGTTAGACCTTTGCATTTCTAATCCTCCTGGTTGTGGTCATCTGTGGCTTTTAGGTGACTCTTCTACATCTAGTGCTTCTCTAGCTGTCCACTGTAGAGGAGAATGGGATTCTGAACACGCCTTTCTTTGAGGTCTTATATTTTATATTTCCACGTTTGAATATTGCAAAAGATCGTTTCCAAACCTCATCTCCTAGTACAATTTGCAGCCCAGGAAACTGCAAACTTCTTAACCAGAGGCTTGTTATATCCTTCCGTGGACCCTCCTTGTCCCCAGGGAGTGGAAGCGTCTCCATCTGTCAGAACCTTTGACCACCTCAGCTCCAGGGCCCTTCACCTTTTCTCCAGCTACCTACACTCATAGCCACACCTGGCTCTTATCTTGGCTGGCTGTTGCTCCACCCATGAAATCTCTAATGGTAGGGTCTTATTCTCCAACCTCTTATCTTTCCAGAGCTCTCACCAAACTGGCTCTTTGACCTCCTCCTGAATTCCAGCCTCTGGACCCCTCCCTTCTTTTCTTCCAAGCCTTTCAGACCTTGGCTTCTCACTCTTGTCCTGCCTTGTCTCCTGCCACACTGATGGATGGAAAACTAGTAAGAGCAAAAAATAAACTTCTGTGTCTGTAAGCCACTTAGAATGCTTTTTCTCTTTTTTTCCCCTATAGCATGACCTGGCTCTTCCTACTGAGGCACCTGCCTCCTCGGTGAACGTGAAGATGAAAGGAGGTCATGTAAGTAGAGCACCAAGCTGGGGGGGTCTGTTCTGTAATAATTGCTCCAGAAATATTAGATATTACCCTTACCACCAAAATTCATAGGGGCCCATGGCACTACCTTATAATGTATCAAATTGTTCTTATAATGTATCAAATTGTACCTTATAATGAATCAAATTGTTCTTCTGTACAATAGTGATTCCAAACTTTATCCTTTATTTTCCCACCAAATCCTCAGGCTTCATAAAGAAAATAGAAGTGATCATGTGGGAGCTTTCTCAATCAGTTTTCTCCAAATCCACAAGTTACATTTTCCATCCTGTTTTAGGGACAATTGGGTTCTGTCTCCTGACCACAGGAATTGGAGGGTAGAAGTAGGAGTGACTTCTAAGACTGGGAAAGATTGAACATTATTCATCTATCCGTGCATCCATCTATCTGTCCGTCCGTCCGTCCATCCATGCATTATAAATACCTAGTAAGAAGGGATCTGGGCTTGGAGAAATGTGATTTGATAATGAGGGAAGACTAAAACTTAAAGGGATAGCCAGTCTAGACCTATTCTTCTTTCCCAAGTCTGCACTCTCTGTGCTTTCTCTTCCTGGCCTACGCGGGTACATCCAGTGGTCAAAGCTGGGAAGTGGGAGGACCAGAGTGACACTCATGAATAGGTCATCCTGCCCCTATCTTGGGTATGTGGAGGAAGGAAACAGAAGGCCAGTGAGGAATCTTTGAGGAAAGCCTGAGGAAGCGGATTTCGTTGCTTGAAACTCCATCCTTTCTCCTGGGCTACGTGAGCAGTTGGCACACAAAGAAAGGCCTGCACACTTCTCCGACCTCCAGGCAGGTTTCCCTGGAACCCCAGAGAGGCAGACAGACAGACGGTAATGTTTCTCCTCTCCAGACAGCATCCTCAGCAGCTGCCACTGACTCAGCCTCCCCACCCTCCGAATGGGTGGGGTAGGCAGGCAGCCCAGTCTGCAGGGTTGCCACTGCAGGTGGCACCAGGAAGAAAGTCGCAGACATATGCAGACACAGAGACCTTTGATTTTCCCCCAAACTCGGGGACATTTGCAACTCTCCTCTACCTGTCACTTGGCCCCACTACCTTGTTCAAACACAAACAGCCATCAGGGCCCTCCCTTGGAAATTAGGATGGTCAGTCGTTGGAGGCGCAGCAGGTCCAAGCTGAAATGGCCTGAGGGACTGGCTGCATTTCCCTGGAGGAGAAAAGGACCATCCACCCGTTCCAGGAAGACCCAGGAGTCCTGGCTGCAGGATCCAAAGAGCTGGAAAAGCTGGCAACTCATATCCAGGGTGACTTCCCTGTGAAGCACAGCAGGCACAGCACCTGGGGACCATGCTACTTTAAGTGAAAGAAAATGTTTTCGTTTATGATATTACTGTGTTTGCCTTTATGCCTGTGCAGTTGTAGAGTACAATGATATACACATGTATGTGTACATGGATATTTATATTTATGGGAAAACAGTGTCCAGGAAGCTGAAAGTACCTGGAGCCCAGGAATGTCATTGCAGCCTTGCTCACGTCACCTCCCTGGGTCTCAGTTTCCTCATCTTGAACGTGCAGAGCACGTAGCACCGTCCTCACTGTTCCCTCCCCAGGGCTCTCCCGGAACAATCGCGGACCTGACCACTTCCAGGTTTGTCCAATGTGGAAGGTTCCTCATGTACATACTATGCTATGTGACGGCCTCATCCCTTAGGCTTGCATTTGAGGCCTTTCACTGTTTTCCACTTGGAGCTTCCATCACTCTCCCCCTTTCCACAGCTCTTCAGCTAGAAACACCGTGCCTGGCACTGACAGTTTTTGGAACACGCTGAGCCTTTGCACACGCAGGGCCCTTTTGCTTCAAAAGTACCCCCTCTTCTCTGCCTGAGGGTCCCCTATGTACAGCACCACTACATAACTTGTGGTACCCAATGCAAAATGAAAATGTGGGGTCCCTTATTCAAAAATTGTTTAGAACCTCAAGATGGCAGAGCATTAAACCAAGTCTGGGGCTCGTCTGAGCGGGGGACCTGGTGCTGACTGCACGGGCTGAGTGCCTGTGAGGCCAGCCCTGCCTCCTCTTCTGAGGTCAGCCCAAATCCTACCTGCCTTTTGAAACTGTCCATGTTCCCCAAGACAACAGGAAGTCGTAAAGAATTCCTTATGCTTCAGGCACTGTGCTAAGTGCTTGATACAGCCAAGGTCTTACTTAATCCTAGCAACCACCCCATGAGGTAGGTAGTGTCACGGTCCCCATTTTGCAGATGGGGAAGTGGAGGCTCAGCAAGCAGGTGGCAGAGCTGGCATGGAAACCCAGGACTGCCTGAGTCCAGAGCTCATGCTCTTATCAGCCAGGCTGTACCAACCCTTCTGACGCCATGGCTTTTTAATCTTGCCTCTGCCCTCTAATTTCAAAAAGCCCCAGGCCCTGGCCCTGATCCCGCAGTCCCTGGGCATCCACCTCAGCACCTCTGCCCCACCTAAACACCCTAAGAAGCCAAGGCACTTCTTCCCAGCCCGGAGTAGCTTCCGGTTTCATGTTTCAGGGGATGTGTTGAAATATCTTTTCCCTGAGATACCTGTGGATTATCGGTCAGCCCCTCCACATTTCCTTTGACCCCAAGTCCAGGACATTTGGTCTCCATAAGTCACCGAAGCCCTGTGCCTTACCTCCAGTGCCGGTATTAGTTCAGACCCTCTTTATCCTGGCCAGACCTCAATGTCCCTCTCGAGCCCTTCTCTCTCTCCAATCTGACACCCTGTCGCCATCCTATCTTTAAAAAAATGCAAACCTCGTCATGTCTTCCTTCTTTAAAATCCTTCTGTGGCTCCCTATTTTCCTCGGGTCCCTTAGACTCTCACACGAGACCCTGCCCACCACCTCCCCCCCACCACTGGAGCCCTCCCACATGGTCATCACGAATTATTTGAAATTCCCAGAACTAGTCATGCTTTCTCATACCCCCGTGACTGTGCACAGAATGCTCTTCTACCCGGTATGTTCTTCCCCAAACTCGTAGAAAACCCCTCCTGACAAGTTGAGACTCATTTAGTCTCACCTCCTCCAGGAAGCCTTCCATACTGGCCTTTCCAAAGGCTGAGTTAAGAGCTTCTCTCCACCCCTGTCCTTCCCCCACCACCATAACTCCTAGAGCTCTTTTCTGGTCCAGTGTTTACTTGTGTCTATCCCACTGGGTTCATACGCCTGTGAAAGTAGGGACCGCATCTGATTAATCTCTGTGTCACCGGCCTCTGATATTAGACCTCTTTGGGATCCAGAAAGCACACAGTAGGTGTTTTATGAATAAAATCTATAGATGAATGATGATTGGGCCAAGGTGCATCTGACCCTGTTCACTTGTCTGGCATCAGGGGCCCTAAAGAAACACAGCTGGGCATAGTCACGTCTCTGCAGCAGGCAGAGAACAAGTGTCTCGGTTAGAGTGGGAACATTGGTGGCTCCAGAAGGAAGGAAGATGGACAGATGGATTGATTACCTATTGTGCTTGAAGCTTCTGAGAGGAGACTTACATTCCCACAGAGAGGAGATGGATGAGTGTACTTAGAAAATGAATCATTAAAAATGGAGACCTTAATTTCAGCAAAAAGAATAAGCTGTACGAAAGCAGAAATTTAATTGTATTGTGATATGGTTCAGCTATGATATCCATGTCCACAATGCTATAAACACC
The DNA here is from genome assembly GCF_004115265.2 of Rhinolophus ferrumequinum. Taxonomy (NCBI): domain Eukaryota; kingdom Metazoa; phylum Chordata; class Mammalia; order Chiroptera; family Rhinolophidae; genus Rhinolophus; species Rhinolophus ferrumequinum. Next base: position 42,683,006 of record NC_046292.1, read on the forward strand.
AAACCTAACCAAAAATTATGTTTTAACTAGATTGGGAAGTTGGGGTAAGGTGCAGTGACTTTGTAGGGAATAGGGCTACATCCTTCTCTTCCATCATAGCAAGTGCGTAGAGCGTACCTCAAAGTGAAAACAAAAAAGAGATGTTTCAACGTATTATTTAGAAATCCGGAGTTAAATATTGGGAAAAATACCGGTCAGTGGCTGCCTCTGGGCAATAAGATTTGGGCGTGGGGGGGCGTGGGGCTGGAGAATGGGCCTTACAGAACTATCTGACTTTATGAACTATGTACATGATGTTGGGAAAACACACGTAGACATTTTAATACATTGCCTGTGGTTTGAAGGTAATGATATGGCATGAGGCAAGAGTCCCTGTCTGATCAGTTTGACTAACATTCCTGAAACACCACTTGGGGCAGTTGCTCCAAGTCCTCTTGACTCTGGAACCAGACTGCACTGGGCCACCTTGCCATGCCCTCAGCGACCCGACCCCACCCTCCCACACACTGGCCTCGTCCCATTTCTCCTGCAGACACTGCCTCTCCCACCTCTGGGCTTTTGCTCAGGTTGTGCCTCTGCCTCCACGTGAACACATTTTCTCCCTTTTGCCTTCTCAGCTCTTCCCTCCAACACTGAGGTCGTTTGGGACACATGATTTGGTCATTTGGGCTTTCCCCAGGCCCATTCTGCAGACATTTGAGGGAACTTGTGTATGCTGGGCCTGCCTTCCCCTGGGCTTCTCTGTCATCCCTGCTCTCTAGATTTGTGTAAGAAGTCTCGAGGAGCCATGTTCCAGGCCCATCTCTACCATCCAAGGCCGATGGACCTCTCTGAGTCTGTTTCCTCATCCAGTTGAGATCTTTAGGCTTACTTGGCAGAATGTTTGTGAGAGTAGGTTGACATGTTTGTGAGAGAACTCAAGCTGACCACCTGATATCCAGCCCCCTCTTCTCCAGGCATTTCCTGCCTAATGTGGCAGCGGCTGCAGCAAGAACTAACATTTATCAAGTGTTTACAATGTGTTGGCACCCTAAGTCATACATCATCTCATTTAATTCCTGCAATGGGTAACATGATTTCCATTTCATCGATGAAGAGGTAGAGGCTCATCCAGGGTAACTTGTGGGTGACTCTACATGTCACCCCCTAGATTAGGCCACAAGCAACTGAAAGGCAGAGAGAATTGTACATCCATGGTCATGAGAGGCATAATTCACAAAAGCCAAAGTAGAAGGAAACCTGTGTTCATTGACAGATGACGAGATAAACAAAATGTGGTGCAATGGAATATTATTCAGCCTGAAAATCAAAGAAATGCTGACTCACACTGCGACATGGATAAATCCTGAAGACGTTCTGCTAAGTGAAATAAGCCAATCACAGAAAAAGACAGATACTGTATGAGTCCCCTGACATGAGGGTCCTAGAGTAGTCACTTTCACAGAGACAGAAAGTACTGTGGTGGTTGTCAGGGGCCAGCGGGAGGGAGCAGGGAACCAGGAGTTAGTGGTTAACGGGTACAGTTTCAGTGTGGAAAAATGAAAACGTTCTGGAGATGGGTGGTGGTGACGGTTACACAACAGAGGGAATGTGCTTGATGCCACCGAACTCTACACTTAAAATGGTTAAAATGTTAAATTTTATGTTGTATATTTTTCCTTTCTCTCTCTCTTATTTTATACATACATATATATATATATATATATATATATAATTTTTTTTAAAGTAGTTAAATACAGAAAGTAGAATAGGGGTTACTAAGGGTTAGGAGGAGGAGGGTAGTTATTTTTCAGTGGATACAGAATTTTTGTTGGAGATGATGGAAAAGTTTTGGGTACGATAGAGGTGATGGGCGCACACTATTGAGAATGTACTTAGTGCCACTGCATTGGACACTTATGAATGGTTAAATGATAAATATTATGAATATTTTACCACACACAAAAAGGCAGCGAGGTGTGGTTCCTCTTTGATTTCTCTGGATCCTCAGTCTCAAGCAGGGCCTGGCACACAGTAGGTGCTCAAGAGCATTTGTTGATCTGAATAAGCTTCCGTTGAAAAGGACTAGAAGCTTTCAGCCTGGGAGAGATTGAACAGGAACAGAATTCCACCCTGAGTCAGTTCTGGGGCCAGTTCTAGCTTCCCGGTGGTCAAACGTTCCATGGATGTGTGGAATCCCCCAAGACAGAGACAGAAACTGTAATTTCATAATTAGAGAGCTGCAATTAATTGCGAGGCATTTTACTTACATGTAATAGGAGCTAACAACAGAGTGCTTGTTCTATGCCAGATATTGTTCTAAGAGCCTTACAGAAATACCTCTGCGATTGTTACGATTGTAATTCCCATTTTGTGGCTGAGCAAATTAAGACACAGAGAGGTTGCATAACTCGCCAAAGATTCACACAGCCAAATGTCAGGGTAACCCAGACTCGCCCCAAGGCAGTCTGGTTTGCTTACTGGCCATGTTTTGTGCTTTTGCATTGTGCTGTGTTGTCGCTGGCGTTAATACATTTCCCGAATCTCTGACCGGGAGGGCTGGAGAGCCTCCTCAAAGGGAGAAGGGCAGTCAGGAGCAGGGCTTTGGAGGCAGGAGTGTGGGATCCACATTGGGTACCAGCCCACACCTGGGTATCACGCAGACTTGGTTCAAGGTCCAGCTCAGGGTTTGTTCATCGCGTGGCACTGGACAAACTACTTCACCTCGCTAATCCTCTGGGTTCCCATCTGTAACGTGACTATAAGTTTCCACCTCACAGAGTTTTGTAGGAATTAAATAAATGAGTAAGTGTACACCCCATAGTGAGCGTGATGCTAGGGTGTGGGGAGCGCCCATGAGGTGGGAGTTGGGATTGTGATCGCTGACTTCCTGGAAAGATCTTGGGCAACTTCGCTTCCTGTCTGAGCCCTGCTGATCTCAATTATGAAACAGTTACTAAAACCAACCACACCGGTTTGTCGTGAGGATCAAACAAACACCGTGTTTTGTGTTTTGTATTTATATCTATTTATAACTCTAATTCATTCTCCAGAAGTATTTAAGGCAGCTACCATGTTTCCCTGAAAATAAGACCTAGCCGGACAATCAGCTCTAATGAGTCTTTTGGAGCAAAAAATTAATATAAGACCCAGTCTTATATTATGTTTCGTTATATTATATTATAGTATACCCAGTCTTATAGTAAAATAAGACCGGGTCTTTTGCTCCAAAAGACATGTTAGAGCTGATCGTCTAGCTAGGTCTTATTTTCGGGAAAACATGGGAACAACAATACAAGATTATTTTTAACTTGAAAATGAAGAATATGGGGCAATGAGAAAGGGATGACAAGAGAGCAAAAAAAAAAAGGAAACGTGATAATAGTTTAAAGAGCCTGGCTGCTCTGGCATGTATTAGTCACTCAATAAATACTTAGCATTGTTTTCTGGTGGTAATATCCCTGGTCCCTGTGAATTTGGCTACTCACATTATAGTTAATTAAAGTCTGACTCAGCGTTTGGGGTGAGAGGGACTTCAGAGGGCATCAAAGGGCAGCCTAGGGAAGGCAAAGCAGAGATGAGGTTTGAAGGTTTGGATCCCACCTGCCACTTCAGAGAACTCAGACTTTATTTGCATTACACATTGGGTTTCTGAGTAAGATTTCACTTGAAGAAAGTAGACCAATAGGGAGGGAAGGAAGGGGGGAGGGTGAGAAGGAGGAAGGGAGAGAGAGAGAAAGGGAGAGAGAAGGAAAATTAAAAGAAGAAAAACACTGGTAAATATAATTCCTTCATTTTACAGAGAGATGTTGAGGCGCAGAGAAGGGGCAGCTAAATGCACTTGGCTATTGATATGTTTTCTAGGACTTTTCACTTGGAGACTTCTCCCATTCACAAAATAAATCCTTTATTAATTGATCTCCATTCAGCAAACATGTCTTGAGCCTCTACTATGTTCACATCATCATGCTAGGAACTAAGCAGTGAACAAGATACATTTCTGCCCTCAGGGAGCTCGGAGTCTAGAAGTGGGTTCAGAGGTCCATAGATCCAGAATGAGAGGTTGACGGGGAAGCCAGCCCAAGTTGAGGGGCCCAGGACAGCTTCCCCGCGGAGGGGATGCTGAGTTATGTCTTGAGAGAAGAATGGGGTCTTTTCAGGCAGCCAGCGTGAGGCCAGGCTCACCCCCTATTCTCCTGATCTTGGCACTCCCTGACTTCCCTGTCGCTACTTGTTATTGTTTAGTTGTCTTCAGTGCCTATCTCAGTGATCTGGGGGCAGGAAGCCTGTCCATTTGGCCTTGCTGTATCCAATACCCCCAGAGCAGGGGAAAAAAAGGGAGGGAAAGGAGGACAGAAGGAATTCCAGGAGCACATGCAAAAAGCCAGAGGTGGGAAGCAAAACGGTTCTAAAGAACTTTGGGTTGTTCTGGATGATTCTACCCTCAGCAGATGACGACTTCCATCAAACGTTGGCTGGGTTTTATTTTGTAGATGATGAGAAATTGCGTGTCGTGATTTTGGATTCACTGACTAGGGAAATCTTTGGTGGTTGGTGGTGTTATGGCAGCAGATATAATATCCAATGGATCTGGAATCAAGGATTTGGAATAAACTTCAGGACCTTTCAGGTATAGCCATTCACCCAACAGATCATCAACAGTGTATGATGAGCAGAAAACGTGGTTCCTGTTTTCCAGCGACCTGGCCCTCCTAGCGTTGTTGTTAACTGACCGCCTTAAATGAATGCAGGATGTGTGATGGGATATATCTTATCTTCTGGCTCTTCTAAGATAATATTTGTTCCTAGTTATTGAGCGTTTGCTTCGTGTGATGAGTTTTACATACTATTATTTCATAGACTCTAAAATATGGTTGTTTTACACACCATAGGTTGTGTGATAGGTTGTAAGACACACCATAATTTCAGAGATGCTAACTTAAGTATCTTCAGATCTATGAGCTGTGGTATAGTTATCCTTAATTTTTATAATAAATTTAAGTAATATCCACGTTTATATTTGAGAAACTGAGGCTCAGGAAGGCAACGCACTTTGTCCCTAAATCTCACAGCTCATACTTAGCAGAACTATGTGGCTCCAAAGACTGTCTGTCTCTCTGTCTCCCTCTCTCCCTCTCTCCCTCTCTCCCTTTCTCCCTTTCCATCATCTTTAAAAGTCTTTCTAAGATTTCCTTCAATTTTGCTACAATAGGCAAAATTCTGCACCTTCTTCCTGCTGCCACCCAGCCTGGAAATATTTTGCAGTGTTAATTTGTTTTCTCCTCCTTGCATTTTCTGCGTGAGCAGATCAGTTTGCCCCGATAATTTCATAAATTTCCAAATTAGCCAGGTGCTCCCATGTGACCCACCTCCTCAAGTCTGTCATGTGAGTGGAACACTCCTATTTTCCACGAAGATTTGGGCACCCCACCAAGAAGTGCCACGTGCTTGGTGCCTCCTTCTCGTTCCTCTTCTTCCTTTCTTTTTCTCTGTTGTTGCATTAGCAGAAGACAAGCATGCTCATAGCCCAGCTCTGCTGTCCCCCAGACTGCTCAGATGCCCATTGTATAAATGTACCACAGTTTCTTTATCCAGTTGTTGTCTATCGGTGGGCATTTCCATTGTTTCCATATCTTGGCTCTTGTGAATAACACTGCAATAAACACATATATATTTTTTTTCAAATTAGTGTTTTGGCTTCCTTTGGATAGATATCCAGGAGTGGAATTGCTGGGTCATAAGGTAATTCCATTTTTAAGTTTATGAGGTATCTCCATAGTGTTTTCCATAGTGGCTGCACCAATCTGCAATCTCACCAACAAGTGCATGAGGGTTCCCTTTTCTCCACATCCTCGCCAACACTTGTTTGCTGATTTATTGAAAATAGCCATTCTGACCTGGGTGAGGTGGTATGTCTTTGTGGTTTTATTTGAATCTCTCTAATGATTAGTGATGCTGAATATTTTTTCATATATCTGTTGGTCATCTGTATGTTCTCTTTAGAGAAATGTGTCTTCATGTCCTCTTCCATTCAACAAGTGCTTGTGGCATTATTGACTCCCCAGGGGAGTGGTTCTCAAAGTCAAGTGTGCTTTAGAATCAACAGAGAGCTTGGTGAACAGCGCTGCATCCAGCAAGTCTGGTTCATTGGCTCTAGGGACTGGGCGTTGGAATCTGCATTTCTGGTAAGACCTCCTGGTGATTCTGAAGCAGATGCTAAGAGAACCATGCTTAGAGAAATCTTGTTCTTCTGAAGAAAGGTGGGCACTGTGGCAGTTAATAAGAATACCAGGAATCTCACATATGGACATTTGATGTCACAGTTTGCAAGATTAGTTAATATTAGTTTAGCTACACCACACTTGGAATAAAACAAATACAAAATAAAACAAAATACATCTGTGCACTCATATAGAAAACAGGCGCTGTGGAGTTACAGAATCAGACCCGTTTACCAGGTAAGGGACCTTGGACAAGTGACCTAACCTTTCTGACACTTTGTTCACTCATCTGCTTACTAGGCAGCTGAATTCCTACCGTAGAGCATTGTTGTTAGTACTGAATGAAATATTGTATGTAAAGTGCCCATTTTAATGTCTAATAAATGTTTGGTGAATAAGGAAAAAATGAAACTAACATACTGTGATCTCTCACTGTTTGCCAAGAAGTGGGCTAAGGGCTTTATGTGCATTATGTTATCTAATGCAGCAGCCTGCAAGCAAAGGCACCAGTGTCTCTATTTGGAGGTTCACAAAGGTGACAGGACTTGTCCAAGGTCACTAAACTAGTAGCAGGGCTAAAATCCAGACTCGGGTCTCTCTCACTTTAGAAATGGAATTCTTACCTGCTATGTATTTGTGTCACTCAGAAACATAACTGATACAGTCCTTCAAACAACTCTTTTGGGATTTAATCTCCATCCTGACATCACACTGTAAAAAGATCACGGGTCAAGGTATGAGGAGAATAGCAGTCCTGGCTCTGCTGCTGATGGCTGTCTGACCTTGGGCAAGCCTTCTCCCCTCTCTGGACTGAGGGGCCGTGATTCTGCATGTAGGGGTGGCCTGTACAGCAGGCTGTTGGGCATACCCAGGGTGATATCCTGTCGGAAGCAGCTGACGACATGGAAGCAGAGGAAAAATTTGGTGTCTCCTCATGCCCAGCTACTGGCCTCTGGCCCCACTGGCAGAAGTTCCCTAGAGTAGGTTCACCCTACCTTCTCCCCTTCAGCCTCAGGTGCCAGTACAACTTTCCAGGAGATGGGCATGAGTCTCCCTTGGCAAGAGGTGACATCTGCTTCCAGAGGGGTGGGCATTGTGCAAGAGGGGATGACCACAAATATGGGACCCATGATAGTCGGCCCACTATTATGGGGGAACACTAAAACACAACCAACACCCCACAACAATAACACAGGCTGGCCGTGCAGATCTTTTACCTCCTAATCGCCTCTATAGAGAGGAAATTAACTCTTCCTGCTGGGATGATCAGAAAAAACCAGAGGGCCAAGAACTCAACTAGGTCAAAAGGAAGGAAACCTCAAACCAGAGCTCTTCCTGGCAGTGTGAAGCAGAGGTTAAGAGTGAGCTCAGAAGTCACACATGCTCAGGTTCCGGTCCTCGCTGTGTCACCAACTAGCAGTGTGATCCTGGGCAAGTCATTTGACTAATGAGTGTGAGTGCCCTAATTTTTAAAATCTGGATAATACTACCTGTCTCATAAATCAGTATGAGGAAAGACAACAGCCAGCCCATGTACATGTGCAGTGAGCATGTGTTCTTATCCAAGTCTGAGCTCATCACTCCGAGAGGTTTGGTCTCTTCCTCTTTCATCTCATCCAGTTCTCCAGACTTTCCTAGCAGTTGCTAACTGCCAGGTCTGGTTTTGGGCATTGAGTTTTTTTTTTTTTAATCAAAGTTTATTGGTGTGACAATTGTTAGTCAAGTACATAGATTTCAGGTGTACAATTCTGTAATACATCATCTATGTATCCCATTGTGTGTTCACCACCCAGAGTCAGTTCTCTTTCCATCACCATATATTTGATCCCCTTTACCCTCGTCTACCACCCCCCTGCCCCCTTACCCTCTGGTAACCACTAAACTGTTGTCTGTGTCTATGAGTTTTTGTTTCTTCATTTGTTTGGCATTGAGTTTTGACAGATACATAAGACATAATGCTTGCCTCAAGGAATTCGCAGTCAGAAATTCCTAAAATCCTTGTTTGACCTTACCACCCATACACTAATAGCTGTAATGATAATAATAATAATAATAATAATAATAATGAATACTGCATGCCATTCATCAGACAATTATCATATGCAGGCATAGTGCCAGACGCTATACATACATTATTTCTAACATTCATCGTCATCCTTTGGGATATGTGTTACTCTTCTCACTGATGAGGGAGACTGGGGCTAGAGGAGTGAGGGTGACCAAGTTACTTGTCAAAGGTTCTGCAGCCAGAAGTGGTAGAGCTCGGCTTCCGATCCAGGTCCTCCAGATTCCCGTGAAGCCCTCCTCTTCCCAGATTGCCTCCGTTGTGCTTCGGCTCAGTCCTCCCCTGGGGGAGGCACAAAGCTTTACCGATGGGCTGTCCTTTCTGAAGGACCTCATTGAATCTATACAACCACCCCCCGGAGAAAGGACAAAGGATGCAGAACCTGTATTATTGCTAGACCCATTTTCCAAGTGAGGGGACCGAGAGCAGGTGAAGGAATTTGCCAACCGTAGCTCAGCGTACGTTGTATTATACTGAGTGTAGTGGGCCACGTAAGTTATAAAGACGTTGAGTGTCTTAAGATCAAATAAAAGGCAACGCTGAGGCTGCTGCTTCCTGAGAAGCCTTCTGCAGAGGCGAAAAATATGTGCAAACAAAACCAACAGCTTTCTTTATGTTCCCCAAAGTTGCTAAAAATGCCTGCGGGTTTGCACACAAGCAGACTCTCTGCTCACAATGCTGTGTGGCTTCTGGGTTGGCTCTGGCAAGAAGAGACCTGGCAGGTATTTCTCATGTCTTTGTTAAACACACACACCAGACAAGAGAAGGAGTTCCAAGGTAGTCCCAGGGTGTGGATTTCTGCCAAATCTCCTTTTATTTGTTGTTAACTTAGGGAAAAAAATAAAAAGAGATATCATGGATGAGCCCACAATCCCCTGAGGTAACTGTGTTGTGGTGAAAAATGCATCCCCTGTACTTGGAGTCAGACAACCCTGCATCCTAATTTGGGTTCTTCCACCTGTAAGCTCTGAGATAACCTCAGTCTGGCCATCTGTAAGACAAGTTATGCCTTCTGCAGGAATGTAAGCTCCACGAAGGCAGGAATTTTTGTCCGTTCTGTTTGTTCCCACGTTCTGGTGCCTAAAACAGATTAAGTGTTCTTAGTTGAATGAATGAGCGAATAAATGCATGAGTGAGTGAGTGAATGAATGAATGAGTTGCTATCTTATAGAGTTGTAATCTTGAAATAAGATCATGGAGGTGAAATTGCTTTACAAATTGCAAATTGCTATACAAACATGAGGATTTACTATTATATACAACCCGTACTGGTTCTATCAAATACATTTATTCAACCAGTCAACTTTTTCTTGGATCTGGTATTGGGATCCAAAGAAATATGAGATATGGTTCCTTCCTCTAAGTGTTCAGAGTCCAGTAGGAAGATATACAAGTAAGTCAAGCACTAAAATACAGTAGAGGTAAACATAGGGTGCTAGGGGAACAGATAGGAGAGAATGACTGATCCGTACTGGAAAGGGATAGGTCAGGGAACTTTCTAAAAAAGGTGTTCTGGGATAGTACCAATTTCAAATCTGTTGCCAGACTTTTCCTATCACACTTTGAGTGAGCCTTTGGGTCACTGGGTTTCCTTATTGCCCTCTTTTTAACTCTCGTATTGTCATTTCCATTATAGTCACTCCCAGACTTACAATTTCTCTTTTTCCCACTTGACAAATGACCCTGCTGAGCAAAACCCCAAACCTGGTTAAAGGTGATTCTCTACCTACACTGCTGCCACACCTGTGCAGTTAACCATGGCTTGAGAAAAACATCCAAACATGCTGTTACCAGGCAAGCTACTATAGTTTTCTTCGTTACTCTTCCATTCTCAGCTGGTTCAAACCTCTGTCCTACAAACTCCAACACCTCCTTCTCCTTCATTACTTTCAGCGAAAGCCCTTGCTTCCCACCTCATTGAGGAAATAGAAGCCCTCAGAAGAAAAGTTCCATAAGCTCCCACCACCTCTCACTGTGGTGGAGCCCTGGGAAGGGCAGAAGCTGAGGGCGACTTAGGGAGGCATTCTTCTGGCAGGCAACTAGAGAAAGGACATTCCTTACCTAGGGGACAGCCTCCACCCTGTCTGGAGGTGTGAGAGAAAGTCCCTCCTGTTGGCTCACTGGGCACCTGTTCAGCTGAGGATGGAGATGCAAAGTTACTGGGAGTCAGAGAGCCTGGAGGGCTGGGGTGCCAGGAGGGGCGTCACTGAGGAGGGGAAGACATCTAGATGGACATTGAAAGACAGCAGGGACTGGGTTTGGGGGCAGGCAGTCCCCATGGGGAGAAGAGTAGACACCGTAGCTTCCAAAGCTGGAGCCCCCATGCATGGCCCAGCTTAGAAGGCAGTCACCGAGAAGTACATTGAGAAGGATGGTGGCTCCTGGAAGACCAGGATTGCTGCAGCCCGTCCTGACCCCTGCTATGGCAGAACACTTCATGTATCTACTCGCTCCATTTTCTCTTCGTTCCACTGACAAATCCTCATGGGAGGCTGTGGCAAGGTCTCCTCTGGGCACCGGGGGAGATGGCACACATGGAAAAGAGGCAGCTTCTTCTTGCACAGCAAACAGAGGAAGACAAAGCCAGCAGAAGATTCATTTACTTATGAAACGATGACTGCACGCTAACTTTGTGTGGCTGGCAGGAAACAAAACTGTCCCAGGCCCCTGATGGTGTGGATTCATTCAGTGAGGGCTGAGGGGAGGCAAATGAAGAACGCGCCCCGGGGGATGTCAGGGTGAAGGTACAGCCAGATAGAAAAACAGAGCAGAGCAGGGGAGAGAAAATTGTGGGGTCAAAATGTACAAACTGAAGCAGGTGATGAGGTCAGGCCTCCTGGAGAAGGTGGCCTGGAGCAAAGATGGAAGCGGGAGGTGGTGAGCCTGTGTGCAGCCTCCGAAGGGGAAGCGTGCCAGGACCAGGGGATCTCAGAAGCCACAAGGAGTAGTGTGGAGGGTGCCAAAGTGGGGGACAGTAAGGAAACATGGGCCTGAGGGTTGACCGGGAAGGGGCTAGATCCTACAGGACCTTATGGCCTATTGTGCTGACTCCGGCTTTTATTCTGATTGTGATGGGAGCCTTTGGAGGGTTTTGAGTAGAAAAGTGACAGTATTTGCCTCATGCTTTAACAAGATTCCTCTAGGGACTGTGTTGAAAATGGCAAAGGAGGATAGGGATGGAAGCAGGGAGACACATTGTGAAGACTGATGACAATCCAGGTGAGAGGTGATGGTTCTCAGCCGGGGGTGTTAGAGGTGGTAAGACGTGGTCAAAAGCCAAACATCTGTGGAGGGAAGAACCAGCAATATTTGCTGACAGATTTGAAAGGCAGTGCGAAAAAGAGGAGTTAGGAATAACTCCAAGGATTTGGGACCTGAGCAAACAGAAAGACTGCGCTACTGTTCACCGACCTGGGAAAGACAGCAAGAGAAGTGATTTGGGGGCGTTCGGTGAGGTAAGGAGTGAGGAAATTGGTGTTTGTAAACAGGGTCCATGTGAGACGCCTAACGTCACCAGCGGAGGTGCTGAGCGGGCAGGGGGAGGCCGAGCGGGAGAGACATGTAGGAGCCCGCAGGGCACAGATGGTATCTGAAGCCATGAGGCTGCAGGAGCTCACAGAGGAGTGAGGGTCCTGACAGAAGGGAAGAGGACCAAGGACTGAGCTCTGGGCCTCCAGTGTACAGGGTTTGGGAAAGTGGGGGAAGGAGCGGCCAAGGGGACTGAGGAGAAGCCACTGAGACAGGAGGGGAAGCAAAGGCTGTGGGTCTTAAAAGTGTGGAAAGCGCATCATGGAGGAAAAAGTGAACAGTTGTGCCCAATGCGGCTGCCTGGTTCATTAAGGTCCAGACTGAGACTTGACCACTGGGCTTGTTGTGAGGGGTCCCTGTTGACTTTAACAAGAGTACTTTTGGAGGAGAATTGGGGGCATGAATCTGACTAGAGTGACTCCAAGAGCAAGAGAGAGGAGACAATTTGGAGGTAGAGCATGTATTCAATGCTTTCGAGGAGCTTTGCTGTAAAGAGAAACAAAGAAGCTAGGTGGTATCTGGACAAGGAGGTGGGCTCAAGTGTGTGTGTATGTGTGTGTACCTGTGTGTGTACACCGGTGTGTGTGTATCTGTGGGTATATGTGTGTGTACGTGTGTGTGTGTTGTGTGTATCGGAGACATAATAGCCCATTTGTATGCCGATGTAAATTATCGAGTCTAGAGGCAAAAATGGATGATGTGGGCAAAAAGGAGAGAATTGCTGGAACCATGGCCTCGAGTAAATGAAAGGGGGTGGGATCTTGTGTCCAGTGGAGGAGTGGGTGTTTGCTAGGTGCACAAGCAGGCACCCATTGTAATAAAAAACAGGTCATTGCAGAGGGGCAAAAGAGGCAGGGAGGTACATTTTTAGTGTCTAGCGCAGAGAAACAGAAGCCCACACTTTCATAGCATGTACTGTGTGCCAAGCACGGCTCAGAACCGTTTACATATGCTAACTTCGAATTCTCCTAACAACCCTATGAGAGAAATACTATTATTGTGCTCATTTCCATAAAAAGTACTGAGGCATAGCGACATTAGGAATTTTGCCCAATGTCACACAAGTAGCAAGTGGCATAGCCTGGCTGGAGACCACTATTTGCTTTATCAGTATGGAGGGATGATGGATGAGTGGGCGGGTGCAGAGGTTTGGCCCGCCCAGAGCTGGGGTGTACTAATTGGTTTCTCCTTCTGAGACACCTATTCATTTGCAAAGCACTTTTCAGTCATCACCTACAGAGTCAGGGCAGGCAGAGGGTGGGGCTGGTTTAAGTTTCCATTTTGGCCTTGGTGCAGTCTGAAGGATCGATTTCTCCCCACTGCCCTACAACTTCTGCTATTGCCCTCAGGGAATGATCCAGACATTTCCTCTCCTTTCTCTTTAGACACCCCTAGGATTTTGAGTACCTGGAGTGCCACAGTCCTTAGTCTTCTGATGAAGGGAAGGAAAGGGAGAAAGAAATTCGGGTGGCAATAGACCTGTTTCTGTCGCCAGCTGGCTGAGAGACTGTGGCCAAGTCACTTCCATTCTCCGGGTCCCATATGTAAAAGGCAGGAGAGGCTAGGATGATATCTTACTTTATGGACTCATGTGTTCCATCAGCATATGTGTAATGAGTGTAACTGTATGTCAGACAAGTACAGGTCACTAGAAATATGGCAATGCACAGAAAGGACACATCCTGACTTAGTGGAGATTGCAGTCTATGGTGGGGGCAGAAACTGACAGTCCCACAGCTATAAACCATGATATAAGCTTTGCAGGAACATTCTAGGGTGCTATGGGGGTACCCTTTCCTGAGCACTTTTGTAATTTGGGGGTAATCTGACTGAGACTTGACCCCAACACAGAAACTTTGTTCATTCATTCATTCATTCATTCATCCATCCATTCAACAAATTTTAATGAGCGCTTATTTTTTGTAGCAGTGGCTTTGCATTTTGCAATCCCCAAGGAAAGTATAAATTAAGGCTGACAGAAAGATGTAATATGAAATGAGACTGGGAACCAGTGTATGTATTCAATAAAACTCAAGAGAAATTTGACGTGTGCTACGGTGTGCCAGTTACTATGGACACAGCGTGTGAGGGAAAGCCAGCAATCGTCTGTCCTCAGGGAATTCTCTTGGGTACCGTGGGTCTAAGCACTGGGGATGAGCAGTAAGCTGGACTCAGACCACTGTGAGCTTTGCCACCCAAGGGTCTTATACACAAGGGTATCAGACCTAAGGGGAATTCTGGAGCATGCTGTAGCCTCAGTTTCTCATCTGTATATAAAAAGAAGAACATTTCTGAGTAGTAGTATATACTGTGCATGCGTTATTTCACTGGTCCACAAAACAACCTTATGAGGTGGGTTCTTTTCTATCTCCATTCAACTGATGGGGAAACTGAAGCTCAGAACGGGAAAGTGCCACTGGCATCGCATCACAGTGCTGCGGAGGGCTCTCCTTCATTCCCATAAAACTTAGGATAGCCGTCTGACAGAAACCTTGGAACAATCTAGCAGAGTAGTCTTCCAAACTTTTTTCAAGCATGTCCTCATCCATCATAGTTATTTAAAAACACGTGTTCTACCATCACTCTAAATCGCAAATACTAGTAAAGATTCACTTTTTGTCTCGGGTAAAATGAAATAGACTAAATTAAGTATTAAAATAAATGTAAATAAAATTGCTGCCTGCCCCCCCCCCCCAATATGTCATGGAGCGCCCGGAGACCACTTACCCCGATTGCTTTGTGGGGGAGGACAGTGATACCCAGAGAGTTCCACACAAGTTGTCCGCGTTCTGCTCAGTTGGGAGTAGACTAATGGGGAGATTTTGTCCCTAGGTGACATTGGCAATGTCTGGAGACATATTTGGTTGTTGCCGGGTGGGGGTTGCTACTGGCATCTACTTGGTAGAGGCCAGGAATGCAGTTAAACACCCTGCAATGCACAGGAAAGCGGACCAGATGTCAATGGTGAATCCCTGGTCCAGGCCCTAAAACTTGGACTGAAAAAAGTGAGTGATGGCCTTTGGGAACAGGTGACCTGAGTGTGAATCTGGGCTCTACCATTAGCTGGTAACTGTGCGCATGTTACTTAACCTCTGATCTCTAGTGTTTTCAACTGAAAAATAGATTAATAAAAAATACCACTGTGGAGGGGGCACCCCTGTCTCCTGTGAACTATGAGCCTTCTGGCTCTGACTGGGGAATCTAGGAGGCCTGGCCCCTGCGGGCCCCGTGTACGTTTTCCTGCTGTAGGAGATGAGGCAGGAGGAAAGGAGACAGTAATAATACCCAACATTTCCAGAACAAAGCCACTGGATTGTCTCAAATCTGATGCTGAGCCTTTTTTAGTTCTCTTTTCTCTCCTCACGCCTTCTCCCTAGAGTTTGCATAGGAATTCAGAATCATACAGAGAGGGTTTGGTCACATCCGGTCCACCTGCACCTCATAGGTGGATGGGTGGAGGTGGAGCAGTGAAACTTGGGAGCAGCTCAGCAGGTCTGAGGTTGGTGGTGGGCTCAGGGCAGCCAGTGTGTGGGGAGGAGCCACGGGAAGCCCTGCCTCCCGGGAGATGTGGGCGGAGCCTTCTCGTTGGTCTCTCTTCTGGCTTTACTCTCACGCAGCATGGAAATACCACATAAATGGCTGTGCCCTCCCATAATGACCATCGCCACCACAGGCAATAGCTCTGACAGGATTCTACTCGGTGAGTGCACCAGGCCATTAAGGCAGGAATGACTAGCCCTTGTCACCAGGGAGGAAGCAGGAGTCCATGGTGGTTTCTTGGTTGGCTCAGGACCACACCGTCTGACCCACTGACTCCAGAGGCCCTGCTCTGTCCGGCATGCTGCATCCCTCCATGCTCCCTCCTGGCCCACCCCGCTCCCTCCCCTCCTGCTGCCTGCCCTCTGTGCTGACCCCAGAGAGGCCCTGTGCTTTGATCCCCTCACTCCTAGCTCACCTATCCAAGCCCTTTTTCTAAGGTCTTGTTAAAAACTACCCTCTTCCCTTCCTCCCTTCCACAAACACCTCCTGAGCAACTTCTTTCTCCCTCCTTGACAAAACCTTCAATAGCCACTCCCTCCTCCCATACTATATTACCGGAAAGGACAGAATGGCTATGAGGGTGGGCACTGATGTTTGCCACATGCCATTCACTGTGTACTTTATGTGTTTTACTTCATTCATTTCTCTTAGGGGGCAGGTAGTATTACTGTCCCATTTTACAGATGAGGAAACTGAGGCTTAGAAAGGTTAGGCAACTCACCCAAGGTCACAGATCCAGGAAATGGCAAAATGTGGACTTAAACTCAAGACTCTCTGAGCCTAAAGTTGTCCTCCTGCCCTCCAGGCCAGATGCCCCTCTCCAGGCTGGCCCTCTCCCTTTCAGATCTCATCTCCCATGGCCCTTCCTGTCATTCACTCCAAGTGACTTGACATGCAGTTTCATTCTTCTGAGCCTTTGCACATCCTGTTCCTTCTGCCTGGAACACCTTTTCCCTTCTTTCATGCCTTCTAAAGCCTACCCTTGTGTGGATCTTAGCTCAGCAGCCCTTGTTCCGGGACTCACTCCCTCCTCACGGCCCTGACTGCTCTTGCCGCAGATCATTGGAGAGACGCCCCCCACCCCTTCTCTCTCCTGCAGCACTGGGTGTGGTTCTCCTTGTGTGAGCCTCAGCATGCTCCAGGTGCTGGGTGGCCAAGTCTGTGCCAGCATCCAGCTGCCTTCGCTACATGTATATCGGGGCACCCATTACATGCCAAGCGCTGAGCTGGTGCTAGGGACACAGGAGTAAGCCAGACGAGCTTGCCTCGGCCTTTGCAGGGCTTGTAGGCTGGTAGGGAAGACAAACCGATGCTTAGGACCATGTGGAGGGAGGTCTGAGTCCTGTGCTGCGACAGGACACATTGCTGTGAGTGCTCCCAAGGGGAGCACCTACCCGGGATTTGGGATGTGCAGCAGGGCTTTGTGGAGTAAGCAATAGTAAACCAAAGAGGAGTTAGTTAAGCTACGCAGGGATTGAGGGAGAAGGCAATGTCCCAGGCAAAGGGAACAGCCTGTGCAAAGGGCCAGGGGTGAGAGAAAGCTTGGTGTTCTCAGGTTACCACTGAGACTGGTATGGCAGGAAAATAGAGTGTGCAGGACCAGTGCTGCAAGACCGCTGTGGAAAAGCAAACTTTGACCCTTCAGCATGAAGGCTTGCCTGAATCCTGCCTTTCTCTCCCATTCATCTGTGGGCTGTAGGTGGCTTTGAGGACAGTCTGACATGGTAGTTAATAACCTGGCCTCACGGCCAGGGATTGACTTGAGTGTCCTCAGCAAACTGCTTACCTGATCTGGACCTTACTCTCAACTTGGAAATGGGAATAATAATAGCCACCACCTCCTAGGGTTTGGGACAGGACTGTATAAGGTAATAGAATGATCGCAGTCTCTGGCACGGAGGAAGAGCTTAATAACGTCTGATGACACGTTATATAACATATTGTTGTGATCACTATTATGCTTATCACCCTTTCTGTCATTGGGCCTGAATCACCTCTGCGTCTCTCCTGTTGCCTACCCAGGTCTTGGTCCTGGGGAAGGAGCAGGGAAGGTGGGCAAGGTCCAGGGTCATAGAAGAACCCTTTTGCCCCCCACAGCTGTACATGGGCCCAGGCGTGAGATGTCTGTAGCTGTGTGGATTATTCTGGCAGTTGCACTGGACATAAAATCCGGATGCTACGTGAACACGCTGGTTGGCTCAGAGAGCTGCCAGTCAGACAGACTCTCTCCTCCTCTCATGTGGCACTCTCTTGGGATAGAGTTGACCCTCTTTAAGGTTGGTTGAGTCCATTTTCCCCTGTGGAATGCCGGGATGTCCTGTGTTGCTAATTCTTTTTTTGTGGTCATTCCCATCTAATCAATGTTCTGCCCTCTGCCTGCTCTGAGCCCCAGAGGGCTAACCTCTAAGAACTGCAGACTCCCCTGGGCTCTAAATTCTAGCTGGATTGGGCCAAAGAGAAGCTACAGCAGGAAAGACAAGGGTGAGAGGAGAGAGAAGTCAGGTGTCCGTCTTTCTCTCTGCTCGCTCCTTTCTTCCAGTTCTGGCGTTGACTATTACCAGGACGGCCACAGCTCCCCTCCTTGGCTCCAGCTCTCAGGCCTCCCAGAGCATGTCTCTTCTCTTCCCCTTGGCCCCAGAGGGGTACAGACTTCCCACTGTATGAGCCCAGGGGAATCTCAACCTCTCTTGCTGGTTTCCTAAACCCTGTCCTCACCTCTAAACAAGATCCTGCCATTCAATTCTTTGCAATTTGGCCTTTTCATACGCTATTTCTTTTCCTGCCGTGATGATTTGAATGGATAATCCCATGGAGGCTTTCCAGAGTTCCTCAAAGAGACCCTGTCCTGGCCCACAGCAGGGCACAAGTCTGCTCCTGTCCTCTCCCTCTCCTAACCTTGGCGCTTTCCAAGAGGGTGTACTTCCCAAGGGGAGTACTTCCAAGGTGACCGTAGTCATATTCAGCAATGAGGTATATAGCACTTTTTCTAGGATGAGTTCATGAACTTAATTGTCTGACTTTGTGTGTGTGTGTGTGTGTGTGTGTGTGTGTGTGTGTATAGAGAGAGAGAGAGAGAGAGAGAGAGAGAGAGAGAGAGAGAGAGATTGAGAGAGAGAGAGAGAGAGAGAGAGAAAGGGAGAAAGGGAGAGAGAGAGAGCAAGAGAGCCTGGAGAATTTTGGAGGCACCTCAAAGAGGGCCTGAGAGCTGTGTTCTGCTGTGGAGAAGGTTGCAATTCATGTGAGAGTGCAGACTAGTTTTTATGGTTCTGAATGGAAGGGCCAGTGGGAGAAAGCTCCAGAGAGATCACTTTTGAGTCAGCCTAAGGAAGAACTTTCTAGTAGTGAGAATTTCTCCAGGATGCAGCAGACTGCCCCTGCAAAGCACACTGCCCCTGCAAAGCATGCAAAGCACAAGCTGGCTTGAGAGGCAGCCGTGGAGGAGACTGTACTTCTGATGGAGTGGGAAGCAAGAGGACTGCATGCATCCTGACAGGCTCCTTGGGTTCTGAGATCGCAGGCTCGGTTATGAAAACAAACAAACAAAAAAACACCATTGATTAATTTCCTACAAGGATCTTGGCCTATCATGTTAATGAACTCATTTAATCTTGACATTAGGCTTGCAAGGTAGGTGTAATCCAGCTCGTGGATGAGGAAATGAGGTTTGGAGAAATTAGGTAACTTGCCCAGGAGAAATTGGCAGAGCCAGGATTTGAACATAAGCTGTGCCTGACCCTAGAGCTCTATCTAATAAGCCATCTGCCACTGCCTGGCCCCAGAATTTAGGTTTAGACATGCTTCACCCACATCATCAGCACCGTTTGGTTCATTTTGTTTTCATGTGCCTCAGTTTCCCCTCCAGTGTCCCTACCTCTTTGATGTTGGAAGTTGGCTGGCAGGCTAGACCATCAGACACAGTCTGCTCTGGGAGTGTGGAGTCCTGGGTCACAGACAGTTCCCAGATTGGTTGGTGTGAGACTCCCTTTGTTTCCTTCTAGAAGGAATATCCACTGTTTCCCAACCTGTTATTGGACCTCTGGACACATTTATGGATCCACATGGCCTGGGAAAGGTAAGCAGGTGTTATGAAGCATGGCAGCTACAGCTGAGAGAAGGTTTTAGAAAGGTCTGTGGCTTCAGTTTCAGGTCTGATGAAAAACATAAAAATAAAAAATGAACCCAAACCCAGCAGGCTGCCTGCCAGGAGTCTGTGAAACATGGTCCAGGCCAAAGCCAGTGTCGGCCAAGATGGAAATTACAGGCCTTAAATGGGAGACAAGTCTGCAGAAACCTCCCAGGGTTGTTTTTGGCATATGTTTGTTTGCATACATGTGTGTTTATGTGGACATGGTTTTCAAAGTGTGTCTCTCTTTTTTTCTTTATGTATTTAGCCCTGAGACCCTTTTTAAAAACAATGTGGAAACTCCACTTTGAAATACTTGATCCCCGGATGATATTTGTGTCAATTCCATTTAGTTTAGTTAAAGTCAGCCAGTATTTACTGACAGCCTATTTCTGTGCTAAGTTCTGGGGATCTAGGGATGCAGAAGGCGCTGCCCTGTCCTGAAGTAGCTCAGTGTCCCCCACAAGAAAAATACACAGGCACAAATAACAGTTCCGGAGTACCCTGGGGGCCAAGATCATTGCAATTGGGTGCAGCTGAGACCTAAAGAGGGGAAGTCTTAGCTTTTGGTGGAGGGGCGATCAGGAAGGGTCCTCACAGGCAGACAAAGGCAGAGGGGCACCATGTCATGCAAAGGAAAGAGACATTGAGGGCACTTACCTGAAGGTCAGAGATTTGTGACTTGTCCAAGGTCACACAGCTAGAAAGCAACAGCCTGAGGATTGAACCCAGATCTCTCTGATTCCTCTCTACTCCAGCAAAGAAACCTGGACGTTAAAACTCAGTGGCTTGTCTGGAGGACTGTGTCCAGTGTGTTTAAATCCTTCCTATCCCTTAAAGAATAGCTGAGTCATACATTCCCCGGAAAGGCTACTACTATCTGCCCACTGCTGAGTTCCTAGAAAAGATACGCGTCAGTATTGCTAGGTACCATTTATAAAGCTGTGCTTTTCTCTTCTACAATAGAAACACACACATTCATTTATTTTTTTTTATGAAATAAGGATTTGTGATTTCTGTGTCATGACTGTGCTCAGTAAAGGAGGGATAGAAGGAGTAAAGGAACTATCTTTGGAACTTAAAGGAGCAAAGATGATTTTAAATTCCTTTTTACTTCCCATCACACATAGGAGGGACTTAAGAAATACTCGCAGAGCTGGGCTGGCTGAGCTGAACTCTTTCATGGAAGTGTATTAGTCAGATATTGCTACAATAATGCTGGGTAACAAACCACCCACACTCAGTTGCTTTATATCTACAAGCATTTGTTTTTCTCACTCTCACTCACAGGTTTGAGGGTTCGCTGGGTGGCTTAGGTTCAGGCTGCTGGTTTGGTTTGGGGCTTTGGGTCAGGTTTGGGTCTGGTCCATATGTCTCATTGTGGGGGCCAGGCTGAAAGGTTGTCTCTGGTTGCTTCTGTCGTGATAAATGAACAAGTGAGCAGACAAGACCATGGTGAAGCAGCTGATGCCTCTTGAGGTCTCAGTCCAGAACGTCCATGCTGTCATTTCCATCCACATTCCCTCGCCTATGATAAGTCAAGGGTCAAGCTCAAAATCACTGGGAGGCCCTATAAAGGCAAAGGATGTAATTCTAATGTGAGGAGAGCATGATGAATGGAGAAAGGTATGGGGCTTCAGAAACAGACTTGATTTCAAATTTGAGTTTCTTTTGCCTGCTTTCATAACCCTCCTGAGTCTCTTTCCTCCTCATTTACTGAGTGCTTACAATGTGCCAATCGCCAAGTTCCGCATGTTATGAACATTGCTATATATATAAGGAAGGACAGGCAGGTATTCAGCTCGCAGTTAATGGATGAGGAAACTGAGGTTGGGGGAAGTAAGTGACTTGCCCAAAGTCACATGGCTGCATCCAGTGTCATGCCAGGTCCATCTGTGCTTAATTGTACTTAATTGAAAGGAGGTGTGTATACGGTCTGCCACTTAGAAGATGCTTATTTCCATTGAATTTCTGTCTCTGTTCCCCTTAAAGAATTCTGGAAACTTCCAGGTCTCTGGACTTTTACTCTCCGATGAACTTCACCCGAGGGATAACCAGCTGATGTGATTGCCACCACCCAGGCTTCAAAGTTCATTGTTGCTTAAGGAAAAAAAAAAAAAATAAGGGCTATTTTTAGCAGTGATCAGAGGGCGGTCACACTTCCCAGTCACAAGTCTTCAGGAGAAAGAACGCTTGAGCAAAGCCTGGGTGGTGATGGTGGTGCAACGTGTTTGGTGCGAAGGCATATTTCGTAATCACCAAGCCTGTCAGGTGATTCAAAGGCCTTTGCTCCCTGATAGCTTTCCACTCGGGGCCAGCTGCTCTGACATCGCTGGGGAGGGACAGCTGGCAGCCGCTCTTTTGCAAGACTTGATTCATGAGACATGGAAGATACTAACAACAGCAAATCTTTGGATCAGACAGAACTGATCTAAATCAAAGCTGTACTTCTGCTGGCTGGGTGGCCTTGCTCATGGCGATGCGGTTCCCTCTGCCTGTAGCACCCCTTCTTCTCAGGGCCAGCTCTCTGCCTAAATGTTCCTTCACCCGGGAGGTCTCATGCCACCCTCTCCAGCCCGGCGCTCCCTGAAAACCCCAGCACCCCCAGGCTCTGCACTTAGGCTACCCTAATTGCTTGCTTCATTGGCTCTCTGCTACTAGGACAAATGCTCTGTGAAGACAGGCCCTAACCTCTGTTTCCACTGAAATCCTACTTCCCAGCATGGTGTCTAACGCCTCGGAGGCACTCTATGAACATCTGTCTAATGAATTCAATAATAAGTTACTAAAAGCAGGCTATTGCTTTGCAGTCTTTCTGCGGTGGGTTCAATGCTGTCTGTGCTATAAAAGCCATGTGGCTATAAATCCTTGCTATTCAAAGTGCAGTCCTTGGACCTGCCTCCCCTGGGAACTCGTAGGCAAAGAAGCATCTCAGGCCCTGCCTCAGACCTCCTGAATCACAAGCTGCAGTTTAGCCAGATCTCAGGCGAATTGTGTGCACACTAGAGTTAAACTGCTGTAGGATGCTTTTAGAAATCAAATCTAATTGCAGAGTCTTATCTTGGGATAGTCAAAGACTGCCACAGCCTCTAAAGCCAGTTCCATTAGTAGGGGCAGCCTGGTAATGCTAAGTGTGCAGACCCCAAGGGAGCGCTGCTTGGACAGGACTGCCGTTCGTCGGGATGGACAAGTGGTGATCTGTTTGTTAAGCAGTGGATTACCTGAGTCCTAGTGATTAGCTACAAGAGCATGCTGGCTGTACCTTGGCCCCCAGGGAGATTTTCGTGAACTCTCTACCAGGGACAAGGGGATGGGCTAGTGCTTGGTGTCCAATCCTCCCTCCAACTCTGTGAGGCAGGTATTAGAATCTCCACTTTATCTAGGAGGAAGCTGAGGTCCAGGGAGGGTAAGTCACTTGCCCACAGCCACACGATTGGGAAGGGGCAAAGTAGGGATGTTCTCTTTGCACCAGGCTGACTGACTCCCACGGAAGCTACCCTTCTAACTCTGACAGTAAAACCTCTCCCTCATTCTGTGTCCTGTCCTTCCGTCCTCTTCATGCATGACCAACTACATTCTCTGAACCACACGAGCTGGCCCTTCTTAACACTCCTGACTTCATCTCCTATGATGTGTGCCCTTGGCTCCCTCTGTTCTAACCACACTGGTCTGCTTTCTGTCCCTTGAACACACAAGCTGCTGCCCACCCCAGGACCTTTGCACTTCCTTCTGCCTATAGCATATCTCCTCCGAGCTTCTTCCTATGTTTGCCTTTTTCTCATCATTCAGGTCTCATTCTAATGTGACCTCTTCCGATGGCTTTCCCCCAACCATACTAGGGAAAGTCATCCTCCCACCTCTCTACCGCCAACCAACTGTCACTCTCAGTCACATCATTTTATTATTTTCGTGGTACTTCATTTATCCAGAATCACCATGAGCATTTGTTCAGATGCTTTGTTCCCTCTCCTCTCCCTTTATTAGAGTGGAAGCTCTGTGAGGGCAGGGTCCTTGTCTGGTTAGCTGCTGTATCCCTAGACGAGAATGGCACTTGGCACATCGCAAGACTCAACGTTATACTGAAGGTATTAATGTGGGATCATGGCATCAAAAGTAATGACACAGAGTGAACAGTGAACGAAGCATGGATTTTGCCATCTGATAGACTTGGCTTTGACATCTTATTTCAATTGCATGAACTTTGCAGTTCTTACTTAACCACCATGAGCCTCGGTTTGTACATCTGTAAAGTGGGGATAACAACAAAACTCACAGAGGTGGTGAGGATCACATTAAGCCATATAAGAGACAGAGTTGGGCATAATTCAGATCCTTGGCAAATGTTAGAAAACCCCTCACGCTGTCCCTACCCCTCACACCCTGAGCTTTCACCATGACTGAACTTCTTATAATTCCTGTGAGTACACCCTCCAGGTCTTTGCTCATGATGTACCTTTGTCTGTACTGCCCTTCCTTCATCTTTGCCTGCAAAGGATCAACTCATCTTTTAAAACACTCAATAAGCTTTCTTGATCCCCGGGAATAACTGATCCCCTCCATCCTCTGCACCCTGGTAGGACCTCACCCAAACATTTGGTCAAAGTCCCTATGACATCCTCAGGCATGATTTGACATTTGGATGGGGGTCTCTTCTCCTAGCAAGTGGGAATCCAACACAAGTCCTGACAGAATTCACTGGATGTGCAGTAATCTCAACAAAGGAATATATTAGAGTCACCCCTGGAATAAACTTGAATTTGATCTTGTCCTTGAATCTAAGCTCTACGAGGCAGGACACTGTCTGTTCTTATTGCTGGTGCCTCACTTGCTTAGCCCATTGGAAACAAGCATTTGAGAAGCATTTGTTTATTCTCTGACTTATCTGGGTCTCAGTTGAAAATGTTAACAACGGTAGGCATGGCATTCTGAGCTCCTTTTTACTTTTCTCTGCCTGAGCCAAGCATAAAAAGAAAAAAGAAAAAAAGAACCGGAAAGGGGTGGAGGGAAACCTCTTCTTTCTGTTTGAATATGCAAAAGCCGCATGTTGACCTGGGAGAAGCCATTTGATTCTTGGACTCAGAGTGAGTCTGATTTCTGCCTTTTATGAGAGCAAGGCCCACTGTCCATTTGAGCCGTGGCATTGTCATATCCACATCATCCTTCTGTGGTGTGTCCTGATGACGCAAAATCCTTCTGCATGCCCACACAGTGGGCATGGAACCTCGGCTAGTGCACCAACCTTTCTAGTCTTGGATGAGGTAGCCTATGGTGATGGGATTTGCAAAACAATCTCTGACTGGGGTCTGGTTCCTAACAGAACTGTTCCCTAAGTGGCGTGGGGTCCAGTATGGGCCTGAAGCATTGCTTGGCTGGTATGATAAAGGCTGAGTGGAGAGGGTCAGTGAATCGGTCCTCATAGTGATCTGGGGCCTCTTGTGTGTGAGACACTACATACACGACCTTGAATTCTCCCAGTGACCTTTATGACTCTGTGATTTTACAGGTGAGGAAGCTGAGGCCTGGACGAGTTCAGTGCTTCCCCACTGCCCCTCAGCTAGTCAGCAGCAGAGCCTGATGTTTGGTCTCCCAGTCCCGATTCTAGTTGAGAGCTGAGGAACTCTAGCATAGGTGCTAAGAGCCTTGGCTGAAAGGTCACATCTCATATCCCCTGATAAATGGCAGAATTGGGATCCAAAGCTGGTCAGCCTCACTTCCTAAGTCTAAGCTGCCGGTTTACCCTGCACCAGCTCCAGTGCACGTCTTTGTAATAATTGGGGACGCGACTGGCTGAAGTCATACAGAGAAGTAGAGGCTGTGCTGCACACGCAGTGTCTCTCCCTGAGACCGCACCACCTGTCTTTTCTCTGCATTGCCATGGGAAGGGGCTGCTACAGAACGGTCTCAAGACTGACTGCTGATCCCTGGGAGGCCCAGACTTCTTATGAAGTGGAGTGAGTCACTTTGGGGAGGCTTCTGGCCCCTCCTTAAGAGCACTGGTGCTGTGTTTAGTCTGGTCTGCCTCCAGGGGCAAGATGATGAAACAGAGGATTGCCTGGGACAGCTTCTGTCACTGCCATGCCAATCTGCCGTCGTGTTTTCCTTTTGTCAGAGGGTCTTCATGGCTGTACTAAAAACCCATTCGATATCTACTGGAGGAACAGAGAGATTATCTACAACTCGAGCTGTAGAAAAGGAACAGCCAAGGGGACGGGGTGGCTTCCGCAGGAAGCCAGATGGGCTAGTCCCTACAGTGTAGAAAATCAGGGAATTGCTGTCTTGGAAAGATTCTTAGAAAGCCTAAGAAGTTGCAGCATAATAGCTGGAGTCAGGTCTGGTTTCCAGTTTTGCTCTGCCTCTTCCCACTACACGACATTATACCTGTAGTGTCACAAAAAGGATACTAATTTAGGACCGCTGGGATTTTAGAATGAGGTAATATGTGTGATACGCCTTGTCCAGGGATGACAAGTCATAAAGAGCAGTGTGTGTGTCTGTGTGTGTGTATGCACATGTGTATTTCCCTCATTACCTTTCTATTTTACAGACAGGGAAATGAAACCCAGAGACAGAAGTTGTGATGTCTGCAGATACATACATGTAAGTTAATGACAGAGTCAAGAGTTGAATCCTTGTCTCCAGCCTCCCAGACCAGTGTTCTTTATTCCACATCACAAAATGAGGATGAACTTTGTTAACCATCCCTAATTCTAGGCCTTGGAAGCATGAAAAATGATAATTCCCAGACAGCATATGGGGAATCCACTAAAAAGAAATTGTTCCTCAGGCATTCCAACATCTAAAAGGTCCTCTGAATGGTCAGGGCCGTAGGCATGTGACCAGACTTGATCCTTTGCACTCAAAGGACAGTTAAACTCAGCAAAGTGTCCTCACAAGTGTCCCCACACCTCCCCTCCCAAGACTGAAGGATTTCAGCCCGGTGTGATCCAAGAGAAAGTCAAGAACAGAATACGGGTACATCATGTACGGTCCCTGGGGCCAGCTGGGACAACCTTTATCTATGAGATAAGGATTGCGAATGTACCTTAGAAACCACGAGTTAACTTCAGTACTTTTGTTGTTATAATAAAGGAATATTCAGAAGTGACCTTATCGCTCAAGGCACAGGGCCTTTTCACTGGTCTCTGAGACCACATTAGAGGATAAATCCCTTACAAAAACACTGATAAATCTATAGCACATCATAATATAAGGCTGCGATTTGGTAAGCATATCCTTAAATTGAGCATTCCACATTCATGATTAAGAACTGACATTCATGATTAAGAGTCACGGGTGGGGTCAGAGAATCCGTCGGTGCCTCTGAACCATCAATGACAGGCTCAGCATGGCTCCTGTCGGCTCACTGACCTTCAGGTCTTTGCTCTAACGGCACCTTCTCCGCGCAGCCCCTTTCCCAGCCACCCTAACCAAATTATAAACCCCCCACCACGTACTCTATTCCCATTCCCTCATTTATTGTTCATCTCTGTACTTAACATCTTGCGACATACTATGTATCTTACTTCGTTGTTGTTTATGTTCCCCACTATGTAACAATGCTCGTACGCTCTAAATGTTTTACAAATATGAGCTCATTCAGTCCTCATAACAATTATAAAGGGAGACACTACTGTTTGCCCCTATACACCAAGGAGAAAAGTGAGGGACAGAGAGGTCACACAGCTTGCAAGTGGTAGGGTTCAGAGGTGATCCCAGGAGTCCGGCGTCCAAGTGCCTGTTGACACACAATAGGCTGTTCAACTCGTGGGATGTGAATTACACAAAGGCAGGGATTTGCCGATAGGATTCCTAGTGCCTAGAATAATGACTGGCACATTATAGCATCCAATCATTATTTGTGGGATAAATGGGTTCAGTGGAGCTTATATCATTTCATTGCTTTGAAAGCCCTTCATTCACAGATACTATGTGGAGACAGTCTCTCTCCATGAATCAAATGTCTGAATTCCAGGAAAGCAGTGGGGCAGGTGGAAAGAGCATGGGTTTTAGTATCAGAAAAGAACGAGGATCAAAACACTAACTTGGTCACTCCCATATTACATTACCTGAGCTTAACAAGTTCACCTAACTTTTCTGAGCCTTGGGTGCTCATCTTGAAGATGGAGAAAATTGTGGGTTCCTTGTAGGCTTGGTTG
Organism: Rhinolophus ferrumequinum; assembly: GCF_004115265.2. Classification (NCBI taxonomy): domain Eukaryota; kingdom Metazoa; phylum Chordata; class Mammalia; order Chiroptera; family Rhinolophidae; genus Rhinolophus; species Rhinolophus ferrumequinum. The sequence continues at coordinate 42,710,618 of NC_046292.1, forward strand.
TAATGGAAGTTAAGTATAGATAAAGGGCCAGGCATAGGGCAGGTACTCAGTAAATATGAGTTCCCTCCAGCATTGGGAAGGGATTGAGGAAAGCGAAGTGAAACTCCATCTTCCTTTTGCTGAGTAAGCTCTTATTTTTTTTGGAATGAGTTTTTTAGGGTCAAGGGATGGGGAAAGCAAAGAGTTACCAGGAGATGGAAAAATTTCACTTTTCCCTCTTGCTGCAATTAAGACTGGACCAACTTCAGTCAAATCAACAATATTGTTTCTTTTGATTCTCAGATAAAGCTGTATTGACGTCACTTTTTTCTTCTGTTACCTTATTAAATTTGATTGCCTATAACATAAAACACTGACTCTTCAGAAGTGGTTTCCACCATCTTACTGAGCAGGCAGGAGGATTTCAATCTATCTTCTACCAGAACACAAAGTCTGCTTTACATTAGAGAAAACAAAGTTGTACATCTGACATTCAAGTTTCTCATTCTTCCTAATTTGTAGGCTGAGCTTTTAAAACTCTAAATATTTGTCTTACTTTTAAGACTGTTTTCTTCAAGTCTTAGTCAGATTCTGCTGTGAAACCAACCAAGAATCCTGGGCTCAAGCTAAATTAGGTTGTGGTGCTTGGAAGTTCTTCGGCTTTTTCTGGATTTGGCAAGCGCTTTGACATCAGATTGCACTGGAAACTTCCACCAACTGCCATCAAATAGAGGTATCTCCTTGTCTGTGGGGAGGTGCAAAGTCCCAGAAATTCCAGCATGTTCTGTTCTCTTTCCTGGACCCTTCTGCTGCTCACAACACAAATAATAAATAGCAGCCACATTGAATTAATTCTAAATCTTTGAATTGGTTTGCATATGCTGGTTCCTCTTCTTAGAACACCCTTCCCTCACTTCCTCTGAGCTCAGAGATCTCCTACCTAATCCCCAAGACTCAGGTGGTTGCTCCTTCGGGGCAGTGCCTCCGAGGGGCCTGTGGTTGCCAGTTCTGTGTTCTTTTCTGGCAATTAGCTCCTTTCTTGTTATCTTTAAATGTTCTTGTTTTTCATCTGTGAAGTCCTTCAGAGTAGGGCTGATGTTATTCATACAAATATCTTCAGGCCCTTGGCATAGGGCCTGGTCCATAGCAAGTGCCCAGGGAATGGTAGATTTAAAGAGAAGCACTGACGTTTAAACTTGATGCTGAAACGAACAGGGATCTGGGTCCTTAATTGAAAGGGCAGTATAGGATGAGTGGTGTGTGAACTGTGCCTGAGGAGACCCCTTGGGCCAGTCTGGTTCAGCCCTCAGAGAAAAATGGGGGCTCAGGGACATCCTTGAAGCTGCACGCATTGCTGGCAGAGCTGAGGTCTGCAGACTCTCAGTCTAGGGCCCAGCCTGTGATATCAGGAAGCTCCTCATCCTCACAAGAAGGAGCTGCAGTGCAGACATGGCTGGTGCAGTGGGGAAAGGCATACCAGCACGAGTTCCTGGGAGTGAGCAAATGTCACTGGAGTGTGGCCTGCCTTTTGGGCAGCAGGTGAGAGGCTGGTGGATGCTAATAAGAAGAAAGTACCAGAAGGGAAATGGGGAGGAGCTCTGGGATGGAGACTTGGGCTTTTCAGGCCAGACTTACTGGTGTGAGTCATGCAGAAACCGGGAGAAAATGCCACAGGGCCACCCCCAAATCAAAAGCTTCCGGCTCCTTGCAGCTGGGCATTCGGCCAGACATTAGGAAAAGGGGACACTGCAAAAAAATCTTTAGTAGGAGGAAGTGGTTTGCATTTCCTGCTTGAAGGAGGATGCTACATTTAAATAGAATTCGGTAGAATTAAGTAGAAAGGGAAGTACCCTGAACTTTCTGCTTGGATCTTGAAGTCTGCTTCTTGCCAAAAAGAAGGATTCAGAAAGGATTTCATTAAAGAACCTCAACCAGGGTAGGAATGGATGGAATAGAACATGTTTCCACCTATTGATCACCCGTTCTGTGCTGGGCATGTCCCTCAGTTAGTCCTCCTGACTTTCTTCCTAAATCATGGTGGAAACTCAGGTTCTCAAAGGGGAGTGATTTGCCACAGACACAGCGAGGCAGGGCTTGCACTCAGATCCACCCCCACGGACTGCTGTGCCAAAGTGTGCTCCCAAAGCCGGCAGGCAGACGGTCCTTGAACCCTTCGGCCCTCAACCCCAGTGAGCGGCTCTTGTCTGAGAGCCGACAGTTGCCAGGCCAGTTCCCTTCCCCGCTTTGCAAAGCTCCGTTGTGCACCGCTAACCCCCTTCAGTAGCCCCCAGGGAGGGTAGACTATGCATGCCTGAGGACAGGGCCGACTTTAAGTCATCTCTGCCTTCCCAGTACCCACCCAAGGTCCTGAGACCGAGGACATGCCCAGGAATGCTGGCTCCCCCATGTCAGGATCTTTCCATGGATTAGCTCATTTCATTCTCACATCAAACCAATGAGGTAGTTTCATCACCCCCACGTTTGAGATGGGAAAAAGACTCATGAAAGGAAGCCATTTTCTCACGACTTGTCTTTTAAAAATAAAGGTATTTCCTGAGTATGGTAGAGGTAAGCTATTTTAGGACACTTCTAGGCCAGAAGTGTCATATTTACGTGTATTTCTAAATCACATAAATCTGGCTTGCCACTCTCCTTGCAGAGATTGGGCAGAGAATTCCATCTTAACTCTGTGGGGTAGGGGTTGCCCCAGACCACGAAGGTTTATAAGGAAGGGGGTTTAGGGAAGAGTCTGTCTGCTCTTCATGCCGAGATGCTCCAACTGCAGGATGATGTTAATGAAGCTTCAGAGTTCCTTGCTTGCACAGGCCCCTTCTGAGAGAGACCCTGGAATGTGTCCACAGGTCAGATATAATTACACAATTCACAAGAGTCTGATAGTTTAACCTCAATGGGCGAGGTTAAGAGATTGGTGCCCCCTCCCCCCCAGTCTCTTCCATTACACATCCCCTCCCATTGTGTAAGTTCCAGTGGCTGTGAGCATTTTATATTTGTAGTTTTCTCCTTAAAGAAAGCTCCCCAAATTGCATATGCTTCAGACTCCACCAGGCCTAGATCTGTTCCTGCTGTGCTCTATTCAAAGTGGCAATTCTCCTCCCATACAAGCCACGGGGTGTGGGGTGTGGCTGCTCTTGTGGCCCCTGGAGCCAGCACTCTTCACGGTAAGTCTTTGCCTTTGCCTTTTACCCTTTCAGAGGTGCTGCCCCTCTTGGGTGGGGGCTGCTATATGGGGGTAGGAGGCAGGTCCCCCTTTTGGGAAGCACAACTACCACAGTTTATTTTGCCATCTTAGAGAGCCCTTCCAGGGTAGGTCATTCCTCTTTTTCACTTGAATGCCAGCCTTGCCCCCACCTTTCTTCTCTGGAACTGGCAATTCCCATTTAACTATGGAAGTGGGGAAGAGGATGGGTGAGGAGTGTTCAGACTTCCTGAAGGATAATATATATACACACACACATATATATGTATATATGGCAAAACAAATAAAAATAAAAATTTTATATATATATATATATATATGATATTTATTTATTTATTTTTGCCTTACACCCGGATGAATGGATTGAAGGAGAGACGGGGAGAGGGCTTCTGGGGAGAAATGGCATTTAAGTTAGGCCCTAAGGAACAGCTGAGCTTCTGCTGGGTAACGGGTGGGGACGCTGTGATAGCAAAGGGTCCAGTACAGATGCTTTTGTAAGCACCATGTCGCAGTGAAATAGCAGGCTTGTTGGATGTGGTTGTTTTTATTCTCTCAGATGAAGTTCAAAGCAAAGGTCTCTGATAATACCCTGAAGAGAGAACATCCAGGTTGTTTTCCTGTCCAGAGCAGAGTAAACAGGATTATTGGAGCCAGTGGTAGCCTCAGCTGGACACACGAACTGGCTGGCCCACAAAGAGAGGGCAGAGGGGAAATGGCTGAGATTAGGAGTCCTCCCATCCCTGGACTTGGGTCCCGAAGGAAACGCCCCTCAGGAGCTTGGAATCTGTATCTCAGGTCAGAAAGTGTGCATAATCTTTGACCCAAGAATTATACTTCTAGGAATACAATAAGAAGAAATATAGTTGCTGATGTGTGTAGAGATATTTGTACAAGGATAGTAAATGGAGTGTTGTTTATGGTAAAGAAAAATTGGAAGCAAATTAAATATCTAGCAACGGGGGTAAGTTGGGAAACTTATAGTGCATCTATATGATGAAAAATATTAGCCATTGATAGTCATGTGATACAAGAATAGCTGTTGATATGGAATATTCAGGCTATTTTGACAAACCAAAAAAAAAATCTATAAAGCATTATGTACTAGATGCTCTCAATTATGTAATACAGGTCTTTTATGCTGACATTTCTCGAACACTTATGATGTGCCAGGCATGGCCCTAAGCATTTAAAAAATATTAATACATTTAATCAGGCAACAAGCTTACGAGGGAGAGTTTTTTATCTCTATTTTACATATAAGGGGGCTGAGACACAAAGTGTTTAAGTAATTTGTCCAAGGTCACATGGTAGTAAGTGGTGGAACCTGAATGTGAGTAAGGCAGGCGGACTCCAGAGCCCATATGTAAACCAAAAGCCTGGCTGAGCACTCTCTTCGTGTGTGAGCACACATGCGGGAGAATTTGTGTAGTTCTCTCTATCTTTCTTAGAGGATTTATACCAAAATCTTAGCCATGGTTTAAGTAATCCCCTCCTAGGACAAGATACAGCAAATATTTCCATGACGTGCATGTACAGCGAATGTAGCATCCAGTATACGCAGTGGCACACGTCTGCGCCTTCCGCAGAGACCACCCACACCCTCTTCTGGGTTCTCAGGATTCAGCAGTGAGCAAGGCAAAGCACACAAGGCAAATTTTCCCATAAAACTTACGTCCTAGTTGGGGCGGCAGGGTGGTAACCAGTAAATAAATAGCCAAGAAAAATATCAGCTGGAACTCAGTGCTGTTGAGAGCTGCAGTTTGAATGGTATGACAGGGTGGGACCTTGGGCTTAAGGATTGAATGGTCAGGGAAACTGACCTTTCAGAGGTGGCATTGTAGCTTAGTCTGAGAGAGAGACAGAACCCAGTAATGTGTCACCATTTGGGGAATCTGGGTGAAGGGTACGCTAATCCTTTTTTTTTTTTTTTTTAATTTTAAAAGTAAAAGGTTGGAAATATATTAAAATAAATATATTAAAAATAAAAATGATTGCTCTACATCTAAGGAAGTAGTCAACAGGGCTTGCTGATGAATGACATATGATGAGTGAGGAAATCAAAGGGCTGGTGCATGCTAGTGCCTTTGACTGAAGTGGGGTGAGGTTGAAGTTTGGGGAGCAAAAATCAGCATTCCTTCTTGGCCCTGTTAAGCTGATGTACCTGATAGTCACAGTTTATAAACTAGCACACATTCATCTTCTCATTGGGTCTTCCCCTGTATGCCTCTGAGTACTTCAGGGCTGGGATGATATTTCTTTTGTGTCAATGAAGAAACTGAGCCCAAGAGTGGGAAAATGATTGCACAAGGTCTCACGGTGAGTAAGTAGCAGAGTCAGGGACCAAAGTCAGATCTTCTGAATTCACAAAACACAATGTTGCCAAAGCTGAGTCTTCCGAGACACTTTGCACATATTTTCTGCTGCTTCCAAGATTACATAGACATTGAAGAGGCTGGTGAAAAATTTGGTCCACGGAGGATGCATATTAGCTCCGTCTTAACTGGTTGTCTGAGGATGGTTGAGACAACACTCTTTCTTAGAAACTGCCAAGAGTCCCCAGTGCCTAGTGGCCTAATTTAATCACCAAGAGGCACAGTGCAATGGGGCTGCAACTTGACTTCTCTTGATGCCAGTTATTCTTCCTTTTTAATTATTCTGTAATTATTATTAAAGATACAGGTGAAACCACCCGTCCCCACGCAAAGATAGTTAGGTGAATTAGCATCCAAAGGAGAGAGTACAAATGAAAGAGCTCTATGGTCTTCAACACTTGGCTGGACGAAACTCCCAATTGGGTCTTGGGGCCATGTCCATTGCCTCCAACACATAGCAAGTGCTTCAAAGTGACTCTGTAGTCATGCCTTGTGACTGGCTGGATTTCTGCCAATTTGGAGACCCATTTAAAACCATAAGACATTAAAAACAAAACAACAATGACCATAGGAGCTTAGAGAAAGAGACTTGACTTTATCACCAAAGTAACACCTACTAAGGCTCTGTTCTCATTTAACTGAGGCAGCTCTGTTAGCCTCGTTTTACAGAGGAGGAAGCATTAAACGACAGGGTCCCACCCTGGCTGTGAACCCGTACTGTCTAATGTCAAAGCCTGTGCCATTTCCATTGTACCACATGGCCACATTGACCCTCCCTGCTCCCAAAGATGAAAGCTAACCCAATCGCAAGGGTGCAAGCATACTCAGTGGAATCCACAGTCTGAAGGACCTCATCATCCTAAGTCAACGATCTGCATTATTTCACTGGCATGGTATGCATGCTTAATTTATATTGGCACAGAACTGCCTATAAATTATGCCCATGGACCCACTGAAGCCTTTTCTCACATTGAAGATATTTATAGAAATAGGTAAAACGGCCTTTGCATGAACATACTGGTCCTTTCTATGTCATCATAAATAGATGTATCTAGGATCTCAGCCTGGACTGTTTTCCATAGATACTCAGCAAGCCCTGGAGGTGGGTCATTATTAACAAGGAGGGGGAATGGGGCCTCCCTCATGTCTAGCACTTATCCTGACAGGAGGCCCACTCACCTGGGAACCACTGAAAATGCCCCACTCCTTCTCCTTGCTAGGAGGTGGGTCTTGTCCTGTTGGATGTCCCTCCCCTTTTTGCAGCTTTGATCTGCAGGCTTCTGACCTGGGAATCCAGAGTCCTAGAGCTGTTCTCTGCCCCTGGAGAAGTGGGTCCACCCTGTGGCCTGACTACATCTCCACATGCACTGCCCTGTCCACTTCCCTTTATTACAATGTCCCCTCATACGGATCATGTGAGCGCACTGTGTTTCGTGTCCCCATTTTGCAGATGGGGAGGATGAGGCACAAGGTGGGAAGAGTTCATTATCTGGCTTTGAGTTCCTCACAGCGTGTAGCAGTAAACTTTACCCATCTCAAGGGACTTTGTACTCGTGGTTGTAGATCACTAGAAGATCACCATCAGCAGGCATCAATACCTGTGTCTGGGAGAGGCCTGCCAAAAAACAGCCGGTGCACTTAATAAGCGTTCAAATTAAATTGCATTTATGAAGATACTATTGCAGAGGTGTGGACCAGGTTGGGGCCGAGTCCATAGGGACTCACAGCAATAGGGAGCCGTTAGTACCTGTAATGGACTGAATCATGAACCCCCCAAATTCATATGTGGCTTGCAGTGCTCTGGGAAGGCTTCCTGAAGAAGGTGGATCTGAACCTCAACCTTCAAAGATGGGCTGGATTGAAGTAATCCGAGAGGAATGAGGTGTACATGGTGTGAGGCAAAGTGCAAAGGTAGAGACTATCAGGGAGTGCTGAGAATACCTAAGCACCCTTGCATAACGTGTCAGCAGCCACAGCTGTCAGCCAGTTACAGTAACAGCTTACACGCATGTGCTTTTCTATTATTTCTGCAGACTCCTTCCATGTCCCTGGAAAGTGTGCAGGGTAGTGTGTTAACCTGTGGACTCCCAAAGCACTTTGAGCACAGCATTGGGAGCTTTTCCATGTGTACAGAGGAGCTCAAGAGGGGTCTGTCCCTGCGTCCATTATAGGCTCCCAAGGCCAGCATCACGCACCCTTACAGCTCTGGGGCTTGGAATAGGGAAGGCACCCACTCGGGTCGGCAGATCAGTTGAACAGAGAAAACAGAGGATCGGAGGATTGAGTGACTTGCCCAAGGTCACATGGGGAGCAGATTCTGGCGCTGGAATTTGAACCCAAGACTCTAGAGCCCTGTTCTTGCCACTCTACCATATGGTCACAGGTACCCAAAACATAGACCTTACTCCATGCTTGCTGACTAAATGAGTGAAAGAAAAAATGGAGGAAGGGATAGAAGGAAGGAAAAACAAGACTAATTTTCTTATTTGGCTTTTTAAATAAATTTAAATGGGACTTTACAAGAGGGAGTTGACAGGATAATAGGCAGAATCATAAGGGAAGGAAAAAGAATCAGCATTTATTGAGTATTTATATTGCATTTTGTTTATGCAATCTCACTTTAATTTACATAGGACAACATCCCACCAGAGTAGATATCGTCTGAGTTTTACAGATGAGAAAATTAGGGCCCAGAGAAATGAAAACATTTTCCCAAGGTCGCACAGGTTGAAACTTGAAGGGAAGTTATATCAAGACTAGATTTAACCCCAGGTCAACTCCACCTGCCCTGATTTTTCCCCCACACATCAGTGGGAAGTGTAGAGTCTCCGAGTGGGACTTCTTACAAGAGTCACACCCGTTTGGATGCATCTATTCTGAGTGATTTTGTTTTTACAAGTAAGGCTCCCTCCTTACTACGTAATCATAGCTTATAAACCCTAAGGATAATGCCGTTTCTTTATTTGTTGTACTATCCCAAGAAATTATCAGAATGCTTGTCCTCCTGGGGATTACTGAATACGTCGTGACTGAATGTCTTCGATCAAGTTCCCTGGCTTTCTGTGGACAGCCACCCCGGCATGCTCACTTCTCTGAGACTTTTTATCTCTTCCTCATCCTGGTGTTTCTGTTTCCCTTAGTGTGGGCACTTGTGTGACCTTCTGCAAGTTCTCCACAGACAACCTTGTAGTGTATTTGGATTATGTCTCAGAGTGGACTTTCAGAAAGGTCATGTGAGGGGACTGTTTCAACACTTGTCATGTGTTGAATCCTATGTCAGAGGAGAGTGCTTCCATATCAGTAAACCCTCTGATATCCCACTATCTATTGCCCCTGGACCCAGGCCCATACCCGTGCTCCTGGTACCTGCCAATGTAGTTGGACGCTGCAGCTCCTTCAGGGTTCAGCCCCTTTCCTGGAGGCCCAGCACTGCCCTGGTGGCATGATGGTGTGACTTGATCCTAGTGTTTGGTCTGGTGGCCTGGAGAGGAAGTCCAGGTCGGTACACGTGTGCTGACCTTGTCAGGTAAAGTCCTCTGACTCATTTGCAAGCAACGGGGAACAGTCAGTCCATGATTGGGAAGATCAGGCCAGTTGTGCAGCCCAGAAGGCCCAGGCAGGCTGGAATGTCAATGCCTCACCCGATATCTGCGGGTCCTCACACTCTGCTGGACAATTAGACTTTCGCTGCAACTCTGCTACCCTTCTCCCTAAGTCCTGGGCCCAGTCCCCAGCTGCTCCTGCTCTCCAGCTGCAAGAGATGAGACTCTTGATTTCCTGCCAAGGAGGCCCTCTGACTTTCACACGGTGTCTTAAATTAGTGATTAATCACTTCCAGTCTTTCATTGACTTTCTTCAATACACTGATAGCACTCAGTAGAGTCATCTCATTCTATAGTCTTAGCAATTCCTACTTTCCCCGAAATCTGTCAACTGTCTGATACATTGTACCTGCCAGTTCTTTTGCTTTTACTATTATCCCATCCCAGCTCGCCAAGAGTGAAAAATCTTCCCAGTTGCAGGGCTTCAGTGAGCCAGGTGCTGTTAGGACTCTCCCTGCCACCCAGTGGTGGGATTCTCATTGCCAGCCAGCTGGCACGTGGCCCACCTCCGAAATCCCCCCACACCAACTGTCTTAGGTTGCGTGCCGTGGGGATCACACTCTAAGACAGATGTCTGCATGCAGAAAGTGTATCAGTGAGGGCTTCTGGGTATACCACCTGTAAGGGAAGAAGCAGAACCGGATTGAGGGGAAGGAGAAATTGAGCTTGGATGCAGTTTCCAGGGCTGTGCAGTTGAGATAGCCCTTTTAAGTTGTCACAAATTGACACAAGGAAGCCAAGCTCTTGTACCTTCCACATCAATCCCTTGATGGACAAGGCTGCCCCTAGAAAGCAGGCATAGCTTTGCTTGAGGCAGCACCCTTCAACAAATGGTAATTCTGGGAGAGGAAGTCAGCTATATATAACTCTCAGCAACCAGTGCTCCTGGCAATTGGGAAAATGGTCTTCGGGGGCATTTGGGCAATATACCACAGCATCCACTGCACTGAATGAATAAATGAATGTTCTGCTTTTCTTTCTAACTACCTTGAAAATCCTTTGGGGGAAAAAGGCTCTTTAACTGTGGTCTTTTCAGCCCGAGCAGTGCTGGTTGCCTGGTATTATGCTGTATATTTGGCACTTTCGTTCAAAAGAACTTTGGAAAGGGCCTTCTGATTCAAGCTACTTATTTTCCAGAAGAGAAAACTGAGGCCCAAAATGTTGAAACAGCTTGCCTCAAGTCCCACACTGAATTTGTGATTGAGCCGAGACATCATATGTATTGTTTCAGTTTCAGGAACAGAGGCTTAAACACATAAGGATTTCCTCTGTCATATCAAAGAAGACTACAGGTCCAGAGTTGGCTCGGGCTCCATACTTATCAGAGACCGCCCCCCCCCCCCATTCTAGCACATGACTTCCATCCTCAAGGTCACCTCAGAGTCCAACACGGCTTCTGGAATTGCAGATGTATCACATCTGTTTCTAGATTAGCAGCAGGAGAAATCAGGGGAAACAAAAGGGCACTCACTCTATCACCTTTCAGGAGCCCCCTCTGAAGTCCCACTTGCCCCTTCTGACTACACTATTGGATAGAACTTCATCACATGACTTCTCCAACAGTAATGGAGGCTGGTAACTGCCTTCATTCTAGATGGTAATTTGCCCAGCAGAGAGTAGAAATTCTGTATCTAAGTACAAAGGGTAGATGTCATATTTGGTAAGTAATTTACAATCTGTACCTTATTGACTCTGAGACTGTACAAAAGCATACATTGGGGATTGTACCTGGGTCTGTCCTCTCCTAGATGTAGGACTGATTGAAAGTCATTTAACCTCTAGACCTTTAGTTTCTCCGCATGTGAAATAGACAACAATCCCTAACCTCACAGATTTATTACAGACCAGCCTGTGGAAAGCACGTAGCACATTGTCAGGTACACATATTGGCAGAATGTCCATCCCTCCTCCCCAGTGATTGAATACCTTGGTTACAGTTTAATGGCATAGTACCCCATTGACTCGGTCAAAAAAAAAACAACAAAACAAAACAAAGAAGGGGTTCCCATGTTGATCTCGGAGCATAGTTTGCTTGAGATATATGTCCAGCATTCTACCAATTTGTTGAACATAGTTTATGGGAGAAGAAAAGAAAAGTCTGTCATGAGGTTTTCAACAGGATTCTCCGAGAAGTTTGCTGGTGGCAGACAGACATAAAACCAAAACAACCCCCAGAGTATTTTTTTTTTTTAAATGAAACTTTCTTTTCCATTTCCTCTTCTTTATGAGACCAGATCCAGCCTCTAAGTATTGCCACACACACACCCTGGGCAGCTCTTCTGTGCATCACAGCCACTGCCTGGCCTGCACAGGCCTCTCTGCCCCTTTAAGTGGTTCAGCAACTCAGACAGCTTCTGTTGATTGAGTCAGGCCCTGTGGGAGGAGCTAGATCTAGAGGTGTGCAAGGTAAGGCGCCTGCTTTTGCAGAACCACAGGCTGGTGGGGAGACCAACATGTAGATAGATCATTTTATTTCTGCCAGTTGAGTGCTCAGTGAAAGGAGCTGGGGTACAGAGGAGCACCTAACCCAGCTTGGGGTGGCTGCTCACTGGTGACTTCTCAGAGGTCGTGATGTTTGAGCTGCATTTTAAAGGATGACTCAGAGTCTCCTTAGGTGAAGAAGAGGGCAAGGAAGGGGTGAGTCCTCCATAAAGAGAACAGCAAGAACAAAGGCTCTGTGCAATATTATACCTTTGGATTGAAAACTGCAGATAGTCTGGTGATGGATTGTAAAGGAAGAGACAGAGAGGTCTCACCGCTGGAAGCGCCATTGGGTCTGACATTGGAAGTTGCAATGATTTGCCTCAATCTGCCTTTCTCTATGAATAGGTTATTCTAGAAAGCAATGAACTCCCCATCAGTGCCAGCAGTCAAGCAGTGGTGGACGGTAGGGAATATACAGTATTAAAATCTGATGTAATTATTCTGTAATTGATAATTGCTAAAGTCACTTCCAGTTTCAGGATACTATGAGTCAAGATGCTCCTGGAGCATGTTTTTCATAGATATGTTTGCCTAAAAACATCTGGCATAAAGTTTCTTTGTGTTTTCTTGGCAGTCTCTGATTCTCTTTAAATAGAAAACACACAAGAATAAAAATGAGCAATTTGGAACACCTACAGCTATTTTCACAAGCCATCTCTGTTAAACCTCACAAGTAATTGCGAATAAAAATGATTAGTCTGTTTTTTTTTTTTTTAACAGATGAAGAAACAAGCCCAGAGAGGTTAAGTGGCATGCCTAAGGTTACACAGCTAGTGAGTGATGGAATTGGGAGTTGAATCTAAGACCACATCAGTCTGAAGTCTCTGCAAACTCTTCTATCATCCTAAATGCTTTGACTTCGTTCAAGAGAACTTTGTTTTATTCCTTTCCTTTCTTGCTCTCCTCAGTTTTAAACCCCCGGTTTTTGGGGAACTTTCCCTCTAGTCTGATCTTGAAGTTGGAATAGTAGCCTATTACTTTAAAAGAGACACCTGAATTTGCTGAGGTCGGGTTTCCTTTAGGAGAATGGGCCTTTGTTTGATGGTTCATTCTTCTATTAGTAAGTTCTTGCCACAGATCATTTGTAATGTCCTAGCATCATGGAAGGTTAGACCTAGTCCTGAGTCTGCTGGAAACCAACCACCATTGTTTTACAAGTGAAGTCATCGAGGCTCAGAGTGGGGCCGTGCATTGCACGTGGTCACTCAGGGAGCAAGTAGACTTTAATGCAGTTTCACAAGAATGTTGTGTTAGGATTTACCATCTCTGTTCTCCTAATGAATTTTTGGCTTCAGAAAGAGATGTGGTAAGCCAGGCATGAGCCTAGACATGCAGACTTGTGGCAGGAGTTGCTGTGCTTTAAAGAGTGTGGGAGAGGATTGTCAGGTTTCTACTGACTTGGGAGAGTTGACTATTCTCAGTGGGAAGCCCTGGACGGAAGGACACTGCAGAGAAGTTCGTGTCTCCAGGAGGAAGAGAGTTTCCAGACCATTGAGTGCAATCTTTTTATTTTCCAAATGAGGAAACTGAGGCTTAGAGAGTAAAGTGGCTTGCCCAAATCAAAAAGCAAGTGAATGGCAGAGCCAGGCTTCAAACCTAGTTCTTCAAACCTCAAGAACTAGGAAGGTCTGTGAGTCAATAATTAGAGCCTCAGACACTTGGATTCAGCCTCTGATTTCTGCCACTTTCTATCTGTGTGTCTTTATCAAGTCACTTAGCATATCTGAACATCGACTGTAAAATGCAGTCCCCGGTCTATAGTCAGAGTGCTGCAAGAATTAAATGAGACTATAACATAGGGGGAAGTATCTGGTACATAGTGGCTCATTTCCAGGCCAGAGCCTCCTACCCCATCCCAAAACTTTGATAATACTATGCTGAGGCAGGGAGAGAGGGAATTGTCATATGTTCAATATAAAGGTGTCAGGAAAGCAGAGTGTGAAGGTGCCTGGTCTGCTGGGGGAGAATGGTGAAGTGCAGTGCATCTGGAGCACCGCTGTGAGCAGAATAATCCATGAGGCTGGGGTACTAGCAGTTGCCAGGGCCTGGCAGGGTGCTTGGTTGTTGTCTGTTTGTCCTACAGAGTAGCTTACACTTAATCTTACAGGTAAAGGGAAACCACTAAAAGTTTTTAACCTAGGAGAATAACATAGTTTGACTTATGTTCTTTAAAGTCCCGACCAGGGACATTGTATTAGGTTGGTGCAAAAGTAATTGGGGTTTAAAAGGTTAAAAATAATTGCAAAAACTGGAATTACTTTGGCACAAACGTAATATCTAGATGAGAGTAGAAATGGGGGATCTGTTAAGAAATAAATGCAACTGTCCAAGAGAAGAGCACGGAGGGCTTGACCCAGGAACCATGAACATGGATAGATGACAGAGACAGGAGAGAAAAATCAACAGGGCTCAGAAACAAATTTGATGTAGAAAGTAAGGGAGAAGAACATATCAACGATGATTCTCTCTACGGGCATTAAAACATGAAAACTTCTGTCTACCAAAAGTCACTATAAACAAAGTGAGAAAGAGAAGAGATGGATAGGAGAAAGCATTAAAGACAGCAGACTACATATGAGTATTAAGAATATCAATAAGAAAAAGTTTTTTTAAAATATGAACAGATATGAACAAATAAATCACAGGAGAGGAAATATGAATGGGTAATAAACTTTTGAAAAGGAGCTCAATCTCACTAGTAATCAGAAATAAACACTGAGACATCATTCCATACACATCAGATTGGCAAAAACTTAAAAATCCAGCAATACCAAAAGTTGATGAGTAAATGAAAGAAAGAAAACTTGCATACTGCTAATATAAGTCTAAATTGTTAGCACCACTTTGATATGTATTTTGATGCTATCTAGCAAAGTTGATGATGGATATACCTTACATTTTAGCAATTTTATATACATGTACATATTCTGAAAAAGCTGTGTACATATTCATGGAGAATATAAGCAAAGACCCTGATACTTATCAATAGAGAAAGAATAAAGACATTGTAGTGTATTCATCCAATGGACTATAACAGTTGAAAATAAATAAAGTAGGCATTTCTGGTTTCAGCTAAGATGGAATGAGCATACTCCAACCTGTTTCTTTCATTAATTACAACTAAAAACCCTGGAGAGAATATATAAAGCAACTATTTGGGAACTCTGAGAAGCAAACAATTGCAGGTTGAGTTGGAGAGGGAAATCAAAACTCAAAGAACAATTTGATAGGAGGTGTATTAGTCAGGATTCTCCAGAGAAACAGAACCAATAAGGTGAATCTAAATAAATAAAGAGATTTATTGTAAGGAATTGACTCATGCAATTATGGCGACTCGTAAGTCCTAAGACTTGTAGTCAGCAAGCTGGAGAACCAGGGGAGCTGATGGCATGGTTCCCATCCAAAGGTTGGCAGGCTCAAGATCCAGGAAGAGCCAATGCTTCAGTTTGAGTCCAAAGACAGAAAAAAAAAACAAAAAAAAAACAAAAAAACAAAAAAACTGTTCCAGCTCAGAGGCAGTCAGGCAGGAAGAATTTCTTTTTACTCACAGGAGGGTTAGCTTTTTGTTCTAGTCAGGCCTTCAACTGATTGGAAGAGACCCACCCATATTAGAGAGGGCAGTCTGCTTTACTCAGTCTACAGATTCAAATGCTAATCTCATCCAGAAATACCCTCACAGAAACATACAAAATAATGTTTGACCAAATGTCTGGGCACCCTGTGTCCCAGTTAAGTTGACACACAAAATTAACAATCACAGATGTTAAGTTTTCTGGGTATTCTTTTCCCTCCTGTATCTCCTAGCTTAGACCCAGGGCAGCCTGAACCTGGAATTGGGCAGTAATCATGAACAGTAAAAACTCTAAGACAAACTCCTTCTTTCTGGCTAGAGGACTAGGAAGAATGGGCTCTGCAGGACATAAAGTGTGTGTGTGTGTGTGTGTGTGTGTGTGTGTGTGTGTGTGTGTAGGGGAATCTCATTTTATTTTACTCTTTTTACTTGCTTAGCTTGGCCCCAAGACAAACCCCTGTTATGAAATATACTCCTGCAGTGGCAGTTTCTTAGGCACCTAAAACTCTGAGAAAAAATTCTTCCCTCTGATTAGAAGAACTGGGGAAAGGGCTCTCTGTGGTCTGAAGACTGTGTGAGAGGAATTTCTATTTCTTTTTTTCTCACTACTTCGTCCTCAAGGTGGACCCTGTTGTGGAAAATGTGTGATAGCATGAGGGAGCTAAAACCATGGCTTTCTATCCAGCACACAAGGAAAATGGGACCCTGGGTATAAGAGAGTGAAGGAAATCATGAAGAAGGAGCTCAAGAAAGGAGTCCCTTAAGTTTGTGTATGAAATTCTGAGCTCCCTCCCGGGCTGCACATAAAAGGAACTGACCGAAAGCAGCAGAACGAAAGCTTTGTGTCTGAACTGCAGTGTAGATCACTTCCCAGGTACCAGCCTGGCCCCTAAGTGATGCACGTCTGGAGCAGACTTTAAAGCACAGCAAAGGCCTTGAAAACTATGGACCATAGCCCAGAGAAGATAGGTTAGGATGTGTGGTCTAAACCTAGCTATTTTGATTGCTTGCTTAAAAAAAAAAAAAAAAAAAAAAATCAACATTCTTCAGAGACTCTTACCAGAATCTAGAATCTCATAACGTAACATTCAAATGTGCAAGATACAATTCAAAATTAAACAATATACAAAGAACAAAGAACCAGGGAAAGCTCAACAACTTTCAAAGGAAAAGATAATTAATAGACATTAACACCAAGCTGACCCAGATGTTGCACTATTCAGGCAAAGCTTTAAAAGCAGTAATTATACCATGCTTTATGAAATAAGAGCAAAGATTATTGAAACAAATGAAAAGATAGGAGTTTTCAGCAATGAGATTGAAGCTATTGAGAAAATGGAAATTTTATAACTGAAAAATAAGATAACAGAAATAAAAATTTACAGGTGGGTATATGTATATATAGGTATGTATACATTTACAAGAGGCAGAGTACAGCATTGGGAGTGGAGACAGTGGAAATGGGATGGCTCGGTGCCATGTCAGAGAGATAGTGGATGGGGGGTGGGGGGGTCCACAGTGTGAGGGATATAAATGATAAACGTCTAAGGAAAAAAACAAAAAACAAAAAACCTCATAGACAAGACAGACAATAGTTTAGTGGTTACCAGAGGGTAAGGGGGGTGGGGGGTGGGAGATGAGGGTAAGGGGGATCAAATATATGGTGATGGAAGGAGAACTGACTCTGGGTGGTGAACACACAATGTAACTTATAGATGATGTGATACAGAATTGTACACCTGAAATCTATGTAATTTTACTAACAATTGTCACCCCAATAAATTAAAAAATAATAATAAAATAAAATAAAATAAAAATAATTATACAGGTGGGGATCAGTAACATAATGGAGATAGAATCAATGAACTTGAAGCTAGATCAAAGATTGGATTGTCCATCTTTTTCTGTAAAAGGACAGATAGTAAGTAATGTGGACTTTGCTGGCCATATAGTTTCTGTTGCACCTCCTCTGCTCTTCAGTTGTAGCGTGAAAATAGCCCAAGAAAGTATGTAAATGAATTGGTATGGCTATGTTCCAATAAATCTTATTTACCAAAGCAAGAACTGGATTTATCCTGTGGACTATAGTTTTCTGACTACTGAGCTAGATCAATAGAAGTTATTTAATCTGAAAAACGCAGAAGAAAATGATTGGGAAAAAAAAGAACAACCTCAGGGATTAGTGGAACAATATCAGAAGATTTAACATTTATGTCATTGGAGTCCCTGAAGAGAGGAAAAAGAGATTAGTAGCAGAAAAATACTTGAAGAAATAATGGCTTAAAACTTCCCAAATTTGAAGACATGAATTTACATATTCAAAAAGCTCAGTGAATCTCAAATAAGATAAACTTAATGTAAAATATACCCAGGTACATCATAATCAAACCAAATATAATGAAAAACATCTTGAAAGAAACTAGAGAAAATTGAGGAACAGTGACTATGTATTTCTCATCAGAATCTATGGAGAGTAGAAGACAGTGGAACATTTTTAAAGGGCTGTGAGAAATAAACTGTCAACTCAGAATTCTATATCCAGTGAAGATATCCTTCAGGAACAAAGGCAAAATGAAGATATTATCAGATGAAGGAAAACTAACAAAATTTGTTATTAATAGATCTGCTCTAAAACAATTGCTAAAGGAAGTTCTTTGGGTGGAAAGAAAATGATAAAGGGACACTTGGAAATTTGTGAATGAAGAAAGAAGATAAAAAGTGAGAAAACACAAATTGTCAATATCAGGAACAAAAGATGGGATATCACTACAGAAACCACAGACATTAAAAGGGTAATAGGAAATACTATAAACAACTCTATATCCATAAATTTAACAACTTAGAATAGACCAATTCCTTAAATTTAACAACTTAGAAATAGACCAATTCCTTAAAAGACAAAAACTATTGAAACTCGCTCATGAAAAAAACCAAAACCAAAACCATGACCTACATAGTGCTATCTTTATTAAATAAGTGAGTTTATGATTTAAAACGTTCAAAAACAAAAAAAAAGTTTGGGCCCGGGTGGTTTCACTAGTGAAACATACCAAAGATTAAAGGAAGAAATAGTATTAATTATATACAGTCTTTCAGAAAATAGAGAATTTCCCAACTCATCTTATGTGACCAGCATTATCCTAATACTAAAAACAGACACAGTAAAAACAAATCAAATCCATATATATATTATATGATAGAATGTGATATGTTACATGATATAAAAAGGATAAAATTCACAACCAAGTAGGATTAATCCAAGGAATGCAAGAGTGGTTCATCATTTAAAAATCAAAGAATTTAATCCACCATATTAACAGACAAAATAAACATAGAATAATAGATGCAAAAAAAGCAACATCTATTCATGATAGACTCTCAACAAACTAGTAATAGAAAGGAACTTCCTTAATTTGATAAAAAATATCTACAAAAATCTGGAGTTACATATTTCTATGCGAATAAATCTCAAGATACTGAGTAAGGAAGGATATTGCAGGGGACTATTTATAGTATGATATTGTTTACATAAAGCTTTATTATAGGCAAAACTACTACATATTGCTTGCAAGGGGATAGAAAACATTTAAGTCAAAATAAAAGCCACATCTGTGGACTGAGAGAAGAGAATACGATTGGAGATTGGCTCACAAAGGACCTCAGTTTCACTCACTCAGTTTCAATGCTTAAATTCTTTTTTTTCAATCTGAGTCAAACATGATAAAATGATATGATTTAAACAGCAGAATGGAAGAAACAAGATTATTCATTGTATTATCCTTTATACTTTCCTGCATGGTGAAGACTATATATATATTATATATATATATATATATATATATATATATATATATATATATATATATATATATATATATATATTTTTTTTTTTTTTAATGTGGTAAAATACTGTGATAGAAGGGTACTCAGGATTTTATGGAAGCCTTGGGAAGAAGGGAAGAGATCAGGTCTTAGAGGACTTCCTGCAGATGATGCTAATAATTTTTGAACTCACCACATGCCAGACAATGTTCTAAAACAGTAACTTCTAGAAGTAATAAGTTACTTATTTTTGTGGAAGAAGAAACTGAACCCAGAAAGTTTAAATAATATAATAATACTTGCTCTAAGTCAGAAAGCCAGTAAGTGGGGAGCTGGGATGGAAACCAGGCAGTCTGATCCCAAATCCTGAGCTGGTCACCATGAAAATCACCCATTGTGCCACTAAGCAGGGTGGTGGATTGGTCCGATCCTTACTTGAGAGTAACTTCTCTGCTTGTGTGTGGAGAATCGATTAGCCTCAGGTGAGGCTGGGACAGGGAGAGAGTAAGTTATTACTGTCCAAGCCTTTCTCTTTTTTCTTACTGAATTTTTCTATATCTTTTATTCTGTATATTTAGCAACTGCTTTCATCATCCATGGCTCTTTTCTTCCCTTTATTTATGGTGGCTCTTGGTGTATGACAGTTTATTATTTCCTCTGGAAAATGAGACCTGACTTAGTGGTGAAAGCAAGGAGGAGAAAAGTTTAAGAGAGGTCATAAAGGCAGCAGAAATGGTAGGATTTGGTAAAGCTGCCCACCTCCTCATAACTTGCAGAGCACGCTGGCCAGCTGGTGGGGACACTTTATTCTCTCTGTTCTGTGCGTGTCTAAATTTCCCTCAAGGCTGACTCATGCTTGGCTTGGCATCTCCCATAACACCTAGACGAGGGCCTGCCAGGCTGGAGCGCTTGAGTCCAGAAGCCGAGGACAGATCACGGTTCGAACCACGATCTTGACTCCTGGGGTTGGGAAGTGAGAAAAATACGGGGGTGCAGTGAGGTTTTCATACAGCTAAGTTTATTCGGTTGAATAAACTTTATCATATGTGTGTGTGTGTTTTCCCGAAGGGTATGTGGTTAAATTTTTTTACTAAGCAAGAGTAGTGACATTAGATGGTAAATTAATTGCTTTCCAATGTTCTTTTTTTTGCCAAATGAAAATTTGGCAACACTGTGAGTGCCTCAGAGTTATTTTTAAGTCTTTCTGCTCCGTTGAATTTTTTTTAAAAAATTGAGAAAAACTGTCATAGAGAAAAGAACATAGGCTTTTGAGTCTCAAAAACATGTGTTTTCAGTTCTGTCACATATATTAGCTCTATAACCAGACTCAAGTCACTGAACTTTGGTGAATCTTGGTTTCTTCACTAAAATGGGGTGATTATAATCATCTTAAGGAGATTGTGAGGATTAAATGAGATAATAGCTATAGGGACTTAGTTCCACGTATAGCTGAATTCAGGTTCATTTTGCTGCCTTCTCCTTCTTGGAGGGTAGGCACTAGACTTTATTTGTATGTCCTGACAATAATGTGGTTTAGACATGGACCATAGTAGGTACTTAAAAATCACACGGAGATACCACCTCACATTCATTAGGATAGCCATTATTAAAAAAAAAAAAAAAAGAAGGTCCAAAATAGAAAATAACGTGTTGGTGAGGATGTGGAGAAATTGGAAACTTTGTGCATTGTAAAATGGTATAGCCACTGTGGAAAATAATATAATAGTTCCTCAAAAAATTAAACAAACAAAGTTACCATGTGATCCAGCAATTCCACTTTTGGGTATATACCTCCAAAAATAAAAGCAGGGACTTGAATAGATAGATATTTGTACACTCAAGTTTATAGCAGCATAATTCACAATAACCAAAAGGTGGAAGTGATTCAATTGTCCATCAAGAGATAAATGGATAAACAAAATACAGTGTGTGTATATATATATATATATATATATACATATATATGTATATATATATGTATGTATATATATATACATGTATATATATATGTATATATATATGTATATATATATATATGTGTATATATATATGTATATATATATATATATATGAAATATTATTCAGCCTTAAAAAAGGAAGGAAATTCTGATACATGCTACAACATGGATGAACCTTGAGGACATTATAATAAACAAAACGATCCAGTCACAAAAGGACAACTGTTGTATAATCCATTTATATGAGGTTCCTAGAGTAGTCAAATTCATAGAGACAGAAAATAGAATGGTTCTGGGGGTGGGGGAAGTGGGAATGGGTGTTCTGGGGTTGGGGGAAGTGAGAATGGGGTGTTCATGTTTAATGAGTACAGAGTTTCAGTTTTGCACGATGAAAAAAATTATGTAGATGGATAGTGATGATGGTTGAACAACAATGTAAATAAATGTACTTGGTGCCACTGAACTGTATACTTAAAAAGGTAAATTTTACCTTCTTTTTTTTTTTTTTTTACCATAATTGAAAATGAAAATTTTTAAGTTTAAATATTGTCGAATGTCAGAACTCATAGATAAATAAGAGGAAGGATAGAGCCACGGGGAGGCTTGAAACAAGAGCCTTCTAAGCAAGGAAACAGTAAGTGTGCTCACTCCATGGAGAAACAGCTAAGAGCACTGCTTGCCTGCAGTAGGGTGGGTGAAGGGGAGAGCAGAAGAAATGAGGGCTGGAGGGGCAGCCAGGAATCACATCATGCCAGCTTTGTAGGATCTTGCACTTTATTTTACTGAAGATGATGGGAAGCAATAAATGAGTGAATGAAAGGAAGGAGGGAGCGCTGGAAGCCTAGAAGAGTGCCGGGGCTGCTGTGGGCCTGTGGCAGAGCTTCTGTGTCCCTCCTCCCCAGCCACACACCTGCTCTTAGGCCTGAGTGCCTCAAGGAACAGGCAGGCATACCATAGGAACTCATGGCATTCGCTGATCAGACCCCCACTCTTGAACGTCCTGATGGTGGTGTAGCCTGAACAGGGGGAAGTGTGTGTCTTCCCAGAGACAACTGGGGCTCTGACACAAATGCAGATCAGTTCTCTTGGTTTCTAATGTGGGAGGAGGAAGTGTGAAGGGTGGGGGAGCTATTTCTTTTTTCACACACTTAGATTAGAAAGTGGCTGGTTGCTCGGGGCAGGGACCCACCCAAACTAGGCCTACAGAAGAGTTGGCTTGCTAGGTGGTCCAAACCCCTGGAGGGGTTTGAATTTTCTGGATCTTTAGCTCTTCATATCCTTGAGAAAAGGCCTATGGTACGCTTCACACCAAAAACTTACTTTGAGTTCTTATACTCATGTATTCATTCATTCACTCATTGATCATTTATTGAGCAACTACTATGTGCTAAGCACTATTCTAGGCATTGAAATACACACATAGATCCAATCATTGAGGTGCTCAAAGAATCAATGTGGGAATCAGACAAATACATCTTAAATTATGTTACGTACGTTGTATCATGCTATTCTGGTAATAAAAAATAAAAATAAATTGGTAATATTTATTAAGTGCTTAGTATATGCCAGGCATTAGTCTAAGTGATTTACATATATTGACTCATTTAATCCTTCGGAAAACCCTATGAGGTGGGCACTGCCATCACCCATTTTACAGATGTCACTGTTGAGGCACAGAGAGATTAAGTGGCAAAGGCACCATGCAGCTAGGAAATGGTGCAGCCAGGAGTAGCAAGCCGGGCAGGCTGGCTAAGAGACGCCCTCACAGCACTCTGCTGACTCTATGAGAACGTAGAGGAGGATGGGTAAGGTATATTGCCTAGAGAAGATGGCGCCCGGCCTGTGTGTTGGAGGATGACAAGAAGTTGGCAAAGCAGAACAGACAGGGACAGTGGATTGGTGAGCACTTTTACCCATCAACTTTTCACCCACCAAAACTTTCAAATGGAACGGCAAATGCAAAGCAAAGAAGCATATTAGGACATAGGCATTCCAGAAAGTACAAGGAGGGGAGAGGCAGGAGATGAGCCAGAAGAGGGGGCCTGGGACAGGATCCCAGGGGTAGGGGTAGGGGGTCATTTCTTTAGGCACTGGGGAGCCATTGTAGGAGTTTTAGGCCTGAAGTGATGTGATTACAATCACCACCCTAGGATTTTTGCAGGAGTTTGTTTATGGCTCGGGTTGACTAATGCTACCCAATATGTAAATCATAAGGAATTCCTCTCTGACCAGCCTGGTGATTCACCATTTGTACCCTTTTCCCACCGAGATGAATTCTCTTGTCTGTACTGTGCCTTGGGAAGCTGACTCCCACTTGCATCAGGGGCCTCCTTTGCCCCATCTTCCAGCTGGGCTTGGCCAGTGACAGGCCAAGGGACTGTCACGTGGCCAGTGACAGGTAAGGGACTAAAAGGTGGGAGACGGAGAAGCTGGGATATTTCCCCCAGCTCCCTCCCTGCTTCTGTGTCTGGGTCTGTCAGTGCTTATGTTCCTCTAAAAGGATAGCTCCTGCCAGTGGTCCCTCTCCTGTAGCTCCACCTCCCCCTGGGCTCCAGCAACACCTTGCCTTCCTCTTCTACCTGCAAGTCTAGAGGTGGTGACGCCTCCCCACCGTTGCAGGTCTCTGGGTCCCTCAGTATCCCTTGTTGGTTCCCTTAGACTCCCCTCATCCCTATAAATTATCCCTTCATTAAATCCTCTTCAGAATCCCAGCAGAGGGAGCCTTCTTTTTCTTGCTGATAATTAATCATGCTGAGACGTTGATAACAGTATTTATTTATTGAATCCCTACTGAGTGCTTGAGGCTTTATATACATTTTTCCCCCATTTTAATTCTCACCACAGCACATGGGTTATGGATCGTTTATATCCATTTTCAAGATGAGGAAGCTGAGGCAGGTGCAGAGATGTTAAGAGCCTTGCCCAAGACCATTTTTAACCTCTTGTCCAGAGTCACTCAGCTCGTCAGGAACAATGTCAAAACTCAATCCCAGGTCTCTGGATTCCAGAACTTACCCTCTTTCCACTGCTCCATATGACTGCGTAAATCTTTGCAAATGCTTAATTTGTTAGATTCTAGTCAATCAGGAAGGGCTGTAATAATAAAATCTCTAGGGGAAGTGGGGAAGGGGTTTCCGTGGAGAGACGTGTGTCTATTGAGAAGTGGTAGACCTTTAAGTAAAAGTGCCAGAAAGTGGCTCTTCCTGCGTCAGTGGGAAACACAGTGGAGGACAGCTACTCAGCCTCTCTCTTGCTTCACCATGTGCGATTCCTCTGCAGAGGGATACTTCTCTTAGAATGAGATTAGAAGAAGAGGGCACTCGTCCCTCTAAGACCGACGGCATCAGCGTTTATTTATAGAGAAGGATTTTAGTATTTGTTAAAATCACTTGTGAGCTTCTGCACCAAAGCTTAGGAAAAGGCGCATACTCGAGGCCGGTGGTCAAGGGAAACCACCCTGTTTTCTTTCTTGGCAGTGCTGTGGCTGAAACAGCCCTTCCCAAAAACAATACGTGGGGGAAGGAAAGGCGAAACCAACGGGAGGTTTTAAAATGCTGTGGTTGGCTTTTTAATTTTTAATTTTTTTTATTTTTCCTGTTGGTGTCTTTGGGGCTGAAGAAAGCAGTGAGCTGGATTCTACAACTGGCCGAAAGTGTAGTTCCCCTCAGACCAGGAGCTCCTGGAGCTGCCCTCGCATGCCTTCCACCACCCCACACTGCCCTCGTCCAGGCTCATCTGTGCAGGATAGTGATAATCACACAGCAATGGTCGAGCCTCCACCTTCAATATCAGTAGCTCGCTCTGTTTCACAGAACTCTCCCGGATTCTAACAATGGCTGCCTCTATCTTAAGTGCCTGGCTCCTTACCCTCATGATTTTATTTCATCTTGTCAACAACCCTTTGGAGGCCTTCTCTTGATCCTCATTTGACAAATGAAGAAACTGAGGCTCAGAAAATTAAATACCATGCCCCAAATCACAGGGCTAGTAAGGAACCAAGCTGAGATTTAAACCCAGGCTCATTGCAAAACTGGTGGTCCTGTGCTTCAGAATTGTTCTGAAAATTCACATTCTCTTCCCATTTTCCAAAGAGGAAAGCAAAGTAGAGGAGGATAGAGGGGATGTTGCAGACCACTGAGGAAGCTGGGGACAGACTCGGACTGAAGGCAGAGCGTAGGCTGCCTGCCAGGCACTGCTCTGTCCACAGGCACATGGCAGTGTCTCAGGAATGGTACCACCTGGTCAGGTGCACAGACCGCCACCTGCTGGGCCGCATCAAGCCAGTCACAAAACTGAGGTTTCAGTCCCAGATGGGTTTCCACATATGCTCAGATATATCCACAGCCTTGACTTGGGATATTATCAGTTCTTATGTCCAGTTTTAAAGCAGACCTGTTCCCCTCCTCCACCCACCAAAGGCCAAGGAGTATGTGGTGCTTGAATCTGATGTAAAATAGTACAATCTCTAGAACAGATTTAAAGTTACCTCACATTCTTCCCCAAGAGGAATCAGAGCTAGAGAAAAAAGCTCTTGCCTCGGACACCTCTCCACAGATTTTTGCTGTCCTGTGTGTTTGGTACCCTGAACTCTGACCGACTTTCACTCATTAGCTGTGTGTCCTCAGGCAAGTTACTAAACCTCTCTGAGCCATACATTCCTCAGAAGACTGATTTTGTATTTCACAGTCAAGAGGTTATTCCTTCTGAATATCTTACTTACAGTGAGGAGACCCAGCCAGGTCTTCTGGGCCTACAGAGACCTGGGATGGGACTGGTGCTGTAGAGCACAGTGGATGCTAAAAATGGTAAACCCTCCACCAAGATTCACAGTTTATTTTAAATTGGGGCAGTTTTCAGCCATTAAAAAGAATAGTGCATATGTGTAGAGTTGTAAAATTCTGCTCTTCTTGCACAGAATTTCGGAGTAGATGGGTCTATACCAGCCATCTTGTCTGATAAGCCCCTCCTAATATAGAGGTTAAGGTCTGGGAAAGGGAAGTCCTGGGTTGAGATCGCACAAGGGCTTGACCCCAATCACCAGTGCTCTTTCCAATATGTCCTACTGCCATGTTGAAGAATTCTCTCATCTGTATACAGGCATAGTAACCATTAACATATAGTATTTTCTGAGGATAATAGGAATTGAGGAACGTGAAAATGTTCTGTACACTAAAGCGGCATGCATCTGTCAAGAGTGATTATTAATCTCGGTAGAGTTGTTCCAGAGATGCTGAAGAAGCAGTGTGTGACGGAGCGTATGGAAGGCCTTGCTTGAAAACATAATTGAGCTTTGACTTTTCAGTCAGTGTATTGGCTTCACTTAGAAGCTGTAATTAACATTGAAGGTAGACAGTTTCTGATTTTGTTTCTCAACGTGGGTTTGTGAACGGTGAGAGATACTGTTTTACCAAGATTCTCAAATTCATACGCCCGTAGAAGTCTGGAGATCAATGCCTTACAGTGGGTGGTGAGCTCCCGTCCTTTTTAATGCCAGCTGACGTTTGCCAGGCAGGAATGAAAATATATCCCCTTCACCATGCTGATGGCTATTGTTATTATTATTTTTTTAATTTGTCTTTAAGGATGGGCTTCAGATTTTTTTAAAAAAACTTGATTGAGCCCTTCAAAAAATATATCTGTGAGACCGATACAAACTGTGGCTCACCGGTGTGCAATCTCTGCTAGTCTAGGTGTTAACATTGTACGGTTTCTATTCCTCTGCTTATTGAAATATGGGCATCTTCTTCCCTAAGTCCACTGGACATCATGACACGTTACCATTACTTACCCCTGAAGCCAATGTCGCAGGCTAAGGGTGCCACAGCTTAGAAAGTGCACAGTCTCCAGGCAGGTGGCCTAAGGTTGGATCTCAGCTCTGCCATCTACCAGCTGAGCAAGGGATATAATCTTTCTTATCAAGCCTCAGTTTCCTCATTTGTAAATATATACTGCACCATTCTGGGTTGTGGTAAGGAGTAAATAAGATGCAGGTATAAAGGCGTAGCCCATAGAAGATGCTTCCATATGGTAGCTCCCTTCTCTTTTTACAAATATTAGCAGATGTTCAAAACTCATTGCAGGCTGTGGCCCTTCCAGAAAGGTTCTCGGACCTCTCCTGCTCACAGGACCTCTTTCTCTTCTGAATTCCAGTTGCCTTTTATGGTTGGCATTTAGTGGACAATCCTCGGCCTTACCAGGTTTCATATGTACATAATACTTTGCTTCAGTTAGGTCAACAGCACCCCAAAGGCACTTCTTTTCTCCTTTTCATGAGCTGAAGTCCTTGCACTTTACCTTTGACTAGACACTGCCTTGTGTCAAGCTTTCTCCTAACAACTGCATACAGGTGAGAGCCCATGGGCTGGGTACTCTAACAGGGCAGTTGACACACAAAGTTGGAAAACTGGAAAGAACTAGGTAAATGCATAATATTTATGGTCACCAAGAAGACCAGGCAAGAGAGTATGGAGGAACAAACTCAACCCCACTTCCATTCCTGGAAGAACAACACGAAGCTCTTTTCAAGGGAAAGATGTCCCCCAAAGATATCAGGTCCTAATCCCCAGGAGCTGTGAATATTACCTGAGATGGAAAGAGATATAACTGAGTTAAGGAACTTGAGTTAGGGAGATTATTTATCTTGGGTAACCCAGATGGGCCCTAAATGCAATCAGAAGTGTCACTGTAAGAGAGAGGCAGAGGGAGATTTGATAGAGGCAGGAAAGAAGAAAAACAAAAAGACCATGTGTGGCTGGAAACAGGGAAAGAGCTCTGACTACAACAGAAGAGAAGAAGGTCATGTGTTGGAAGAAGAGGGAAGCAGAATCAGAGAGAGAAGGTGCTACACTGCAGGCTCTGAATATGGAGGAAAGAGTCACGAGCCAAGGAATACAAGGAATGCATCTGTAGATGGTGGAAAAGGCAAGAAAATGGATTCTCTCCTACAGCCTCCGGAGGGAGTATGATGCTGCCAACACCTTGATTTCAGCCCAGTGATACTGATTTGCAACTTCTGGCCTGCGGAACTGTAAGAGAATCAACGTGTGTTGTCTTCAGCCACCAAATCTGTAGTCATTTGCCACAGCAGCAGTACGAAACTAATGTAGCAAGTGGGGGAAAGAAGTAGCGGAAATAAAGTAAAAAAGAGAGGTGTGGAATTAATGTGGGGTACTTGAAATGGCCTTTCTGAAAGTCTAAGAAAACTTCAGTGCTTGTCCCAGTTATTTTCAGCTTCGGGCTATTTCATCATCGGGCCACATCGGGCACATCACGTAACCTCTTTGAGCCAGGATTTCCTCATCTGGAAAATAGGATGATTACCTGTCCTATGCAGGTACTCACAAAGGGCAGCTGCTATTATCCTAACATTAAAGAATGACAACATATCATGGCTAGGTGGTAGCAGTGGGTTCCAACTATGCTTCTGTGGAACACAAGAGCTGGACTGATGCGACCTACTGATGAAGTTGAATAGGCCCTCCCGTTATTCGTACCACAGGGAGAGAAAGGACTCAAAAGGGATAGTTCTATTAATTTTATGTTTTGTTTTCACGCTTTCATTTAGGCTTTTGGTCCTTGCCCATGTTAGAAGTCAGTTAACAAGGTAACGGACTTAGTGCAAATTATACATTTAGTCATTTTCAGTTTAAAATATATTCTGCCTCTAGGTGATAGTCTACCGAGACTACCAAACCAGGCTTTGAACCACTAGTACAACCGAGCTGACACCCTGAGATCCTTCTGCCACTTACTGGCTAGGGGGCTTTCGGGAAGCTCCTCACCTTCTCTCAGAGTCGCTGACTTCATCTATAAAGTGGGGATAACACCTTCTTCAAAGGGCACATTTGTGGAATGGTTGACATAATACACGTAAAGTGCTTAGCCCAGGCATAGTAAGTGAAATAACAGGTTGCTTCTTAGCAGTATTAGTATTTGTTATTATTGTTATCTAGCTCTTAGTGAGGTAAATTAATTTTAGTAAAATTTCATCTCCTGTTTTCTTTGACCGGTGAGCTACAACTCCTATAAGCAGGAAACTTTCAGAATAGGAGAGCTTAGTAGTTAAAAGAAACGAAGTTAGAGATAGACGTAAGTTTGCGTCCTATTCATACCACGGACTGTGTGATATTGGGCCGATCCTGTGGTCTTTCTGCTCTCAGTTTTCTCATCTGTAATGTGGGATGATGGTGGTAGTTACCTCGTAGAATTCTTAGGATGACACAAGACAATTCATTTGAAGGGCTTCGCTTAACTGGCATGTAGTAGGCACTTAACATTCGAAGAATTCAATTCCCTTGATTTAATTTCCATTTTAAAATAGAGGAAAAAAAGCCTGAGGGTCCGAAGCCATGAATGTTATTAGGCTATTAACCGAATGTGAAAAACTGTAGTTTTGCTCCTGGCATTTGTGTCACTTTAAAAGACCTAGGGTCCGTGGTTACTCTTGGTATCGTTTCTAGGAGTTATACTGACAGAAAACAGGACCTCTCTCTCTCTCTCCCAGAAAGCTGAGGTGTTAGGCTGGAGAAAAATCCCTTAGCCAGGAGGCTGTTCAGTTGTGACCTTTCACAGGCAAATTTACCACAAACCTGGGTGGGAAGAGACCTCGGAGGCCCCCTCCCAAATGCCCAGTGCTGTGGGAATTTCCTTCTGACCTTCTGGCCCTGGTTGTGCCTGACTGAGTGCCTTGTGGTTTCTGTCAGCGCTGAAACTGCTGTGGAAAGTTCAGCCTGAGAAGAAGAGGGAACTAGGGTGTTTTGATTATTTTTTCCCTTTCTTCCTAACATCAAACACCCTAAGACTTGATTTCAGAAATCTTAACCCAAACCACATGCTTTTCCGATGGGGAACCACTCCGTGTGGAGCACACAGGGCATTTGGACTTGGCGAAGACAGTGAGCCTGGGCAGGAATAAGTTCTCTTCAGAAATCAAATGGTGCAGGTTCACATGCCACCAGGGACTGGTGGAATGTTGCTTTGTTTTGGACACTGGATTTATTATTGAACCCTCCTTCCCCACCCCCTGGAACTTGATTTATTATTGTGCAGACCCAGTGGCTTTCTTCCAACTTTATTTCTTTCTTCAGAAGTAAACAAGGATTTTACAGCTCCATAACCTCCCCAAAGTTTGTTTGTTCTTCCCTCCATACAGTGTGGGCCATGTTTGTTCCCTGGGAAAGCCTCTTCTCTAATTATTTTCACATTTCAACAGCTTTTGTTTCTTCTTCTTTCTCTGAGGTTTATAAAAATGCTGATGGTGGATTTGCTTCAGGCTAAATTGTACCATAAACATTTTCTCCTAGGCACAGGGGAGCCTCGGGGACTAGAGGCCATGCTGCCTTTTCTTATTGTGTAACATGCCAGAAGGAAATTTGAAAATCCTGAAGTGCTCCTTTGGATGGCTGGAGGAAAAAATATGTGAATTGGTAAAACAAGGAAATTCTGCTAATCTTGGACAAAGAGCCTTTGACAATACTATGTGTGTAAGACTCATCTGAGGAAAAGGCTGCCTTGAAGACTGGGTTTTCATTTTAAGTTGGGGTCTTTCTGCCTCCAAGCACAGATGGAAGTTTAGTGCATTTTAAGGAAAAAAAAGATTTAGAAAACCAAAGGCCAATATATCATGGCAAAATCATGGATTAAGGCTTATTCTAACTAAAGGTTGTGAATCTAATCTTAATGTTTGCGCATTCAGTTTGAAGCCTGAAGAATCTCTTTCTAACAATAGTAAAAGTTGGTTCTGGGTGAAATTGAGGCTCAAAAGGATGGTGCGGTGTTCGTTTCTCTGATCTTGTACGGCCCTAAGTGTCTTGCACTTATTTCAATACAACCTCTCCTTTCCATCCACCCCGAGATAGCATTACTGCCTGTGGGCCCACAATCTCAGATCCACAGGTTCCGTCAGCTGTTGTTTGGAGTTTCAGACCTGCCCCTAAGCCTCGCTCCTAGTATCTGACAGGCACCTTCCCCACCTGCTGGAACTTGATTGATTATTGTGCAGACCCAGTGGCCTTCTTCCAACTTTGTTTCTTTCTTCAGAAGTGGACAAGGATTTTACAGGTCCATACCCTCCCCAAATAATCTGAATTGGAATCTGTGATCTGACCCTCAATTATATTCTCCTCACATCTTCCACTTCAGTAAGGGGCACGCACAAAGGCCCTTTGCAGGAAGCCCGGGTTGTCCAAACTTCTCTCTCCCTTAGCTGATCAGGTCTTGAGTCCTGCCTGTTTCGCCTGCCTAATGTCTTTTGAAGTGTTGTACTTCTTTCCTTCCTCACAGGCAGTCATTTGCCTCCTTCAGATTTTTATTGCCTCAGACCTAGACGCTACTCTAGTCTCCCGATGGGTCTCTGCTGTGGTCTAAATGTTTGTGTCCCCTCAAAATCATATGTTGAAATCCTAACACCCCATGTGATGGTACTAGGATGTGGGGCCTTTGGGAGTCATTAGGTCTTGCAGAATCCTCACAGGATTAGTACCTTTATATAATAAAAATAAATAAGTAAATAAGTAAATAAGTAAATAAATTTTGGAAAAGGCCCCAGAGAGCTCCCTAGCCCCTTCCACCCTGTGAGGACACAGTGGGAAGTCCACAGTCTGCAACTCAGAAGAGGGCCCTCACCAGAACCTGACCATGCCGTCACCTTGATCTTGGATTTCCAGCCTCTAGAAATATAAGACACAAATTCCTGTTGTTTATAAGCTACCCAGTCTGTGGTATTTTGTTATAGCAGCTCAAATGGACTAAACGTTTTCCCACAAACCTCAATCCCCTCCCCCCCGTTAAGAAAGTCACCTCCTGAGCTATAAGAGTATTCAGACCAGAGGACTGTTACATCCTTGCTCAGACATCATTTGTGTCTCTCTCACCCCGCTGTCTGCACAGGCTGGTCCAGGCCATGCAGCATGGCACTCCGTGCCCCCACGAGCCCGTTTCCGCCTTCTCTCCAGGCTCGATGCCCACACCCACCAGCCCATCACATAGCTGACTAGTCCTCCCAATACACGCCACGCTCCTTCCAGGCTTGACTTAGAGTGCTCTTTTGCCCTTTCTCTAGCTGGCAAAACTCCGCTTAACTTTAAAGGCCCAAATCAAAAATCAGCTCCTCTATGAAACCTTCCCAATTCCCCTAAGCAGTATCTGTTGCTCCCTCCCAGTTTTTCGAAAGCATCTGGTGCACATCTATTTTTTGTATTATTTCTTATGGTGCCATTTGTTAATAACATACGAGTTTCCAGTGTACGGTTCTATAATATGTCATCTGTATATTGCATTGTGTGCTTCTCACCCAAAGTCTAGTCTCCCTCCGTCACCATATATTCCACCGCCTTCACCCTCTTCATCCTCGCCTCCCCTCTCGCCCTCTGGTAACCACCCTTCTGTTGTCTGTGTCTATGAGCTTCCTTGTTTTTTTGTTGCTTTCTGTTTTATATCCCACATATTAGAGAAATCATGTAGTTCTTGTCCTTTTCCATCTGACTTATTTCACTTAGCATGTTGTCACAAATGTCAGTATTTCATCCTTTCTCATGGCTGAGTAATATTCCACTGTGTATATATACCACATCTTCTTTATCCGATCATCCATTGAAGGACACGTAGGTTGTTTCCATGTCTTGGCTACCTTGTGTAATGCTGCAGTGAACATAGGGATACATGTATCTTTACAAATAAATGTTTTCAAATTTTGGGGGTAGATACCCAGAAGAGGGATTGCTGGGTCATATGGTAGTTCTATTTTTAATTTTTTGAGGTGATTCCATCCTGTTTTCCATAGTGGCTACAGCTCGTCCACATATTTACACTACATTTTTGCCGTGGTCTGTCCTTACCCAAACCCCCCATTCCCCATCCCCTGCCTCTCCCAGTACTTATGAGTCCCTAGAAAGTAGGATCTGAGTCCTTCATACCTTGATAGGCCTTCTACTAGCAGAATCTGACCTATGGGAGGGACTGGAGATAGTTGTGGGGAAGATGTGTGGACTGAATTGTGGCGCTATCCCCGAATCACCCAAATTCATGTGCCAGAACCCTAACCCCTAATGTGATACTATTTGGAGATGGGGCCATTAGCAGGTAATTACGTTTAGATGAGGTCACGAGGATGGTCTTCATGATGGGATTAGGATGCTTATAAGAGACATCAGAGAGTTTGCTTGTTCTCTTTTTTGTCTTCACCCTGTGAGGACATAGGAGGAAGGTGGCTGTCTAAAAGCCAGGAAGAGAGCCCTCACTGGGAAACCACACTGGCCAGCAACTTGATCTTAGGCTTCTAGCCACCAGAACTGTGAGAAGTAAATTCCTATTGTTCGAGCCTCTCAGTTTGTGGTATTCTGTTATGGCAGCCCAATCTGACTAAAATAGGAGATGTCACTGAGTCCTCTTCAAGGGAGACCCCCTTGGGATGTACTTGTGGTGATGAGAGTATAAACATGGCTCTCAGCCTGGCTTAGGTGACTATGAACAAAGCTTTGATCCAGGCCTAGGGGACATTGACTCAATGGGATGGGACAGAGGCTGCTGTCATAGGCTGTACATGTGTCCCCTTCAGAGTCTTCCTTTCAGAACAAAGGGGAAATCATCTGGGATCTCACCTAGCTTCAGGTACCATGCACCATCCGGAGCCTCCTGTTGCCGTGCACCTCTGCCATCTTGGACCCTCTTGCCCCAGGTTCAAAGACTTGAACTGGGGGCCACCTGGCTCAGGGTCCTTCCTCCTCAACTCTGGTAGTGCCCTGATCCAGCTTCTGTCACAAATGAGGAAGTCCCACCTATGTCTATTGGCATGTTTTATGTAGGAACAGGGCAGCAAAGAGGCTATGATGTAGAGGGCAGTGTACCTGCTGCCAAGACTTGAATGAGACAGGAAAGACTCTAGATCTAAGAGGCCCAAAGTACAGAGCTTTATTCATTCATTCAATTCACTTTTCAGAAAACCTACTATGTGCCCAGGATTGGAGCAAGGTGATGAGGAAACAGAGATGAATTTAACTAGCATTCTTGTTTTAGAAGTACTCTTAACTCAATGTGGGAGGTTCCCCTCTGGGACCTGCTTACTTCTAGCCCGAGGACCAGAAAATATCCTGTACTCAAAGTCAGAGTGCACATACAAGATGGGTCGGGCTGGGCTCGGGACAGGGGAAAGAGCGAGCTAAAGGTCTATCCCAAGAAGATCTGAGTCTTGCCATTATCCAGGGCCCTTATTTCCTGTGGGTCTCAGTTCCTTGATTTACAAAGCCGTGATCTACATCCTTGCTTGTTCACAGTACAGGGTTATGAGCACCTGCTCTGTAGAGCCTGAGGTCCAGGCTAGGGAGGCAGACATGCACCCAGTACAGTGTCTGCCGTTCTATAGGTACTCGATAAGTATTGGTTGAATAAATGGTTTCTGCTCTCAGCCTTATAGGGCACGGCCATTTATAGAGTGTCTGCTCTACTTCACCTATGTCACAACATGGCACATACAACCACAGCTAACAGGACTAGATCGCATGAACTGAGGCTGCATGTGAGGCAGATGGCCTGCTTTTCCTCTCCACAGTGCCCCATGGGGAATGGGGAAAGATGGGTTGGGCAAGGCACAGACCAGAAGGGGCCTTACCAGCTATTCATGTAGTTAGACATTTGACCTTTAAATTAGATGAAATTGGTTCTCTCTCTCTCTCTCTCTCTCTCTCTCTCTCTCTCTCTCTCACTTTTTATCTATCTATCTATCTCACCCCTTGGTTTATACATTAATGTCTTTTAAATGGAGTATATTTGTTCAATCTCAGTTATGTCAAATCAAGCTTATGGAAATATCCTTGTCTCTCGGATTATATTCTAGTCACTCCCTCCATTTTAGCAATGCTTTATGAACTAACTCATCAATTTTCATTTTGGGTAACATGGGCTGACCCAGTAGACGAAAAGCACTGGGTATGTAATCTGCTAGTATTTAACCTCTGTCATCCCTAGTTTCCCAATCTGTAAAATGCTACCAGGATGGTGCTCACTGCATGGCTTGCTGTGGGGATCAAAGGAGCTAGGCTACAAAAGAGCTTTCAAAAGGCCAGGTATAGTCAATGGCAGCTACTTACTAAAACTATCGCCCCTGTGCAGCTCTTCTCAACCAGCCGTAACCGTTGTTCTGGGAAGTATCCATGCCCTTCCAGATCCCACTCAGGTTTCTGCACTCTGCATCCCAGCAGTGATCTGAATGGACCATGTCAGTGAGCTCCCTTCCCCTCTAGTTTCCAGTTCAGTCCAGCCTGTGGGAGGCACCAACGGGAGGTCTGGAGAGTGAAAGGAGAGTAAGATTGGGTTCTTTGTTCTCCCCAGCTCCCTCCTTTCAGGGTTTCTGGGGCTTGGCGGGTTTCCTCTCTCAAGGCAGCCTCTTCTCAAGAGGCCCTCTCCCTACAACCTCTGGTTCCAGGAACTGCATCCTCTTCTTGCTCCTTGAAGACCTAGTGATGGTAGGAGTTCCCTACTGTTGGAAGCCCCAAGGGTTCCTTTGTACTTTGTACTGTTTCCAGTTGGTCTTCTTTACCCCAGAGTAGTTGTCCTTTCACTAAGTGTCCCCCAATAACCCCATTTGAGCATGTCTCCTTTTCGAACCCAGATTGAGACATCTTTTTTCCCAGTATGGGGCTGCTGGCTACGCAGGCCAACAAGACCTCATCCTGATAAGAAAGCCCTTGTCTCTCTGGTCAGCTGTGGAACATGTACCAGGGTGACTATGTGGTCACAAGACCATTTCTTTTTCATTCTGCAAGAAGTTTTAAAAGTATTAAGGAAATTTGCAAGCTTACTATGCATAGTGACCATACTCCACACTAGCAAATGAAACCAAAACCAAGTTCTGACCCAGGCAGAAAACTGGGTTTCTGTGGGTTTCCTGCAGCCAAGGGGCCATGCGTCGGAGTGAATGACTGGAAGCCATGAGGGGAAGTAGGCCAGTGGGTCTAGGGACCACTGGAGTCACCCTCATGTCCTGAGTAGGCCTCCGCTTTTCCCTCCCGCCACGCTTCTGGGCTGTGTGGACCCTTCATCCATTTACTTCTCCAGCCACCACACTTGAATGGGTTATTTCCTGCTGGCCATATCCCTGAAATGGCATTTCCAAGCTGCTTTTTCCCCACTGCAGTCCCAGTGTTACACTGAAAAAATACAAGTTCAATCCCTTTTATATTTACCCCCATGCAGGTTTGAAGGATCCAGCACTTCTGCAGCCCTCCTCCTTCCCCTCCTTACCCCCACCCCATAACTTGATTCTTTTTTTGTTCAAATCAGGTCTCCCTTTTCTACGCTGTGAGCTTGTTGTGGTCAGGGAATGAGTCTTTATATCCTTGGTAGCCAGCTCAGAGCCTGTCATTGAGAAAGTCCTGAGTCTCGCCGGCATGGCAATGAGGAATACAGGCCTTGGTGGCAGAGAGAGGAATCTTGGTTCCCTTCATCGTTTAACAATCACTTCTCAAATTACCTTGTTTATATCTTTTGAGTCTTGTCTTGATACCACTGTATCATGTGTAAAATGGAGATAACATTACCCTCCTCTTAGAGTTGTTAGGGGTATTGAGATAGCGTATACAAAGCTCTTAGTATATTAGGATACACAGAAACTATTATTACTATTTTGCTGATGAATCAAGTTTTCTGAAATTAGAGACCCACATGGCTGGTTGTCTATAATTTCAAAATAGACAAAGGAACAAGAGGAACATCAGAGAATCTGATCAAAGTAGAAGCATTACGTTTCCATCAATGCATCCACCTGTATCCATGGAGCAGCCGTATCCTATAGGATGAGAGGCCTGGGTTTTGAGGAGAGTTTTGGGTCTCAGATCTGTCAATTACACGTTGCTAATGGGAGACGTGTCACTCCACATCCGGGAGCTTCAGTGTCTTCATCTCCAAAATTGGTAGAGTAACCCCCTCCACTCAAGGTTGTTTTCTTTTCTTTTTTTTTTTTTAAAATTTTATTGGGGGATATTGGGGAGCAGTGTGTTTCTTTAGGGCCCCTCAGCTCCAAGTAGTTGTCCTTTATTCTAGTTGTAGAGGGCGCAGCTAGGCTCCAAGTCCAGTCGCCGTTTTCAATCTTAATTGCAGGGGGCGCAACCCACCATCCCATGTGGGAATTGAACCAGCAACCTTGTTGTTGGGAGCTTGCACTCGAACCAATTGAGCCATCTGGCTGCCCCTCCAGCAGCTCAGTGGCAGCTCATTGTCTTCAATCTAGTTGTGGAGGGCGCAGCTCACTGGCCCATGTGGGAATCGAACCAGCAACCCTGTTGTTCAGAGCTCACGCTCTAACCAACTGAGCCATCCAGCCGCCCACAGGTTGTTTTCTTATTGGATGAGAATTGGAAAACTACTATGTGCCAGACACGATTCTAGGCTGTAAATAGAGCCACAAACAAGATAGGCTAACCTCTGACCTCACAGGGCTTACGTTTTTGTTGGGAAAGGCAGACAATAACAAGTAAATAAATCGATAAGCTAATTTCCGGTGTTAATAAGTGTTATGAGAATGAAAGAGGACACTGGAATATAGAATAACTGTGGAGGGATCAGGTTGTGTTCCCTGGCTAAGGTGGTCAGGATGAGACTCTCAGAGGAGGTGACATTTGAACTTAAATAAGAATGAAGAAAAAGAGCCAACCATAGAAGGATCTGGGGGGAAAGTGTTCCAGGCAGATGGACAACCAGCACAAGAGTCGGAGGTTGAACAAGCTTGTATATTTAAGGCATTATAAATAGGCCAGTGTGGCTGGTGCACGGTGAAGAAGAGGGAGAGATAAGGTCAGAAGGTGAGAAAAATTAAATGAGATGGTGTGATTGAACTGCTCAGAATAATGTCTGACACAGAAGGTGTGTTTGATGGGTGCTATCCTTTCCCCAACTGTGGGGGGCACCTACTGTGTGCCAGAGTAAGATGCAAAAAATCAGTAAATCACATTGCTATGTCTAAGGAGCTCATGGTCTAATAGAGAAGAAAAGATATCCACCTTAAAAATAAATGAATCAGTTACCCGAGGGTAAGGGGGGTGGGAGGTGGGAGATGAGGGTAAGCGGGATCAAATATATGGTGATGGAAGGAGAACTGACTCCGGGTGGTGAACACACCATGGGATTTATAGATGATGTAATGCAGAATTATACACCTGAAATCTATGTAATTTTACTAACAATTGTCACCCCAATAAATTTAAAAAATAAAAAAATAAATGAATCAAAACCAGGCAAATGATAACCAAGAACAAGTGATAGTACTTGGGTGATGACATAAATACAGACTAAATATAGATACGGATGTGGGATGATGGATGTGGATGATGGATGGTGGATGGTGGATGGTGGATGTGGGATGATGGGTGTGGATGAGGATGTAGATATAGATGTTGGGTATGGATGTGGATATGGAGATAGACATTATGTGAATGTGGATGTGGATACTGGTTGTAGAGGTGGATATTAAGTGTGGATGTGAATGTACATGTTGGGTGTTGGAAGTGGATGTGGATTTGAATAAGTAGATATTAATGATAGAATGAATAAGTGATTTAATGAGTGAATATACATAAAGGAGGCAGAAAGTCTGGAGGTGGCTGAGAAGAGGGCTTCCTAAAAAAGGCACAGGTAGGCAGAGATGGTGATGCAGAAGACATGTTCACCACAGGAAAACACCAGTTGGGATGGCACAGAGGGTTCTTGTAGGGGGATAATGGCTGAAAATAGGCAGAGGATCTATCGTGGAGGATTTTGGATTTGCTCTGTGGGCCTGCTGTGCTATTTATGCTTGTACAATAAACAGACATTCTTATTGCAAATGACTGGATGGACAAAGGATGTCTGCAGCACACCTGAATTTACATGGGCATATTTTATTTCCCCAATTTCCTCATGGGAAAGCAGAAGTGCAGAAAATGGCTTCCACCTGCCTTTTCTCCATGACCGTTTTGAGTTCAAGCATTAAATTCAACAAACAGTGAAAGGCTCATTGTAGACTGATGGGGGAAATAGTATGGTGGAATCAGTGGTGAGGTTAAAAAAATGCCATAACTTTATTTATAAGAAATATTTTTAAATGTCAAAATCTAAATATGAAACAAAAATCAGGAAGGTTCAAAAAATAAAATTATTATAGATGTCAAAATTGAGGTGGTATATGAACACAGATCTGCAGACTGTAAAAACCCTCATGATTTCTATCAGTGAACTCTCCATTTGATTCTGTGCAGCGACATAGTCAAAACCAATCAGAGTTAGACCCCAGAACTCCTTACACAAATGATCTTCTTGTGGGACTATGTTTGACAAAGGAAGCTCTGGAAAACGCGAATATGTAACGTTGGCTCTAGTCGGATAACTTAGACATGAACACTTTCAAAGCAGGCGTTGCCAACTGTCCACTAAAACTGCAGAAATAGTTTTAATAATATACTATGGAACGTGTAGTTTTGAGCAATATAACTTGCCAATAAGTCTTCAAGGTTGAATTAGTTGCAAATTATGTCACTAACACTACCATTAAAAAATGAGCCATTTTAGGGTTATTGGCTATGAGACAATTACATTTTTGTAGTTGTCAGCCCAAGCGAGTTTTAGAAGTATTGATGGTAAGCTGCCCTTGCTGCCAACAGTTAGAAGATCATTTGTGCATTGAAATAATACTTCAGCCAAAGAGAAGATCCTTTATCCCAGTCTCTATGGGAATGCAGCGTAGGGCGCATTTGTGAATAATCGTCTAATCGTGGTAGGTAGATCCAGCGCTGGACTTTGTAGTCCTGGAGCCCACATGAAGAGGGCCTTAAAAAAGGCTAAGTGACGGTGATGCCAAAAGAAAGCTGCAGCTCTTTAACAAAGGGAACTGGGTTGAGATGGTGGACCCTTGTTTTGTTTATTTAGAGAATGCAATGATTCGGAAGAGTTTTACAATGCAGGAAGTGAGTCCATTTTCCTTTCCTCTGCTGTGGTCGAATTCATTTGCATTTGAGGCATGTGGAAGGAAGCTAAGTGCTTGGCCTTGGTAGAGGTTTTGAGTCAGCCCTGTGTCTTGCAGTTTGTTAGAAGACAGTCCCTCCCCCCCACCCCCAAATCATTACAGCTGTCTTCTAGTATGTGGCACTTGGGCCAGGATTTCAACCTGCTCTAGGCTCTATTTCCAGCATATCCACCCAAAGGTCTCCCCAAATCAAAAGTCCTATTTTCCCTGAGGGCATCTAGATGCAGACATCCCCATGCTGAAAGCCCAGGGACTGTGGAGTAGAAAAATATGACTCCTTTCTCTCCATCATGTTTTGTTAGGTGTAGAAAAAGCAAGTGCAAATCACAACTGAACTTGATAGCTCAAAAGAAGCCAAAGCAAACCAAGTTAACAACAGAAGAAGCTTATTATAGCAAAATGTGGAGAAAAACTTCAGCAGTGGCACCTCCAAGCCATTATCAACTCCCTGGCTGATTTCAAAGCCCCTCAGGACCTCATGTGGATTGAATCTCTATGATCTAGCCTCATGTGAGGGCTGAGTGGGCTTTTCTTGAGCCAAATGTCTGTGGTTGTGGGTAAATATATTGATATCCTAGCAACTTGCAAAAGCCACAGTACCTTAAACAGGGCTTGTTTTTGCCTTTTGTTAACAGGACAGTAGGTTTGAGATGGAGGGCTGGGGATATTTTGAGCCAAGCAAAGAGGTTCTTGGCAAACACACAAATTCATTTCCTTCTGGTCATCCTTGGCTGCCCCTTGCGAGTTGGAGTCATCTTCCTTTTCAGCCTACCAGTGTCCTTCTGAAGTCTGAAGTGTGCTCTCTTTTTCAAGTGTAGACACCAGTATCATTCATTCACCAAACTCTTACTAGTTTGGGGTGACTATTTCCAGGTGCTGTGCGGGATTATGAAAAGGTAGATTTTTTTAAGATATGGCTTCCATCTTAAGAAGCACACTGTCTAGTCAGGGAGACTTACTGTAACGTCCAAACTAGACTTGCTGCTTCCCACCTTGGTGTCCTGGCACTTGCCCTTTTGTCTGCCTATAGGGGATGGCCTTGCTTCTCTTTCTCCTCTGTTGGAGGCCTTCTCCACCTCCACCCACAGAGGAGTCGTCCGCGCCTCTGGGATGTTCTGTACTTGGGTCCCACATCTGTTTCACATTTCTCACCTAGCACAGGATTATCTGAGATCCTGTTTTTCACTTCTTCCAGACATATTCCTTCAGCCTGGACTGTTTCCTAGCATGTGATAAGCACATCTTATTATTGGTGGAATGAATGAGGAAATGAATTCATGAGAAAGGTACAGCACTCTAATGTCTAACTGCTTCAGCTTAAATGCTGGCTCCAATGCTTATGGGTTGGGCAAACCTAGCCAAGTTATTTAGCTTCTCAAGACTCACTTTCTGTCTCTGTGAAATGGGAATAAGACCTACTTAGTAAGGCTATTGCAGGATGAGCAAATTCTTAAGTGCTTAGCAAAATGACTGCCACCTGGTAAGAGACCCATGACTAGTAGCCATTAGGATAGTTGTCACTGACATACATCTACTGATTGCCCACTCTGTGCCAGGCACTGTCCTAGCCACTGAGGACGTAAAATGAATAGGGAAGGGTGCCTGCCCTCAATAAACACCCTCCCTAGTTTAGGGGACAGATGTGTTAACAGAAATTAAAAGGCTGTTTTACTAGTGAGTGGGATTAGAAACACAGAGGTATGGGGTGAGTTCTTCAATG
The DNA here is from genome assembly GCF_004115265.2 of Rhinolophus ferrumequinum. NCBI lineage: Eukaryota > Metazoa > Chordata > Mammalia > Chiroptera > Rhinolophidae > Rhinolophus > Rhinolophus ferrumequinum. The sequence continues at coordinate 42,752,328 of NC_046292.1, forward strand.
TGGAAGAATTTATAGGAGAAGCGATCCTGGGAATTATGAGGTCCAAATGGAAAACAAATTCAGAATCTTTAATGCCTTCTCCAAACCATACCCTAAATATTTCCAACATACTTCAGCATTTCCCTTCTCTTCCATTTCTCTGGCTATATTGTTGGTCATTCTTCATCTTTGAATTCCCTAAGCGTATTGCTTTATAATTTACAAAGGGCTTCCACACACCATATAATTGTTTCATTTGATTGTCCCAACTTTCTTGTGAGGCAGATAAAACAGGTAAACATCCAGTCCACATGTGAGGAAGCTGAAGCTCAGAGAAACCAAACAGCTTCTAAGTGATCGGCTAGATGCGACCCCCAGGACTGAACTAAGTCTGATGCCTTCCCATCCCCCCAGACTGTAAACCCCAGGAACAAACCAGAAGCTCAGACTTCTGCATCTTTGCCACCCTATTTCCCCCACTGAAATTCCCTCCCCATCCTCTCTGTTTGTCTGAATCTTTCTCTTCTTGAAATCTCTGCTCTGAGCCTAACTTCCCTGAGAAGTCTTTTGAATTCTAAGAAGACTTGCTTTCTAGGCTGTAATAGGACATTGATATCCTCTGGCATCATGTTTATGGTTCGTTTTCATGTACCCATGTCTGCCTCCTGCACCTGGCTGTGAGACCCTGCAGGGAAAGACTGTACCGTTTTAACCTCTGTACTTGTCAGATAGTAGATGCTCAGTAAATGCCTGTTGAGTAAGTGAATGACACCAAGGGTCTTAGGCAAGCTTCCTCTGAGGCTGATGGGAACATATTTGTAGGGGAAGCAGGTGAGCTTTTATTTGGCAATTAGGCACTGGTGCAGAGATGAAAGTGAGAGGAAGACGATGAGAGCTAGGGTTTCCAGGCGGGAATTCCCGCCCGTTCTCAGGAATTGTTTTCGCTTTCCCGTTCCTGAATCCTGAGATATAAACAGTTTTCTGTTCTCCACGATTCCACGATGAATTGTTCCACAAAGTGACAGCCAATACTACCAACCACCTGGGTTCAAGGAGTCAATTTTCCCAATTTCCCGACCAACTTTTCTCGGGATTTGGGAATGGAAAAGCGAAAAAAATTCCCGAGAACGGACGGGAAACCCCAGTGATAAATAGGAAAAATGTCTAAGAGACACATTGTTAGTAGTACATTTATTTCCCATTGTGGGTATTACTGGGTTCAAGGAGCCAATTTTCCTGATTGCCTGACGAACTTTTCTCGGGATTCGGGCATGGGAGAGTGAAAAAAATTCCTGAGAACGGGCGGGAATTCCTGTCTGGAAACACTAATGAGAACCTAGTCTCATTAAGGGAGAGCAAGTACATAGATAATAACCATACAGATTGAAAATTTCCAACTAGAGTGAGGTATATGTGAAATGGGAGAATTCAGGTGGTATGGGGAGGAGAGAATAGGAGGAGGGGATAAAAACAACAACAAAGAAAAGGGGAGATGGTGAGTGAGATCTGAGAAAGTTGTTGGAGCATGAGTAGGTATTGATCAGGAGAATACGGGTGGGATAGTGGAGTGTAGAACGGGGATCTAAGATCTACAGAAGAAATGAAAAACAAAAACAACCCAGTGTCATGAAAGTATATGAAATGGATATAAAAATATCACTATGTGTTATTTAAATGCCAACCTAAAGCCCAAATACATTTTGCCTCCTGGCTGGATGGATGGATGGATGATATGAGCACCCCTCAGGAAGAAAAAAGAGGAAACATAAGTCAGAGATGAGTTCTTGACTCTGAATATTAGAATCGTTGGTATTAATAGTTATGTATTAACAAGAGCAACATAAGTTTATTATTCAATGATCAGGAAATAAAGGTGAGTAGTTTTAAAAAGTACTCTAAATTTCCCCATCCAGATATAACCACTGTTAACATGTTGGTAAGGTTTCCAGTCTTTTTCTTTCTATCTACCTCACCCATCTGTCTGTCCATCTAGCTATATGTATACCTTCCTTTCTACACAACTGTCTATGATCTTTCTATCCAACCATGCATCCATCTATCCATCTACACTTTCCTAAAACAAAAATAGGCTCCTATGGTACTTTAAATTCTGTAACCTAATTTTTATAACCAATTTATTATGAGAATCCAGTTATGTATACCTATTTTTAATCAGATTTTAATAGTATTATGAAAGTACTACGGTTCATATTACAATCCCATTTTTGTTTTGTTTTGCCATTATCAAAGATGCTTCAGTGAACATTGGTGTTCTCCTTTTGGTCCAAATTTATAGCAGAGTGGCTACCTTTCTCTAAAGCTTTGAGGCTCTGGATTGCTCAAGGAAAACTTGAACTTAATATGGAGTCACATTTAATCCTCTGACATAAGTCATCTGCCTCCTGATATGTCATCCCTTCATCTCCATGTATCGCTCCCTGCGGCAGCCAGGCAGGGCAGAAGGGCCTCAGACCTGGTGCAGGTACGTTCGTGCAGCCATCGGCAGTTGCAGTCTGTCTCCAGTTGATATGCTTTGACAGTACCAGCTCTCCTGGCATCTTCACAGCACCGGTGATTCAGAGCTGTCAGCTAACGCAGCTGCGAGGAAACGTCGATGATAGATTTATGGTGTGCAGCAATGACTTCGTGACCCACAGATGGAAAAGCAGATGACTTTGAAATAAGACTAGTCACTGTGGCAAGAGGGAAGAGCGAGAGACCTACCATATAGTAAAATAGAACCCATCCAGCTACTTCCTTAAAACTTCTAATATTCAGTGGATCCCTGTTCCTTACAAGACAAGTACCACACTTTTTAGTCTACAAAGAGATAATTGATATGGAGGAAAGAGGGCTGCCTTGAAAGCCAGAAGCCATAGATTCTAGCTGCACTGCTGCTCCCCACTAGCTGTGTGACCTGGACAAATCACTCTCCTTGGGTTTATTTTTCTCAATCTCTAAAATGATCATACAGAGATGATGTACGAGTGTTTGAATAAATGAGTCAGTGAAAAATCATTCATCATCCGAAAGTCATTTACTGAGGGACTCCCATATGCTGCAGGTACAGAGTTGAGTAAGACAGACCAGCCGCTGACTTTGGAACTTGCACTCTAGGGAGTGGTGTGAGGGATCGGAACGTAGAATAATCAAGTAGACTGGCAAATAGTGATCAGTGCTCTGTTGAATACAAAGCAGCTGGGATGATCTAGACTGACTCAGGGCCTGGGCTGGGTTGGGTGGTCAGGAAATGGCGACCCTGCAACTAAGGTTGGAAAGAGAAGATAGAAAAAGCCATGAGTGGAGCTGGGAGAAAGCAACCCAGGGAACCACCATAACAAGATCCTACAGGCGAAGGTGAGCTTGGTGTTCAATTAACTAAACACGCATTCACTGCCTGTCCCTCTGCTAGATGCTGGGGACGCAAGGACGAATGGGAAAACTGCAGGCCCCACCCTTACTGGGCTTGGAGGGAAGGGGAGTGATGAGCAGCGTGATGATGAGCAGGAACTCAGGATGCTTCTTGGAAAATGTGATAGGAGTCTGTAACCCAGCCCAGGAAAGTTGGGAAGGCTTCCTTGAGGAGGTGCCGGTGAAGCTGAAATCAGATCAAGCAAAATCAAAATTCAACCAAACAAAACAAGCCAGCAGGGACTTGAATTCTAACGTACCGATGGTCTGCCTGCCCCAGCCCATTCTTTGACGGGCCTGGGATTCTACTGGACCCTAAGTGATGGTGTAGAAATTCTTTACTCATTTGGGGGTAGCCCAGGACATTGCAGAAAAAATACATGAGATTCATTAAAGCATTCAGTGAAATATTCATGCTGTCACATTATCACTTATGGCAGTAGCTCTCAAAGTTTGACTCACATCAGAATCCCTTAGTGGATTTGTTGAAACAGAATGTTCAGCCCCACCCCCCTGAGTTTCCGATTCAGGACGCTTGGCTCAGGTCTGAATTTGCATCTCTAACAAGTTCTCTAACAAGTGATGGAGATGCTGGTCTGTTGGGGACCATATTTTGAGAACTGCTGCCTTAGAGGGAGTCTCTGGGGAGGACTTTTAGGGTCATAGGGGTTTTCATGTTTTCCTCAAAGCTGGTGGAGGACAAAAGAGAGAGCAGAGCTGGGGCGGGAACTCCCAGTCTGGGGCATCTGGGACCCTTCTGGAAGGATCCTCTCCAGCCTGGTTTCCCCTTCATAGTTTTTGTAGCCAGTGGATCTTAAAGCAAAACACCTACTTTTGCTTTGGCATTTGTGTTCTAACATGTAAACCAACTTAGAATTTTTTTCTTATTTTCTGAAAGAAAGATAGTAGGGATTTGCCAAACCAAATATGCATGCTCCGAACACACATTTCAGCTTGTCCCCTTGGTAGTTTATCTTCAGTTCTTTTTTTCTCAGTCTTGTGCCTCCCAAAGTTCATGTTGATTTTTCTCCTGGATCATCTCACCAAAACGCTGCTCTGATGGCCTCTAGGCTCTGGACATTGTCCACCCAAACCCACTGGGCAGCATATAAGATGTATGATACTGGAGCAAGCTTTGCAGTCACATAATTCTGGGTCTGAATTCTAGGCCAGCCACTTAACAAGGACCCATCATGGGTGTTGCCTAACCTCTTGAGCTTTAGAAGAATGGTAGGGGAGGGGTAGTAATAGTTTCACAGGCTTGTTGAGATAAGTACAAGAGATGATGGATGTTAAGCCTCTGAGGCATAGGATGTACCCAGTAGGTTAGGGACTCACAGCATTCTGTCATTTAATGTGCTGGGCGTAGAATTATTGGCTCCAAGCCCATCACCCTCTCCCACATTTCCTCAGGCCTCAAGGGCACACAGTAGGGGATGGTGGGGCCATCACTCCACGCTTACTATGCTTTCCTCCATGGAACAATTGCAGGCCCTTGACATATTTTGCCTGAATTATTACAATGGCCTCCAAAGGACTTGTTTGCCTCCAGAGCACCTCTACAATCCTTTTAATCATCAAGACCAAGGGAACCTTGGTAAAGCAGAGACCTCATCATGTCTGCCACAAACCTTTCAAACACTCTTCAACATCCAGAGCAGGAACCATGCTCTCAGAGCCTACACGAGGCAGAAGGAAACGTAAATGAGAGCCTGGACCATGGATAGGCAATGGGGGCAGTGAGGTCTGTGGTGAACTGAAGTATCGCTGTGTCAAGGCATTCAAACTCAGGATTTTATAAAATCCTCTGTGGGCCAAATCAAGCTTGTCCTGGTACTGTGTGTAGGCTAGGACAACCAGTGTGAGAGAGCTGACCTGGAGTCCACCCAAACCCAATCTTATAAGCCATGCTCCGTAGCCTGGCTTATAAGATTTAGCCTCCCTCTTGCCTGACGTAGCCTGACGTCAGGCTGATGTAGCCTGATGTAGCCTCCCTCCCTGCCTGATGTAGAAGTCATACGACCATCAAACTGCTTGCAGTCTCCCTGCACATACCATGCTGGTCCTCAGCGGTGCACATTGATCAAGCCTGGAATTCCCTTTCCTTACTGGTTACTTAGTAAAATCCTGCTCATCACTTTAGAACTCAGTTCAGGCAACGCCTCTCAGGAAGCCTTTGCACTAATTCCCAGTTCTGCCAGATGGGTTATGTATCTTTTCCTGGTGCCCCAACAATACCTATTGCTTTTCTTCTTTATTATACTCATCAAATGGTAATAATGTCTTTTGTGTCTGCCTGCCCTGCTAAGGTATCAGCACCTAAGATCAGGGACCAAGTGTTGTGAACCTTTGTACTTAGCAAAAAAGAGTCGATCAATCATTGTTAATCAATGGATGGGGAGGCAGCTGGTCCCCACAGTGGTGGGCAGGAGTCTGAATGGTGGCACAAGTGGTGCATCCATCTGTGACAGGCGAAAATTGGGAGAAACATAGGACTGGTCATCCCTATCTCCCTTCCCAGGCACAAACATCACAGGAATGAGTAGAAGACAGTGGAAGCAACAGAACTGAGGAACAAGAATGCCCTTGACTTCATCTCTTGACTATAAGACTGTTTCTCCTTATTGCCCATTCAAATTCCCCAGAGAGAATCTGATTGTGCAGTTAAATCACTTTGGCCCTGGTGGGACGCTGCCACATCAGCCCACGTCCAGCTGCCAGCCAGACTGCAATTGGCTACCTGTGGACAGGGGTCCTTCTTTGGTCCGGTTGGGTCAGCATCATCCGCTAAGAAACATGGTAACTTCCATGGATAGAATTTCTCTGAAGGGACTTTAAGGCAGGTGTTCTCCAGCCTGGGTGGTGCAGGGTTTAGGGCCGAGCCTAGGGTAAGGTGAGTGAGGTACCTAAGAGTACAAAATTTAAGGAGAGACCACGCTCAGCGTTGTGGAAGTACCTCACTTGCTTCACCCCCATCCTAGTTCTGATGGGGTTCCTTTTCTGCGTGGCATCAAGGAACTCAGTGTCTCTCTGATCTTCAGTTTCTTTATCTGTAAAATCAAGGAGTCAAACTATTTGGCGTGTCAGGTTCTTTGAGGCTTTGACTCTCCTTTATACTCACTCAGCTTCTGGGACAGCTCACCTCCCTTCGTCTCACCCACTGGACTTTCTCCCTTGTCTGAGAGGGGCCTGATTATCTTGATTAGCTTCTGCAGCCAAGCCTGGCTTGCCTTCTAAGGGCCCAGCTCCCAAGCCACTGAGCAAAGGCAGTCGTGAAAGAACAACATAACATCTGTTCCGGGCTCTCGTGGACGACATACCTCACATTCCTGCCCTCAAAGTAAAATGGATCGGCCTTGACCTGGGGCTGCAGCAGGCAGAAGTAACCCTCGGGGGGGCTGGGGTACCATTCGGTGCCCAGATGAGGTCAGTTATCACATGGTCCTTGGTAGCCCCGAGGAATGAGAGGTATTTGCCTCCTCTATTAATCACTCAGAATATCTTGAGTCAAATTGACAGTTTGCATCTTGGCAGGCAAAGGGGCCTAAGGTTCGACACCCACTTAGTAAAAGTCCATGTAGTTTTGTTCCACTGAGATAGAGACAGAGGACCACAGAGATGGGAAGGGGGAGATAACGGGAAGGGGTGACGAGAAGGCAAGAGGATATTATTCCTGTAGTCCAGTCTTAGATCTGATACTTGCACCCAAGCTAAGAGGGTTTCATCCATCATCTTTCTCCAAAGACAGCTCGTTTCACTGTTGAGTGGCAAAGATTATTAGAAATATATATATATGATGAGCTAAAGTATATCTCTCTGACACATTCATATACTAGTGTAGAAGAAAAACAAATTTCACATCCAAATAGTTGCTCCTGAAACATTTGAAGACATCTTAGTCAAATTTCCTATTTGCCATGAAAAAGAAAAAAATCCCTATGTTTTTCAGTCCATCCTTATGTGACCAGTTTTCCAGGCGCCCCATCCATCCCCTCTGGCTCATCCTAACCCTCCTCTTCTGGAATCACAGTGTGCACTGGGGACCTTCACATGGTTCTGCAAGTGTGCGGAGTAGATCAATCCTCTCAAATCACAGACGCCATTGGATTAGGACAGAGCCAGGACAGAACCCAGTTCTGCTGATTCCCAGGTACCTGGGGTAGATGGTAAAATGCTGATAAACCAGTCAAAGAGGGGACTAGCCTTTACAACACAAAAATATTTTGTATGGACTTTATCATCCTTGGGGATCCTATGGACCTATAGATCCTATAGACCATGCATTTGCACAAAGCCAGCAAAAGCTCATAGATGCAGAAACACTGACCAACTAGCTGTGCTGTCAGCTGACCTATACCAATTACAATTACATGGTTGTGTTAGAAAGCAGGTCATGTGGAGGGAAGAGGCCTGGATGAGGATCCAAGCCTCTTGATGTACACCCATGTTGTCTACACTGCTTCCTTTTCTTGACTAGCAACAACCACGTAGCTGCTCAGTTTCCCTTTATACTACATGTCCAGAAACTCATAGCTATGTGCAAGCTCAGTTTCCCTGGCTTCTCTTAGCCTAATGTTCTGGAATAATTATTCCCTTATTTCATATAATACCGGATTTTTCAGTCTACTTTTAATGATTTTTGTTATTTCCTCTGTAAGGTACATATTAGTCACCTAAGTGTTACACAGCATTGCTATGGGATTGGGAAAGGACTCTATTTTTGACTTGCCCGAGTGGTGTCAGCTGCTACCTGTACAGTGACATTTCCCAAACTTTTACCCCCACACTATATCTGGAGCCTTTATCCCAAAACGTGTGCTACACCTTTGCAATGAGACCTCTCCCTTTGGGAGTCCCACAGGTACTTGAAATTTATCATCTTCTGCTCCCTACACAAACCTTAAATAACCTACCATGATTAACTGTCCTGTGATCACTTCCAGGTGCAGTTCTATGCTGCTGAGAGAGAAAATTCATATTTCTTGAACATCCACTGTGAAGGTTAACAATCTTATAGTGCAAATAGTATTCCTAGTTTACAGATAAGGAGTCTGAGGCACACTCTCTCATGCCCCAAACCTGATCCTGTTAACAAATGCAGTGGGCTGTACTTTATAAGAGCATCTAGAATTCTAGTGGATCTTACACATTTACCACATACCTACCCTGTTTCCTGTCACCATCATCTCCTGCTGTGGTTATTGCAGTAGCCTCTAAACAGGTCTATATGTTTCCCTACCTGCTCCTCTAAAACCTAACTTTGTAAAGTCCCCAGAGGATAGACCTATGTCTATTAAAGAAATTGTATCAATAATTAAAAACTTTCTAAAACAGAAAGCTCCAAGCCTAGATGGGTTCACTGGTGAACTCCACTAAACAACTGAAAGAAATGATACCAATTTTCTACAATCTCTTTCAGAGGATAGAAACAGGGGAAATACTTTCTAACTCATTTCTATGAGGCCAGCGTTACCGTAATACCAGTAGACAAACACATTATAAGAAAACAAAACTACAGACCGATATCTCTCATGAACATAGATGCAAAACTCCTCAACAAAATATTCACATATTTAATCCAGTGGTATATAAAGAGAATTATACACCATGATCAAGCAGAGTTTACCCCACATATGCAAGACTGGCTCAACATTAGAAAATCAATTAATGTAATCAATCACATCAGTAGTCTCAGAAAAAAATCACACGATCACATGATCGAATTAATAGATGCAGAAAAAGCATTTGACAAAATCCAAGACCCATTTATGATAAAAATTTTCAGTAAATTAGGAATAGAAAGGGACTTCCCCAATTTGATAAGGAATATCTACAAAAAAAAAAAAAGACATAAAAAACAAAAAACAAAAAAAACCCACAGCTAACACCATACTTAATGGTGAAAAACTCAAACTTTCCCTTTAAGATTGGATACAAGGCAAGGATGTTCCCTCTCACCACTCCTTTTCAACATCTTACTGTAAGATCTAGCTAATGCAATAAGACAAGAAAAGGAAATAAAAGGTATACAGATTAGGAAGAAAGAACTAAAACTATCTGTTCGTAGATGACATGATCATCTAAGTAGAAAATCTGACTCAACAACAATAAAAAAACTCCTAAAACTAATAAGTGATTATTACAAGGTCAATTATTACAAGGTCACAAAGTCGATATACAAAAGTCAATTGCTTTCCTATATACCAGAGATGAACAAATGGAATTTGAAATTAAAAATACAATACCATTAATATTAGTACCAAAAAAATGAAACACATAGGTATAAATCTAATAATATATACAAGATCTATATGAGGAAAACTACAAAACTCTGATGAACAATATTAAAGAAAAGCTAAATGAATGGAAAGATAATTGATATTTATGGATAGGAAGACTCAGTATTATCAAGATATCAGTTCTTTGCAACTTGATCTATAGAGTCAATGCCATCTCAATAAAAATCCTAGCAAATTATTTTGTGTATAATCAGTTTGACAAACTGATTCTAAAGTTGATATGCAAAGGCAAAAGATGCAAAATAGCTACCACCATATTGAAGAAAAACAAAGTTGAAGGACTGAAACTACCCTACTTCAAGACTTACTGTAAAGTAATAGTAATCAAAACAGTGTGATATTAGCAAAAGATTAGACAAATAGATCAATAGAACAGAGACAGAACCTAGAAATAGACCTCCATACATGTAGTTAACTGATCTTTGATAAAGGAGCAAAGGCAATACAATGGAGCAAATTTAGTCTTTTCAACAAATGGTGCTGTAACAACTGAGCATACACATGCAAAAAAATTGAACCTAGACACAGAACCTACATCTTTCAGGAAAATTAACTCAAAATGGATCACAGACCTACGTATAAAATGCAAAACTATAAAACTCCTAGAAGATAACATAGGAGATAACATAGATGACCTTGGGTATGTTGATGCCTTTTTAAATATAACTCTAAAGTCATGATTCATGAAAAATAATTGGTAAGCTGGACTTCATTAAAATTAAAAACTTCTGCTCTGTGAAAGAGATTATCAATAGAAATAGAAGACAATCCTCAGATTGGGAGAAAATATTTGCAAAAGTACATCTGATAAAGGACTAGTACTCAAAACGTACAAAGAACTCTTAAAACTCAACAATAAGAAAAACAACCTGATTTAAAAATGGGCCAGTATCTTAACAGAAACCTCACCAAAGAAGATATACAGATGACAAATCAACATATGAAAATATACAGATGGCAAATAAACTTGAAAAGATGCTCCACATTACATATCATCAGGGAAATGCAATTTAAAACAACAATGATATATCAGTTCACACCTATTAGCGTGGCCAAAATCCTGAACACTGACACCACCAAATGCTGAAGAGGGTGTGAAACAACAAGAACACTCATTATTGCCAGTGGGAATGCAAAATGATACAGCCACTTTGAAAGAGTTTTTCAGTTTCTAACACAACTAAACATACTTTTACCATATGATCCTGCAATCTCACTCCTTGGTATTTACCCAAAGAAGTTGAAAACTTAATGTCCAAACAAAAACCTGCACATGGGTTTTTATAGCAGCTTTATTCGTAGTTGCCCAAACTTGGAAACAACCAAGATGTCCTTCAGTACGTGAATGGAAAAATAAACTGTGGTACATCCAGATAATGGACTGTTACTCAGGGCTAAAAAGCAATGAGCTATCAAACCCTGAAAAGACATAGAGGAGCCTTAAATGCATACTACTAAGTGAAAGACGTCAATTTGAAAAGGCTACATACTGTATGATTCCAACTACATGACACCTGGAAAAGGCAAAACTATGGAAACAGTAAATAGATCAACAGTTGCCAGGGGTTGGGATGAGGGCGGAAGTGAATACATGGCGCACAGAGGACTTTTAAGGTGGTAAAAATGCTCTATACCGATGGATACATGTCATTATACATTTGTCCAAACCCACAGAATGTTGTCAAGGGTAAATGATGGACTTTCGGTAATTATGATGTGCCAGTGTAGGTTCATCAATTATAACACATGCACCACTCTGGTGGGGGACGGTGATAATGGGGGAGGATGTGCATGTGTGCGGACAGGGGGTTATGGGAAATCTCTGTACCTGCCCCTCAAGTCTGCAGTGAATCTTAAACTGCTCTAAGGAAATAAAATCTTAATTTAAAAAATATACCTCTCATCGAAGATCGTTATGAAATTAAGTGAGATAAATCATGCAGAATATTTAGCAAAATTCCTGGCACAAAATAAATGATCAATGATTCTTAACCATGGGATGATAAAGATAAGGATTATGAAGTTATTCTGGCTCCAGCTGACAAAACCAAGGATACATCTGGCTAATAAGGTCAGTTTAGCAGCTTCTGCTAAGACACTATTCAGCGAAAAAGCTGGGGACCTATTCTTCACAGTCCCACAGTGTAAAATGTTGTTAGGTCAAGGAGGAAGGTAAAGTTGCTGTCAGACTTTTGCTCTCCACAAAGCTGTAAAACCCAAGAAGGGTTTATTTTTGCTCTGTCCTAAATCCTTTTTGAATGAATTCTCCTTCTGGAGGAAATCCTAATCAGGATGTCTACACATTTATACATTTAAGAATGTTGATACGCTTTTTAAATTTCACTTTGCTTTGAGGTTTTGATCTGCATTTTGTGCATGTCTCAGCTATGCTCTGGGTGGCTGCTCTAACATTTCTGCTGAAGCAGGCTGGGCACTACACCCACCCAAATGCATTTCATCTAAATGCGATTTGGTCTGGGACATCTTGGTAATCAGGGAAGACAAAGCAGATTGAAAACATGTGAGAGGCTAGTTTCCCAATGAGCTGAAACATGCTCTTTTGATAGAAACCACTCTACACAGGGCATGGGTGGGATGCAGTGGGAGAGGGGAGAAGGGAGTGGGGAAGGATTGGGGCAGGTAGTGACGAGGAGGCAGGAGTTTGGTCAGGCCAAGGGGTCTGTCCGGGATCCGGCCATGAGAAAACAAGCTTCAGCACAGATGTGTGATGTGGAGTAAGCCCACATATTTAGATTTCAAAACTGGTTTCCTGGGGGGGGATTTTTGGGAATTCACAACATGTTGTGAAGGTCAGACAATCCTTGGGGATTGGTTGTGTTCTCCCAGGACTCCATAACATTCAGTATGACGAAAACCCAAGAAAATGACCCTATCTTGATTCCCGATTGTGAAATGGGAAGGGGGAAGTGAAAGGGTTACATCGACTGAGAATCTATCCCGTGCTTTTCTTAATTTTTCTCTAATTATCACAGAAGACGTTACCTACATTCTGAGAGGAGCAGGAATTAGTATTTGAACACCTGACTGTCCGAAAAGGGCCCTGGACATGTGTTGGAGAGTAGAGAAGGAGGGAGCCGACCATTTAAAGTACCTTCTAAGTTGTAAGCAGGGCATTGAAAACTGAGCCAGGGGACACAGGCAGCCAGTGAACAAGGCCTATTTCAGATCATTCTGGGGAGTTTCTCTCCAGTTCCAAAGGCTGTTTCAGGTTCCCTCAGGGGTGATTTTGGAGGCCCCAAAGGACCTCCTACCGGAGGTGAGGGAAGAGAGAGGTCATCCCTATGCCCTTGAAAATGATTCAGCCAAGCCCACCATGTCAACCTTCTAGGCCAGTGAGCAAAACAATAATATCTATTCAGTCTTTTCAAGGGAAATTGCCATCACTTGTCCTTATTTTGTTGTCCTGGAAATAGGTTTGCCAGCTGAAACACAGGATGCCCAGTTAAATTTGAACGTCAGATAAATAATGACAACTTTTTTGCTAGGAGTATGTCCCGAATGTTGCATGGGATATATTTATACAAAAAAAAATATATTTAATGTGTATCTGAAATTAGAATTTAAGCAAGTGTTCTGTATTTTTATTTGCTAAATCTGGCAAGTGCTTCCACAAGTCAGTAGGTAACTTCTTATAAGTGTGCCCCTTGCAGGTGGTGGGAGGTAGCATGACATAGTACAAATGACAAAATGAGGATAATGAGAGAATATGTCCCTGAGGGGTAGTGAGCCTCCCATTGCTGACAGTTCACTTGGCAGTTTTCCTATCTTTCCTGCACTCTTAACCCCTCGCTCTTCAGTTTCTGGGGACAAGGAGCATAAACCCGGAGGCGACTGCTTGTGTTTGAACCCTGGTTCCACAGCGTGTTAACTGTATGACCTTATATTGAGTAATGTAACCTCTCTGTGTGTTTCTCGTTTTCTCATCTGTGAAATGGGGACAATAATAGAAATTGCCGTATAAAGTTGTTTTGAGGCTTAACAGTACTTAGATCAGTGGTTGGCCCCTGGGAAGAAATAAATGTTCATTATCATCATTATTCTTATTCTTATTATTCCCTGGTAACTATTTATATATAAGAGGAGTTGGGCCGGTGAGAATCATGTTGTCACCTCAAAACCTGGGTAGAATTTTGGGTCTTGGAAGCCTTTGCAGAACCGCATAGTTCATAGAAGTAAAAGACTTCGGGAATATTTAGTGCAATCGTCTTGTTTTGCTGACGAAGAGAAAACTCAAGGCAGAGAAGCCAAATAGCTGGCTCCAAACTTCACAGTGGTTGAGGGTAAGATCTTAGAGTAAAAAAGGCAGATACAGATCAAAGATCAAAAGAAAATAAAGGAATTGAGCTAATGGTGGGGAGACTTTTCCAAGAATCACAGAAGTACAGGATTTTAGAACCACGGGAATGACCGTGGCAAAATGTGCAGCAGGGCCAGCCTAAGGCGATACTGACATGAGTCCAGTGTGCTTGGCGTCCTATTCTTAGTTTTGCCCTGGTGTTTGCTACGCATCTTTTGACAAGTCCTCACCTTCTCTGGACTTCAGTGTCCCATCTGTACAATGGAGATAATCATCTTAGCTCTGTCTGCTTCCTAGGGCTGTTGCAAAATGTTTGGAAAGAATGACACCTCGCTCTGTCCCTAAAACTCACTAGCCCACTCTGCCCTTGTAGTCTCTCCCCAGCTCATCAGAGTGCTGCCTTCCTTCACGTCCTTGGCTTCCAGCCCTCAGAAGCGTGGGGTATCTGGGCCGCCACTGACTGATGACCGGCAGATTCCAGTAGGTGGGGTAAGGGTAGAGATGGCTCCTTGCTTAGCTGGCTTGCTTTACCCATCGGCCTAGCTTTAAGCCATGCAAGGACAGCCTCTGTGCTCAGCACTCAACCGTTGCTTTTTCGACTGAGGAGAGTGACCTTGCTAAAAAGCACGTCCGATCTTGACATCTACCAACCTAACTCTTACGGTATCTGTGTGACACTTGGTCCCCAACCCAGTGCCATTGATCACCTTTTGCCCAGACTGTTGAAACCTAGCTTCTCTCTATCCAATTTTTTTACATAGCCAGGAAGAAATTCTTCTAAAATAAAACCTAATTAGGATACCTCTCTGCTTAAAACCTATCATCCATTGCAGGGACTTGAATAGGCTTCAGGGAATTTGTGAACACCTTGAAATGTACACTCTGGTTCTGTTTGTGTGCGCATCCACTTTGATCAGATTCCCAGAGGGGTCTGTGACATTCCTCACCTCCACCCCGCCACCCCTGCCCAAAAGTTTAGAAACCTGTGCTCCACAGGATATAGTCGAAACGTCTTAATTTGTAGGGCATACAAAGCCCTCGTGATACAGTTTTTACCTATACCAGCTTCATTTGGGAGTCTCTCGGTCCCAGTTGTTCAAACACATCTTGCTATTTCTCAGCTCTTTGGCTTTGCTCAAGCTGCACCCTCTGCCCTGAGTACCTTCTTCTTTCAATCCTTCCCCGTGAACTCCCTGACATGGTTGACTCCTACTTACGTATGTAGTATAACTCAATTCAATAGTTCCTTCTTCCACAAAGCTTCCCCTAACCCTCTGCTTTGCCCCCACACTACAGAGATGTCCCTCCCAGGGCTGTCACCATGGAGATGCATCCACCTCTCTAGATTGTACTGGTCACATTGTGCTACCATGAAATGAAAACTCTTTGAGGGAAAGACTGTGTCTTACTCATCCTTTTCCTCCTCTTTCCCGAAAGACAGCATCTGAGACCTGGCTCGCAATACAATTCTCAGCTCCCACCTCAGACCTATTGTGTCAGAAATCTTGGCGGGGTGGGGCCAGCAAGCTGTGCTTCAAGTGTCTTCCAGATGATTCTGATGCCTACTCAAGTCGGAGAAGCACTGACTTGGAGAGACACCCCCGCCCATCTCTTGCCTGGTCTACTGAGACAGCTCCTAACTGGGCTTCTGTGTCTGTCACCTTCTATTGTCAACGCTACAGCCAGAATTCCCTTTTTATGACATGTGAGGGCCTTGCTCAAAAGCCTTCAATGGCTTCCTTTTGCCCTTAGAATTAAATCCAGGCCCTCACCCTGGCCTACGGGGCCCTGCTTGATCTGGTCTTACTTTTTTCTCCAGCCTCATCCCTCATCTCCCTTCACTAATTCTCTACCACTAGGCACTCTGGCCTGCTTTAACTTCTCAGACCAACAATCCTTTCTTATGGCTCGGGCCTTGTGCTGAGGGTGGGGGAAGGGGCACGAGTGAGTCACCTTCTCTGTCCTTGAGGAGGGACAGTCAAGTAGGGGAGATCGATATGAATATAAATAAACATGCAGATTACAAGAACCAAAGTACTAGAGCTACGTGTGGGGTACACAAGCAGCAAAGATGAATTCCATTTGGGGACTTGCATTCTGTGGCGATTTCCACTGTCTCCAAAGCTCAAAGATGTAGGTTTCCCATTTGAACATTCCACCACTAGTCATTTTATCACCCTGAGCCTCAGTCCCCACATCTGTAAAATGGGTGATGCCCACCATGAAGGGGCATTGGGAGATGCGCGTCAGAGTACGCGAAAAGCACGCTTGAGCACAGGGCCGGGCTGCAGCAGGGGCCAAGCAAGGACTAGTTCTCCCTTATTTCTGGGGCAGGTTCACATTTAGATCTTGAGGGGACCTGAGTTTCAGTGGGAAACTAAGTATGTTCTGGAAAACTGAGGAGTTAGTGAGCAGACTTGAGGTTAGGCCTCAAGAGAAAGGAAATTTCCCCTCCACATTGAGAAATCTCAGTGTGGGTGTGGTAACGAATGTGAAAGTGGAACCTCCCTCCAGGGCCCTGCACTTACCAGAAGGGGCAGCAGGGCTTGCAAAGGCCTTACAGAAAGAGCAGCAGCTGAACAGGAACTGGGGCCACCAGTTCTGGGAAGCTGGGGCTTCAGGGGCAGAGCCCAGCAGGCCTAGTGTTTACAGACTCTGGGTACACCTGCACCGAGGCTGTGTTAGAGCAAATCACAGTAAGCTATTGGCACAGGTCCTCTGGAGTTGGAAAGTTGGAGAGAAAGCTTAGGATCACTTTTCCGGGGCCCAGGGCTCCCACTCTCCACACAGACAGCCTAGCTGTGGCCCCTGGGAGGAAGTAGGAGACACAGAGCTGGCTAAGTGGCTTAGACATTCATTTATTTGTTGGTTAATTCACTCCCAATTTCGTCATCTGTGAAATGGGAAAAGGAATTCCTTCCCTGTCTATTTGGAATGTATATAGTAGGGAAGCGTTGTTATGGAGATCAAGTGAGATAATAAATTTAATCATCCATTTATTGAATGTACACCAAGCACCTGCTGTAATGAAAATAATAATGGACACTTATTGAGTGCCTGTTAGATGCCAGGCCTGATGCTAACTACTTTAATCCTTACAACCACTGTCTGAGGCAGCTAATGTTATTTCCATCGACAGATAAGGAAACTGAGGCTCAGAGAGACGAACTCACCCAGATCGCACAGCTAGTTGATGGTGGAGTTGGAATTTGAGTACGAGATGACTGCTCACTAGTCCTGTATTTGTTGCCACAAACGGGGCCTAAGTCTTATCTTCCGTGCTAGAGTGGGGGGGTGCTTCAAGCTTAGGAATTATCTACTCACCTCTGAATCTGCCGTGCCTAGGCCGTGGCCCAGTGTGGAGTAGGTGCTCACTAAACGTGGGTGTGCAACTTGAAGATCTGTAAAACAAGGTGAAATGCAGCCGTGAGGTGGGCAGACAAAGAAGAAAAGAGCATGTTACATAACAGAGAGGTGCCTACAAAGGGCCCCCTGGGGTCTATGCTGGGTCAGTATGTATCAGTCAAGGTCTCAGTGACCCACTGGTGGCTCCCATGAAATAGTCAGAGGAGCGCTTATTTGCAAAAGTGTAGGTGTACAAGACTCTCAAGGGAGAGTATAGGAGCTTAGTAGCCGCCGAACTTTTCCCTGAAGGGGAGGGAAGTCCTGCCGAGTTGACAACCTTAGGAGGCACAGTGAGAGACATGGCCAGCTCCAGTGACCTTGCAAGGGGGGAGCCAAAGGAACACATTCCCTCTTTCCCTCTGCTCTTCTGAAGCTCCCAATAGGCCAAGCACCACTGATGGCATCCCCTCAGATCAACCTTCTGGCCACAGAGCAGATGGGGGAAGGGGGAATACGGTTCTAACAGGGGAAAGGAAAGATATTCTGCACGGACGGAAGAATGTGCAGGTGTTTCCTGGAAAGCAGAGCTGGGAAGGCTCCCTGTCAAGGGAAAGAATGTGCAGTCACATTGTCCAGAAGGCTTGGAGCATGGGAAGTACTTTGGTATACCAAAGACATTGGGAATGAGAGATGCAGTGGTTGGAAATGAGACGAGAGACAAGCAAGGGCTGGGTCATGGAGAGGTAAGGCAGGAAACTCTATTCTGCCAGCACTGAGGAACCACTGAAGGTAGTTAAGCAGGGAAATGACTCAGGTGGGTCATGACTCTGGAGCAGTTCCTTTGACTGCAGAGTGGTGAATGAGTCAAGGAAAGAAGCGGCCGTCTAGAGGCAGGCGGACCCCTCGGAAGCCTCCTGCAGCCATCCTGGAGAGATGAGCCCAGGGGTCTGAATAGGCAGGAGCACATCCTCCTTAAAGTAAGATGACAGACCAGGCCTCGGGCATCGCAGGGCCTGGACCTACTTCCACATGACGCCTTTGGCTCCCTGCACGGGCACGCTTGGAGCAGACGGGTCCCGAAGCTGAAAACCCGAGTAAGGTCATGGTATCCTGGGGAGAACTCTGGATTCTGTTTCTTTTTACGTGGAGAGAGGTTGTGAAGAGGACTTTAGGAGAGATTGTAAATCTGTAAGGGGCAAGCCTCCCTTGGCCAAATAAGAGATAAAGAGGAGGAGAGAAGAGGTCAGAAAATTAAAAGAAGCTGCCGTTGTTCTCAAAATGTGTGGGAGACCATTCTCCAGGGGAAGAAGTGGATCCTGAAAAGTGTATCTGACACTAGGAAACAAATGGAAGGGAAATTGGTAGATCTCTGTGATGATTGATTGATTGATTGATTGATTTGCTGGTATTGAATACCAGGGGAACTGGGAGAGGAGGAGGGGCTTAGGAGAGATTGGGAGAATCAAAAGCAAATATTTCTGGGGAAATTAACTTGAAATGCCTAGAGGCTGGGAGAAGAAGCAAAGAGCCTAAACTGAGCTTAGAAGAAGATGTACACCTTCAGGACACATCACAGAAGGGCTGATGTTTTGGAGGTGCAGCATATTTTAGGTTTCAGGGATTTGAGGGAGGGTATGTTTTTCTTTATCACTGAAGTATAATTATGTCTGCATTCCTTACAATACAGTAGGTGACAGAATAATAAGATGGGGAGTGGAATAAACAAAGCAATAACTCACGTTAGTATAGCATCAGGATAACACCTTTCATTAGGGCAGATTAGAGCTGGAAGGAGGCTTACAGACCTCTAACTCCTCCTTTTAAAGGGGGAAACTGAGGTCCAATGAAGGAAAATAACGTCCCCAAATTATATGAAGACACTCCCACGAGGGGAGATGGTATTGTCAGGAGTTGTCAACCTTTTCCTGTAAAGCGCCAGGTAGTAAATATTTTAAGCTTTGTGGGGCCACATATGCTCTCTGTCACATATTCTTCTTTGTTCTTATTCTTGAAACAATGCCTTAAAAATGTAAAAACCATTCGTAGCTTGCAGGCCATACAAAATCAGGCCCCACAAAAAGAGGTATATCTTTAAAAGCATGGTCATTGCATTTTTGACCTGGGTTTAAATTTTGATTCTGTCCTGAACAGGTTGTATGATTTTTGGCAAGTCACTTAAACTTCTTTCCCTTCTTTGTGAAAGGACCACACCTGCCTCACCAGGCTGTTGAGAGGATACAAAGAGATGCTTCCTCTTGTTCAAATCCTAGTTCTGCCACCTCCTTGCAGTGTGTCTCTCACTAATTAAACTCTGTGCCTCAGTTTCCTCATCTGAAAAATGAAGATAATAGTAGTCCCAACTTTATGTGAATGTTGTATGTATAAAATGACATAAATGTAAAATTCATCGAATAGTACCCAGCATGTATAAGTTTTACATGTGATTAATAATATTATATAAACACTTAAGGTACCCAGTACAAGACAGATGCTTGGCAAATGGTAACTAACTATAGCAGCCATTCCCCAATGAGAAAGCAGACTAAGAAATTAAGGAAGGTCGGGCCACAATGGAGAGGCCTGGTCTTTCCAGGGTTCAGCTATAGTTCACTCTTGATTTCTGTCCTATAGGATCAAGCAAGTATGATTGGCTGCATGAAAATAAGCTCTGTCTCTTCCCCATCTGGGGGCTCCCCCCACCATCAGATAAGTACTTGTGTAACCTAAATCCATTTTGATCTCAGCAGAGATGTACGTACACATGCATATACTTGGCAGCTGTGGGTTTCAGACCTGGTGCTCTGGCTGGTGATTTGAGCCGTGTTATCAATACTTGTGAGTGTAAACTTGGGAGATCAAAGCAATTCAGGTCGGAAAGGCTAATATTTAAATTCCAGACTTGCAGGCACAACTCTGAAATTCCATGGCTCATAATCAAGTTCACGTACCAAATCAAGTCAAACATTTGTTTGACAGAGTTGTAGGGCTCTGGAGTGTGGGCGGAGTTTGCATTTAAAGAAATTGGGGGTCTGCCCAGAATGGAATTTTGTGAAATTCTGGCTGAGAACAGTTTTTAGGATCAAAGCTCTGCGTGACCCTAGTTGGAGCAAACACATTTTCATGGCCCAGCTTTGATATCATAGAGGAGATGTTTTCAGTCTCCAGAAATAATATATTCTGCTGCTCTCAAGCAGTAAGACCTGGAGATATCACCAGCACTTACCTTGCAAGGTAATATAAAAACTGGAGATAATGAACATACATTTCCTGAAACATAACAGGCTCTCAACACATGCTAGCTATGGATTTTTAATTGTCCCTGCTATCCCCATTTTTCTGTCTCCCTCACTACTGCCAAAGGAGACCAAAGCCAATCTCCTTTGGAGATACCAAATTATCGTCTGTCTGCCTGCCTTACTCAGTTCAATAAACCTTTGTTGAGTGCATTTCACAAGTTGGGTAGAATGTAAAACTTATTTTGAAGGCAAAAATGAATAAGACGCATCCTCAAGGAGATTCGTCTGGTCACAGGAGGCAGTTCACTCACTGCTAATTACAATACAATGCAAATGACTTGGAAGCAGAAAGTTCCCAGGTCTGTGGGAAGAATCAGGTAATGGGAAGACTCATCCTAGTATAGTGGATTAGCTTTCATGGAAGACTGGGACCTCCAATCTCTTCTCCAAGTAGTGTAACAAATAGCCTTAGATCCAAGAAACCTAGGTTCAGATACTGGTTCTGCCACTTTTTGAACTGTGTCATCTAGAACATATAACCAAACCTCAGTTTCGTTGTCTGTAGAATGGGGATAATTATACTATCTACCTTATGGAGGTGTTAGAAGAAATAATGCGCTTAGCACTGTTCCTTGTATAGCCAGCACATAGTAAATCATTTTAGCTACTACCCTCATTTAAAAAACGAATCGACTTCATCTTTCATCTTAAAAAACTGATATTCTTACTTAGTCTGCTGACATATAATCAAATTAACTGTCTTACATCCATATGTTTTTTAAACTTTTATAGTAAGTTGAAACATACAAATTTGCCAAAATTTAACCAATTTTGACCTACAAAAATGGCAACTTCATAATAGCTTGTCAAATCACGCTCCCCTGCAATGTCTCTTTTGAGCTCCACAAAAACTCTGTGAGTATGTTGGCACCTGT
The DNA here is from genome assembly GCF_004115265.2 of Rhinolophus ferrumequinum. Lineage (NCBI taxonomy): Eukaryota > Metazoa > Chordata > Mammalia > Chiroptera > Rhinolophidae > Rhinolophus > Rhinolophus ferrumequinum. Next base: position 42,773,851 of record NC_046292.1, read on the forward strand.
GGGATTTCCTCCCACAATCTTTTTCTAAAAGCTTCTCCTCCCCCAATCTACATGGATGCTGCGACATCATGTTCAATGGCTACTGTTGTTTGGTCCAAGGATAAGCATATGGCCTAGTGGGACCAAAGAGTCCCTTCGCTGAGTTTTTTGTTTCGTTTTGTTTTGTTTTGAAGAGAGTCCTAGAGAGCTTTGCTAGCCTTTCTCTAGTAACTGAAGTCATTGGGTATTAAACTCTGGGGCAATTGGTGGCTATGTTTTCTATCATTAATTATCCAATTAGTATTTACTGAGCACCTTCTATGTTCCAGACACTGTTAGGTGCAAGGGATATAGAAATGAACAAATGAATAATATCCTTTCCCTCAATGAACTTTATTATACTGGAAGAGACTGAAAGCAAGCAACAAAACAAACAAATACATAAGTTATGGCAGAGTGTGATAAACGCAATGCTGGGACTTTGTGGAAAGAGCTAGACTGCATAGAGAGAGAAGCATGCAGCCAGCCAACACACTAAATGAAGTAGAGAAAAGGTTGGCGGAGCACTGGTGGGATTTGAGCCTCTGGTTCCAGGAGTTCCTGAGGCCCTCCCTGCTCTTTTGCCGTCCTCCCAGCCCCTTGGTTATTCAGCTTTCCTTGGGTCTTGAGCTACCAAAACATTTCACTCGTAGTATAGTTGACTCAAGTTAGGTTTCCATCATTTGTAATCCTAAGGGTCCATTCTAATATAGCAGTCTAGATGGGAGCATTTATTCTTCTACCTGTATGAATGAAGCAAGTAAGGACGTGTTTGGGAAAGTGGGTCTGAAACCTGAGCCACACAAATCAGTTTTGGATATGTAGCTTAAGTATAAATCATAAATAACTAATGTAACTTGGGATGTTACATGAGATTAAAAAAATAATTCATCAGCTTTAGTTGGGTCATTGCTGTCGTCACCATCTTTGACAGCTTTTTATGGTCAACAATGTGGAAAGATTGAAAGGATCAGAGTATCTGGAAACTGAAAAGAAATTTAAGGATCATGAAATCAGATCTCCTTTTACAGATGTGGAGATGGAGACCCAGAGCAGATATGTGACATACTCAGTCACATAGCTTGAGAACAACCAGGTTAGAGTTGAACACAGGACTCCTGACTCTCAGTCCACGTTCAAGCGACCATTGACTCATTCATTTGTTCACTCAAGAAATATTTTGAGTGTCTGTTAAGTGTCAGGGCCTGTTCTAGGTGCTAGGGTCATATTGGGCTCCTACCCTTGTAGAGTTTTATTCTAATTGGGGGAAGATAGACAATAAACGGACAAATAGAAAACCTGGTGCTGCATGTTAGGAAGAACCTAAAATATCATAAGAGAGCATGACTCTATATAGATGGAGGCGAGGAGTCATGTGATTCTAAACTGAGTGATCAAGGAAGGCTTCTCTGAAGAGGTGACATTTAAGTCAGGATCTGAATGGCCAGAGGGATTGGCCACCTGAGCATCTGAGGGAAGAGGAAGTGTTCTAGGAAGCGGAGACAGTTGATACCAAAGCCCCGAAATGAATTGACCTGTTCAAAGAACAGAAAGAGGAATAGTGTGGCTGAAGCACAATGAGCAAAGGTGGGGAACTGGGGGGTGATATGAAGTGAGGGTGCAGAGGTCACCAAGGGCCAGCTTATTGCCTCTGGGGCCAAGGGAAAGAACTGGGCTTTTATCCTAAGTGGAACAGGAAGCCATCTGGGCAATTTTAAACAAAGAAGCAACATGATCTAACTTCTGTTTTAAAACCTGATTCTGATCACTTGTTAGACAATGGAGAGTGGAAATAAAGAGCCAGTAGTCGTGCAGGCAAGAATGCTCGGGATCTGGATAGGTTGGAACAGTGGAGGTGAGAGAAGGGGATGGATTGCAGAGTGTTACAGAGGTTGAGTTGATAGGACCTGCCGATGGCTTGGGGATGGGGAACAAGGGACCAGATATGCATCAATCGTTAAGTCCCGGGGTTTTGACTTAAGAAACTGAATAGGTGATGTTGCCAGTCACTGTGGTAACTGAGAAAGATGAAGTTTTCAGGAGGCAAAAAACAAACCAAGAGTTCTGTTTTAGGGATTACTTTGCACTCTTGTGCAATAAGAGGCACATGTCTAAGGTCAACAACTGACAAAGCAAACCTGAAGAAGAATCAATAGAAAACCTTAGAGGACACACACCGCTGACTGCTGCTCAGTTACTATAGGGCTGGCTATCTGGTTCCTTATCCCTTATTGGTTAATCAGTGTGGAGCAGCCTGATAAGTAATCATTGCCATTGTGGCAAACCACAGAGAGGTATGCAGAAATGACCAGGAGATACAACCTAGCACGAGAAGTTACCAGGTCAAACCCCACCAGGAGATGCAGAGCTGGGAGGGGAAGGGCGTTCCGGGCAGAGGACCAGCTTGTTCTCCAAAAGTTCAAGGACAGGCAGGGTCATGGTGAGCTGGAAGAGAGAGACAAGGGCACTTGTGATAGACTTACATTCTAAGGTGATAGGTCAGTATTCTATTCTGTAGGTGAGAGGTAAGTATAAGGAAACATCACAATGTGAACAAGCTGGAAGGAAAAACAGAGTCTTAAATTCATTCAACAAATTGTTGAACCCAATCTTTGTGCAAAACTGTTCTAAGTACAAAAAACATAACAATGAATGGAACAAAGACCCTGCCCTCCAGAAACTGATATTCTAGCAGGAAAAGACCTACCGTAAACAAGTAATGTAGCCATATGTCGGGGGCAGATATGTGCTATGGAGAAAAATAAAGTGGTTTGTGTGTTTTGTGAAGTTTGATCATTTTGTTCCCTGCCCAGTGGAGCTCAGCCTTTCGAGAAAGTGGGTGTGAAACCCAGTACTTGCTCTGCTCGCTGAGCTCTGCCCAGCTGCTGGTGGCCTTCACACCAAGGAAGCCTTCTTCCTCTTTCCCGGCACAAATCCCTGGAGCTGAGTGTACAAGGGTGGTGAGGGGACTTGGACAGAGAGACAACAGGGCCAGGTCTTGTAACGCCTTATAAGCCACTGTCAGAACGTTGGGTTTTACTCCGAAGGCGTAGGTTTTCCCAGAACAATGTGGAAGGCGGGAGCAGAAAGAGGTGCCCTATGTTTGTTCCCCACCTTACTTCATTCACCCATCTCTGCCCTGGCCCGCTTTGGCCAGTACCTTCCCTGCAGGTAGGGAAAGAAACAGAAACTTTCATTGTCTCTCTATAATGACGTATACCAAACCTCTGATTCTCCATTGGTCCTTAACAGGCAGTCCTCCAGAAATTTTCAGGTGTGATGGGGAGAGGGGTAAACCTGTTTATTTCAAACCAAATAACTTCCAGTTTAACCCACTCTATCCCCAAGGTGGTCTTCTTGGTGGGAAGGCTCCAGGATGAAGGAGAGAGGTGTCAAGAAACCTGGTCTCGGGTTTGTCCCTGTCTCTGTGTGACTTCTTGGGTAAGTCAATTCCCTTCTCTGTAGGTGGGATCTGGAGCTCAAACTTCATTCTCTCTAAACTTCCCTCCCACTCTAATATTTCTTAAACCTTTGCCCATTTTTTTCCTTCTCAAAGATTCCCCGCCTTCCGTCTTTGGTATGTGTACAGCGTTGGAAAAAAGAGTAGGAGGCTCCGGGTGGAGAGGGGCATGGAGGCTGGGCGAGTGCAAGGCCTCCGGGCCTGCCTGCTCCAACACCGGGAGGCCGGGGCAGCTGGAGCCGCAGGGGTCTGTCTTGGTGACTGCTGGGGAAAGTACTAACTCTCAGTGCAGAGGGGACTCTGACAGGCTAAATCCAAACCAGATGTGCCAGAGAGAGCAGGGCCTATTACAAAGTGTTGTGAAATGGCCCAGGGGAGGTAAATAAGCAAAAACAGGCCGGTTGCCTAGCAGCACTTACAACAAAACAAGCAGCAGCTTAATTGGCATTGGCCAGGGCAGAACTGCTTTCTGCAGTGAGGAGAAAGGACAGGGAGGGTTTGAGTCTGATGAGGACCCAGGGGGCCTGCTCTCAGCAGCCCTTCCCCACTCCCTGCAGGCCGCTCCTGCTCTCGGAGGTGGCAGGGCCAGTGGCACTGGCTGGCCCTGCCTAGCCTGGCTCCACAGCCTCAGGGGCTTTGCACCAGCCCGACCCCCACATTAGGGTGGGTGCCTCTGCTCAGTGCTGGGGAACTAGGGTGAGGGAAGGACCACACCCACTCCTGAGAACTGTGCTCTGGCTGCATCCACCAGAAGGGGGGAGAGGAGGCACAGCTACCGGGCTCCGTTAAAGGTCTCCTGTGTGCCCAGTACCTGTGCTGCACAGGTAACCCTTCATCATTCAGTCCTTCATACATCAAGTATTTCTTGAGCATCTATTATGGACCAGGCACTGTGACTGACCTCAGGGATGGACAGAAAGGACAAAAGAGACACACTCTTTGTTCTCCGTCTATAGGAGGAGACAGACATTAAACAAGGAATCACACAATCAAATGCATGACTATAAATCATGGTAGGGGCTGTGAAGGAAAAGAAAGAGTGGCATGAAACGTGAAAGAGGAGGGTAGGATTTAAACAGAGCATTCAGGGAAGACCTCTCTTAGGAAGGTAAGTTGAGACTTAAAGAATGAGTAGGTGTCAGCCAGGTGAAGGAGGGGACAGGGAGTCCCAGACAGCTGGAACAGCAGGCAAGAAGGCCCTGCGCAGGACAGAGCCTCCGCATAGGAGGCAATGACAAGGGGAGCAGGGCTGTGGAGTCTGTGACGGGGTGGCGAGGTGGAGAGGTAGGCCTTTCCATGAGAAGGATGTGGGATTTCGTCCTAAGTGCAACAACAACAAAAAACCCTTGAGGTTTATTTGTTGATGACAATATTAGGGGAATGGCAGGGGCCCTGAGTTGATCAGATTCGCATTTTTAAAAGATTATTCCTGGGTATAATATAGCAATTCTGAAAGGGAACAAGAGAGGAGACAAGAAGGCCAGTTAGGAGACTCCTGACATAATCCCAGCAGAAATGCTAATGACTTGACTGGGAGAAGGAGAAGGGAGCTGAAGAAGCAGATAAATTCAAGGTGTGTTTTCTGTTGATTCCCATATTACAAGTCAGGGATTGCTTTCCCATTCAGAAAGGTTGCCCAAATCACACAACTCTCTTGGAGCGGCAGCGCATAAAGGACAGATCTGGAATTAGAACCTAGACCTTCTTGACTCCTAAACCCATGCTCTGTTCATAATACTGTACTGCCTAAAATGCCATATGATCTCACTTATATGTGGAGTCTAAAAAAACCAAAATAAATGAACAAACAAAACAGAAACAAACACATAAATACAGTGAACACATTGATGGTTGCCAGATGGGAGGGGGGGGTTTGGGGAAGGATGAAAAAGGGGAAGAGATTAAGAAGTACAAATCACCAGTTATAAAAATAGTCACATGGAGGTAAAGTACAACATAGGGAATGTAGGTCACTAATACTGTCATAAGTATATACGGTGTCAGATGGCTACTAGCCTTATCAGGATAATCACTTCATACGTTATATAAATGTCTAATCACTATGCTGTACACCTGTAACTAATATAATATTGTATGTCAACTGTAATTGAAAAAAAATGTTAAAAGTGATTGGTTTTCTCCAATGACCTACTAAGGGTACAGAGCCAACCACAGCTGAAGATGGCTAGCTCTGGAAAAGTGTGGTGGAGTATAGAGGTCACAGTAGGAAGGGAGAGTATTATGTGTGTGTATGTACGTGTGTGCGTGTGTGTGTGTGTGTGTGAGGGAGGGAGGGGGGAAGAGAGAGAGAGAGAGAAGTAGGCACAGCTTCTCAGCACGTTTCTCACCTCTTTGTGGCAGCTTTGAAAAGCATCTCTGGCTACTGTCATGATTAGCCCTTTCCAGTCCAGTGTTTGCTGATCCCCCAGCAATGATGGAGACACTCCTCCTTGGGGGAGGGTTGAGGCAGCTTCCACAGCCCAGTGACAAGCTGGTCTGGGAGTCAGGCGCCTGGAGACACAAGCTTGGTGGTTACCCTTTGGGTCCAGGCTTGGCTCTCAGAACGGCTTGTGTCCTTGGGCTAGTTTATGAGCTCCATTTTCAGTTTGCTTGTCTGCAAAATGGGCATTGTAATACCTGCTTTGTAGGGTTACTGTGTTTAAGTAGATACTGGTGCTTACCTTTAGCCTGACGCAGAAGAAGCACGCAATACGGTATCCATTTTTATCATGGCAGCTGAAGACCCTTGTCAAAATGAAGCTAAGAGGTCTGTACTCCACACATGCACAGTGAACATCTCCCACTCCTATGATGTGCTGCTATTTGAAAGGCCTGCAAATTGGGAGACCTGAGCCCGTCTTCTGTCTCTGTTGCAGACGTGCTGTGTGACTTTGGGTGAGATCCTTGCCTCTCTAAACTTCATGTATTCTCAACTATAAAATAAGGGGGTTGTACCAGATGGTGTTCCATTCCAGGGCAGAGAAAGTAGATTCCGCTATTCACTTGGGGCTGCTCTGGTGATGGGAAGGAATGGAGGAACAGGGCACAAAGGATAACATTAACATAAATGTTTTGAATTAAATGTGGAGTTTTTTCCTGAACACTCTTTAATATACCCCAAAGATTCTGCAGTTTAGGCAAATCTGTTCAACACAATAGAGTTCCTGTAGGCACACAGGTGGGTTCTCTGGTCTCCTGGTTTACTTCCTTTTTCTTTCTCCCAGAGACAGTTCATTATCCATGGGGTTGTAGAATCTTTTTCCAGCGTGCAAAAACCCTTTGAGGTTTCCACTGTAGGAGAAAGAACTACCAAAGAGGCAACTATGTGGGATAATAGAAGGAGCCCTGTGGAGCTGGGTTGGAGTTGGAGACATTAGCATGAGCTCCCATTTATTAGTGAAGATACACATGGGTACAGATGCGTGTATATGGGGGTGAATACCTACTTTTCCTAGCTTTGTCCCCTCAGGGGACCTAGAAGCAGGGACACTCTGATAACAACAACTTTAGTGACCAGCCATTCCGTTTCTAAATACCATTCTCCAATGAAAGAAATCAGGATTCCTTGGAGACATACAAGATAAGCCCGGAGTGTCTGTCATATATAGTGGCAAAAAAAAAAAAAAAGAAACAAAGAAAAAAGCAAGCGTTCAATAAAAGAATGAGGAATGTCAGAAAAACACAGAAACCAACCTGAAAAGCACTCCCAATGGCCTAGGCCAGAAAAATTTGATCAATAAAATAAATGACAATTGCAACAAGATAAATGACAATTGGATGATAACCCAAAGAATAAAATAAATACCCACGAGTCCATATTGACATAAATAAATGATTGATTGAATAATAAATAAATGGACAGGAAAGAGTCAATCTTCCTTACAGAATATTTCAATAATGAATGTAACAGGAACGAGGAAATAGCAAATCAGCCTTGGAACACAGTAATAACTGCCTCAGGCAAGGTCCACTGATGAAGGCTGAAACTAATGGATGAAACCTTAAGGAAAAACAAGGTACTTGCATAGCCTCAATCTATTTTCCTTCTAAATATGTATTAATTACTTTGGTGGTTTTAACATACGTCCTAAATTCCTTGATACTCCTGTCTCCAGAGGCTGAACTTAATTTCTGTCCTTGAGCGTGGGTTAGACTTGGTGACTCACTCACTTCTAATGATTAGAGTATGGGAAGGGAAAAAGAGCAATTTTCTAGTAGAGAAACCCGGCAGACACCGCATTAGCAAAGTACTCAAGGTAAACATTACCTGTGATAAGTCATGTTGATGTGATGTACCCACACAAATCATCTCTGTGTATTCCTCCTGAAATCCATAACCTCAGTCTAATCACAAGAGAAACATCAGATGAACACAAATTGAAGGACATTCCACAAATCATCTCATCAGTATCAAGGTCAAGGTTATGAAAGACAAGGAAAGACAGAGAAACTATCACAGGTCAGAGGAGACTTGGAGGTCATGAGAAGTGACTGCAATATGGTAATGTAGATTGGGTCCTAGACCAGAAACAAGGACATAGGTGGAAAAACTGGGGAAATCTGAATCATTTCTGTAATCTAGTTAATAGTCATGTACTATTACTAGTGTTAATTTCTTGGGGTTGACATGTACCATGGTGATGTAAGATGTTAACATCAGGGGACGTTGGGTGAAAGGTATATGGGAATCTCTGTACTATCTTTGCAAGTTTTCTGTAAATCTAAAATTGTCCTCCCCCAAAAGTGTAAAAAAAAAAAAAAAAAAAAAACCCAAAACTTTATAAGTGTAAACTCTTCCAGAGAAAAGATCATATTGTGTACTTTTTCTCTGTCTTCTCAGAGTTCCTAGCAGTGCCAAATATTCTCAAGGAATCCTTGTAGAAAAGAGCTCTTTGGACAGAATGTGTCTTAATCACATCTGATTCCTCAGCATAAACACGTGATAAGTGAACATGACTCTGGGAGACAGGAGGACAGGGTTCCAAGTCAAGATTCACAATGAATGACTGTGCACACCGTCGGAAGCTCACTTAATCTCTGAGTCATGTATTTCTTTGTCCGGAAAATGGGGACAAAAATACTACTTGCTTCATAGGGTTATGAGGATTAAATGAGACAATGCATTGTGGGAAAAAGCTTTATAAATTTCAAAGCCCTGTGTAAATAATCACTGTTAGGTTGACACGCGGATAATGATCGATCAGCAGATCCACCGATCCACCAAATGGATCGGTGTTTCCCCAGCTCTCCCTCCAACACACCGATGCACAGTCAGGGGTGTAGCCTTCCCTTCCAAAGCTCACCTAATCCCGCCACCTATCCATACACACCCTGGATATGTTAACCACGTACAGGTCCAGCGCTCTTTTCCTAACACGGATACCATCAGCTTCAGCCTCTGCCTGCTTCTCTTCATATGCTGCCAAAGAAAAAGGAGGAAATCCTGGTTGTCCCATAATATCTAAGGCTTCTTCTCATAATACTATAAAACTCTTATCAAATTGTAACATGCTAAGATATTATAATAATAACAATGTCTACCATTCATGGTGGTAAGACTTGTATATGCTCACTGTTTCCAAGATTTAAGTCATTTTTGCTCCACCTTCATTCGTTTTGTCATATATATCATTATTATCTTCCGTTTGCTTTAACATGTTCACTATAGATTCAGTGAGCTCTGTAAGTCTGTTTATTTTGTTCTATACCCTGAGATGTATTCTTGCCCTGAGCAGGAAAACATATTCCAGGGGTATTTAGTCAAGAGGTTACAGTTCAGAGATGAGATTTCTGTTATATTTAACTCCATTCAACACCAAAGTTTTGTTAATGAGCATAATTGATGTTAGAAATAGGTTTTCATTGATAAAATTAATGATTTTAAAGATGTGTGGGTTAGTTAAAATAGTGTGGGGACAATCCTCACCTTTGCATGAATGGTATACAAGATTCTAGTGGAATTTTCACCTTTCACTCTTTGGAATGATGGATGAGGCTTGATTCGAAAACAATTTGAGTCAAGCCACTAATTGAGAGTATTCTGATTGCCGGCTGCTAAGGCGGACACTAGAATGGACTTCTCAGACAGCTGACTGCATGGAACATGAGGGCCCTCACTGCTGGGCTCTGATATCTCTGCCTGAGTCTTTGAGCAAGGCTCCCACAGCTGCTCTCAGCCAATCACTAAACGCTCCTGGTTGCCCTGAGACGGGGGACTCTTCTGATGAGTGCCGCCGCGGGCTCAGGAGCCCCAACAACTTTGCCAAACTTCCCCTGGGACTACACTGTAGTCAAAGACACTTCCACCCAAGTTTTCTTCCTTAATTCCCTCTCCCCTTCCCTCAGGGTCCAACCAGCATCAGGGTCTAACACTCCCCCCAGGTCCCCCCAGTTCCTTCCCCACTTTCTCCCTCACTTTCCCTAATACAGTTCTCACACATTTAAACCCACCTATATCTGCTTCTCAGAGGACCCAGAATAACATGAGTGGCACTGAGAGTGGCCTGAAGACAGAGACAGAAAGATAGGGACTTGAGATTGGCTCATCTGCCACAGGGCAGGTGAAGGGGACCCAGTTACCGTTTCCAGGTGAGGCACAGATGGTCCCTGGAACAAGGTGGTGGCTTAACTAATAAGAGTTCATCACCTGGTAACCTGGGAAAATTCCCTGCTGGAGGGAAATGCCTGGCAGGTTCAATGATGTAAACATTTGAGAAATATGGGAGACTAATGCCTGAAAGACCAGGGAGTTAGTGGTTACTATTAAGTTGAGTTAGCATCCTGCAGAAGGATAATGAGAGAGTGAGGGCATTTAACAAGCAGCAAGTGGGTAAGTGTGAGAGTCATCTGCCTCTGTGGCAGCTGACACAGGCACTCGTCATCTGTGACTGAAGGGCAAATCCAACTGAAGAACATGCTAAAGCTGTAACTGTGAGTACCGCCCGAGCTCCAGAGATGTTTGAATACTCAATCAAAGCAGGTCTGTTATGAGAAGGACAGGGTCCTGGTGGGAAAACCTGGGACCCTGAAATATGGGACAGGGACATCTGGATGGGTGCCCTGAAGATGTTGATTCTGCTAGCTTCCAAGTCAATATCTAGGGTTAAATCCCCGAATATCTGAGCTGGAGACATGCTGGGCCTAAGAAGGGAGGAAACTGACTATGCACTTAAAAAGAGTTGTAAGAATTAGCTTTTATGTACAAATAGCATCCAGGGGTCTACCCCTGGGATTGAATTTTAAGGATGCTTGGTCAAGGAAGCCAGAAAATAAAGACTGGATAAGCAAGGATTCATTGCCTTAGGGGCATGTTTTGGGGACACAGGAATTAAAATTTCAGGAATGGGATACAGTCACCACAGGAATGGATGTTAGAAACCTGGAAAAATGACGGTCAACAGTCAGGGAAGAGGAACTACCGAAATTGTCCTGGAAAATGGTAGAGGAAGGAGCAAAGAGGCTGACAGATGAGGTGCGCTGGAATTTATATAATATATAAGGCCAGAAGCCCAACCAGAAGACAGACCATTCTTCAAGGCCATCAGGAAGACACCGGGTAGAGGAGCACGGTATGGGTAAGAAGTTCAGAGGTGGCCCCCTCTGCAGACCAGGGATGATGGCAGGAGAGGCCATCACAGAGACGGACTCTTTAATAGCCCTGGGGGTGATGGCCCACCCATCCACTCATCCACCCACGTAATGGAGTCAGATGCTAGTGCTTAACCACCAGAAGCCAGGAGTCCACAATTACTGGAATGACCAGCAAGGCCAGCAAGGGAGCTTGACCCACAGGGAGTTGAGGAGATGATTAATAGCACATGATGTCCTTCGGAGCAAGCTAGATGGACAGTCAACAAGGGTGATGCTTAACATGTGTTAGCAAGGAAAATCAAAAACAGAAGAGCAGGAAGGTTGAGGGCAGTCCCTTTAATAAAAACTCATGATGCTTTTTCAGTTCGCATATCTAATCGAATTTCCCAATCCAGGACCCATTGTTTGAAGAGGTGATTGGGTCCCTAGGAGGAAAAGCCCTGCAACCCCATGATAGGTATTATGCTACTATGATGCTTCCCCCAGGCCCTTCCTAAATAGACCTATGACCATTTACCTGGGAGACTATTCTGAGTGAAAGGGGGATATCCAGACATTTGGAGGACTACTGGCCACAGGGTCTGAGTTGACATCAGTGTCCTGAGTTGACATAATGTCCAGAGATGTAAAGTGTCATCGCAGTTCCCTGTTAGAGTGGGGGCCGGAGTCTTGGACTAGCCATGTGACCAGCGGAGCCATACAAGTCCACATACTCAGAAGGGCCTGCACGTGGTGTTTAATGCTCTGTGATTGCTGTCTTGAAACTCTTCATAATTTTATCTTTGAATTTGTTTTATACGTGAAGACTAATGGGACAATGGGCTGTAGCGTGACCCCCACCCACTACTGCCTCCTTAGGACAAGTTCTCTGCCACCTGCTTCCCTACTTGCTTATCCTTCCAGGACCTGCCCAGTCTCCCCCTCGATGTTGTGGGATCACTGCTGTTCTTCAACCTGGGAGGAACCTGGGGATGGGCCGAGGAAGGGAGGGGGGCCCAAGCATCCCGCAGCATCTCGGGTAGGCCATGAAAGCAGCTGCTTCTGCCCTGTGCTGGTAGTACCACAATATACTTACTGGGTGACGGGTCAGAGGCTGTGAGCAGGCCTCTTGCTCACCCCTGATCTGGGTACCAAGCATGTCCTGGGGCAGGTATTTAAAGACCCTTGGGGGTTGCCTGTCTGCCATGAGCTGGGATAACTGCCTCACATCCTGCCCTCAGCTCAGGATACGGTGCGTCAGTCCAATGGCTGGTGAGAAGGGGAAGCCTCCCGTCCTTAGGCCAGAGTGAGGGAATGTGCACCCTGCTTTACTAGGCCGGCTTGCACTCACCCTGCAAGGATCTTCGTGCTCAGGAGTGATCCATCATCTGACTCTATGCCTGAAGGGAGAGGGTAATCCTCTTTCTCTCCTTCCAACCTTCCTGAGTCTGGCTTATATTTGCCTCTCTTGGCCATTTTGAGGCACCCTTAGGGGCAAGTTATGAAATACAAATGTGTAATTTTGGTGTTTCTGCAGACAAGTTGAATACTCTGATATTTGCATTGAAAGCAGGCATATTAAATGGTAAAATTAACGCTAACAGTTTCAAATTCTGATTTTCATTTACTTACATTAAATAGCAAACAAAAATACCATGACAAATTGAGACAACACACAAAAGAAAGTCTTTATATGCACCATTAATGGCACTTTTTTCCCTGCTTTTTTGAACAAGGGGTTCTGCACTTTCATTTTGTATTGGGTTCTGCAAATTGTGTAGGCAGCCCTGCCTTCAGGATACAGGTAATAAATGAAATCCTGGCTAAAGTCTGACTCATAGTAAGCCCACTGGGCCCATGGACCCACTCAATGGTAATTTTCTCAGACCGTGAATGTATAATTAGAATGTATACATTTGGCAATTGAAGTAATCCCCCATTACGTCCTTGGGTTGTGGGGTAAAGGCTATCATGGTAGGGAAAGCAAAGAAAAACTCTGAAACTGCTCCCCACCCCAGCCAAGACAGTAAATCAAAAACAATCACATCCTGTGGGAGTGGGAGCTTAATCTCCCCATTAAACACTTAAAAATTGCAGGAATGGTGGTCCCCTATAATTCATCAGTTCAGTTCCTGCAGAAATGATAGATCCTGGAGACTGAAGACTACTGCAGACATAACTCACTAGTACCCCTGACTGCAGCGGCTGTACCAAACGTCGTAGTCCCGCTACAACTGATTCAGAAGGCTTCAGGGACATGGTATGCCACCATTAGTTTGGCAAATGCATTCTTTTCCATTTCAATTTAAAAAGAGTATCAGAAAGAGTTTGCATTCACATGGGATAGATGAGAATATTCATTTTCTCAGGATTATGTTAACTGGCCGGGCCTCTGTTGTGATACAGCTTGAGCGAATTGGAGAACAGAATTCTGGTCTTTTACATTGATTGTATCGTGTGGATTGGATAAGCTGAATAAACAGTGGCTCGTATGCTGGAAGCCTTGCTAAGAGACATACACCACAGAGGGTGGGAAATCAACCCTACAGAGATTCAGAGAGCTGTCACTACAGTGAAGGTGTTATGCATCTAGTGGTCCAGGACATCCTGGGAGAGTTCCTCCAAAATTAAAGACAAATTGCTGCATTTTGCATCTATGAGTATTACTCAGTCGTGGCGATGACCTCCAGCTGACCCTGAACCTAGGTATCATTCCCTCAAGATTTGAAGTCCAAGGCTGAAGCCTCTGATTGGGCCAGCGTTCGTCAGTTTCTCATGGTCTAGTGCAGAGCTTCCCAACCAGTAAGATTCCTATCCTGGGGACAGCTGGACAGGACCTTGGGGCTTCGTTCAGAAGCAATGTCATCTGGCTCTAACCTTCACTCTATGTAACTCAGGGTGCTGTATATGCATCACTGTGGTGTGGAAAAATGCTGAGAAGCACTGTTCTAGCTGCCTGGGGTAGAAAAAGGAAATAGCTTTCTTCTTAGACACAAAGCCATGCTCCCATTCCAATTTAAGAAGAACTTCCAGGCATTTGGCAACCCCCAAAATGTCCACTCCACTAAGGTAGTTATTAATTCAATAGCTTTTACTTTTTATTTACTTTTAAATGTTTTTTTTTTTAATTTTTCAATTACAGTTGACATACAATATTAGTTTCAGGTGTACAACACAGTGATTAGACATTTATATAACTTATGAAGTGATCACCCCAATAAGTCTAGTACCCGTCTGACACCATACATAGTTATTACAATATTATTGACTATATTCCCTATGCTATACTTTACATCCCTGTGACTATTTTTATTTTTTAATTTATTTTTAAGATTTTTATTAAAATATAGCTAACATACAGTATTATATTAGTTTCAGGTGTACATCGAAGTTATTCAACAGTATCCACCTGGCACTACACAGAGTTATTATCACATTATTTATTATATTCCTTATGATAAAGAAGTGATCACCATGATAAATCCAGCAACCATCTGACACTGTACCATGCTATCACAATATTACTGACTATATTTCCTATGCTGTATATTACATCCCCAAGACTTATCTGTTTTATATCTGGAACTTTGAACCTCTAATTCTTCTTTATATTTTCCCCCCATTTTAATTATTCAATTTGAGTTGATACTCAGTATTATTTTGTATTAGTTTCAGGTGTACAGCATAGTGGTTAGACATTTATATAATTTAGGAAGTGATCCCCCTGACCAGTACCCAGCTGGTACTACACATAGTTATTACCATATTGTTGACCACATGCCCTATAATTTACATCCCCATGACTATTTTGTAACTACCAGTTTCTATTTCTTAATCCCTTCCGTTTTTCACCCTGCCCCCAAGCTCTCTCCTATCTGGCAACCATCAAAATGTTCTGTTTCTATGAGTTTATTTCTGTTTCATTTGTTTGTTGATTTTGTTCTTTACATTCCACTTACAAGTGAAATCAATGACATTTGTCTTTCTCTGTCTGACTTAGTACACTCAGCACAATACTCTCTAGGTCCATCCATGTTTTCACAGATGGCAAGATTCCGTTCTTTTTTACGGCTGAGTAATTTCCATTGTATATATGAACCACCTCTTCTTTATCCATTCATCCATTCAGGGACAACCAAGTTGCCTTCATATCTTGGCTATTGTAAATAATGCTGTGGTGAACATGTGGACAAGCATGTCCCCTCAAAATAGCATTTTGGGTTTGTTCGAATAAATACCCAAAAGTGGGATTACTAGGTCCTTCTTTGTCTCTTGTTTTAAATTCTATTCTGTCTGGTAAAAGTGTTACTACTCCAGCTTTTGTTTGTTTCCATTTTCATGAAATATATTTTCCATCCCTTTACTTTCAGTCTGTGTGTATTTTTCGATCTGAAGCGAGTCTTTTGCAGGCAGCATATGTAAAGGTCTTACTTTCTTATCCATTCAGCCACCCTATGTCTTTTTTTTCCCTTTTTTTTCTTTTGCTCTCCTGTGCTACATTTTACTTTTTTAAAAAAATTTATTGGGGTGACAATTGTTAGTAAAATTACATAGATTTCAGGTGTACAATTCTGTATTACATCATGTATAAATCTCATTGTGTGTTCACCACCCAGAGTCAGTTCTCCTTCCATCACCATATATTTGATCTCCTTTACCCTCATCTACCACCTCCCACCCCCCTTACCCTCGGGTAACCACTAAACTATTGTCTGTGTCTATGAGTTTTTGTTTCTCATTTGTTTGTCTTGTTCTTTTGTTGTTTTGGGTTTGTATACCACATATCAGTGAAATCATATGGTTCTCTGCTTTTTCTGTCTGACTTATTTCGCTTAGCATTATACTCTCAAGTTCCATCCATGTTGTCACAAATGTTCCTATATCATCTTTTCTTACCGCCGAATAGTATTCCATTGTGTATATATACCACAACTTCTTTATCCATTCATCTATTGAAGGACATTTTGGTTGTTTCTATGTCTTAGCCACCGTAAACAAAGCTGCAATGAACATTGGAGCATACGTGTCTTTATGTATAAATGTTTTCAGAGTTTTTGGGTAGATACCCAGGAGAGGGATTGCTGGGTCATATGGTAATTCTATTCGTAATTTTTTGAGGAACCTCCACACTGCCTTCCATAATGGCTGCACCAGTCTGCATTCCCACCAACAGTGTATGAGGGTTCCCTTTTCTCCACAGCCTCTCCAACACTTGTCACTATTTGTCTTGTTGATGGCAGCCATTCTGACTGTGGTGAGGTGGTATCTCATTGGTTTTTATATACATTTCTCTGATGATTAGTGATGTTGAGCATTTTTTCATACGTCTATTTGCCATTTGTATGTCCTCTTTGGAGAAATGTCTCTTCAGGTCGTCTGCCCATTTTTCAATTGGGTTGTTTGATTTTTTGTTGTTGAGTTGCATGAGTTCCTTGTATATTTTGGATATTAGCCCCTTATCGGAGGCACTGTTTGCAAAAATCTTCTCCCATTCAGTTAGTTGGTTGCCTCTTTATTTTGTCGATGGTTTCTTTTGCTGTGCAGAAGCTTTTACGTTTCATATAGTCCCATTCATTTATTTTAGCTTTTACTTTCATTGCCTTTGGAGTCAAATTCATAAAATGCTCTTTGAACCCAAGGTCCATAAGTTTAGTACCTATGTTCTCTTCTATGCAGTTTATTGTGTCAGGTCTTATGCTTAAGTCTTTGATCCATTTTGAATTAATTTTGGTACATGGTGACAGATAGCAGTCCAGTTTCATTCTTTTGCACGTGGCTTTCCAATTCTCCCAGCACCATTTATTGAAGAGGCTGTCTTTTCTCCTTTGTATGTTTTTTGCCTCTTTGTCAAAAATTATCTGTCCATATTTATGTGGTTTTATTTCTGGGTTCTCAATTCTATTCCATTGGTCTATGTGTCTGTTTTTCTGCCAATACCATGCTATTTTGATTATTGTAGCCTTGTAGTACAACCTAAAGTCCACCCTATGTCTTTTGATTGGAGCATTTAGTTCATTTACATTTAAAGTAATTGTTGTCGTTTTATCATTCATATTTTTCATCTTTTTTTCTTATTCTTAAAGAAGTTCCTTTAACATTTCTTGTAATATTGGCTTGGCGGTGATGAACTCCGTTAGTGTTTTCTAACATGGGAATAGCTTTCATTTTTTAAGCACTTACTATGTGCTCCATATTCTGCCTCTCAAAATAAACCAGGTCCCTCTGGTTAATATGTACTAAGAGTGATTAAAACTATTTCCTGAATAATTTGAACTGTGTGAGCATGATGTTTCTTGTTTTTGTCATTTCTGGTAATTTCACTTTGTGGCTCCTGTTTTGTTTGTTTGTTTGCTTTGTTTTCTGTTTTTAACCAACTTGGACTAATGACCTATTTGTATCATTCTCTGTTGCGGATGTGTGACCTTCCTTCAGAATCCTAGGAACCTGTATTGCAATTCTTCTACTTGAGTGTGCCATGAGATTCATAGTGACATTTTTCCTACTCTGTTACCTCCTACATCCTGTCATCTGCCAGAACGTATGTGCCAAGGGTCAGTGCTGATTGAACTGCAGCCCTCACCTCCTGAGAAACTCTGTCCTACTTTGGGCCCCCTTAAAAACTGCCAGCCTTTCCTGTCATCCCGTATATGAACCAGAGCCGAAGTCTTATATATGGAATGTGCTGCCACAAGAACCGAAGGAAGCCTACCTGGTGCCATACTTTGGACAACTTTTGGGGAGACACTGGGTTTCCTGCAGGGGCTGTCAGCATGACCCTCCAGATGCCAGGAAATGAACTTTTATAAGGTTAAAGCACGGACAGTTCATGGTTATCTGTTAAAGACGTTAACTTACTGTGACGAATACTGATGACCAGCTCAGCGGCAACATCCTGAATAGCTTGTGCTTGTGCTGGCATTGAGCTCTGTCTTATTCCCATCCCTTTACCTTCCCATCAATTCTATGAACAAGGCACAGGGTCACCCAGTACATACAGTGCCTTTCCATGAATTTCTTAAAGGTGTACCTGTCTTGGTAGATCACTAGAAAGAAACAAACCTTCCTTCAAGCTGAGCACAGTCTCCACTCATTGCCCTCTATCCAGGTGCCTTTCTACAGGACACAGCCTACATAACTCTGCTTGACACACCCTACACAACTCTACTTGGCATTAACTATGCATATATCATTCCAATCTATTTATTTTCCACCTAATTCAACAAGAATTGATTCCTTTTTGTGGCAAACATTGCTATGTATTTACCAAACCTCATTTCCTTTTCCTCCTGAGCACACAGCTGACTACATTTCCCAGCAATCCTTGCAGTTCTTTGGTTCCATATGACTGACCTCTGGCCGACAGAATACAGAAAGAAGTGATGTACTTCCAGGGGTGACCCATACAAACCTCTCATACCATCCACTACTCTCTGGCTTTCCCCAGATGTTCATTGAAGTTAGCTAGAAGAGGGTAAAGCCACAAGACGGGAGGAGCCTGAGCTCCTGGTTTTTGAATGAGTATGTAGAAATGAATCCCTCCCACCATATGCCAGGAAATGAACTTTTATTAGGTTAAAGTACTGATAGTTTGTGGTTGTCTGTTAAAGAAGCTAACTTATTATGACAAATACGCTGTTTGCAAACAAGAATCCTGATTAGTCCTGGTCTCCCTATGTTACTAAATTTTATCCATGTCTCAATTATGAATATAAGCTTCTTAAAAATGAGACCTAGAGTTTGACATGTATTTTTTATTCATCTAATACCTAGCTCAGGGTTGGCCTGTAGGTATATTAGAGCCAGAGGATTCTTTAGAAATGTGTAGTTCAATTCTCCTTGTTCCAGTTTCCTCTCCACCAATACACTTTTCACAGAAAAGAAAACCAAGGTTTGAAGTAAGTGAAATAGTAGGAACTAAATGAATATTCAATTGAATAAAATTATGTGTAACTGTTGATTCTTACTCCAGTTTTCCATATTCACTGAGTTAGAAAAATGTTTCCTTTTTGTCCTTGCATAGTTTTTTTAATAAAAGGAACTTCATTAATCATCTATTGTATATAACAAATTACCCCACAATTTACTGGCTCAAAACAACTCACATTTATAATTGCAATTCTGTGGGTCCGGAATCTGGGTGTGATTTAGCCTCTGGCTAAAGGTCTCTCCTGAGGTTGTAGTCAAATGGTGAGGCTGCAGTCTCATCTGAGGGAAGACTGAGGGGAGGGAGTGTGATCTGCTTTCAAGCTCACTCATGTGTTTGCAGACCATGTGTGTCTGGCAACAGAACTGTCTATCCACATGGCAGCTAGCTTCCCCTAAAGTGAGCAATCCAAGAGAAAGTATCCAAGATGGAAGCCATAGTCTTTTTTGTAACCTGATCTTAGAAGTGGCATCCTATCAATTCTACATGAACACCAGAATATAGAGCTCAGTGGGGGTCACCTTAGAAGCTGTTTACCACAGGAACATTCTAGAATTTTTCAAGGAGTCTTAAAGACTGCCAGAGTTTCCTGAGCTCTTTTCTACAAAGTTCTCCTTTTTCTTCTCCAAACCTAACCTAATATGTCAGTGAGTATATTCGTTCAGTACACAGTAGGAGACAGAAAACATACCAGTTATTTTAACAAAGAGAATTTAATATAAATAATTGTTAATTCAGTGTGGAAGAACTAATATACCATGTTTCTCCAAAAATAAGATCTAGCCAGACTATCAGCTCTAACGCATCTTTTGGAGCAAAAATTAATATAAGACCCGGTATTATATATATTATATTAAAGACCTGGTAGTATATTATATTATATTATATTATATTATATTATATTATATTATATTATATTATACCTGGTATTATATTATACCTGGTCTTATATTAATTTTTGCTCCCAAAGTTAGAGCTGATGGTCTGGCTAGATCTTATTTTCAGGGAAACACGGTAGCAAAAAGAGTAACAGAAGATAACAACTGTGGGAAGTTGCTATCCCTTGTAGTATTAGGGGAACAAAGGAAAGAGTTGGAATAATTAAAATGTAGAAATTTGAAGGAAAAGCCCTGCGGACTGAAACATAAGGGGGTTTTGCTCAGCTGGTGCTAAGATCTCAGTTTAGAGGAGGAGATGTGGTACTGCAGCCCAGACCCCTTAAGAGGGAGTGCCAGCAGCTAGTACTGATGTCTCTGAGGAGATTCAGTGAAGCGGGTGCTCTAAGTACTGGAAAATTGCCAACTGGTAGGAACTGCTGCTGCCAGGGTGAAGAGGCAAGACTGGGGTGACACTGACAGGAACAGAAAGAAAACTGGAAAGAGCCAGTCTCTTCTTCCTCTGCCAATCTTATAGTCTCTCTCTAGCATCCCCTATTGGTAGAGTCTAAAAGGGAACTGCTGGGAAAGGAGGCATTTGGTTTGTAGAGTCCCAGCCAAGTTTCTCAAAACGGTACGGAAATGTGTGAATGGCGGGGGTGGGAGTGGGGGTGGGGGTGGGGTAGATGGGGGAGGGTGTTGTAACTGAGAGACAGTATCTTCATAACTTGTACATAGAGCCATCTCCAATGCTGGTGACAGTCATTTGGTATATTCTTTAATTTCCTTAAATGGTCTATTATAACCAAATGTCAAATGCTGACATTTGCACATCTCATTACAGTTTTTTTGAAGTCTATTATTTTATTTAAACTTACGATAATAATAGAAATCATTCTTTTCCTGTTGAAGATAATGGTGCCCAGATAAGTCAAGCACTTGCCTAATGACATACAATCATATATAAGTGGTAGACTTGTGTCTCTCTGATCTCAAGTCCAATGTCTTTCACTATACCATACTGTCTTCTCAAAATTAGTCCCCAAAGTAAATGAATCAATGACCCTATCTTTATTAGTAAATTCTCAATTAACCAGAAATTAATACTTGCAAGCATATTTAGTAATTATCATTTTAATGCTCCTCGAGTGAATAAAATTTCTTCCGTTCATTCAACAAATATTTGACGAGTGCACTTTATGCTGTGGAAAGAGATAAAACCTTAAATAGGAT
Organism: Rhinolophus ferrumequinum; assembly: GCF_004115265.2. NCBI lineage: Eukaryota > Metazoa > Chordata > Mammalia > Chiroptera > Rhinolophidae > Rhinolophus > Rhinolophus ferrumequinum. The sequence continues at coordinate 42,794,930 of NC_046292.1, forward strand.
AAGGTATCTGTCCTGAAGGATCTAGTGTAGGAGACAAAAATCACATTACAGTGTGTAAGAAGTGTTAGTATAGGGGCTATATAGGATCCAGAAGAGAGGTGAGCCTCCCTACTGCACTGTGCAAGGGGAGAGGAGGGCAGGAGATCAGTGAAGGTTGTGGGGAGATGACAGAACAAGGGAAGTGTTACAGGAATAGGACACAGCCTATAATGGATCCAGAGGCAAGAAAGAGCAGGGTTCGTTTGGGGGAACTGCTTTTGTACGTGCATCAAGATTCCATCCTGGAGAATGGGGTGAGGGGAAGAGACTGGAGAAAGAGAAAGAAGTACCAAGTCAGGAATAACCATCTTAAGTGGTCCCATTGTAGTCCTGCGGGCAATCTTGTCCCAGGAGTCTGCTCTTAAAACAGCAGCAAAGCCAGAGTTTGCATCTGGCCCTATCCCCTGTGTGCTTGAGGTAGCAGAAGATAAAAACTTTCCCCTCTCCTGGGTCCCCTGGACTAAGGGGATTATGCGCTAGGTAGCCAGAACCAGGGCCTGAGCCCACTGTTGATGAAATTCTCATCTTTCTTCATTCCATTAGATCACGCTTTGATGTCACAGGACATTTTGTAGGGAAAACATATGGCAAACTTTCCCCCCTAATGTCTGCAGTGCTCCCATAGATAAATCAAAGAGGAGAAAGTCCCTATTTGGAAAGTCCCAGGTGACCATGTTTGTGGCCCTTTGTGTTTTCATTCTCCCTCCCCTAGTTCTCTAAAGATCCCTCTCTGAAGTCACCGTAGACTCTAAATCCCCATCTGAAAATACAACACAAAGAATTCCACTCCTCCACTTAATAAGCCCAAACTCACTACTCCTTGTCATTTACCGCACTGAGATGATTGCACTGATTAAGGTAGAGAAGAAACTTGAACTCCTTTAGCAAAAGGTCCTGCAGGCTCACTGAGCAGGAGTAGCTGAGAGCCACTTTTGGTGGGTGGTCACATTCTTAAATACTTTACTCCATTAAACAGTGGTTCTCTCTTGGGAGCGGGATTACCAGGCCACTTCTACATTCTGTGTTTTTGTATTTCTCTATTTGAATTTTTTAACCACCTGTATCTGTAACCACACATATGTGTAATTTAACAAATGAGTGGATAAACGTATACTTAAACCCACTGGAGACATTCTTGTCACTAAAAAAGAGTGTGAGGTATGCAGAGTGCAGGAGCTGAAGGGACTTTTGAAATAGACCCTTACCCCAACTGTGGTCTGTGGTCCAGCAGCAAGAGCTTGACCTGAGAGCTTGTTAGAAATGTAGGTGCCCAGATCAACCCTAGACCTGCTGCATCAAAATCTGCATTTTCATAGATCCCAGGGTGATTTAGATGCACATTAACAGTTGAAAAGCCTTGATCTAGTCTAACCAACTTCCAGATTTTTACTACTAAGGAAACAGGTGGGGTAGGGGGAATCATTTGTCAAAAGTTCACACAGCTTGTCAGCATCAAAACTAAGGTTTCAATTCCTCTCTTTAGAGTCCCAGACCAGGACTCTTTCCATGCCTGTAGGTTGCCTCTCCAGCTTGTGGTCTTCCTAGAACCTTAGCTTATTTTTCTGTACGTTATAAGTGAATGCAGTCTAGGGCTCAGGGCAACATAGAAAGTGAACACTAGTCTTTCCACACAGCTCAGTACTGCTGGGTGAGATAAAGCACTGCAGTCGGAGACCTTGGCCCACCAGCCCTGGACTGACCCAAAATCATATTCTAATAGTGTTTGAGAGAAAGCCTAAGGTGGATTTAGGAAAGAGTGAGGACAGAAAAACCAACAAGCCCAGTGATATCAGGACATCTCAGGAAACTCAGGGGCAGGGGAAATGTTTGGGAATCCCTTAGTTACTGGTTCCCATTTGTGCAGGTGCTAGAATGAGTCAAATGCTGCCTGCTGTGTGACAAAGAAGGGAATCACCTGTGATTGAGTATGGAGTGCTTATGCAAATGTTGACCAGCTCAGCTGTTTAAAATTTGAGTTTGGTCTGCTATATACTCATTCAGATGAGACCATCCCAGCCTATTATTGGCAGATCTAGGAAGAAAGCCTAGATCTGCAGTGTTAGCTGCTCCTATTGACCTGAAGACGTGCTCAGACTGGGGTATATCTGACTCAAGATAAGTCTGAGTCCAGTTCCAACCAGAAGAGGGGCCAGATCAGAGAAGAGCATCCCCAGGGCCACATGTCTAAAGCCTAAGACCTTCGGAGATACCTTAGGAGGCCAAAGGCGCAGGTTGAGCCAAAAGTCCACAAGAAAGTCAAAGTCCCAAACATCAGAAGTGCAGTGTGGAAATTAGCTACAGTGCAGGGAATGAGCACCAGGGAGAAGCCAGTAAGCTTGAAGAGTGGCGTGGTTCATAGCTAAGAAGTGGGCGGAGGAGAAAGGTTCAGCTCTGGTTCCACCAGTCTCTAGTTGTATAATTGTGGGTGAGTGCCTTTTACTCTCAAAGGCATTATGCAGCAAACTCATTGATATTATTTCAAGTTAATATTATATCATTTTGTTCAAATAAAGCACTGATTTTTATAAGGAGTTAAATATAAAGCCACTCCCTACTATGGTCTGAATGTGTCTCCCCAAAACTTGTATGTTGAAATCCTAATGCCCAGTGGGATGTTATTAGGAGGTGGGGCCTTTGGGACCTACTTTGGACCCGAGGATGGAGCGCTTATGAATGGGACTAGTGCTCTTACAAGAGACTCCACAGAGATCCTTAGTCCCTGCTGACACAGGAGGATATAAAGAAAAGTCTGTGACCCAGAAGAAGGCCCTCACCTGACCATGCTGGTACTCTGATCGCAGACTTCCAGCCTCCAGGACTGTGAGAAATAAATAGAAGCTACCCAGTCTGTTGTATTTTGTTATAGCAGCCCAAAGTTTTCTGAGAGAGAGGGTTATTTTTGGTGGGTGGGGAAGGAGGGTGACAAACATTGCCTTACATTCTGTCCCATCAGTGAACTTATTCAAGGTTTTAGTTAGTGAGTGGTAGAGGAGGATTCGACACCATCTCCTCCCAGAGTCCAAGTTCTTAGTCGCAAAGCTGAGATGTGTCTCCTTCAGGACTAAATGCAGGCATCACCTTCCCAAGCCCTCCTTGACCAGCATTCCCTCGTTCCCCACATATACATGAGACCTATGTAAGCATCCCTGCTCTGCTTTCCTCATAGAACTTAGCACACCATGCTATAAATTGTACAGGAGAACTCTTGGAGGGTAAGGACTGTGTCGTACTCATCTGTGACCACAGCATTTAATGCAGTGACTAACACATAATAAATGCTCAGTAGAAAATATCTATTGAATGACTGTATACCCTCAGGATGCAATAAATCCACTTTGCCAGATATAGTGGGTTAGCACCCCAAAATCCATCTCATCCCCCTTCTTGTGTATATCCCTATAATGTAGGGGCTAGAAAGGTACAGGTCCTAGACTCCCTTGCAGCTAAGCTCTGGATGTAATTTAGGTTTGTCCAATCAGATGCGTGGGCATGATTTCTGGAAGGCAGAAGTGACGGGGCAAGCTTCTGCTGCCTCTGTTGCTTCTGTGGCAAGATTAGTCATGAGGATGTTTGGTTTTTCTGCAGCCCAGTCAGTGGAGGGCCCAATGCTGAGTTGCTTGAATTGTGGGGTTCAAGAGTCAGGACACAGGGCACCCATTCTGTTGGTTCTGACTGTAGTAGGCATAACTTTTCCTAGTCCTAGTAATGCTGGAGTGTTTTAGAACCAAAGCTTACATTTCATAGAAAGGCCAAGAAGAAGTAGAAGATCTCTGGATTGCTCAAGACGTTGGGGTCATTTCTAAAAGCTCAATATACGTAGTGTTTCTTCAGTCCTCCCAATGACTCCACAGCCATTTAATATTAGATGTTTCTGATCAGGGCAGTGTTTCAGCTGCTTCACCCAGACAAATACAGTCACTTAAACAAGGTAAAAGGAAGTCCAGTAGACTATGGGGGCTCCATCCCTCAAGATCATTCAAGGACTCAGTTTCCTTTTTTCTTGGTGCCTGCTCATACCCTGGAGTGCTGCGCTTATCCTGTGGTTGTAGCTGTTCACCACCATCATGCCCCACTTTACTGTATGTGGGAAGTGGGGGAGGAGAAATGCAGGGGAAGCAGCTTCCTTATAAGGAAAGGAATTAAAGCTTCATGCATCCACAGCCTACTCAACTGGACACTTACAGGAAGATCTAAAAAAGGGTTCTTGACCTCAATCATGCTAAAAGCACATTGCAATTGGATAGGCCTCTGTTTGAGATTCAACTCTCCCTCCTATGACTCTTATTACTCTATGACCCTGGAACCATTTCTTTACTTTTCTGTGCTTTGATTTCCTCACTGTAAGATATAGATTACAATGGTATTTATTCCACTGGGTCGTTAGAGAATAAATGAGATAACTCATTTATTATTGTTGTGAAATAAGGTAACTCGGGAAGGCATTTAGCACAGCATGTAGCAGAGTAAGTGCTCAATAAAGAGTGACTATCGGTGAGAAAGGAAAAGCAAGAAACCGATTTATGAAGTAATGGGGCAATGGGAGGGAGGAAGAGACGAACTAGATAAAACCATTTAAACCGACACCGTCAATAAAAATGATTTGCCTACTCAAATTCACAAATCTGAGTTGCGAAACTGTCATATCCCTAAAGAGGAGAAGTAAATGAGTTTGTCTGGGGACAGCATTTCTTTCTCCTTCCTCTTCTCCTTCCCCAGAGAGAACTGCTTTAGGGGAGGGAACATCAAGTGTGCTGAGTACCTACTGTGTGCAGGATTCTTTATCAAGATCTTTCTTTTATATCCGGATGTAAATTCTGTATTTATTTTAGTTTTTTAATTTAAAGCCAAGGGCCCAGGATCTAGCCCTTGGTACTTTATTATTATTTTTTATTATTATTATTTAAAAATTTTTATTACTGGGGAAGGGGAACAGAACATTATTGGGGAACAGTGTGTACTTCCAGGACTTTTTCCAAGTCAAGTTGTTGTCCTTTGAATCTTAGTTACAGGGGGCGCAGCCCACTATCCCTGTGGGAGTCGAGTCGAACCAGCAACCTTGTGGTTGAAAGCCCACTGGCCCATGTGGGAATCGAACTGGCAGCCTTCGGCATTAGGAGCACGGAGCTCCAACCGCCTGAGCCATCGGGCCGGCCAGGGACATAAATTCTATTAACTCCATTTTATAGAGGAGGAACCAGGCCTCAGGTTGAGAGCTACGCTGGACATCCCAAGCTCATTAGTGATGGATCTTGGATTCAGATCCAGCTCTGTTGCGCCCACATCGAGGCTTTGAAGGGCTCCTTCAGTGCACTCGCGCCTCCCTGGGCCCAGCCGGTACTCATTGGGCTTGTAGGATGACACAATTCAGCACCAGATGGTTTCAGAAAACACTCCATCAATGAGCACAGAATCATCCACCCATAAGCTAGGTGGCTAAGTTTTATTGGCCCCACTTCACCCTTAGAGGAGGCAATTGAGTTAATACTTGAGCTGAGAGCCCCTTGGTGGTATCAGTTGAGATAATGAGCACAGTTAGGGGCTGCCAGTGGTAACCAGAAGCCTTTGTTCACACCTTCGCTCCGAGAAACTCCAGCACTCAATTGCTCATTAACATGATTTGGATAATTTTCTCAACAGCCCTCCAGTGAAACTTCCAAAGAAGAAAACTGTAAAACCCATCAGTACAAATGCTTCCCTCCCCTCCCTCCCAAGTAGTGGAGAAAGACAGATGTGCATTGGAATGCTGGCTGGAACAGCCACTTGCTGGGTACTCCTAGTTTATAATGTTCTCTTTCTAGGTCTTATTGTAAAACGAGACTATAATACCGTGCCATTCATGAAATGCTGAAGGACTAACTGGTAACGTCTGTAGGGATACCTTGGACTGTACCTGGGGTTTAGGTGATGCTTGATGAGGGAGAGGGGAAGGAGGGAATAGAGAGGGGGGAAAAGGAAGGGAGAAACGAAGGAAGGAAGTGGTAGGTTTCCTGAGTGCCCATTGGGTAGCAGGGAATGCATAAACATTATTTTATTTGATCCTCACAACAATCTTATAAGTAGTCCCTCCCTCATTGTACATATGAGGAAACTGAGTCCGAGAGCTTTACTAAAAATTGTACGGATAGTAAAAAAGCAATGTTTCAAACCAAGTCTGGGAGACTTCAAAGCCAGATCTCTCTTTTCTCTCTCTCTCTCATCCTCTCTTCCTCACTCTTATTTGCCCCTTTTTGTTCTTTCATTCTCTCTCTCATTCACTCTTATTTTCTCACTCTCTTTCATTCTTGGTCTCTCTCAGACCATGTTATTTCTTTAAATAACCAACTAGGAAAAAGGAAAGGGAAAAGACTGAACAAAGACGTGGAAGCCAAAGCAGCAGATGAGAAGTCTGAACCCTGGTCTTGTGTGTGGACTCTGAGCCTGAGAGGGAAAAATTTAGAGAAAGAGTGAGGAAGGTTAGGAAGGCAGAACAGTCTTTCCTGTATGGATTTACATACTGAGGGTCAAGTCCAAACCCAAGGCAAAATTCAACTTCTAAAATGTCTTTAGTAAGTGAGGAGAAAATGCTCAACTTTTTTCATCTATCCCTGTTTCACAGGTGAAACTCAGATCTCTCCTCGAGACTTGGTTCACGTCGCTATCCCTGCCATTTTAGCGTTGAAACTTTGGGCAGAGCCCCTTATGTTCTCTAAGCCTCGGTTTATCATCTGTAAAATGGGCATCATAGAAACATCCCTGTTCCAGGAATTTAGATGAGGATTAAACTAGATTGGGCAGGGGCAAGGCTCTCCACTGTGTCTGGCACCCAGCAAGTACTTAGTAAGTGCTTAGCGTACTAGTGCTGCTGCCATCACTAACCCAGTAATAGAGCTCTGTCTCTGGGTTTCTCAAAACTCCTTTCTCTGACATGTAGGTCTTTTGCAAACATGAAATTGTCCCTTTCTGCAGACTACCCATGGTGATCTGGCCCCCTTAACTACGGAGATGTCAAGGAATCTTCGTGAATCAGCCATCAAGTGTAGGCTGCTTGACGTGACTGTGGGGTTAACTTACAAGTGACTAATTTTTGGAGGCGCAATTTGGTACCTTCCCACGGGTGGCACCAAGGCTGGGGGTAATTACTGCTGATGAGTCTACTGAGGGTCTCATTACAGTGTCGGTATTAATATCCATATGAATACTCGCAACAAAACCTTTTGTTCTGGGAGGAGGGGGTGTGGCAGGTCCTTACAGGAACTGTCTTGCTTTTCCAAATTGAATTGTCTAAATACAATGCTGTCTCAGCAATGCAGGGTAAATTTTTTCACTCTTTCTTTCTTCACAAGGCGCTGCCAAAAGCCTACTTTGGCAACAGAAATGATTAGTTTGTGTTTCAATAAACTTGACCCCCCAGAGTCCCTTCATCCCAGCAGGGGCACGGGGAGTCAAAACGTGCTCCCTGTAACCAGTCTGAGCTGTTATTTATTAGAGATGAGTCTGGGTCAAGGGTTGTGGGCGTTTGGGGTGAAGAGGAGCTTACTAGCCCATAAGGAAGTCATCTATCTTTCAGTCAGTACTTGGGGCTACCCGTGAATGTCAGGGTCACCGTCTCCCTAAAGTTAGTCCCACCCTCCTTTTCACAGCCTGCTGAATTAATCATCGCTAGCCTTGCTTTCAGTGTCCGCACTGTGCAAAGCTTTGCTAAATTAATCTTCATAATAATGCAAGAACTATTATCAGCAGTCTCATTTTGCAGATATGGAAGCCGAGTCTCAGAGAAATTCATTTGCCCAAGTTCACACAGAAATCAAGTGGTGGCATCAGTATTCGAACCCAGGTTTGAATGATTTGGGTTGAATCCATTTGGACTTGATTCCAGTCTGCTGCTTTTAACTGTGGGCTACAGCCAGGCTGGGGAGCTCCACAGAAAAGGCCAGAAACCTGTTATTTCTCCTTCTTACCCCAGGGCCCACCACAGAAATTTCTTCAGGCCCTCTTCACCATCTTATCTCTGCATTCCAACTGGAGATTGGAAACGCTGGGGGTGGGGGGAGGGCGGGAGGAGGGGGAAGAGACTCTAAGAACCAAAATGTGTCTGTGCTGAAATCTAAGTAAATTTAGTTAAAAAAAAAAAAATCTGTGATTTCTTTGACAGGAAGCAGAGTTCACATCAAGGGCCCATGTTTTAATTGACTATGATGATTTTTTGTTCTGCACCTCGGAAGAGTCTTAGAGGCAAGACTAGAATGTTAATCTAAAATGAGTGCAACTTTCTTCTGGAACCATTCCTGGCCAGGAAGGCGATCTTAAACTCCCTTTAAGCTGTTCACCTTCCCTATGTGCTTAGACTGGGGGTGGCGGGAGGTCTCTTTATGGGAGTCCCTCAGACTCCCAGCTGCTGACTCTTGCTGTCTAGGTAATTCTAGCCCTTAGTCATCCATTACCTGTCTAAGCTACCTACTAAACTGTAAGCTTCTGGGTTCACAATGTACAGCTCATCCCCAGCAGTGTTTGGCATATATTTGGAACCCAATTAAAAGTTTTTTAAATTTATTGATTGTTCATTGTTCTGATAATACCTACCTTGGTAGATTTCAGCATAATACCAATTCCTCACCCACCCACCTTCCACCTCTACTAAGGCTAAGCCCCCAACCCCTACGTGCGCGCGCACAGACACACACACACACACACACACACACACACACACAGAGTTTCTGCTGCTGTACCTCTGGGGTGAGCCAGAAAAATCTGAATTACAAAAAAAGCTCCAAAGCATACATTCTTCTTTTTAACTCCAAAGGAGAAAGGAACGAAAGTCCTGTTCTGCATTGATCCTATTTATTTTCCTCTCTAAATGTGCACAGAAGACTAGATTAAGATAAAAGTTGGACAGAAGCCACCCAGAAACGATAGCTTATAACGGTTGCTCACCTTACCTCTGAGTAAGGATTGCCCTGCAACTGAAAACTTTGTCCTACCAGGCCCAGCTGGACCCAGACGCTCCTACGTAGGCTGGGTCCTTAGCCTCAAGGTGCGGGGTCTTTTCTGGCTCCAGGATCCAGGCTGGGGGGCCTAGAGATTCTGAGCTCCTGTCATTTCCCTCCCTTCCTCCTTCCTTCCTTCTCTCTTGGCAGAGATTGTATCCTGTTGCTCTGAACAAGGCCCAAGAGAAAGGCCAGCAGCAAGTTATTGTGTTGGGAATGAAGACAAATGAGTCCCTTTTCTGTGGGGCTCCTGGCATCCTGTTGGAGGAAGGAAAGGACAATGTTTTGAGCAAGCTGGCTCTGCTGACCCCCTCCTGAAGGGCTCTCCCCTCCCCTTTCCGGTGCAGCGTTTGTCAGCCCCAAAGCCTCCACTTCCTGAGGAATCATTAGATGCACGTGTGAGGTATGTGGTTCCCCCTGCCAGGGCAGATTCCTGGCCCAGCCTCAGGAAGCATAGCTCAAAGAGCCCTGGGCTGGGACCCTGGAACAGAGGAGTCTTGGCTGTTTCTCTCTGTGCCATGGTGGCCACTGCCAGATCACTTCACATCCCTGGGCCTCCATTTGGCATTTTTATAGTGCTTCCTGTATGCCTGAAAGTGCCGTCTGCATCAGTGGTTCCCAAACCTTGCTGTGCACCCAAATCACGTGGGGGGCGTTACAGCCTCCCACCCTGAATATGCCAAGCCTGCAGGCTAGGCACATTGAGCAGACTTTTCATCCCTCGGATATACTCTGTGATGCTTCAGGGCCACCGAATAAGAGGACTATCCCTTCGCCTCTCCTTACCTAGCTCTTTTCTATCCCTCTCTGATAAATATGTGGGTGAGAGATTGGTATGTACAGGATACAAGAAGCAAAGCAGTAAGGACGAGCAGTTACGAGAGTGGACCTCAGAGACAGATTCCTGGCAATTAAAACACAGATCCGTCACTAGATGTGTGGCTCTGGGCAGAACTTATAGCCATTAGGTATTTCCCTTTATTCATCTGTAAAATAGGAATAATAATAATCATAATAATAACTTCCTAGGATTGTTATGAGAGTTAATTGAGTTAGGTTCAAAGCCCTTAAAATAGTATTTGGCAAATTATAAATACTATGTGTTAACTAATATTATTATCCTAAAGATTTACAGATCTATTTCTCTCCTTCATTGAAGATATAATCAGCATCTTTTCTGGACCTAATACCAGGCCAAGCTCTGGTCATTTAAGAATGAATAAAATGAGTTTTCTGCCCTCAAGAAGCATAAGGTTAGCAGTTTTTGGACTCATAAAGAACTATAATACAATATTCTCACAGACTGAGTCCTCCAGGAAGCAAACGCAAAAGGTGTTTAGTCCACAGGACATTTTTAGGGAGTGCCTGGGGATTAACACCTGTGGAAAGAGGCGAGGTCAGAAGCAGCATTGACAGAGTGAGAAAGCAATCCATGATGCAGACCCCAAAACAAACTTGGCTGATGCCACCAAGAGCTCAGGACCCAGAATGACTCTTCAAAGTTGTCCAAAGTGAGGCCCAGGTGGCCAAGTCTTCATACTCCTGCATTAATCAGTCACTGAATGTGAGCTGCTCCAGGAAGGGGTGTGACGGGGGCGGGGGGGGGGGGCCCTCTGCAGCTGAGGGATCTCGGAAAGCTGTCTGCTGACAGCACTCCCAGCAGCCGCTGGGGGAATAACGAGTTCTTCATTGAAAGGGGATCGGGATGGTGCAAAACAGTGTGCACCCCAAATATGGAATGGCAATTGTGATGAAATGACAAAAGTAGAGATGAATACTTTAAAAGACGAGTAGTTGATAAGATATTTTTAAACCCCTGATATTTCTATGGCATTTTATGTACATGTTTGAAAGCATTCTCCCGTACAAAAGCTTCCTCACATCTTCCATTTTAGGGTCTGCAGGCAGACTGGGAAGCCATAAAGCAAAAGCACTGGATTTGGAGCAAGAGAGGACACTGAATCCAGTTCTGCCACAGTTTAGGTGAGAGTCATTGAGCAAGTTGCTCATGTTTTCTGGGTCTACTTTGTGAAAAGGAAATGATCATACATAATTCACAGATTTGTTGTAGGGCTGCAATTAAGTAATAGACATAAAACAGAGTGTCTGGCACATAGAACTCAAAAACTAGTAAAAACAACTTTACAAGGAGCAACAACAATAAATATTGTCTTCCCTAAATTACACACAAAAATACTGAAACCCATACAGGTAAGAGACTCTCCTAAAACCTCATAGTGGGTTATAGGTAGATCTAAGAGTATGACGGACTTACTGTGTCCAGTACTATGTGACCCCACAGTTTGTCATCTACTTTAGAGCCCATAGAAGTTGAACAACATCCGAGGGGTCAGGTCAGGTGTTTTGTTTACGGTTAACATTAGAAGGAACCTTAGAGGTAATCGTATTGTAACCTTCATAAATCCAGGGCTCTGTGTGGCCTCGTCTCTATGCTGAGTAGACTATAAATAAGCATGGCTCAGTAGTAATGATGGACAAATTCCCTTTCTTTTTTTCCTTATGTCTCTTGGGAACTTGAACAAAGACCAATTCTCAGCAACACTACGCAGGAAGTCTTTCCTCCCTATTAATTCATTAAATTATAGTACTTTCCCAGAACCCCACACGCTATGGTTCCAGCAAACCACACACTGTGTGGTTCCAATATTCCCGCAAATACACTGACACATTCTCAAACTTTAGCCTTCAAGACTTTATTTCCTTTCCTATCCTTTTCAACTCTTTATTCCACAGGTCAACTCAGTTTCCCTTTCAGTCTCCCTTTCTAGTTCTAGTCTGCCCATTTTCCAGATTCAGCATCCCATAAATCAAGGACCCACATTGGCAAAGATGGAACTTTCCATAGATGAACTGGGTGTAAGGGAGGGGAAGAAGCAGGCTAGGGGCAGGGAAAATATTCAAAGTTGTTAACAACTGATATAGTATTGAAACTCATGGGGGTCCAATATATGGTGATGGAAGGAGAACTAACTCTGGGTGATGAGCCACAATGTGATATATAGATGATGTATTATAGAATTGTACACTTGAAACCTATGTAATTTTATTAACCATTGTTACCGCAATAAATTTAATTAAATCATAAAAAAAAGGAATCAGAGTAAATTGGCCAAAGAATTGTACTAAGTTCCCCATAGGCCTCCTAATGGACAATGACTTAACTATTTGGTTGCTGAAGGGGAGAAGTCTGAGAAGTCCTGGGGCGGAAGTGGAGGGCTGGGTGGGGGTTGGGGGTGTGGGATGGTGGAGGTAGCAGAGGGACCATTCGAGGGGCTCAGGTCAGCAGCAGTTTATGAATTAGTATGAAAATATTTTAGTTTTCACTATTTTAACAACTGGTACTGTCTTACAGGTAAGTTACAAACTGTCTTGTCTGTCTGTTAAGCCTGAGCTCTTATCACCACCTTATGTACCTCCAAAGGCATGCAAGGAGTCTGGCTATGGGAAACCATAGCCAGTTTCTTCTGTTCTATCTCACACAGGCGTTATAGTATACAGAAGAGAACGTAAGAGCTGGAATCAGAAAACCAAGAAACCATTCAACTGCCCCTCACTAGCTCTGAGAGCTTGGGCAAGCCTCTTACCCTCTAAGTTTCAGTTTCTTCCTTTATTTAAAGAAAATAATTATACCAGTCTCTTGGAAGACAGTGACAATTAAACATCATTATACAGGTAAAAGCAACTGGTAGCATGCCTGAAATAGAGTGGGTGCTCAGTAAATGCTATCCCCCCTAGTTTCTGTCTCTTGTGGTCTTTCTTTGCTAGTTTCCTGTCCCCTAGCCTAATCCCTTGGGACCATGTCCCTGAACTAAAGACACTAAGATCAAAAAGAATTACAAAATCCTTTGGAAACATGACATATCACAAAGATCTGCAAATTCCTGAGTGGAGAATGTAGTTCTAATAAAGAAAGTAAAATCCCACGGTCAGTCCTTTTCTGCCCAAGAATGGCAGACCTTCCTTCTTCTCTAACTATAGCGGAAAGCACTACTCATCAGCTTTGGGGTCAAGGTTAACTGCTTTAGGAAGATGACTGAAATAGCCAGAGACCTACTCTACATGTCACACACGCACACGCACACACGCACCCCTCTTTGTTTCTCTGTAAAAGACTCAGTAAGACTTGCTATCCCAATTCTTTGAAAGCAGAATTAATAACGTTTGGAATTTTGATGATTTTGCCCGATTGCTAATGTTGCTTGGTGGTCATTGGTATTTTACATCAAGCAGACTCATGGCTGTTTTGTTTCCCCTTCTCACCAAAATGGTTGCTGCTTTATATCATTTTGTCCTCCTTGTTATTAAGAGACCAGGCAAGGATGTTTTCCTACCAATTCAACTTTCCTTATTGATTTATTTAGTTGGTACGAGTCAAGCAAATGCTAGTTTTTAAAAATGGTATTACATGTACAACTGTGGAAAGAGTCTTCATCATTTGAACAACTCTGAGCGAAGGCCCCTGTAAAATGTAACTTGTTTTTAAAATTTATAAATTTGTGACACCCATGTATGCAAAATGACTCCATCAGTTAAGTATATTTCCTAATAGAAGTCAATAAGAAACCTGCTTTACTACCAATAAATAGGAGTGTTCTGTAAATAATCATAGACAACTGCCATTGAGTACTTATTATGTGGCACGCTACCCCATGTTAGTAGTGAAGAGGTGTAATGATGGAATGTGACAGAGAAAATTTTACTAGAACACCTTTCAGTGTGTGTCTAGATAGGACTTTGAAAGGCTGCATAGGGTGGGACAGAGCTGTGATCCCTAACGTATTAAACTCCCGTCTAAGGAGGATCAGCAGGACAATGTCAGCCCTTTGGGTTTGTGGAGTAGGATGTGCAAGTTTAGATGCAAAATTTGGTCAAGAACTGACAAGGGGTGAGAGACAGAGGATCATGGGAAAATTTAAAAGTGGGACAATAGAGCTTCACCTGGTTAACAGATGAGCAAGTTGAGGGGCAGTGCAGAAACTAGATTCAGGAGAAGAAAGATGTCAAAAGAGGATTCCAAACACTTGTTCTGGGATGTGTAATGTAAATTACCGCCTCTGTCTCCCTGATAAGATCTCCAGGAAACTCCATCTTTGGTATGAATGAATTTCTTTGTGAGAGCACAGAGGTGCTGAGACCTGCATTAAGACTGGTCTGAGGCAAGGGTGGGACTGCAAATATGGACCGCGCACATTTGAGAAATAATAATAAAAATGATAATAATAGCAATAAGCTCCCTCATTGCTGAGCACTCCTTAAAGCTAAATTCTTTGTAGATCTTATATCAGTTAATCCTCATTGCTACACCTTAGCTCAGAGAATTATCCCTCGTGATGTAACTGAGGACACTATAGCTCAGAGAGGTTAAGGAACTTGCTGAAAATGTTCAGCAGTCCATGGAAAAGTTGGGCTGAGAACGAGGTCTGTCTGACTCCAAAGTCGGTCTGTCTCCAGCCATCACTGTGCTGCCTCTTCAAGAATAGAGGTAATGGTCTGCCATCTGAATCAGGCAGTAGCTTTATCAGGATACATCTTCCATGTGGGACAGCCAGTGTGTTTGACCATTTCCATTCCTGGCTGCCTGGTCTCTGGTGTCCCAGGAGAGCCTATTGATTTCCAGGTTCCTTCTTCATAGGGTACTTGGGAGGATTAAATAAGTTCAGACATGTTTTAAAAAATGCTTAAAGCATTGCCTGACATTGGAGGTGCTCAATAAATGTTATTCATTATTAGGAAGACCTTTACATGTGGGCATTTTTCATTTAATTCTCACAAACATATAGTGGATGCTATTACCTCCATTTTACAGATAATAAAACTGAGGTTCAAAGAGGTTAATTAGCCCACGTTCACACCAAAGAGTAAATTATAGAGCATGAATTCAAGCCCCCAATTGAGAGACTACAGATTTGTCACTACATCTACTGTCTTCAGCTCCTTCCCTCTGACTCTAGCTCCCAAAGATTCTGGATTTGGAAAATGACAGGCCCCACACTGGTCCTAAGTCTGAAGTCCACTTACAACTCAAGCATTCATGCTGAATCACAGCACACACTCTGTGGACTTCCTATATTCTGCTCCTCTCTGTATTGCAAGGGGCCAGAGATGGAAGCTGGCAAGTCTGGCTCCTGTAACATCCCATGTTCTGGCGTGGATGTGAGCATGCAATGTTTAGTCTATTGTTGGTTTCCAGCAAGTCTGGATTTCAAGCTCTTTTCCTGGAGGATTATGACTTAGGAATCCAGAACAAATGGCTTTTCCAAAGCACTCCTGGTCATGTCTTCTGCGTTTATTCATGCTAAGATGTTTTATCATGTTACCTATCCCAACTGATGCAACCAAAAATGTCAAATATCATGGTGGCAGGGATTAAGTGACAGGCAACTCAGAGGTGCTGTGTGCAGAGGCATGTGAAGCACATTCTCACTCCCCAAAAATGTCTTTTGAAATTGAGAACTGTTCGCAGTGACCACATTGAACGTTCACAACTATTCATGACAGTTACCACTATTGTAAATTTTGACAAGGGCATTTGGAAGTACGTAATGATGGAGTCTGGAGTCCAGCCATTGACTCTAAGGAGATGAATCCCAGCTCCATTACTTACTAGATGTGTGACCTGAGGCAAATAACTTCATTTGTCAAGGACTTGGTAGCCTCATCTATAAAAGGGAAATGATAATAGCATTATTATATTTCATAAGGCTATTGTGAGGCTTAATGAGCAAGTACATATAAAATGCTTAGACATGCTTAGACACGTGTAATAGCTCACTACTGATTGGCTTCTATTATTCGGAGCCCATACCTCACAGTTCTTTGAGGGATTTAATGATTTGGGTAAAGGCGATTGGTATAATATAATGCTTGATGCTGTTCTTAACTGTTGACATTATCATTACTGTGCCGGGAGTATTTTACCTTTTCTTCATTTGTTCGTTCATTCACAAACCCGAAGTCGGATATTGCTCTCAACACTGGAATGAGTCAGGCACCATCCCTGGTGTCTGGAAGGTCACAAAATCATGGGGGAGGCTAGCTGGTGAAGAGAAGGGTTTTAGCCATGGAATGAGATGCACTGGAGCCCGTCAAGGGGAGACTGGTGGAAGCAGGAACTTCTGGACCAGGAGTAGAGAGCAGGAAGACCTCCACTGAAGAAGGCACCGAGCGGAGGGCTGAGGGAAGTGTGGGGGTTCACTGGAGAGTCCAGGGGAGAGGGAGGTAACTCCAGGCAGGCAGCCTTGAGACATGAAGCAGCGAATGTTGAATGTGGCCAAGTACAGAGGGTTTAGGATGGCTTACGGACGGGGACAAAAACATGGGAAAGGAGTTGAGTGAGGGAAGAGCTGGCTAAGGCAGAAGGGTGGAGGGCCTTCTCTGCATAGTAAGGATGTGGGCTCCATCCCATTTGTAAGTGGAGAGACACACGTGGCCTGTTGGAGAAGTAGGAAGGTCTGTGGGGCTGGAGATTCAGAGGGGGGAGGGGCAAGACTGAAGGGAGAAGCATAGGAAATAAGACTGGAGAAAGAGGCAGGGCCTGATCGCCAGTGTAATAAGCCCCCAATTTCCTTGCTCACCACCCCTATTCTAGGGCTCTTCCTACCTTGAGCACGTCCTGAAGGCCACTGTCGCACAGACTGAACCCAGAGGAGACCTCAAATGTCCCTCACAGTGGCAAGCCTCCATGGCATCATGTTAGTGGCCGCAGGTGTCACTCCCATGGCCACAGGTTCTCTGGCTTCAGGGCTCCTTACGTCACTATGTATTTGACCTCCCCCCTTTACCATCACTCTTCGTCCTCCTAAATTTAATTTTTTTAAAATTAAGGTCCTAGGGCCTGTGATCTGACAAGAAGCAAGAATTGTTTTGAAGGTTTTGTTTTTCACTCTTAGGATGAAAAAAGGAAAAGAGACTTCCCACCCCCCATCTTTTTATTTGGAAAATTTTCAATTTACAGAAAAGTTGCAAGAATAGTACACTGGAGCATATGCCCTTTGAGCAGCTCCACTAAGTGTTCACATCTGGCAACATTTGCTTCCTTTCTCTCTTTTCTCTCTCTGTCTCTCTTTCTCTGTGTGTGTTTTACCCATTTTAAGTTTTTGCTGAACCATTTCAATATTAGTTGCAGACATCATGATAGTTGGCCCCAAAGTATTTTGGCGTGGATCTCTAAAGAGCAAGGGAATGGGAATATTCTTCTATATAATCACAATTTTCATAGTTAAGAAACTTACATTGGTAATATACAATATATATTATATATTAATATAATATACTATAAATATTATACTATCATATAACATGAAATCTATATTCAAATTTCCCCAATTGTCTCAAAACTGTCCTTTATACCTGTCCTGTTTTGTTTTCCAAGATCCAATCAAAGACCATGCATTTTAATTAATATGTTTTTTAGTTTCCTTTCATCTAGAATAATTTCCCAGCATTTTTTTTTTTAAGTGTTTCATGCCAGTGAAATGTTTGAAGAGTCTAGGTCAGTTGTTGCGCAGAATATTCCTCAGTTTGAATTTGTTTGATTATTTCTTCTTAATTATGTTCAGGTTAATAAGTTCTGTCAGGACTAATATATAGATGATGTTGAATCCTTCTCAGTACCACATATAAGGGGTCACAGGATGTCCCATCGTTGGTAATATTACCTTTGATCATCTGGCTAGATGGAGTCCACCAGCTCTCTCCACTGTGGAGGTAGCTTTATGCCTTTGTAGTTGATAAATAACCTTTGCAGTGGCACTTTGGGACTGTGAATATCCTGTTCCCCAACGTTTTTTCCCTGAACAGTTTTCGTATCCATTGATGATTCTTGTCTGAATCCATTATTACGGTGGTTATAAAATGGTCATTTTCTATCTTAGCTTTCCTGCTACATTTCTTATTTGATGCCATTTAGTAAGGAAGAGCTTTCTTTCCTTGCCACCCACCTCCAGGACATATCCACGTCTGACATTCTTGGTGCTTGGGTTATACTGTCCAAGATTCAAATTCCATTCAAATTCAAACTCCAGTTGGTCCAGATTAGGGGAAGGTGATGCAACTTAATTCTCAGTTCCACTAAGCCTGGGGAAGGGGTCATTCCTCAAAGAAAACTTGAGGTATAATGATTAAAACTGGAAGCCAGGCAGGCAAAAGCAGCAGATACCCATTATAGCAAGAAGTTAATATTGGTAGGACTACTTTCCATCACTGCATGAGATAGTCTAGTCCCCAAAATAGCAGTGGTTTAAAAACAATAGAAAAAAAAAATCTTACATCGAAATATTAGTCAGCTGTTCAGGATGGTTCAGGGCTCACAGTGGCCCAGACTCCTAGCATGGGCTTCATTGTGTGTGGCTTTCATTCCCAGGGTTACCTCTTGGTCCCTGATAACTCCTGTAGCTCGACTTTTCATCACTGTATTCCAACCAAAGGCAGGAAAAAAAAAAAAAGTAGAAGAAGGTCGTACTTCTGCCCTTTAAGGTTATTCCTGGAAGTTGGACATACCATTTCTGCTGGCTTTCCACCAGACAGAGCTTAGTCACATGGCCATAGCTACAAACCGGGGAAATGTGGTCTTTATTCCAGACAGCCTTTTTCGCAGCTAAGAATTGGGGGTAGGGGTTCTATTAGTATGGAGGAAGGGGAAACCAAACTGAGAATGATTAGCACTGTCTTCCACAGATTCCACAGGTACATGCTCATTTTAAAAGTGAGAACAAACAAAGCTCAGTGAAATTGAACAACCTGGTAAAGGTCACATAGACAGTAAATTATTGTGTCTGTTTGATTCCAAACAATGCTATGCTAGAGTGATTCTGATTTTGTCTCATTTGATCCTCATTCTAACTCTACGTGTCAATATAGTTGTGTTAGATTGCCTTCTTTGTGGAGTGAGTTGCAGCCTCATGACATAATGACTCTAGTGATATCAGGTCTTTCTTAGAAATGTGCTGTTCATTTCTGGCCAATGTTCCCTAGACAACCAGCATAGACAGTTGAAGTCCTGATATGTACGTGATAGTGACAAGAGATGCAGATGGAAAATAGAATGACAGTGGGTGTGTGTTGGAATGTACCCCAGCCTGAGAGCCTGGATACCGAGTTTCTAGTCCCAGCTCCATCACTCATTGATTGTGTGATCCTGGTCAGATCAGGACCCACTGGTCCTCAGTTCCCTCCTCCGTGTGTTCCCTCCAGCTCTGATGCTTTCTTATTTTAGGTAATATCTGCTTGCATGATGATTCAAACTGGGATCTGTATTATAAAAGTATTGAAAGCCTCCACTTCCCTATGTGGTACAATTTTAGCATCTGTTGAATTGCAAGGCCTGGCTTGCTAATTGGGTTTGCATTTTGCTTTTGTAAAATCTTGTGTGATTAATGGGAAATATTCATTACCCAGAAGCTCTATGATTGCAGGAATCGTGTTTGATTTTCTCACTGTCATATTCCTCGCAACTGTCACAGCTCCTGGTACATGGTGAGAGCTGCAATATTGACTGACTTATTGACTGCCCTAGACAATGGCCTTGCTAGACAGGTGTGACAAATTATTCCCTTCCTCCCCTTCCTCCAGAGCAAGCATGAGCCTCAAAGGAAAGAGTAAGGGAACTAGGATTTACACAGGACTTAGTTTGCAATTTACCTCATTTACTATTCACAGTAACTCTTCAAGGAAACTATTATAATCCCCTTTTTTTATGCGTGAAAAATCTGATAGTCAGAAGGATAAAGTAACTTATTTAAGATGACATAATTTCTAGTAAGAAATGCTCAGAAATTATACAAAGAAAACTACAAATCACACTTGAAAGATATAAAAGTAGATCTAAACAGCACTTATTCCACTTGCTATTATTGCTCAAAGCAATTCACAAAGCCATCCCAAATTCAAGGGAAGAAGAAATAGATTCCACCTTTTGCTGGAGGAGCAGCAAATAATTTGTGGCCGTAAAAATCTCCCACAAGTATGTGCATTTCCATGAATGGATGGATGTGGAGTGACTTCCAGGAAAAAAAAGCAAAGTGCAAAAGTATATATAGGGCATTACCTTTTGTGTAAGAAAGAAGGAGAAATAAGAAAACACAAATGTATCTGTCTGTTTACCTTTGCAAAAAGAAATACAGGAATGATAAACTAGAAAGCAATAAAATTGGTTACCGACAAGGGGTTGAGGGAATGAGGTGGAAAGGATTAGAGAGGAAGAACACATCTCTGTATAGTTTTGACTTTGAAAGTATGTTAATGTTCTAAATATTCAAAAAACAAAATTAAACCAACAAGGAAAAATGTAACATTGAATACAGAAATAAATGAACCCCATAATTTCTCCAGATACTCTATATAAGACATTGGCGCAATTGAAAAAATTGGAATGCAGACTGTACATAAAAGTATTCTATGAATTTTAGAGTTCCTGAAACTACACTGAGGTTATATAAGAAAATATCCTTGTTCTTAGATAACACACATGAAAGTACTAAGAGGCATAATGTATGGGGCATGATATAAACAATCTACTTTCAAATGGTTCCAAAAAACAAATTGTGTATTAATATATAACATTAAAGTGTCCCAAAAATCTTAGTGCAGTTTTCGGCTTTAATAACCTTAGCAGTATAACTACTACAAACTTAAAAACAGTATCATTTTAAAGTTTATAGTTCTTTTATATTTATTTAGTTTAGTGACTTGTGAATAACTTTTTATTCAAATTTTTTGTTTAAGAATGTAATTTTGTGTGTGTGGATTAACATTTGTCCTCTTTAATCAGAAGGACTGACTGAAACAAAAAAATTGAAAGAGAAAGAGAATGAGATACAAAATGTGGCAAAATGTGAAAAATTGGTGAATCTGAGCAAAGGGTCCCCAGGAATTCCCTGTACTATTCCTGAAACATTTCTGTTAGTTTAGAATTATTTCAAAATAAAATTAAAAAGAAAATAAAAATTACCCAGTTGGTAAGTGAATAAGGGATCCATGTTTGGTTCCTAGGGTTGTCTGATATCAAAGCTCAAGTGTCTTCTTCTTCATGGCCCTGTATTTCATTTTAAGGAGGAGGGATGGAGTCACACTGACCTGTGCTCACTCTCGAATCATTGCGCCCCGTCAGAATCGTGGGCAACACTGGCCAGGACTGGGCAGTCAGCCTGCAGCCGTGGAGCAGAGGACGGGAAAAGGCTCCCACTGCGCTTGGCTTTGAGGGACTCAGTCTCTAATCCACTGAGCTAACCAACTCCAGACCTTTCCCTACAGAGAACTGTGTAATAGCCATGTAAAAGCGATGAAGGGGATTGCTTTGGAAACTTGTGTAAATAACTCTTTTGGCAGGAGAAAGATTGCCAACACCTGCTTTTTGTTTTCTGGTATTTATTAGAGCCACCCTGTGAGGGACCTCTAAGCTTCCTGGATCTTATTCATTTATCTGAGTTCATTCTTGGTTCAGGGTCTGCACTGTTGGGGGTGTAGAAAGAGTTGGCAAGGATCAGAAGTGGGTCACCGACTCTGGGTTTTCAGTAGAGTGTGGTTCAGATGTCCCCAGTTAGACAATAGTGATCAGAAGGCCAAATCTGATTGTTCCATGCTTTCCCTAACCCATTACTTCCTAGTCCCCTCTCCTCACGGTTATTTATTAATTTATCCACCCAGCTATCTATCCATCCACCCACCCATGACCCAGTGATAATAATTACGCCCAAACCACGATAGGCATTGTACTAGGTGCTGGGAATAGAGTGATAAATAAGCTGGTCCATGCCTCCAGGAAGATAAAGGGGCGAACGACTTAACACAGCATGTCAGTGCTGTGATAGTCCTAGATACGGGGTACCAGAGCAGAGAGGCCCCTTGCCGAGCCTGCTGAGGTCACTCCAGGGAAGTCTGTGGGTCTGGAAAATGGTGGGAATGGTGTGTTAGGCAGAAGAATAGCATGAGCAAAGACAGAGTAACCTGAACACTTGCTACTCAGAAGTGTGGTCCTTTGATAAACAGATGCGGCATCACCTGGAGTTCATTAGAAATGCAGACTCTGGCCCCACCCCTGAAGCAGGTTCTGCATATTAACACGATCCTATGCACATGAATATTTAGGAAGCACTAATCTAAATGCCATTTCTTGGGGACATAGCCCGCGGTTTCTAGGTGTTGCGCTCTTAGTTGAGAACTCCCTTTTCTTCATTGCAGACTTGAAGATTCAGCTCCGGGCTCTCCTTCCACTCCCTAACTCGTTTCAGACACCAACATCTCCATCTTAAGGTTTCTGGGAAATGAGATCCTTCCTCTGGAAGAGTTGCTATGTCTAGTTTTCTTCTAGCTATATCACTGTCTGTACTTTTTGACCTAGTAATTCCACTCTGAGGACATTTGCCCAAAGGAAAAAAAAAAACAAAACAAAAGAAAATAATCATTTATACTCAGATGTTAGATGTTTACATCCATGTCATCTTCAATCATAAACAGTCAGAGGAAAAACAACCCAAAAGCCCAGCACGGCACAGGCGTGGGGCAGCTTTTCCCTAAGTGCACTCGAGGACAGCCAGGCTGCCTCCAGGGACCAGTCAGGATGTCATGGAAAGTGTCCTGGCTGGGAAGTCAGGACACCTGGGTCTACTTTTACTTCCATCCCTCTAGACTGGCTCCCCCTGGGTAAGCCCATTTCGTCTGAAGGCTTCAGGTTCTTCTGTGATCTCTAAGCTTTGGCATGCAATCTGCGCCACTTCACTCCTTGGTGCCCCAACCCAAATCCTCCCAGCATGAGCCTGCCTTCCACACAGAGAGGAGAGGCTCAGAACACCAGAACACAAAGACCCTGGGGGCTCAGTGTGGTAGCAAAGATTCAAGCAGAGCCCACAGTAACTACTGCGGGAAGGGAGAGAAAAACCAACCTGTATTGCACTCGGTGCAGACTCTGTGACACTCATAATGGCTAACGTTGACTCGGTGTTTGCTGTTTGCCAGGCCCTGTGTTAAGTGCCTTCCGTGAATTATCTCACTTAATCCTCACATCAACACTATACCGTAGGAGTGATTATTCCCCCATTTTCCAGATACGGTTTAGGAACACGTCCAAAAGCACTCTACTAGAGGTGGCACGAGCAGGACGCAAACCCTCGTCGTTGGACTCCAGGACTCACACACTTAAGCTCTAACCCCATGGTGATCCCCTCGCCCACCCCCTCGGGTCAGCAGCATAAGCATCACCTGGCACCTTGTTAGGAAGGCAATGCTGTCCAGACCCACTGAGTCAGAAACTTGGGGACAGGCCCAGCAATCTCGGTTTTAAAAGCTGTCTGACTCAGGTGATTCAGATGCCTGATAAATTTCTTGAACCGCTGCTCTAGCCACATGTTGCTTTTAGTATTTATAATAATCCCTAGAAGTAGGTCTAAGGAATACCATTATATCCCCAAGGCAATTGACGCTCAAAAGGATCACCTGCTCAGTCAGACAACTAGAAAATGCTAGAGTCCGGATTTGAACCCAAGTCCACTGATACCTGCACACCAGCTCTCTTTCCAGTATACCACGTATGTCTGCCAAAGTTGACCAGAAGTAGAAAAGAGGAAGGAGGAGAGGAAGGCACTGGCCCTGATGGGACTGGGGACTAGGGAGGAGGGTAGGGAAAGAGGATGCATGTGGAGAAATTAACTAAACCATCGCCCTTTGGCCACTGTGCCCCTGGGATGGTGGTGGCCTTGGTTCTGCCTGGTTGGCCAACCTCATGTTTGCTAGGCTGCTGATTTTCCTGGGCCCCACAGCACAGGGCCTATTTTTAGCTCAGCCCTGATGGGACATGTTTGCTGGGTGTTGCCAAATCACAAGAACAATCACACCCCGGTAGCAGGCAGGCTCTGCTTGGCTCACAGACCATGCAAGGCTGCCTGGGCACGCACGCAGCCTCCACCCAGATGCTGGGCCCACCTGGACCAGCCCTAGGTGGGGAGAGAGAGATTACAGGGGAATTCAGGCCATTGCACATCCTTTCTGTGGCCACAGGTTGCTGTGGCTGAGCAGGCTGTCCAAAGTCAGAAGCCCAGACGGGCACTGTGACTTATCCCCGGTCACCGAGCCAATGGGTGGTAAGGTGGCAATCGGGACCCACGCTCCCTGACTCCTCTACCCCTACAATGCTGACAATCTTTGAGTTCTCCATCGTGTTTGTGTATTTGTGTTCTGTCTGCTTCTGCTAACAACAAAAACAACAACAAATCAGCCAAGGAATGCCAATGCCCATTCTAACAGATGGAGCTTCCCAGGAGGCAGTTTACTAAGGGAGACAGCAAACCAGAGACCCCATGAGGCGATTCTATGGACAGCAACAACAATCCAGTGAAACTGGTAAAAACAGACAAAATTGTGGCTCCTGGTCACAATTGTAGGTGGTATTTTAATGATAATTTTCCCTCCCCAAAAATGTTAAAAGTTTCTTCCCCTTTATTATCGAATACTTCATCATAACTTACCTGGGAAGGAAGAGGAGCCAGAGATGTCTTATTGTTATTAATTATAAAATGCTAGTAATGATAATAACTGCTGTATTTGGTGGCAGGCTCTGTGATTTGCATTCATTAGCTCATTTAAGCCTCACAATAACCTCACGAAGTGGGTCACATCAGCCTCACTTAACAAACGGAGAAAGAAAGGCTCAGAAAATGTCAGTTGCTCAAGACACAGCTAGCAAGTGTCAGAGCCAGGCCTGATGACTCCCAAGAATGTCAGCTCACCCATATGGCACACTCCCTCTAGAACAGAAGAGACTAGTTGGAAAGCAGTGGACAAACAGATGGACAAACAGACGTGAGAGCTGCCTTCACATACCAAAAGGGTTTTTTAGTAGAATGAGGAATAAGCAAGACCTGTTTCCTAGCCGAACCAGAGTTTTTGGGTAGAAGTCACCGGGCAGCAAATATGATTCAGTGTAAGAAATGAGCATTGTGACTCACGAGTCGGCCTCAGATGTAGCCTCCAACTCTGGAGATGTGCAAGCAGAAGTTGAAGACAATTCATCTAGGATGGATTGGAAAGAGGACTGGACTGGACCGTCCCCAAGATCCCTTCCAGCTCCGAGATTATGTAGTGTGTCAGCACGTTCGCATCTGCACGGTAGATATCACACTCAACACTTCTCCACACCCCACAGACCACCCAGCACAGGCCTGCCTAGGCAATGGTGAGAAAATGTTTGCTAGGGCATGGCTTCCCCAGAGATGGACTCAACTTCCTCTGCAAGGGCCTCTGAATGAGCCATCAAGGAGTAGCTCCCTCTTTGCCACACTAGTAGGTCTCAACTGTAGCAAATGGTGACCTAGAATAATTTTTATTTTCCAGGCTCTCCAGCCCCTACATATGGCAATGTGACTAAGATCTGTTCATTAGAAGTAAGCAGAGAGAAGTGTGCAAATTCCAGGAAGTGTCCTCTCCTCCCATTCTCTTGCCTGAGAAACAGATCTAATGATGAAAGCTGGAGCAGCCATCTTGAATCATGAGGTGGCAGCCATGAGCTGAGAATGGCAGAGCAGTAAGATAGCAAGAGCCTGGGCCTGACAATTTGGGAGCACACCTGCAAGGCCTGTGCTGCCTACATTGACAGGAGAGAAAAAGAAGTCTACTGTTATTTGGGGGTTTCAGTTACTTCCAGCACAGTCCAATTTTAATTGTTACAGAGTTGAAAAAATTCAAAATTCAAAAACACCCACATGAGGAAATGATTGTGAAAGAAAATCTGAAAGGACTGTTGAGATGTAAATAATTATAGAAGAAGAGGAGAAAAGGGGAAAACAACAGGGAGAGGAGGAAGAAGGAGGAGGAAGAAGCGGAGGAGAAAGAGGAGGGAGAGGAGGAGGAGGGAGAGGAGGGAGAGGAGGAGGGAGAGGAGGGAGAGGAGGGAGAGGAGGAGGGAGAGGAGGGAGAGGAGGAGGAGGGAGAGGAGGGAGAGGAGGAGGAGGAAAAGGAGGGAGAGGAGAGCAACAAGAAAAATGACAATGATAATGACAAAAATGTGTTCTTTTGATGACCAGGCTACCATAGTCCTGATGCCTGAGGTAGAAAGACCACTGTGGTCCCATTGCCACTGTCCTACTTCACACGCTCATCGTATTTCACCTGCAGTGTTGGGTTGACTTTCTACTTGGCATCTGTCTCTAGTCTCTCCTTCCCTCTCCTCTGTCCATCCTGCAGACTATTGTCCTAGATATCACTATCACTCTCTTGCTCAAAATCCTTCCAGGCCTCCCTTTTTGGTTAGATAAGGGCTTCTTATTTTGACGTGTATCAAAAATACACCATTCCTACCTTATACCCACTTCACGCTCCAACCCCCTCACGCACCTTCCATTTCAGGAAGAGCATTTGTTCCCCAAATGCTCCTGCTACATTCCTGCCTCTGTCCCTTTGCTCACATTGGTTTCTCCACCTGGGATGCCCTTTGCCCTCGTCTCTGAGTGCTGACACTTCATTTGTCCTTCACATCCCTGGTCAAGTGCCCACTTATCCATGAATAATGCTCAACCTGAACCTGTCTTGCTCCACTTGGAATCCATCTTCTACTGATGAGTTTTCTACTACCTAGGACTGCCTCCTTCAACTCCCCCACGAAAGCCTGTCTATGGCAAGAGGACTCAGTAACAAAGAGGAAGCTCTTTCACAGTGTTTCTCTCTGGGGCTAATGATTATGGCTAGTCACTGTTAAACTCTGTCCAGGGTTCCCCAGTACCTCTCGGTCCCAACCCTTTTGTGTGGCAGTCAAGGCATCCCTGTAATATGGCCATTTCTGTCTCTTCATTCCTGCGAAGATGTCCCAGGCCAGGTAAACTAAATCACATCTCTTAAGATTTCCCACCCATGAGACTTCATATTGCTATGGCTTCCATATATAATCTTCTCTTCCCCCATAAAGGCCCACCTCATTTCTCAAGACTCTGCTCCAGTTTACTCCTCTATGGATTCTTACTGATCTTCTCAGTCAGATACCATCTTTCCCTCATTTGAACTACCTCCTGTCTCACAGCGCATTCATCATGCTCCTTCCTCCGTTATATAGATCTGAATTTTTATACTTGCTAGACAGGAAGAACATGGAGCTTTGGAATTATCATTGGACAAGATAGTAACCTTGCTTAGCCTCCATTTTCCTACCTGTAAAATGGGGATTTTAATATCAATGTCAAAGAATAGTGAGCAGATTACGAAGACTAAATAAGAGTAACTGGTGCTAGAAACAAGGTTAGCATCATCTGATACTGGGGACTCAACAGTAGCATAGAACCTGACAGAAAGGTGACGTTTCTTGGAGCTGGTGAATTGCTGAGCTGTTGAGTTTGGAGCTCCTGGAAGCCACACTCTCTGAGGTTAGCGGGGAGTCACTGTTTGCAATCATACAAGTTAAGTGAGTGTTGCTGTGATCTCGGCACACCTGAACAAAGTGGGCTTTCCTGTGTAGTGGAGGAGAAATCTCCAAACTTTCAGAGGCAGGTAGAGAACATGACCTACTAGCTAGAGAACCACATAATTCAGGCAAGAGGCTTCTCATGTGCCCAGTTTGGGCTTTGGGACCGACAGATGTCCTGGGACAACCTGGGCTGCCTTGTCACCAGGAAGCATAGGAGAGCAACATGGAGGTCCTCATTGACCTGGTGAGACTGGTCCAACAGGAGAAGCTGGGCTGGGAGATCTCAAGATCTCAAGAGATGTGAGGCATCTATGCCCCGGTACTCGGTGCTGGTGAGACCCTTCCCAAGGAGCTTGGTTTTCTAAGAGTCCCATTCTGTCAGAGGGATTTGGATTAATGCAAAGTTTCAGAAGAGAGGGGCAACCCTGGAGGAGGATGAAGACTCCACGCTCTGGAAAAATTCACTGAGCTAGGGTATCAAGTCTGAAGAAAGGAAGTTCAGAGAGCTTGGGTCCTGGTGTCCTATATTTGATGGGCTGTCATGGGAACATAAATGAGTAAAGTTGGCCAGATGCAAGAGACAGTAGGGAGTGATGAGAATAGACACAGAGGCAGCTGCGTATAACTGACTATTGCGTGTAGGGATCCAGGTCCAGATCATCCAGCTTGTCTAGAGAAGATACAAATCTGGGTTTTCTTGTGAAGTCTCACAATTTTTAGGTTAGGAAACTTATTCAAATATTTTCATAGCTCTGTACCAACCAACACTATGCAGACCAAAGAAAACATATCTCTGGAAAATGAGAGGGTCACAGAGCTAACAGTTTACAGTCTTTGGGGGAGACGATCTCTATGGTTATAAAATGGTCCATAAATCTGGGGTTGTTTGACTCAAACGGTGGGTGTTGGCATCATGTGCCTTAAGAAAATACACTCTGTTATGTCTTTCTAGTGCCCATTATTATTGTTCCCATTAGCCATGCAGAAAGGTTGAGGGCACAAGGGGGCTGGAGTCAGATAGATCTGTGTTCAAATCCCAGCTGTGCCACTTTATCGTTCTGTGACCTTGGATAGGTTACTTAACTTTTGACCTCAGGTTTTTCAGCTTGAACGAGTAGGTGAATTTATTAAGTTTACAGGTGCTTTACTTATTAACCTCTTTAGCCCTCTAAACAATCCTATAAGGAGGCGGAAAGTACCATTACCTCTATTTCACAGATGAGAAGACTGAGGCAAAGAATAATTATGGTGTCACAGCTAGTAAATAGGAAGCTGAGATGCAAACTCAGACATGCTGTCTCCCGGGGCTGTGACCTAGACAATTTGGTATACATACTGGCTGGAATCTGAGAAATGGGGATAGTAGTGGGAGTGACTCCCAGGATTTTTATGAGAATAAAAATGAGGATATGTAAGATAATTAGCCCAGTGCCTCCATATACTAACAATACAATAAAAGGTGCTTGTTATTATTATTATTAATAATTTCCAATTTTCATCCATAGTTCTCCTTTTCTCTCTCTCTCTCTCCTCTATTCTCATTCTCACTATTATAATACGAATTACTGCAACATCCAGCTCCAGACAAACCCCTTCTTTATTTGCCTTCAAACCATGGCTTATTTCTATTTACCTTTCTGTTCCCTGCAATCCCTCCCTAGTCTCTCCCCTACCTTTTTTGTTTAATCCCAGGGATTATTATCAGGTAAATCTATCATTAGGTAATGTTTTAATAACACGTTTCTTATCAGATAGTGGATATTACGTATTCCCTCTATCCAACCATGCTTTATGGTAGATCTCACCTTACAAAGGAAATTCATGACTCACAATTAACTGAACAGCCGACTGGGAAGCCAGGGAGTCCTCATATGAAAATTATTATTGTTTGATTGACTTTTAACCCACCCACTGCCTGAGGGTCCTTTGAGTCATGCTGTACATATGTAGTGTGCAAACTGGCAGGGGCTGATTGGCTGGGGATGAAGTCAGGGTTATTTAATATCCTATATTTATAATATCTACTTACAAGGGAAAGAGCTCCTCTGTTTTATGCAATTACGTGTAATCAGGAATTTGCTGGCCACACACACACACACACACACACACACACACACACAATGGGTTCCACACCTCACCTGCCCCAGCAAGCCAAGAGAGATACCTCCCAGTTCCTTTCGTCCATCCCAGGTGTGAGCTGTATGGAAGGTGCTCAGATTTGGCGATGGTTCATGCCTAGTTTGGAACCTGGCACTGTCACTTACTTGCTATCTAAATTTAGACAGATAAACTCTCTGAGCTTCAGTTTTACCCCCATGGAGATATCATGAGGATTAAATCAGATAAAGTGCCTGGCACACAGTAAAGTGCTCAAAATATGGCACTGCTGAGGAGCCATAGATGAATGGGAGACTCGGGGAAATTCTGCACCCAGACAATGGTGGCTAAATTTTTGAGATCATGACTGGAGACGTACAAGACTCATTTTAGAACCATCAGTTCTCTGGTTTGTATTAATAGGTCTGGAAACCGTGCCTCCTCCACACAACAAAGCTGAAATCGAGGTTACCTGTCCTGGAGCAATTACTGCATGTCAGGGACGAGGATAGGTAAGTGCAGGGTCATTTAGAGAAGAGCGTCATATCATCCCTTGCCACCATGGAGCTCACAAGTAACCAAGATTCTCTAAGTTCGGTGTCATCTCCAGACCCTCTGTCTGAGTCACCTTGATTCCTGGGCCTGGACCGCAGACTTATTGAATCACAATTCCTGGAGGAGAGGCCTCAGGTCATGCATTTTCACCAGTTCTTCTGATTAATCTCTTTTTCATTAAGTTTATTGATGTGATCTTGGCTAATAAAATTACATACATTTCAGATGTACAACTTTATAATTCAACATCTGCATATTCTATTGTGTGCTCGCCACCCAAAGTCTAGCCTCTTTCTGTCACCTTGTATTTGACCTCCTTTACCCTCTCAGACCTCCTGCTAACCCCCGTCCCATCTGATGGCCACCATTCTGTTGTCTGTATCCATAAGTTTGGTTTATTTGTTTGTTTTATTAGCTCATTTGTTGCTTTTTGTTTTATATCTCACATATGAGTGAAATCACATGGTTCTTGTCCTTTTCAGTCTGATTTACTTCGTGTAACATAATACTGTCATGTTGTCACAAATGGCAGTATTTCATCTTTTTAATGGCTGTGTAGTAGTCCATTGTGTATATATATACCACATTTTCTTTATCCAATTATCCATCAAAGGACACTTGGGTGTTTCCATGTCTTGGCTGTTGTGAATATGTTGTAACGAACACAGGGGCACATATATCTTCACGAATAAGTATTTTCAAATTTTTTGAGTAGACGCCCAAAGAGGAATTGCTGAATCATATACTTGCCAGCAATTAGTGGCATCCAAGATTTATTGTGCACTGACTATACACTCCTTCATTCAACAAATATTTGCTGAGGGTATTTCTGTGCAAGGCCGTGTGCTAAATGTGCTATGTGCACTGTTTCATTTAATCCCTCAACAGAGCTATATGGTAGGTGCTGCTAACTTTATTTTTCTAGTCAGAGAACTAAGGAAAATGCACACTTAACATGACTAGATATGTTAAGTATCATGACAAAAGTACAGAAAATGTGCTTTGGAAATCCCCCAAAAAGAAGCCATATCTAAGTAAGAGAGGTAGTGCAAGGGAGGCTCTAAAAAAGGGCCAGATCAAAGGTCATTCCAGCATAGTTTTGGGTTCCATTGGGGATGCGCAAGGGGCTAAGGCATGAAGAAGCCAACTTCCCACAGCCCTCCTGGTTATAAGGTGTGGGAAAGTAGATGAGCCACTCCTCATGGAGAATTACGTGTCAATAAGCCCTTTGCATGATTTATCAGAAATAACTGATAGCTTAACAAATAGTATATGCACCAAGAAGGAAGTATTGACTTTTGCTATTGGATTATGAGGGAATGTGAGGTGCTTTTAAAACAAATCATCATTCGTCAACTGTTTTGAGTTAGTGATATTCACTGTCTCTAAGTAAACTAAGTCCGTGTGGTATTTGTTTTTACAGAGCTCTGAACGTGAGGCCTATCAGGTAGATAGGATGAAAAAGACAGAGAGAAAGAATATTCCATGTTGGCGAGGGTGTGGTGAAATGGACTGTCTCAGAAATTGCTGAAATTGATGGGAGTGTAAATTGTTACACCCTTTCTGAGGGTTATTTGGCAATATATATTAAGAACTTGAATGAATGTTCATACCCTTGAACTTTATAATTCCCACTTTTGGAAACTCTCCTAATGAAATAAGCAGAAATTTTGGATCTAGATTTATAAATCAGAATGCTGTCCCTCACAGTGTGATTTTTTTTTAAAAAAAGGATACTAAGTCAGAAACAGTTGAAACATTCGGCAATAGAGATTGGTTAGGTCAATTATCACAAAGCCACATGACAGTTGTGAAATAAAATGTAAACCCCATCATGTAGTAGACACTCAGCAAATACCTGTCGAATGACTACAATACCGTAGTTAGGAAGGAGAGCTTTGAAGGTGGACCTCCTGGCCCTCACTTGCTGTTGTGAGAACTTGGCCTCAGTATCCTCATGTGCAATATGAAGGTGAACATAGAATCTTTTACGTAGGACTGTGTTAAGGATTAAAAGCCATAATAAATATATAAGGTGGCACGAACATAGAAGCACTACATAAATGTTAGCTGCTGCTATTAATCCATGCAAATTATAAGGGGACATCCTCATGATTAATAAAAACTAGCACCTCGGCTATCATCAGTGAGATTCAAAATTTGTAATAGGAAAGTACAAATATAGTATTTATATTTAAAAGACAAAAAAGATGGTCACTAAGAGAGGTGATCTCCGGGCCATTTCATGAGCAGAGGAACAAAATGCCCGCCCCTGGAAGACTTGTAGCTAAAGACTGAATTTAATACATGCATCCCTCAGTCTCTACATTCACAGCCACTGAGGGAATCAGAGTAATTCAGCAGGATCTGGGAAGAGAGGGAGGGGATTAGAATGGTGCTGTAATCAATTATTAGAATGACAAACAGAGGGGCTTTGAAAACGTTATTTATATCAAGCCGCATGTTTAGTGTTGATTCCTGATCTTCGTCTGCTTGCTGATAAGAAGCCCCAAAAAATGAAATTTAGTTCTTGGCGTACTTCTAGAATTTCTAGAGAACATCTGTGAACCTCAGGGAAAGTTCTGTCATTTGCTATTGCAAGGTTTTCCCTGAAGCCCTTCTTTGGCTCTAGACAAAGCACAAGCCCAGGTCAGTTTTCCAGAACTTTGTCTAACAACTTCAGTTAGATCTTGCCAGTCTAACAATCCTAAAAGGTAATTCATGTTTTCAGAGCTTGCCGTAATATCTCCTGTTGGCATGGGCAGCCCACAATAATCTGTGGTTAAGAGCAGTGATAATTGTTTGGGGTGACTTTGTGCCTTAAGGAGCTACCGACAGATGTCATATTATGGAATTTTAAGATGTTCCCAGGCCACCAGCCTTAAATAGAATCTGTGAATCCAAAGGAAAGCCTATGACACAACAGCATTTTTGTGATTCCACCACTACTGCAGTATTGTTAGGCTGGTTTGGGCCATGGAGATGGAAAATGGGAGAGGAACCAGTCCTATATCAGTTACTGAAATCAACGGTGAGAGACCTCTGGCTGATAGGACATTTAAAGTATACCAGGAGAACTTTTAAATCACAAAACAAGGAGAAAATTTTCTGTTTTAAACTGCTTTAAAAATCAAGGCAAGGAGGATTGGTGAGGTGGTGTGTTGGCTGAAATGCTGATTCCTAGGTTTTAGGCCAAGAAATTTTTATTTCCATTTTTAGTAAGGATTCCAAGTGAAAAACACTGATCTGGGAAAACGTTGTCTGAGGAAATAAATGCTCCTTTGCTGGAGAAGTTACTTTAATTGGTTTTTGGGGCTCTGCAAATGCAGGTGCCAGGCTCATCTTGATGGGAGAGGACAAAAAAAGGATGAGCGAGATTTACATTTTTTATTTTATTTTACAACATAACAGGACTTGAGGTTTTCTATTTTTAAAAAATATTTTTATTAAAATATAGCTAGTTTATTAGTTTCAGGTGTACACCATAGTTATTCAACATTTATATACATAAAGAAGTGATCACCATGATGAATCCAGCAACCATCTGACACCGTACCATGCTATCACAATATTACTGACTATATTCCCTCTGCTGTACATCACATCCCCATGAATTAACCTGGAAATTTGGACCTCTTATTCTCCTTCACCTTCCTCCACGTTTTAATTTTTATAACCATATTATTGACTATATTCCCTGTGCCTTACTTTATATCCCCATGACTATTTTGTAAATACCAGTTTGTTCTTCTTAATGCCTTCACCTTTTTCTCTATGACCCCCAAAGCCTTCCCATCTATCACCCCAACAAATCTAGTACCCATTTGAATCCATACATAGTTGTTACAATATATTTCTTACGGTATACCCTACATCCCCATAATTACTGTGTAACAACCAATTTGTGCTTCTTAATCCCTTCTTTTTCACTCACTCCCAATACCCCTCCCATCTGGCAACCATCAACATGTTCTTTGTATCAGTGTGTTTGTTTCTGTTTTGTTTGTTTATTTTGTTCTTTGGATTCCACCTATAAGTGAAATCACATTGCATCTGTCTTTCTCTGTCTTACACTCCACTTAGCACAGTACCCTCCAGTCCTTCCATGCTGATGCAGTTGGCAAGAACCCATTCCCTTCCCTGGCTGAGCAATATTCCATTGTATATATGTACCAGCTACTCTTTATCCATTCTTCCATCGATAGACACCCAGGCTGCTTCCACATCTTGGCCACTGCAAACAATGCTGCAATGAACATATGGATGCACACATCCCTTGAAGTAGTGTTTTGGGTTTCTTCAGATAAATACCCAGAAGTGGGATTACTAGGTCCTTCTTGGTCTCTTCTTATAGCCTTTGTTTTCAAGTTTATTTTGTCTGGTATAAGTATTGCTGCCCCAGTTTTTTTTTTTTTTTTTTTTTTTTTTTGGCTTTTTGTTGGTTTGTTGGATTCCATTTTCATGAAGTATCTTTTTCCATCCCTTTACTTTCCATCTGTGTGTGTCTTTCAATCTGAAGTGAGTTTCTTGTAGGCAGAACATATAAGAGTTTTGTTTTCTTATCCATTCAGCCCTCCTATACCTTTTGAGTGGAGCATGTAATCCATTTACATTGAAAGTAATTGTTGATATATAGCTATTGCCATTTTATTTTTCTTAATATTGATCTCTTTTTTCTTTTCTTTCCATCTTAAAGAAGACCCTCTAACATTCCTTGTAATACTGGTTTGGTGGTGATAAACTCCTTTAGCTTTTTCTTGTCTGGGAAGCGCTTTATCTGTCCTTCAATTCTAAACAATAGCTTTGCTGACTAGAATAATCTTGGTTTCAGGTCCTTGCTTTTCATCGTGTTGAATATTTTGTGCCAATATCTTCTGGGCTGCAAAGTTTCTATTGAGAAATTAGTTGACAATTTTATGATGGCTCTCTTATAAGTTACTACTTGACTTTCTCTTGCTGCTTTTAGGATTCTTTCTTTGTCTTAACTTTTCCCATTCTAATTATGATGTATCTTGGTATTGGCCTGTTTGGGTTCATCTTGTTTGGGAATCTCTGCACTTCCTGGACTTGTATGTCTATTTCTTTTGCCAGGTTAGGAAAGTTGTCAGTCGTTATTTCTTCAAATAGGTTCTCAATCCCTTGCTTTCTCTCTTCTTTTTCTGGTACCCCTATGATGTGAATGTTGTTACACTTGATGTTGTCCCAGAGGTCTCTTAAACTATACTATTTTTTCTTAATTCTTTTTTTCTTTTTGCTGTTCCAATTGGGTGTTTTTTGTTATCTTGTCTTTCAAATTACTAATTTGATCCTCTGCTTCATCTAGTCTGCTGGTGATCCCTTCTAGTGCATTCTTCATTTCAGTTATTGTATTCTTCACTTCTGACTGGTTCTTTTTTATGGTTTCCATGTCCTTTTTTATGCTTGCTACCTCTTTGTTGAAGTTCTCACTAAGTTCCTTGAGCATCCTTATAATCATTGCTTTGAACTCTGTCTCTGGTAGGTTGCTTGCCTCCATTTTGTTTAGTTCTGTTTCTGGAGTTTTCTCCTGTTCTTTCATTTGGGATGTATTTCTTTGTTTTCTTATTTTGGCTGCCTCTCTGATTGTTTCTATATATCAGGTCGATCTGCTATGTTACCAGGTTTAGGCTGGGTATAGTAGGTGCCCTGTGGGGCCCTGGCACAGCCTTTTGGTCTGGGTGCTCCAGGAGTGTCCCTTGTGTGGGTTGTGTGTGCCCTTGATTACTATTGGCACATCAGTTGATTGGCTATGGGGTTTGGCCATGTCCACAGTTTATAGGCTGCTGTACAGGAGGCTTACCCTACTGAGTGGGATTTGGCGCAGTGGGTTCTGGTGCCTGTTGAGACTGCTTGTTGGGTGTTCCACTTGTGGGGCTAATTGGGTAGTGGTCTGCAGCCAACCTCCAAGTATGTTGGTTCTGGGGCCTCTTGAGAGGAGCTCCAGTACAGGCCCAGGTCACCCACTGCCTGTGACCATCCAGGCACTACCTGGTAAGAGCTACAAAGTGATCCGTGATTGTTTGCTGCCTGTGCATAACCCTGGAGGTGCATGGGAGAGGCCATGCTGTGAACTGAAAATGGCTGCCACCAGTACTAGGCCTGGGGTAACTGCACAAAAAGCCAGGAAACCCTAAGTTCTGCTGCAACCTGCCTGATCACTTAAGGTTTAGCCACTGATAAAGCCTCGTGCAGTACACAGTTTGGGTGAGGAAGGGTCTCAGGGCGTCACTAAAGTGGGAAGAGTTGTGGTCAACAGGTTAATGTAGACTCTGGTTTGGTGCCAGTGCTGAGCCTCGAGTGACTCAGCAAAAGTTTCAGAGCACAGCAAGGCCAGGTGCCGCTTGCCTGCATCCTGCAGACCGTTAGTTTTTCAAGAAAGAGGGCAGTTTGGGCAGTGCTGGCTGCTCTTGGAGAAAGTGCCTCTGGTGTTGGGCGAGTTGGCTGGGGTAGGGCCTCAGGGAGTCAGTAGGGCAGAGCAGCAGAGCTCACTAGTCCAATCAGATTCAGATTTGGCCTCGTGGAGGCGGGCTCAACACAGGAAAGATGGTGCTTGTCTGCTGGCTGCAGAGAAGGAGGATCCCACCGTGAGAAAATGGCGACTGTCCTCTAGCTCTTGCTTCACAGCCACACACCTCAATCTGCCCTCCCGTATACCTCTGATGCCCGCCAAGTTACTGTCTCTCTGCTGGGGCCCAAGGTAAGTGTCTGCGAGTGAGACAGTTTGTGTGCGGGCCGTTTAAGAGGACGCCTGAGCTTCTCACAGCCTTCTGTCCTACTTGATGGTGGGAATCCCCGATGTTTTTCACAGCCAGATGTTGTGGGGGCTCTTTTTCCCAGCACCAGTACTCTAGGCTGGGGAGGCCAGCGTAGGGCTGTGGTCTCTTGCTCCTCCAGGGGGAAACTCACTGGCCGAGATATCCCTCCTGGTTCTCAACTGCCACACGGAGGTTTGGGGCAGCCTGTTTTGCCCCTTCTATCAGTCTTGATGTGGCTTCTTTACATCCTTAGTTATAAAACTTCTCTTCAGCCAGACTTCAGATGATTCTCCTGGTTGATTGCTCTATAAGCATGAGAATTTTAGTTGCTCCACAAAATTTTAGTTGCTTGTCTATACTTGATATTATCCATCTAAATTTAGCTATTTGAATGAATGTCTCCTGGTGTCTCACTGTGGTTTTAATTTGCATTTCCCTAATGACTAATAAGATTGAGCATCTGCCTTCTTTTGGAAAGTATCTGTTCTATGATTTTGCTTATGTAAAATTTTGTTTTGTTTTGTTTTTATGAGTTGTAAGGGTTCTTTATATAGTCTAGCTATTTGTCTTTGTCAGATTTATTTATGACAAATACTTTTACCAGTCTATGGAGTGCCTTATTATTTTTTGCTGTTGTTTTTGGAAGAGCAGTTTTAAATTTTTCACTAAGTCTTATTTATCTAATTGTTTTCATACTGCTTGTGTTCTATTGAAGAAAGATTTGCTGACATAAAGATTGCAAAGATTTTACTTTATGTTTTCTTCTGGAAACATAGTTTTAGCTTTTACATTTCAATCTAAGATTCATTTTAAGTAATTTTTTTGTGTTGTGATTTGTCAGTGGTCTTGTTCCTGATTTTAGGATGAAAGCATTCAGTCTTTCACTTTTACATATGTTAGCTGTAAGTTTTTATAGATGGCCTTTATCAGGTGGTTGAAGAAGTTCCCTTTTAAGTTTGAGAGGTGTTTTCTTTCTTTAAAAAAAGAAACCAGGAATGAACACAAATTTTGTCAAGTGTTTTTTCTTCATCCACTGAATTTTCTCTCTTTTTTCCTGCTAATACATTAGATTACATTCACTGATATTAATTGTTAAATCAACATTTTGTTCCTGAAATAAACCCCACTTGAATGGGGTATATTAACTTTTAGTTTTTCTCCACTGAATTTTATTTGCTAATTTTATTTGCTAATGTTTATGAAGAATATTATTTTGTAATTTTTGTTTCTTATTCAGTCTTTGGTTTTGATAGCAGCATAAGAATAGCTTCATAAAATCAGTTGTGAAGTATTCTCTCCTCCAGTGTCTTCTGAAACAATTTATGTAGGATTGGTACTATTGCTCCATTAAATGTTTGATATAATTTACCTCAGAAGTCTTTAATATTATTTATGGAAAGGTTTTAATAACAATTTCAAATTCTGTAGCAGATTTAGGACAATACAGGTTTTCTATTTCTTCAGGAATCAGTTTTGGTAATTTGAGTATTTCAAGGAATTTGTGCATTTCATTTAAATTGTTGAATTTTTGGCATATGATTGTTTATAATATTACCTTTTTATCCTTTTAGTTTCTGTAAGATTTGTAATGTTGCCCCCTCATTTATTCCCATTATTGATCTTTGTGCCTTCTTCCTTTTCTATTTAATTAGTCTACTAAGACAAATCCATTTATTGATGTTTCAAAAAGCCAGCTTTGGTATTCATTACTTTTCTCTGATAATTATTTTATTTTCTATGTTATTGATTTCTGCTCTTAGTTTTATTATTGTCTTCTACATATTTGTGTTTAACGCAGTTTTCTTTTTCTAGCTTCTTAAGGTAAGTCACTGATTTTGGACACTTACGATTTTCTAATACAAGCACTTAAAGCCGTACATTTCTCCCTGACCACTGCCTTAGCTGCATCCTACAAATTTTGAAGTGTGTTTTTATTTTCATTCAGTACAGTATATTTTCTAATATACTTTGTGATTTATTTTCTGACCCATGAGTTATTGCGAACTGTGTTGTTTAATTTCCAAATAGTTGAGAGTTTTCCAGACATGTGTCTGGAAATATGATTTCTAATGTATTTTTATTGTGGTCAAAGAGCATACTGTATATGATTTTAATACTTTTAAATTTGCTGGAACTTATTTTATTGCCTTGCATATGATAGATCTTATTGAGTGTTCTATGTGCACTTAAAAAGAATGTTCATTCTATGTTGCTGGGTAGAATATTCTATAAATATCAATAATGTCAAGTTGGTTGATACCTTTGTTCAAGTCTGCTATAATTCTTTATACTTGTTATATCAATTACTGAGAGAAAACTATTGGAATCTTCAAATATTGTAGTGGATTTGTCTATATCCCCTTTTTGCTCTGTCAGTTTTGTCTTGATGCATTTTGAAGATCTGGGGTAGGTATTTAGGATTTTCGTCCCTTTTTGGTGAACTGACCCCTTTATCATTATGAAACATCCCTCTTTATCCCTGGTCATATCATTTTTTGTTGAAGTTTAGTTTGTCTGATATTATTGGCCACTCAAGATTTCTTATAATTGGATGTTTTCACAGTATATTTTTTTCTACCCTTTTACTTTATACCTTTATATAACAGTCAGAATATGTATGAGCAACTCTGGTTGCTCTCCTGGTTCTGTCTGGATTAGCAAGTCAGGCACCTTCTTGGCTCTAACTCACTCCTCTGTCTCTAGGAACCTGTAGCTCTAGCTTGACAGTTCTGCCATATTTTTTTCTATGATTTTTGGAAAATTATGACACAGAGATGACAAAATAATACTTGGAAATCAGTACTGAAGGAATTAGGCATCACGTGGTACAACATGAAAATTTTTCTGTTGAAAATATTGACAGCATAGTTTCATCATTTAATGTATATATTTGCTAACATGTGTTGATTTTACTACCCTTCCTGGGTCAAATAGGACTAATTAATAACTATAACTCTCCTATAGAGAGAGATTTATATGTAGATTTTTACAGCCTGTAGAAAGATGGTGATTTACATGCATTATGAATATCAAGAGTTTCCACCTATAGAATGTGGACCGAAGAACTGACCAAAAATGACTGATGGGATCATGGTAAAGACTACTAGTGGTCCCATAATATGGGTTTTTCTCTCATTTTTTTGTAATAAACCTTTTAATTTTTAGATGAGTGCTTGGCCCATAATAAAAACCTTGTAGTTAAGTAGGTGTGTTAAAGTCCCAACAAAAAGCAGATGACACACTCAAAATGAGATAAGCCAAGGAGTGTTTATTTATAAAGGGGTTATTTACTAAGATCTGGTGTGGAAAAGCTATAACTATAGTTCAGTAATTCAGAGCTCATAGCAGATAGGCTGTTACATCCTTTAGGGCCTAATAGGATGAAGAGAGTGAACGATTACCAGAGCCTACAAAAAGAGAAAGGCAGGTAGAATCAGTTATTGTACAAGGATCCCATTTTTCAGGTAACCCTCAGTTGAGAGACAAAGCCAGCCCAGAGCAACCATGGAAGGAGGGATCCAGAGAAATAAATACCCTGACCTCACTCTTCTATATTTCTGATCTCTGATCTCCTGCTAAAGCACTATTATCTGAACTAGAATCATAAAAGCCAGGGATTACAATCTTCCATTGATGTGGTCCATGCAGCTTCCCAAGGCAGAGAGCAGATGAAGAAGAATAGGCAGTGGGTCTGGAGAGGCAAATGGAAGATAGCTGGCATATGGGAGTTATGTAACTAAATTATAGCCAATGGAATAGAAGCAGAAACATTGTGATTAATTTTGGGAACACACCTTTAAAAGGGAGGCATGTCTTCCTTCTTCCTATAGGCTGGATTGATGACACGATGACTGGAATTTGAGCAGTCATCATAGTCCATGAGATGGAAGTTACATCCTGAGATTAGTGGAACAAATGATAGAGGGAATTTGGATTCCTGAGAGTCAGGCAATTAATTCTGATCATCTATATTCACTTGAGAGAGAAATAAACTTGTTTCTTTTTAAAAAGATTTTATTAAAAATATGGCTAACATACATTATATTAATTTCAGGGGTACACCATAATTATTCAACATTTATATACCAAAAGAAGTGATAACAATGATAAGTCCAACAACCCTCTGACACCATATTATGCTATATTCACAATATACGTTCACAATATATATATTCACAACATACAGTCACAATATTATTGACTATATTCCTTATGCTGTACATTACATCCCCATGACTTATTTGTTTGTACCTCGAAATTTGGACCTCTTATTCCCCTTCACTTTTCCCCCTTTTTAAAATTTTTCAATTACAGTTGACATTCAGTATTATTTTATATTAATTTCAGGTGTACAGCATACTAGTTAAACTTTTATATAATTTAAGATATGATCCCTCTGACTAGTCTAGTCCCTACATGGCACTATACATTAGTGTTACCATATCATTGACTATATTCCCTATGCTTTACTTCACATCTCCATGACTATTTTGTAACTACCAATTTGTATTTCTTAATGCCTTCACCTTTTTCACCCTGCCTCCCTTCTGTCACCCCAACAAATCTGGTACTCATCTGACCCATACATTGTTATTACAGTATTATTGATTATATTCTTTATGCTATACCCTATATCCCCATAACTACTTTTAAGCAACCATTTGTACTTCTTAATTCTTTCACCTTTTCTCACCCACATCCCCAACCCCACTCCCATCTGGCAACCATAAAAATGTTTTCTGTATCTGAATTTATTTCTGTTTTTGTTTGTTTTGTTCTTTAGCTTCCATATGCAAGCGAAATCACATTGCATGTGTCTTTCTCTGTCTTGCACTCCACTCAGCACAGTACATTCTAGGTCCATCCATACTGCCACAGATGGCAACAACGCATTCCCTTCCGTGGCCGAGCAGTATTCCATTGTACATACTATGTACTACCTCCTCTTTATCCATTCTTCCTTCGATGACAGGCTGCCTCCACATCTTGGCCATTGTAAGCAATTCTGCAATGAACACATGGATGCACAGGTCCTCTTGAAGTAGCATTTTAGGTGTCTTTTTGGATAAATACCCAGAAGTGGGATTACTGGGTCCTTCTTTGTCTCTTGTAATAGCTTTTGTTTTAAAGTCTATTTTGTCTGGTTAAGTATCACTACCCCAGCTTTTTCTATTTTTTTATTTCCATTTTCATGAAATAACTTTCCCCTTCCCTTTACTTTCCATCTGTATGTGTCTTTCAATCTGAAATGACTGTCTTGTAGGCAGCATATGTGAGAGTTTGTTTTCTTATCCATTCAGCCATTTTATTATTAATAATATTGATCTTTTTTTTCTTCTGTCTTAAACAAGTCCCTGTAACATTCCTTGTGATACTGGTTTGGTGGTGATGAACTTTCAGTTGTTTTTTTTGTTTGGTTGGTTGGTTGGTTTTTTTGTCTGGGAAGCTCTTTATCTGTCCTTCAATTTTAAATAATAGCCTTGCTGGGTAGAATACCCTGGTTGTAGTTTCTTGCTTTTCATCACGTTGAATATTTTGTGCCAATTGCTTCTGGCATGCAAAGTTTCTGTTGAGAAATCAGGGACAGTCTTATGGGGGCTCCTTTATAATTTACTAGTTGCCTTTCTCTTGCTGCTTTTAGGGTTCTCTTTTTGTCTTTAACCTTTGCATTTTAATTATAATGTTTCCTGGTGTGGGCCTGTTTGAATTCATCTTGTTTGGGACTCTCTGCACTTACTGGAATTGTATGTCTGTTTCCTTTGCCAGGTTAGGAAAGTTGTCTGTCATTGTTTCTTCAAACAGGTTCCCAATCCCTTGCTTTCTGTCTTCTGCTGGTACCCCTATGATTTGAATGTTGTTATGCTTGAAGTTGTCTCAGAGGTCTCTTAAACTATCCTCATTTTTTTGGATTTTTTTTTTTCTTTTTGCTATTACAATTGGGTGTATTCTGCTACCTTGTGTTACAAATTGCTGATTTGATGCTCTGCTTTATCTACTCTGCTGGCGATTTATTCTAGTGTATTCTCCATTTCAGGTATTGCATTTTTCACTTCTGACTGGTTCTTTTGTATGGTTTCTTTGTCCTTTTTTAATGCTTGCTCTCTTTTGAAGTTCTCACTAAGTTCCTTGCTTATAATCATTGTTTGAACATGCTTATAACCATTGTTTTGAACTCTGTATCTGGTAGGTTGCTTACATCCATTTCATTTAGCTCTTTTTCTGGAGTTGTTCTTTTATATGGAAACTATTTTTTTTTTTTGTTTCCTTATTTTGGCTGCCTGTCTGTGTTTGTTTCTATATATTACAGTTAGATCTGCTATGTTCCCAAGTCTTGACCAAGTGGGCTAATGTAGTAGGTGCCCTGTGGGGCCCTGACAGTCTCCCAGGTCACCTGTTCTCAGTGCTCCAAGAGTGTCCCTCTGTGTGTTGTGTGTGCCTTCCAGTTATAGTTGAGCCTTAATAGCTATTGGCACATCAGTGAGTGGCTAATTGGCTATGGAGTTTAGTCATGTTCACAGCTTACAGGCTGCTGTGTAGGGGACTTACCCCACTGGGTGGGCTTCCCCTTAGTGGGCTCTGATGTCTATTGAGACTGTGCTTTGGGTGTGCCACTTGGGGGCTAATTGGGTAGTTATCTGCTGTGATCTGAAGCCAACCTCCAAATATATTGGTTCTGGGGCC
Organism: Rhinolophus ferrumequinum; assembly: GCF_004115265.2. Lineage (NCBI taxonomy): Eukaryota > Metazoa > Chordata > Mammalia > Chiroptera > Rhinolophidae > Rhinolophus > Rhinolophus ferrumequinum. Next base: position 42,838,438 of record NC_046292.1, read on the forward strand.
TCTTGGGAGGGGATCTGGTATAGACCCAGGTCACCCACTGCCTGTGACCAGCCTGGTACTACCTGGTAGAAGCTACAAAGCTACCTATGGTTGTTCTCTGCCTGTGCTAAAGTTGGAGGCATGTGGGGGAGGCCACACTGCAAACCAAGGATGGCTGCCACCAGTACCGGGCCTGGGGTAGCAAAAATCCAAGACACCCCAAGGCCTGATGCCAACTGCTAGATCCCTTAAGGTTCAGCTCCTGCTAAAGACTCATGCAGTTCATGAGTTGGTTGAGGCAGGGTCTCAGGGCGTCACTAAAGTGGGAAGAGTTGTGGTCACCAAGTTAATGTAGACTCTGTTTTGGCGCCAGTGCTGAGCCTGGAGCTACTCACCAGAAGTCTCAGAGCACACCAAGGCCAATCACTGCCATCCTGGGACCCGTGGACTCTGATAGTTTTTCACAAAAGAGTGCAATGTGTGTGGGTCTGGCTGCTCGTGAGAAAGTGCCTCTGTTGTTGGGGAAGTTGGGTGTGGTGGGGGTTCCAGCAGAGCTCACCAGGCCAATCAGATTCAGATTTGGCCATATGGGGGAGGGCTCAACACAGGAAAGATGGCGCCCGCCTACTGACTGCATAGGAGTAGAGCCCCACATAGGGAAAATGGCAGTTGTCCTCCAGCCCTTGCTTTGAAGCCACACACTTCTGTCTGGACCCCACCCCTCTCCCCACCTGCATGCCTCCAACGCCCCTGAGTCACCATCCCTCTGCTGGAGCCCAGGGTGAGTACGTGGAAGTGAGAGAGTCTCTGTGCAGGCCATTTAAGAGGACATCTGGGTTTCCCCACAGCCTTCCATCCCACCCAGGGGGTTGGAATCCCCAGTGTTTTTTACAGCAATATGTTGTTGGCACTCCTCTTCCCAGGCACCAGTACTCTGGGTTGATTATCCTGGTGTGGGGCTGTCCCTCACTCATCCAGAGGGAGCCTCTGTGGCTGAGATATCCCTCTTGATTCTCAACTACCACACAGAGGTTTGGGGATAACCTGTTTTGCATCTCTGCCCATCCTATCAGTCTCGACGTGGCTTCTTCTTTATATCCTTAGTTATAAAATTTCTGTTCAGCCAGACTTCAGATGGTCATCCAGGTTGATTGTTCTAGTTGTAATTTTGATGTGTTCATGGAAGAATGCATGCACAGTGTTTATCTACTTTGCCATCTTGGATCTCTCCTAAATGTGTATCCTTTTAAAGCCACTCTTATTTTGGGTTTTCTGTCACTGCAGCTGATGCAAATCCTAACTTAATTCAGAGACCAAACAGGAAATTCTTTGGGCATTTGGACTGTCTTAGTTATGATTTCTTTTTTTATTTATCTTTTACTCGTAAGCATTTGAAATGGACTTTGTCTAGCATAAGCAAAGGGGAAATTTATTGGAAGGATGCTGGGGGTGTCTCCGAGAATCAAAGGAAATGCTGAACAACCAAGATAGGAGAACCCGAAGCAGTTCTAGTATCTGAAAATTTTTCATGGCCTTTTACCCTGGAGGACTGCCACAAATATGACTCAACTCCAGCAACTCCCACTCTCTTCAGGAATCTATTCCAAATTTTATATTTCTGTTAGAGAGAACCTGATTGGACCAGCTTGCATCAGGTTTTTGTGTCTTTGTTGGGGGAGGGTCACAACACAAAGTCACAGGGGTCCCCAAGAATCTTACAGCCCTGGGTGCATTGTGGGTCAGTCACCCCAAGAGTTATGATTTGAAGTGACAAAGAGGGCATTACCTCAATCTATACTAATCTTTAAAACATTCACGTAAGTATAAGTGTGTCTCCATCATAAAATCAAAAGCTGTTTGAGGGTGTGTTTTATACTCATTCTGGAAACAAAATGAACAATAACAAAGCCTGGTCCACAGTAGATACCTAATAAAAATTCATTTCCTTTCATTTTGTTCCTCCACCAACAGCTGATATTACAATTACAAGCCTCATTACAGGGGTCAGGATGGGCAACAACTCAAAGCCACAGTTTTGTATAATTCAAAATTTTGTGCAACTAATTTTACCAAAATTCTCAATATCTACCATGTTCCCTGACCTATGTTAGATAAAATTAACAGAAAAAACATACAAAAAAACTAAGTGATTTTGAGTTCGGAGACTATCAGGGAACAGAATCATGTAGACAAATCATAATAATAAACAGCAAGTTATATGCCATAGTAGAATTAAGTATTAGATGCCTTAAGATTGAGCAGAGAGAGAGCAACAGAGAGGGTTGGAAGAGGTGATGTTTGAGGTGGGTGTATGTAGGTGAGTAGGAGTCCTACAGACATAAAATGGAGAAGAGAGTTCTAAGCAAAAGTAATAGCATCTGAAAAACTACTGAGACATAAAAATGCTCAGCTGTGTTCAGGAAAAAGCCAAGGCTTCCATGTGACTAGACTCCTAGGCACTGACTGGAAACTCATGTATTTATTCAGCAGTAACTTATTGACTGCTGTGTGCAGGGTTACCATATAAATGAGTTGCATTCCTCCCCTTCAGTGGGAGAGGCCAACACAATGACTATGGTCAGATGAGTTCTATAGCAGAGGGGGAGGAAAATCCCTACTGTGAGATTGTAGAGGGGAAGAGGCATTATCTAGGGACTCAGGAAGAAGAGTCCAGAGCTGTAGGCAGCAGTCAGAGCCTGGAAAGCAATGCTAAAGCCACTTGAGTGGTTTTTATCTTGTAGGTCATGGGACCCTCTGATGTTGTCCTCATGTGTTTGTTAAAGCAAGAAGATTCAAATTTGCTGAGGCTGCTTTAAAATTTTCTGACTCAAGACAGATCAATCCCATTTGTTTTACACTTGTGGGCCAGGCACTGAGCCAAGGATTTTACATATGTTATCTCATTTGAACTGAGATTGGTCTGCAGGTGTAGAGGGTTATATACCCAACTTGGGAGGTAAGCATAGCAGAAAATAGAGAAAGGAACATTGTGTAGTTTGAGGGGGAATGGGTGGGCAGGTTAATATTGTTTCATAAGTAGGATATAGGCTTAAATTCTTCTTCCACTTTAGAGAAAGATCCCTGTTTTGGTCAAAATGGCTACCATTCACTTTAAAATCGTATCTCCTGGTATGATTGATATGTCAAAGCTTAGAATACTCCATCAGTCAAGATATGGACAACTGCAAACTGCTTAATCTAACTAAGGTCTATTCTTAGCAGGTCTTAATTCTAACTAAGGTCTTAGCAATGAGAAACACAGGGAAGAAAACAGTCTAATAATACCGACAGAGATGCAAGGTCTTCCATCTTTTCAAGATGGCTGCTGAATCTCTAGTTCTTCTATTCCTTAGAATGCACTTCCATTCCAAGAAGGAAGAAGGGAAGAAGAAAGGCTTTCACCAAAAGGGTTTAGCTTTCTTATTTCTAGAGAATTCTGCTTACATTTCACTGGCCAGAATTATGTCACATGGTCACTCCCAGGTGCAAGAGAGCTTGGAAAATGGTTGATTTGCTGCCTCCTGCACCCCACATTAGGATTGAGTCACGAAGGAAGGAGAAAATACGTAGCAAGTAGGCAGCATGTATAATCCCATTCCATTTTCCCAACAGTTCTGTAAGGTAGGTAAAGTTATGTACATTCTACATATGGGGAAGTGGAGGACCCAGAGAGGAAAGTAAACGCCCAAAGGCATCCAAGTAGTGAGTCATGGAATAAAGATTTTAAAACAAGTCTGTATCTCTCCAAAAGCAAAGGATTTCTTTTTTTTTCTTTCTTTCTTTCTTTCTTTTTTTTTTTTTTTTTTTTTTGTGTGTGTGATACCATCCTGTCTCCCTTAGCTGTGTGACCTTGAGTAAATCACAATATCTCTTTGAGTCTCGGTTCCAAGGTCTATAAAATGAGGATGGTCATCCCTGACTCCAAGGTTCTTGAAGCAAGTTAGACGGTGAATGCAAAAGGGTAGGGAAGAATAATATCGATGGGCCCCTGATTATTATCCATTAACTTTTGCAAAAATGTCTCTTCCAGAGTTGACAATCAGGAATGGCCCTCCAACATTGGTATGTGAGCTTGGCGCCTGTAAAACCTCTTGACTGGCATTTCCTATTTGAGCCCCATCACAGTTTCCCAGGAATTTCCACTGGCTGGGTTTCCTTTGTCCACTCCAATAGCTGCCTGTACAGATGAGTTATGAGCCACATTCCACAGCAGGTCAGATGGAAACAATGTGTAAACTATCCATCCTGACTTTCTTGCCTTCTTCTCCCTATGGCTGCTCCCCACGTAGAACTAAACGCAGACCATTCCTCACACTGTCCTTTTTCTGGTGCCCCATCCCAAGTTGGAATAAACCATCTGAGAATTGAGGGAGTCATTCAGCCACAGACCTACCACAGCCCACACTGTTTCATGCCTGTAGGCTTGGGTGCTTGTCAGCCTCTGTTTGGAAAGCGTTGCCTTCCTTTCTTTCCCTAGAGAGCCTACTCCTCAGACAAAGCCTAGGCTGAATCTTAGATCCTCCTCCTCTGTGATATCTCCCTCCACTCTTCTAGGCAGGTATTTTGTTTTGTTTTACATTTTCCTCTGTATCAGCATCGGGCTTTGTCCATATTTTATTATAGTGTAACACTTGCTACAGCCAAATTCACGAGTCTGGCCTTGCCTTTACTGGACACCAGAACCTTAAAAAAAGAACAAGTACGGTAATATTGATACCAAAAAATGCATGTTCATTATACTGAAGGAGGAAAGGAGAGAAGGGAGGAAGGAAGATAATGAAACTCCCTTCCCTATCCATCCCTGTCCCTTATAATCACTTAGTTTTGTATCTGGTATGGCACAGGCATGGACCGATCAGAATAGACAAAGAGCTGGGATAACCTGCTAGAGGCCTCCTGTGGAGACAAAGGTTTAGTTTTTTTGTTACCAGAATCTGGTCATCTTTCCATTTCAACGCATATAGACCTATTGAATTTGTTGTCACCACTCCCTAACGATTGTATGAATATACCATAATTTAAAAAACCTTTTTCCTACTTTGGAAGCTTCCAGTTTTCTGTCACAGATGGTGCTAGAATGAACATGCTTGAAAATATATCTGTGGGCACATGTGCTGGTTTTTGTGTGATAGAGTTCTAGAAATGGAATTTTGGTGGCGACTCCAAAGTTACATCCCCGCTAACTGGATATAATCATACTCATTTCCTCAGAACCTCACTGACCCTGGATGTTTTTGATCTTTTTAACTTTTACAAACCTTGAAAAATATCTCATTATTTGGTTTAAATTTCTTTGGTGATTAGTACAGTTGAGCATCTTTCTATTTGTTTATAGGTCATTTATTTTTCATCATGACTATTCTCATCAGAATCTTGACTGCAATGGGTTCTGCTCAGTCCTAAGATCCCTCTCTAACAATACCCTGTGAAGTTTTTCACCTCAAGGCTACATGACAATGACATGAGAATTTGTTAAGAATGCCTGAGACAACACTCTGGGATTAGAATCCCCAAAAGTTTCCCTTTAGAGTGTATTTGGTATCACTGTGTTTGCAACCATGTGTACCATTCACTGAGGTTCTGAGGACAACTTTCAGCCCATCCACATTAAGCATCTATTAAGAGGATAAGGGAAGAGTTTTTTTGTGTTTTTTTTTTTTTTTTTTTTTGTCTTGGGGTTGGGGGGAAGAGGGTTGTCTCGTCTGCACTGCTCTTGACTTTGCTTTGTCCCAGTCTGGCTGAATCCCTTCAGTGTGAGATGATGTCTAGCTCTGCAGTATTTTGACCTGGGAAGTCACCTTCTCAAGTCAGAGCTCTTAGTATTAAATACTCATAGTCTATTATCTTTGCATGATGAGTCAATTTCATTTCATTTCAAATTCACTGAGCACCTATTCTGTGCTAAACTGTGGGAATACAAAAATGGATAACACTCAGTCCCTATTTCAGAAGAGCCTGAAGTCCAGTGGAGATAAAAGCCATATAGGGAGAATTGTCATGATCCACAGGGTCACATCAAGAAAGCGTGAAGCCAAAGATGCCCTGGGAGATAGGACAGCTCTCCTGCTTATCACTGATGAGATCTTGGGCAGGAAATGTAAACTCTGTTGCCTTGGTTTCTTCATCCATAAATGCAGAACATAGTAACACGTACCTCACAGGATTGTTTTGAGGACTAAATGAGTTAATTCAAGTAAAATATTATATTTACAGCCTTATTGTAGTAACTTATCAATAAATGTTAGTTTTTAGTGTTATCATTATCACTATTTTTCTTAATTATTAATAGTATTAAAGCAAAGCAAAAAGGATCTAACCCAATCTGGAGGCTACTGGAGAAGGTATTAGCAGGGTTAATATTAAACAGTAGAGAAAGGAGATATAGCTTTGGTATAAAGGTGAAATATTCCATTATTATCTCATGTTGAGCAGTGACAACTGGCTGAACAGTTAACCACCATGACCTCATTTACAAATAAAGATGCTCAGGCACAGAGAATTTACATAACTTGCCCAAGGTAACACAGCAAGTAACCCACAGTATTTTTATTTCCTCTGTTTTATAGATAAGAATGGTGAAGTACAGGCCAGTGTTAGAGTCAAGATTTAAATCTATGTCTCTCTCCTACACCCGTGTTCTTCCCACTGCACTGTATTTCCATTCAAGGGATGTGCGAGTGTTGTCTCTTTGACTCTTTTGAGAAGACCCTGGGCTTCACTATGCTTTGGTTTTCTTATTTCTAAACCAGACATCTCCATACCTCTCCTGTCTGCACACTGTCCCTCCTTCAACCTCCAGGAGAAGCTGTGACAATGGGGGGGCTCCCTTTCTAAGATGTCTTGATATATCTTTGAAGAAAGACAGCAAGGAAATGTGAAGTGTGGTGATGGTGACCTCTTCAAGGGTGGGTGATGAACGGAAACTTCCTGACATTTCAAGTGGCAACATCTGAAAGGAAGTGGAATTTTCCTGAAGCCCAGGCAGGAGATATCTGTCACCAACTATTGATTTGGGGTGTACGTCTCGCATTTAATCCAGTGATTAATTTGGAGGGAGGCAGCATGCATGCTGGGCTTTCATTTAGTGAGATTAAAAGCATAGTGCTTCTGATTTATTCTGTCTTCATTCATGCAGGGCTATTTTATTGCCAAAGGTTGAATGACAGGCTTCCCGGCAGGCTGTAAAGACAGGTAAATTTTAAATAAGAAACAGAAAATCTTTCAAGACACTGTCTTTATTATTTGTAATTTATTAATCACACCTACTGGAGGCTGGTTGACCCTGGGATAGTCTGTTTGTTTTTCCTTATTTGTACAATGTGTGTATCCTTCCATGTTTATTGATAGCCTACTATGTGATTATGCCAGTGTGCTAGGCCCTGGACACCCAACAATGAGCAAGACAGAGATGGACCCTGCCCTCCCTGAAGCTTATTGAGTAAGGGAGGAGACTGATGAGATATTAACATAAAGTATTTGCTGTGGGAGGATTAGCAGGACTGAAATAACACTTGACATACGGGACTATTAGGACTAAATGAGACAAAGTATTTAAGAACCCACCATGCCTTTGCTGAGAGCACAGACTCCTGAACCAGACTGCTTGGTTTCAAATCCCAACTTGGAGACTTATTAACTATCTCACTTCAGGAGGTTAATAAACCTGCCTCAGTTTCCTCATCTATAAAATGGGGAAATAATAGTATTTAATTAATGGGGTTGTTCAGAAGATGAAATAGTTAATATATGTAAAGAGTTTAGATCATTGCATGGCCCACGCTAAGTACATAATATTTATTAATGATTGTCGTCGTTGTTGTTAACACAGACCCTGGCCGGTGGTGGGTGCTGAGAATGCTATGGCTCTTCTGAAAGTCCCACACCTCTGGCAGAGAACAATGCCCATGTTTCATGTTCCACCATCTATCAAAGACCCAGACTGGTGACTACGAAAAGGATTGTTCTTGGTATAATTTATTATTTATTCCTGTCTAAGCAATTGGCCTGTTGAGCCTTTGAAGAGCACAGAGGTCCTCCCTGTGTTTGGCGGGAGTGAGCACAAAAGGGTGTGGTGTAATGAAAGCCACAGAGATGAGAGAACCTGGCAAAGAACTTGGGCCCCGCATGGATGGCAGCTGGCCCTTTTCCCAGGAATCTCATGGAGGAAAAGGCCCGATCCAATGTTGATGTTCAGCCATAAGCTTGGTCTTTAGGGTCTCTCACAGTTGTGAGCAATGCTTCACTCGCACCCAGAGGACAGCCATAAGCTGTGCAATCTCCTGAGTCATGTCTATCTCATGTGACTGCTGTGAGGATTGTATGGAATGACTGATTTTCAAATGCCTGAGAATTAACAGAACAGTCCTGCAGCCTTGTCATGAAATAAGGTTCATTAAATACTTCGAGCCGGCTTCCGTCTCAGCACTGAGGGGCGGTTACGGTTTTCATAGTCCAACAGCCTTCCTCCTCCAGGGCGTGAAGCACTGCTCTACACCCTTCCAGGAACGTGGCCTTAGATTTGGGCACCCACACCCCTGGACACAGGAACTGGCGAGTCTTGCTCAATGTTGTGCCACCAGGTGCTCCCCGGCATACAGCAGGACTGCAGCAAAGACTTGCTGAAAGGTTAGATCATGAAAAGACAGACGTAAAAATGTAACATGTTTGGGAAGGGAGCAGCATGGCGGAGGGAATCGAAGGCACATCATGTAAAAACATTGGTGGAACTAAGTCTGTGTAACTGGAGAAAGAAGACTGGGGGCTAGAAGCCTTCTGAAAGGTGAGCAGTCCAAGTTCAACCAGTAGGAGAGATAGATGATTGAGATGATAGATAGATAGATAGATAGATAGATAGATAGATAGATAGATAGATAGATAGATAGATGATAGATTTATTAAAGGAAAATTAATTCAATATATACATCTATCACATCATTATGTTGTATACCTAAAACCAATACAATGTTATTATATGTCAATTATGTCTCAATTTAAAAATTAAAATTAGATAAATACATAGAAGTAAGAGGGCTGTTTCAATAACACTTGGGAAAGTTATGATCTGCTGTAGCGTCGTACCAAAAAGCTCATATGCCTGATTTTTATCTTGTCTCTTTCTTGTTTTGTTTTATGAAACAATAACACTTAAAAAAAATGAAGAGGATGTCTACAATCCTTTCTGTTACTAGACTAGCACACTTGTGTTTTTTTTTAAATAAAATACCAACTGTGTTAGTATAAAAATCTGTAACTGCAAGTCCCAGCAGTTTCTGTCTGAAAGCAAGAACAGCAAATCAAGAAGAAAGTGATTCAGCTTACTTTTAGATTTAAAAAATCCAGTCATGTTTCACATGTCCAATAAACTAAGTGCTTTAGGTTTTACATGTAGCAATCATATGCAAACAAATGGAAGAACAGGCTTAAGAATGTTATAAACTCTAACAAAACCCAATTATCAAGGGACTCATTTGTAGATGACCACAAAAAAATAAAATGTAGCAAGAAATGTACTAGGGACTCACAATTTTCTAAGCAATATAGCAATAACTAATTCCATATTATCTGTCCCACAACAAAGAGTAAATTTTAAAAAAGAAAATTTAGTAATTTACAATTATTATTGTTACGATTGTTGTCAGTTATCCTGTGTAATTGTGGGAGCTGGCTGAGCTGATGACATCCACAGGGGAGGCAGTCAGGAAGGGAGACCTATAGGGAAGTGAGAGCAAGTGCAGACCCCGCAGGCTGTGTCCACAGGGAGAGACTTCCTGAGGAGTTAGGGTTAGAGCAGGGACTTCAAAGAAGAGGCAGATTCAAACAGAGAGAACAGAGAGCCTTTCAGGTTGGGGACATAGTATGGCAAAGTTACAGAGATCGTGGGCTTCTGGTTTGTTCCTGGAGTGTACAGTCTGTGGCAGTGGGACGGCATCAGACTTCGTTCAGCCCTGGGGGTTGGATCTAGCTGATAATTTAGAAGCTGTGTGGTTTCTCTGAGGCTCCATTTCCTCACTCCTGAGCTGGATAACACCTGCTTCATGTGCCTCCCTGGGAGGAGGATTTGGACCCAGTCAAAGAACTTTATAACAGACAGGGATGTGTTGCTGAGTCCTTGCTATTGGCAAGGCCTGTGGGAGGGTGACCGGTAAAGACCCTTCCCATGCACAGGATTTTTGTGAGCCCATAAGTCAGGGACACAGGCCCTGGTGCTCATGTTGCTGCTCACACACTGGCCTCATGCCAACACTCCATCCCCACTGGTTGATGGCTTGCTGTGCGCCAGGCCCTGTGCTCAGCAAGGTAAGATCTGAGAGGGAGTCAGTCTAAATGACAAGTGAATCGCTTCAATTTTAACATCCAACAAATCCTTTCCTAGGAATGAGTGAGATGCTACCCATGTCCTTAACATGACATAGCAACAAAGACAAGACAGTTAAAACCATGTATGCCAATTTGGGGCATCCCCAAATCTGTGGGTCCCATGGCCTGGGGGAGAAGCTCAGACCTCACCACTCAGGCAAATACACAGGTGGCTTCATTGTCTATGTTGGTCTGTGGTGAATCGATACCTCTAAACTCTCCATGAGGATAGTGAATCTCTCCCATTTTAAAAATAATGTATGTGCCCTTTTACCCCTGGAAACCTTAGCACTTGCTATCGTGTCCTCTTCCTGAAATGCCCTCACAGTCAGTTCAAGGTAGTGAATGTCGCATAATAAGCACCCCAAGATGTAGAGATTTAAAAGCACAAAAGCATTTATATTACCCCGGAATCTGCAATTTAAGTCAACTGAGAGGGAACAGCTCATCTCTGCTTCACTGTCAACTGGGGTGGCTCGAAGGCTGGGGTTGGAATTATCCACAGGAGGGCTCCTTGGGCATCTCCCTCTATTGCTGAGTGGCTGTTGCATGTGGTGTCTACAGCTTGGCAGCTTCAGGGCAGCCAGATTTCTTACAAGTCAGCTTAGGGCTCCTGAGGCATGTGTCTCAAGAGAACAAGAGCCAAGTAGAAGCAGAATCACCTTTTGGTGACTTCGTCTCAGAAGTCACATGCATCACCTCTGCCCCACTCCTTGGATGGAAGCAGTCAGAGGCCCCTGAGCCAGACTCAAGGGCAGGGAACACAGACGCCCCTCCCCCAACTTCTCTGTGTGAGGTATGCCAGTCCCGTCGTGGGAAGAACATGTTGGAGGGGAGATATATCTTAGTGAGTCCATCTTGGAAAGTATAACGTGTACCCACTCATCTCCATCTGAACAACTTCTCATGTTTCAAGACCTAGCACAAATATGACCTCCTTTATAAAGCCTCTCCGGCTCTCCTACAGCTAGTTACCTCCTCCATGGGGCCTAATGGCACTTTGTACCTCTGCTTTCAGAGTACTTAATACCCTGAAACGGCATTATTTGTCTGTTTCCTTCTGGAGACTGTAGATCATGAGCTCGTCAAGGTCTCATGAGGACAAAGAGGGAGAGGTATTTCTGTATTTCTCTCTTTCATCACTGGTGAGGTGCTTAGGAAATAGATGTTACTATAAGCTAAGCAAGGGTTTCTCATATACCCTGGACTACCTGTATCAGAATGCCTGGAGGCTTGTTAAAAATGCAGACTCCCGGGTCTGCATCAAACCTCCTGCATTGACTCTTGGGGCTGGTGCTTGAGAAGCATTAGTAAACTCCCCGGATGTTTCCAATGGGTATTCGCCTTTGCAAGCTGTTGTTTCCCCAGTATCTAGTACCATGCCTGGCTCATAGGTGCTGCTCAATAGACACCCTTTGAAGGAATAAGTAAATGAGTGAGTGAATGAATAAATATTTTTACACTGGACTGGGCACACGACTCAGTTTGCTCTTTTTGGCTAATGTGAAGTCGAGTTCTGGCTCTGGCATCAGATAAGCAGACATCCCTCTAGGTGAGGTTCAGGCGGGGCTCACTGCCCCATTTCCCCTTAACGAGAATCTTGACAGTTGTGAAGTTCGTACGTTGCCAGAAGGCTCCTATATCGTCCCCACCTCCTCCTCATCTCCCCACCCCAAGCATCCTGTCACATCCAGATCAGAACGATTCTGGAAGCAGTATTTGCTAGTTTGACATTTCAAAATAGCATCAAGAAGGCTAAAGATAGCTAGGTTACAAGGGAGGTTAAACAGCTTGCCAAATGACGCTGAGCAAATTTGGTCTTTTCCATACTGGTCCAAGGAGTGCTTTGGTGTTTTTTTCTCTATTTGGAGGAATAGAAGTATTAGACAAAGAGGGAGAGGATATTGAACCAAGAGCCGAAGTCTGAATTCAGCGAATGGTAAAGGAATGCATATATGTCAGAGGACTCAGTTAATCTCTGTTTTCTCTAGCTGTCTAAAACAAAAAGCTTTACATAATAAAACCCTGCACGGAGGGCCTCTTGTATGGCCCTGTGTCTACCTCTGTATCTGATTTCCACTTGGACCAGCATGACCAGGAACCATTCGAGTTGGGGAAACAGTTTATCAGAGATCATGAAAAAATGTCACAAGCTTTTTTACTTCCTTTTCGTTTTAGCTACATTTTCCAAAGCCAGACTGATTGTACATTTCAGGAGGTTGGGCCAGAGCCTGGTGACGGGGGAGATGCCATGTTACCCAGGGATCAAGTATCTACTGAGAGATCAGCCTGTACAAATAATAATACCTACCATTTATGGACTGTTTACCGTTTGCCAAGAACTCTGCTGAGCTTCTTACATACTTTACCTCATTTATTCTCACGACAACGCTACAGACTAGGTAATATTACCGTCTCTGTATAGATGAAGATCTGAGGGCCAGGGAGAGTTAGCAACTTGTTTCGGGTGCCACAGCTAGTCAGTGGCAGAGTTGGGATGCTAACTCAGGTACAGCTGATTACAAAGCCTGCTTTCCTCCCTGCCACGTTCTGTCATCTCCCTTTACAGAGACAGATAAGCGACTTCCTCCCCTGCGTGCCCTGAATTGAATCCGTTCTAGGAATCAAACCGGCTTCAGAAAGGGGACCCTTGAGATGGGCAGACAACAATGATAGAATTGAGGGGATGGACACTCACGCTCCGTGACTCAGCAGCCAGCCCACTTGTCTGACCTTTTCCAGTGTTACAGATACCTAATGAAAGGGTTATTCCTGCTTGGATCCTGCAGCCCCAGGGGCAAGTGGCAACCTGAGTCACGAGGGACAAGCTGAATGTCAGAGTTGAAGTGAGTCTCTCTGCCTCACCCTCTCTGAATGTGACTGTGGCTGCCCATTCAGTGGTAGCAGTGCTGTCCCAGCCAGAACATGCTGGCAGAGATGCAGGCAGTGTGGCTGAGAGGGCAGGATGCTGGTCGTCTGGCTAAAGGAGGGGGGTGGCGTGGGTAAAGCAACCCAATGATGCCTGGCTTTGGTTCCAAGTTCTGTAATAGGATTCAGGTGCGTCCAAAGACCCCCTGCCTCTTCTGAGCAAATTCAGTTAAGAGCAGGGGGAGGGTGCACTAATGGTTTCCACATTCAGACCCCTGAATGCAGCAAGGACTTTCAAGATCTGGGGTAAGGAATCTGACCTCGCCTCTGAGTACAGTGTTGCTTTGTGGAACGCAAAGGTGTTCACTGAGCACCTCTTAAGAGTGAGGGTCTTCAGCCTTGTGGGCTGGACAGTGAGAATATGATGATAAACAAACAAACACAGACGCACCCTGCCCAGAGCTTACAGCTGGTGGGAGAGACAGAAAATGTACCAGAAAATTACAATACAGAGTGCACAAGTCTGTGGGCTCACAGAGGACGCTGCCTACCTGAGATTTAGGCATTCAAGGGAGGGCTGGTTCCCTGTGTGAGTGACCTAGATATGCAGGGTAAAGAGGAGTCCACTGGGAAACCTGGGGGCTCCAGGAGCAGAGAAATAGCACATGAGAAGTGGCTGAGGCGGGGGAGGTGTGTGAGATGACCAGAGCACAGGGGGCAAAGGAAAAAGTATAAAGTTAGACATACGCAGCAGTTGATAAAACTTCAGGTCTTGAAATCCATCAAGGAGAGCAATTGAAGAATTATAAGAAGGCCAGAGGTATAATGCAATCCACTGAGAAATGCCAATCCGTCTGGGACAGGACAAGCTATGTGCAGGGACACCAGTTAGGAGATTGTTGCAATGATTCAGGGCACTTCTGGACGAGGGTGGTGGCCGAGCCCATGGAGACGAGGGAAAAGGTAAAGCTCGTTACAAGATCAAATTAACAAATTATACGGTCCTTGCTTTCAAGGAGAAAACAGTTTTTGTTGAAAAAATATTTTCTCCCTTAATTCATCCCAGTTTTACGTGACTGAAAGGGAACTCAGAGGTCATTTAGTTCAGTCTCCCTTTGCAAAAAGTCCAGTGGTTTTTCAACCTGGGTTTGATTTTTTTCAGTGTGAGGCAGCTGGGTGGGCAGCTGTCCTGATCACAAGCTCTCTGAAAGTTTCAGAAATCCCTAGACAGGGGAGAGTGTGTATCCTGCTGGTGTGGCCTATGGCACCAGGCAATGGAGCTGTTTGAGGCATCGCCTATTCTGCAGGCTATGATGGGGCCAGTTGCCACCCTCACTAGGCAGAGCCCCCAACAGAGGGGGGGCACGGAGGCTGGCAGAGGCTGAGGGCCCCTTTCTGCCAACAGACCTACCCACAAGAACTTGCTGAGTGACGGCCCCATGCCCAGGTTTGTTCCTGGAAACTGCTGTGATAACACTCTGGGTGAGAACCAACACTTGCTGACCTTTTGCATGGGTAGAATCCACAGGAAAAGGTCATTCCTTTTGGAGGTTGTTGAAAATTTAATGGCAGCAATTCCTTAGGCTTGTAAAACCCTTCTGACATTCTCAGAGCACAGACAACATCTTCTCTTACCCTGAGCAGCGCTTTCCAGATCTGAAGTACTTACTCAGTGACATGCTCGATCCACAGACCACCCTGGGAGGGAGGCAGACGTCCTGGGCCCTAGAGCCCTAGTGACATTTCAGACCCTCACTCCACCCCTTGCTACTGACTGTGTGACTGTGGTCCTTGCTTTACTTCTCCGAGCTTCCTCCTCTGTAGCATAGGGATGCTACACCTATTTTGAAAGATTGCTGTGAGCGTTAAAGACGAGACTGCCCAGCCCCGTGTTCGGTAAAGGCTATTTCCTCCACCTTATTTCTCTCCCATTTCCATCTTCCAAACAAGAACATAGCCAAGGTTGCAACGCAAGAAGAAGTGGTATCTGGCACATAGTGTCTTAGCCAGCTTAGGCTCCTATAACAAAAATACCATAGAATGGGGGGCTTAAAAAATAGACATTTATTTCTCACAGTTCTGCAGCCTAGAAGCCTGAGATCAGGGTGACAGCACAGTCAGGCCTGGTGAGGACCCACTCCCAGGTTTGCAGACGCCGCCTTCTGGCTGTATCCTATAGTGGAGGGAGGAGGGCCCAATGTCCTTTCCCTTCGTATAAGGTCACTAATCCCATCATGGGACTTCATCTATACTTAATTACCTCCCAGAGACCACACCTCACTGGGGATTAGGGCTTCAACATATGAATTTAAGGGGACACAAAATTTAGTCCATAACACAGTGGGTCTGAAATAAACATTAGTTCCACTTTTCCTCCCCTTCGAGACCCTGAATGAGAGCTGTCTTTTCCCCAGGCATCTCCTTATGCAGTCCCTAGTATTTACTGGGAACCCTCTTTGACAACATAATAACAGCCTTAGAGCCCCTCCCCTGAATATGCATATCTTCTTACCCACATAATTCTACTTACAATTTTAAGGAGTTCACAGATTCCCTGAAGCTTATCCATGGACTCTAATTTAAAAACCTGTTATAGCACCCATATGCCACAAACTACCTTCTGCCACGAATTGTGGTTCAGTTATCTAATTTTCCCTGGTAGATTATAAATTAAACATAGCTGGGAACCAGCTCTTCTTCTTCAAGTCTGTATTCCATGTAGTGACTGGAGAGTGGTAGATACATAGCGAATATTAATTGAATACCTTAGTGGATAAAGAGGTGGATGGATGGAAAGGTAGATGGTTGGGTAGGTGAATGGGTAAGTGGGTGATTTGAGTGGGTGGATAAGTGGGGAATGGATGGGTGGACAGATAAGATGATAAGGGGGCTGCCATGTTCAGAGAAGGGCCAGGCAAGCAGTAAGAAGATAAATGAGTGGTTGTGGAGGACCCAAATGCTGGAAGACCTTGCAACCCTGGCTAAGGACCTCTGATTTATCAGTAGAGAATGTGGCATCTAGAAAGATCAGAAGCAGAGGCTGAGCAGAGGGAAGAGTGTCTTATAGGCTGGGTCTGAAGCAGAGCTATGCATTGGGTGGGACAGGAAGAATATGAGTCAGAAAGCCAGATAGGAAGCTGGGCAAAGGGTGGAGGGAATCTCTGACTGGGAAAGCAGCATTGGTACTACTACATGGAAAGCAGAAACTACAAGACCCATTTCTAAAGAAAATTGGAGAGCAGGTAGGACCTAAGGGGTAGAGGAGACAGCTGAATAGAGAATCGATGGCATGTGGGATTCTCTGGGTCATTTATTCAACAGTCATTTGTTGAGCCCCTCGTAAGTGTCAGGGGTTGGTTTAGGCACTGAGGGTAAGACCCAGTCCTTGCTGTCAGATAAAAAAGACAGAAACATGAACAAAAGTTGAAATTTATGGAGCACCTTCTATGCACCAGACACTGTTCTAAGTTTATCATGTGATACTCCTCAAAAACAACCATCCAAAGGAGGTGTCATTATCAAACCTACTTAAGAGATTAGAAAACTGAGGCACAGAGAGAATAAGTAACTTCCCCAAAGTAACACAACTAGTGAGTGTCAGAGCCAGGATTTAAACCCAGGTTCTGGAGCTTATGTGCTTCCTCACCGCTATCCTGTTTCCATTAAATGAATGCTTAAAACTAGTCATAAGGCAGGGTGAATGAGAGGTGTGACGGCCGTCTGTACTGGTCACAGTGGGACACAAAGGGAAGGTGATTGGCTTCTGTGGGTGGGTCTAGAGGATTTTAGAGAGGACGCCCTTTGGA
This sequence comes from Rhinolophus ferrumequinum, assembly GCF_004115265.2. Taxonomy (NCBI): domain Eukaryota; kingdom Metazoa; phylum Chordata; class Mammalia; order Chiroptera; family Rhinolophidae; genus Rhinolophus; species Rhinolophus ferrumequinum. The sequence goes on from NC_046292.1 coordinate 42,855,447, forward strand.
GCTGGGTCTTGGAGAATGAGTAAGGGGTGACGTTGAAGGATGAAAGGAAGGGCATTGCAGATAAAGAAACCAGCCTGTTCAATATGACAGGCACTGAGGTCTGGAACAGCAGAGACCTGCGCAGGAAACCATAAGTGCTTCTGTGTGACTGCTTTGCAGGGTTGGGAGATGGGAGGAAGGAGTACAAGCTGCACTTTGGCAATAATGCTTGAGAATATTTCCTCACGCTTGTGGGTAGATTTACGATGGTCAGCATGCTTTTTAATTCTTTTGATCATCCTGAACAGTCCAAGATATAGGCAAGTCAAATATTAATATTAAGTCTATCCCTACTTTGGAGCTAAGGAAACAGGTCAGAAATTAAATGACTGGTAGAAGGTTCTATCACCAGCATGTGGCAGAGACCAAACTACATCCTCTGACTGCTGGCTTGAATAATCTGTGCACTTCTGGCACATACAACACTTTGTTGAGCGCTGCTGGAACGGAGATAAATAAGATTGAGTTCTCTGTGTTTGCTGCTACAAAGGCAGAGATGAGGCAACTCAGATCAGCAAAGGACTAGATACACAGCTTTGACAGAGAAATTACTACCTAGAAGAATCAACTTGGGCACAGCACTTGCCAGTTGCAAAGCACATGGACATACAGAACCCCATTTGACATCTATGAAGACACTCTGTGGCAGTGTTCACATAATCCTTTTGTGCTCATTTTTCAGGTGAAAAAACTAAGGTTCAGGGATATTAATTGATTGGCCTAAAGTCACACACCTGGTAGGTGATAGAGCTAAGACTCAAACATGAGTCTTTCTAATGCCAAATGTACAAAACCTATGAGGGCTGCTAATATGATAACAGCGGCTATTTATTGTATGATTATAGTGGGCTCCTATGTGTTCAGTGCTGACTTGCAACATTTCATTTCATGTCTACAAATACGCCATGAGATAGATGCTGCTATTATGTTCATTTTCAAATAAAGACAATTGACACTCGAGGCACTTAAGCTAGGATGACCAACGAACCAAGCACTATGCAAAGACCCTGGTCTTCGACATCATGTGAACCTGTCCTCTGTCGAGCCTGCCTGAACTAAGGGAAAAAATGCTTTGACCTTTATTAACTGGTCCTTCACAATTCCATGCCTCAGTGCCTTTGCACAAAACCTCTATGAAAGCAGGTACCTTGGACGATAAAATGTTTCTAACTGTTCTGTACAAAACTATCCCCCAGATAAAAAGGCCTTGACTGAAATTCCACTGAGTTCCAAGAGTCTTGAGATTCCCCTGGTGTCTTCATAGTCAGGAAGGCAGATCAGGACTCCCGTGGCTTTGGGAAAACAAGATCTTAGACTAGGCATGAGCCAGGTACCAGATAGGCCTGAGCCATAGGGCAAGACACTCATTTATCCAAGAAAATATGTGCATTCATACAACAACATATTGAGATTCTAGTATGTGCCAGACATTGTTCAGGAGGAGCACTGCCCAATAAAAATAATCGTACTAACCACATATGAAAGGCCAGGCAGTCTCCAGCCTTGGCTGGATGGAAGCTGCAGGATAGAGCTGGGATAACAGAAAAATAAGCTAACATTCATTTTTTTTTTTGAGTGCTTACTTTGTGCCAGATGCCCTTCCAGACATTGAACATAAACCATTACTCCTGCCATCTGCCCCACGAGGAAGTAACAGTTATAGCAATCTTTCAGATGAGAAAATTGAGGCCCAGGAAGCTTAAGTGACTTGTCCAAGAGCACACAGCAAGTCAGTAGTGGAAGCAGGTTGCCAGCCCCGCTAATTGGGCTCCAGAGCCTATGTGCTAACCTACATGTTGCAACTAAAAGAGGCTTTTGTAGCCATCAAGCCAAGCTCTCCATTTTACCTGTGAGAAGAACCCAGAGAGGTCATGAAACTTAATAACACACAGCAGTACCCAACTCTTAGCCTAGTGTTCAAAAGTTTCAACACCAAAGCCATTTCATGCCTCTTTCCTCACGTCTCTCTTCTTTGAGGTAGCCTTGCCTTCAACCTGGCCTTGTAAGGTAATGGGAACCAGCCTGGGAGTCAGTCAAATGGCAGTTTGAATTCTGGCCATACAACTAACCAGTCACAGGTACTTGGACAAGTTGCATAGTCTCTCAGCCATAGTCTCTCAGCCACAGTTTTCATATTTATAAAATTGTTATATGTAGTATGCAACATGTAGGAGGATTGAAGGGCTAATTGAGGTACTGTCCAGTCATTCTATGTTCCTATTTTGTTTTATTTCTTCATACTGTGATTCTCCGAAAATAAGACCTAGCTGGAAAATCTGCTCTAATGCATCTTTTGGAGCAAAAATTAATATAAGACCGGGTCTTATATTATTATATTGTATAAGACCCTGTCTTATACTAAAATAAGATCGGGTCTTACATTATATTATTATATTGTATAAGACCCAGTTTTATAATAAAGTAAAATAAGACCGGGTCTTATATTAATTTTTGCTCCAAAAGACTCATTAGAGCTGATTGTCCTGCTAGGTCTTATTTTCGGGGAAACACGGTAGCAATTAACGCTATTATTAGCTTATTTTTTCATGAGTTTACTGATTATTTCTTCCTAAGTCCCTCTTCATCTGATCCATAGCTATTCTCCAAATGTCTAGAATTGCACTGCCCAGTACCACAGCCACTTGAAATGTGCTTGGTCCTCACTGAGATGTGCTGCGAATGTAACTTACCCACAGAATTTCAAAGACTCAGCATGAAAAGAATAATGAAAAATTTCTCATTGATAATTTTTATGTTGCTTGCATGTTGAAATGATATCTTGAGTATATTGGGTTAAATACAATTTACTATTAAAAATAATATCTGTTACTTTTTTAATGGGGCCACTAGAAAATTTTAAATTTCATATGTGGTTCCTATTATTTCTATTGGACAGAGTTCATCCTGTACGATGTCTGGCACATACTAGGTGCTCAATAAATCGTTGAATGAATGCATACCTTTTCTTGAATAAATGAGTGTCTAGCACCAAGGCGAAAGTAGATAAATATTAGCTTTCTCTCAATTAGGTGACCCCCATAGGACATGCTTGCCTGTTTTGGATTAATCGGCTAATTTTGGTTGAGGTGTTATTAGCCGATAAGAGTTTAAACTATTGTCATGCTTCAAGATAAGACTGACATTTTAATTGCAAGTTTCCAGAAAGTCAGATAAAAGGAGGCTTTTTAAATCCTACCCTGGGACCTTCCAGAAGAAAGGTATCTTTACAAAAAGGAGAGGAAGTGGAAACCACAAATAATGGGAGGGAAGGGGAAAGATGAGGGTGGAGAGAGATCAGAGGGCAACGGAGATGTGCAGAAAGAGGAAAAAGACCCAGCAAGCGTCCAATCAGCGGGTACCCTTGTTTGCATCTCTGACTGCCAGACCCTAGTGCAGTCCGGGGCACACCGTGGGCAATTCATAACTGTTAAAAGAGTGACTGCGAACAAAAAAGGAAAACAGAGTGGGGAGAACAAACTCGGGCAGGGGAGAGACAGAGATGAAGACAGAAAATCCGAGAGACAGAGGTCTAGCTGACATGGAGACAAGAGTCAGAGAGGCAGACAGTGCGACAGACGGAGGGGCAGGATAGAAGGGGAGGAACGTTGCAGGCTGGGGCGGAGAGGTCGGGGCTCCACCAGCCGGGGTGGCGCAGGGCCGCTGTCGCCCGGGCGGGGGCGCCAGCCGAGGGATCCTCGGTGGCGGAGAGGCGGCCAGGGTAGCTGGAGCGCACCCAGAGCGCACCCGCCTCCCGCCGGCGGGCCCAGGCCGCCGGGGAGGAGAACAAGGCCTAGCGGAATGTCACAGCCTCGCCCTAGGTACTTTCCTGGGGTGTGGGAGGACCTGGGAACCTTTAACTTCCTAGGTCGGACTCGGGCTGGGACCACCCCGCCAGGCCTCTGACGCAGGAAAGCCACTGAGTGCTCTGCAGTCTGCCTGGGATTTGTCCTTTCGCGTGACCTTTTAAGTCCTTCCCTGCCTTCAAGACTCTACAAAGTCCCTTCTTTCCCCAAGCCCAGGGGTTCCCACACTTAAACGCATCAGAATAACCTGGAAGCTTTGATAAATTAGTAATTTAATTATTATTAGGACACACTGCTGGACCCTCCCCTCCCCTGTTTCTGATTCAGTCGGTTTAGAATGGGGCCTGAGATTAATGCATTTCTAACGATTTCCAGGTAATGCGGATGGGTCTGGTCCAGGGACTGTCCCTTGAGAACCACTGTCCTGTATGGAACAATTGTCTCCCAAATTTTCATCCTTAATGCAGTAAATAACTTGTTCAACTTTCCACTGAGCCTGGAACGTTTCACAGCGGGGAAAACAGGTCTAGAGAAGGGACCTGTATTTGAGCAAAGCCAGGAGGTCACCTGGGAATCCCAGCTCCCAGTCCAGGGGCCTTTCCCCTGCATCAACGGCTTTCTTTAGTCTCTTGGGAGGCCTCTGTGTGAGATCCAGGGCAGGGCAGAATCCTGAATGGTAAAAGCTGAGTGGGAAGCAAGGTTAATCAAGTCCAGCTGAAGGAAAAGGAGAAAAAGTCTCTTTCTTTAGGACAGGAGAGGTTGCATGGAGGAGGCCTGTTCATCAACCAGTCGAACCGGAAGCAGTGCCACTGATAACTTTCCTTCATTCAAAAAAGGTTAATAGAGCAGTTACCCTATGCCAGGCACTGTCTGGGTTTGGGGGATAATGTGGGAAATAAAGCTGAGATCACTGTCTTTAGGGAACATGCTTTCTAGTAGGGAGATTAATAAGAAACATAATAAAAGAGTAAATTATTGAGTATATTAGAAGATAATAAATGCTATGGAAAAAAAACAAAAAACAGTAGGGTAAGGGAGTGCCAACGGAGGTTGCAATTTTGAATGAGATGGTCAAGGTAGACGTTATCAGGAAGGTGACATTTGAACCAGGAGTTCAGGTCGTTGGCCATGTGATAACTAGAGGAAGAATGTTTTAGGCAACGGGACCAGCCAGTGCAAATGGCCTCAGGGAGGAGCATGTTTGGTACGTGTGAGCCTCAGCAAAGAGTTCAGTGTCACGAGTGGAGGTGGGTAGGAGGCAGAGCTGAGTAGGAGATGAGGTCAGCGAGGTCAGGGGGCAGGCAGGAAAACCTGATAGGGCCGGGGAGGGGGGACAGAGGAGGCATCGTTAGGGGCTTGACTTTCACCCATTCTCTCCATTTTTCTTTACCTTCTTGCCATTATTGTTCTTGCCTCTTCTAACTATAAAACCAGACTCAAGAATAGTCTTAACCATTCCCTGTTTCACAGTAGGAGCTGGTTTTGAGGAAAAGGCAATTTCCAGGAAATCAGGGGGCCCCAACATCTCGGATTAGGGGCTTACAAAGACTGCGATTACTCTTTCTGACCGGCAGGATAGAAGACGGAAAGCTTACGTTTGCTTTCAGCATCCTCTTTTCTTTTTTCCCATTATACTCTACTCCTTCAGGCTCTAGTTCCCCTGATGTGCCTGCTCCCTGACGCTTTCCAGCCTTTTAGAGCAGCACTGTGCCATCAAAATTTAATGTGAGCCCCACATGTAATTAAAAATTCTCTAGTGTCCACATTTAAAAAGTAAATTAAAAAACAGGTAAAATTAATTTTAATAATATGTTTGATTTAACCTGATATATCCAAAATATCACCAGGTCAGTATGTAATCAATACAAAAAAAAGAAAAAAGGATAGTTTATGTTATTTTTTTCCTGCGCTAAATCTTTGAAAGCCAGTATGCATTTTACACTTATAGGACCCCTGGATGCCTTTCAAATGCTCTATAGAGTATAGCCTCAAGTGGCTCATGGCTGCATAAAGAGCACAGTCGGAGACTGTGCTCCTACCCTGCCATTCCCCTCCTCAACATAACTAACTCCTCCTGTTTTCAGGTCTAATTGACACCTTGCATTGAATTGAAGCCTTCATCGATTTCTCTACTTCCCTTCTTGCCCCGTGAGAATGAAATGAGTTGATTTATACAGAGTACTGAGAATAGTTCCTGGTACATACTAAGTTCAATCAAAACCTTTGCTATCCTTATTATACCACTTACTGCAATTGTAACAAACCGATCGGTTATATAGCTCTCATTTCGTGTTCTTCTCTCCCCATTGTACTGAAAGCTCCTTGAGGACCATGCTTACCTTTTTTATAGTTCTATTCTGGGGACTTTGTGTCTGGCTCAAGTAGATAAATATGTAATATAAATGTATTGAAGAAGTGAATAAGAAAGTATGCTTAGAGTTATGATTAAATGTTTTTTTTTTAATTTATTGGGGTGACAATTGTTAGTAAAATTACATAGATTTCAGGTGTACAATTCTGTAATACATCATCTATAAATCCCATTGTGTGTTCACCACCCAGAGTCAGTTCTCCTTCCATCACCATATATTTGATCTCCTTTACCCTCGTCTCCTACCTCCCACCCCCTTACCCTCGGGTAACCACTAAACTATTGTCTGTGTCTATGAGTTTTTGTTTCTCATTTGTTTGTCGTGTTCTTTTGTTGTTTTTGGTTTATATACCACATATCAGTGAAATCATATGGTTCTCTGCTTTTTCTGTCTGACTTATTTCGCTTAGCATTATACTCTCAAGATCCATCCATGTTGTCACAAATGTTCCTATATCATCTTTTCTTACCGCCGAATAGTATTCCATTGTGTATACATACCACAACTTCTTTATCCATTCATCTATCGAAGGACATTTTGGTTGTTTCCATGTCTTGGCCACTGTAAACAAAGCTGCAATGAACATTGGAGCACACGTATCTTTATGTATAAATGTTTTCAGATTTTTTGGGTAGATACCCAGGAGAGGGATTGCTGGGTCATATGGTAATTCTATTCGTAATTTTTTGAGGAACCTCCACACTGCCTTCCATAATGGCTGCACCAGTCTGCATTCCCACCAACAGTGTATGAGGGTTCCTTTTTCTCCACAGCCTCTCCAACACTTGTTACTATTTGTCTTGTTGGTGATAGCCATTCTGACTGGGGTGAGGTGATATCTCATTGTGGTTTTTATTTGCATTTCTCTGATGATTAGTGATGTTGAGCATTTTTTTCAAATGTCTATTTGCCATTTGGATGTCCTTTTTGGAGAAATGTCTCTTCAGGTCGAAATATTCTAATTCTAGCATTACAGTTGATAACAATCATAATCCTGGATGACAATGATATCACATTTCGTTTGTACAGAGGTTCATATAGTAGATATAAAGAGAGATAAAATCTGGTCTTAAAATGAAAACAAAAAACAAAAAAAACCCAAAACAAGCCGGTTGGTGTGGTGGAAAAGGCCCAGACTTTGAATTCAGACAGACCTGCATCCAAAGTCGTTATCTTACATACTACTTTTATGACCTTGGAGAGGTTAGTTAACTTCTCTGCAAGCCTCAGCTTCCCCATCTGTAAAATGGGGATACATTATGTACCTATGTACACAGTAAATTTGTAAGAGGCAAGAACACAGGCCCTAATCTCAGCTCAGATACTCTTAGGCATGTTACTTAGCCTCTCTGTGCTGCAATATCTAGTGTGTGTGTGTGTATGTGTATTCTTTCACTATTTAATGAGATATGGTACTATTTAATGAGATATGATGTTATATAGTAAATGCTCATGTTAGTGTTATTTTTCTTTAATTTTCAGTCAGTAGCATGTGATCTTTCTTTTCTCCTTATCCTTTTCCTCCTTAAATGAAGGAGAAAATTTCAAGCAGTTTATTTCTATTTCAGGGAAATTGAGTCCTCCTGTCTAGTAGGTAATGAATGTATAACAGGTTTAAATTAAGAAAAGCCTCTTTAGTAAAACTGTAAAACTTGCCATTTTAGTCTTCCTGCCCTTTTGCCTCCTTGTTCACCCTCCCTTCTTCCAGAAAGTCCTTTTCTTGTACCATGTTGGTTCCTGGCATTTTCTTCTCTCCCTGGCTCCAATAGGTAAAGTAATTACCACACACACTCTGAATTTTGCTGCATGTTAAAGAGGAATTTCAGGCACCTGGAAAGGGTTGCCACTTGCTTCTTGGTATTGTCAAAGCTCTCTATAGCTCTGCCACAGTGCTTTTTCCATTACTTCCTAAATGTCTGTTAATACATTTTCTCGCACAAGAGCTCTGAACAGTATGGGCAGATACAGCCATGTCTCTCTGGATCCCAGCTCTTAGCAATCAGACAGACACATAGTAGGTGGTGGATAAACATGTGCTAAATGCATACGTGAATGCATGATGCCTGAGCTACTGTTTCTGATTACTTCTCCTCCAGAATGCCCAGAAGACTAATAGCTGTGTGGTGAGAACTGTATGGGAGGAGGTTGACTGCTTGTTTAGAAATGAAACTGAAAATGCTGAGAAGCTCCCCCGTGTCTGCTTCCCTTTAGTGTCCTCTGGGGCTGAAGGAGAGTGAAGAGGGGAGTTGAGAGCCCAGGAGGGCTGACAAGGTGCCCTCTCCAGCCCTGAGTCAGCAACACCCAGCCCTGTGGACACAGGAAGATCCCGCTTTCAGGGGCTGAGTCACATGAATAACTGGAATAGTTGTTTAGATCATAATGAATTCCCAGAACCTTTCCAAGCCAACCAGCAGGCACACGCTCTCTGCCTACCCTAAGAGCTTTCCAGCTTAGTGACTTAGCAAAAAGGAGGAGCCAGGCCTGGGTTTCGGGAGGGGAGGGGCACCAGGGGAGTGGGGCACAGGATACTTTGCCATTCCCATCACCCGGAGCTGCAGGTTATTTCTGGGCCCTTTTATATTTCCAGGAAGATGTAGAAAGAGACTGCATTGCTGGCATGAAGCCTTTACAGGCGGCACAGCCGTTCTGTCAACTGGATGAGGTGTGGACCACAGGCCCTGGCACCTCTCGGTGAGCGGTTAGGGTGTCAGTGGATACTAAAGTTCCTTGGAGCCTGGGCAGGTTATCCTCTGCTGAAATGTCTTTAGAGATCTGTGTACCTTGGACGAAACAAGATAGCTAAACTGCAGCCCTAGAAGAAACTGTATGAGAGAGGAGGGAGGCTGGCATCTGAGACCTTATGAGATTGGCGCACAGGTCTGCAGGTTTTCATCGTCTCATCTGCAAGTCCAGAGCCCAGCAGCTCCCAGAAATGCCTGTTTTGAGCTCCTTAGAAGCCCTCAGTGAATATCTTCTCCAAAATATTGGCACAGTTCAAAGCTTATGTCTCAGTGTTCCTTCCTGAGATTATCCAAAGATCTCAGATTTCTAAGATTTTGCTCTACCCTTCTTGATACCACACGCACTGTAAATTTTCCAGGGGACAGCGCCTACTGGCATAGCACTCATGCTTATGCTTGCTGTAGGGCAGTTGTTTGCACACTTGAGCATACCTCAGAAGCACGTGGAAGACTTGCTAACACAGATTTCTGAGCCCTACCCTCAGAGTTTCTGGTTCAGTAGGTCTTGGATGGGGCCTGGGAATATGCATTCCCAATAAGTTCCCAGGAAATGCTGATGCTGCTGGTTTAGGGATCACATTTTGAGAACCACTCTTAAATGTATTTTTAGATCACAGACCCATTTGAGAATCTGTTAGTAAGACTTGCCACCACTTCCCCAAAAAACAATATGCCAATGAAGGAACCTGATTACAATTTCAGGGTTCACTAGACTTGCAGAAATCCATCCTGATTCAGGGTCCAAGCCAGAATTCATAAGTGATTTGCAGATTCATCAAGTACATGAAAGCAAATGTTATCCCTAAGAGCAGAGGAATTCCTAGCAAATTGGTTGAATATTTGTTTCTAAAACTAGACTACCTGGTTTTAAATCCTGGCTGTGCCATTTGCCAGCTGTGCTTCCGTTCCCTCCTCTGTAGATATTAGTTGATAATAGAACCTACTTCATAGAATTTTGTAAGGATTGAATGAGTTCACAATTGCAAAGTGTATAGAATAGCCCTTGGCGCATCGTATACATACAATAATTGTTCCCAATTACTTGAGCTCAATTGAGTTCTGTTGATTCAATTCCTGATATATTCCAAGTCCTTTCTTCCCATCCTAACATCCCTTATAGAGGCAACATTATAAGCATCTACTCCCAGTGTAGGTTCTAACCCTGTCTAGTCTACCATATTGCAATATCCTCCCAACTGCTCTCTTTATTCCAATTTCTCTCCCTTCTACTGTATCTTCCACACAACATCCAGGGTGACCTTTCTAAAAACCCATCTTATCTTGTCATTCCCAGTAAAATCTTCCAAGGTCCCCCCATCACTTCCAGGAGAAAGTCCATGCCTTGCGTCTGCCTTGATCCCTGTCACTTCTCAGACCTCATTGCACTCCTCTTTCTCCTTTCAGTTTCAGGAAGGGAGAGCACAGGCTGACCAGGTGCACTGCACTTTTTTCATACTTTTTCTGCCTTGACTCAGAATGCTTATTCTGCCCCACATTTCCTTTAGCCCTCTTTGAGGCAAACTTCTACAGGATAGTCTTCAAGACTCAGCAAGCGGTGTCTCTTCTCTGCCATTTTCCCTGAACCCGTTAGGACTGATCTCTCCCTTCTTTGTGACCTATTATAACTTGTATAGTATGCTTCCTCTAACACTTTTGTGCACATATATGTTCACAAGTTTATGGAGACACTGCTAGTTATTCTCCCAATATCCACTCCACTTCTATAGTTCAAGTCCATTTTCCAGACTTCCCTGTAGATAGGGTTCCAGATGCAAATTAAGTTCCATCAATAGATGTACATATATGAGATTTGAAAAGGAGAAATGAAACAAGGGACATATTGCTGTGTTAAATATTTTCTTCTGGCAAGCACAGTTGTAGAGACATGAGTTGTAGAGACATTTTCTGTTTTCTAGTAACTCGTCAACAGTTTTATGATTGTCAAGAGTCCATTTTAACAGCAGCAATAATAGCTTCCTGCTGCTGCCTTTCTGATTCCCTAGGTTAAATGTATGTGATTTGTGACAGATTCTAGAATCTAGAACTCACTGTTCAATTTGGGACCTCGTGATATCCACCTTCCTGATGGAGTAGAGGTAGCAGCTTTCTCTGGAGCCTACAATCTACTCCTCCAGCCCTTACAATAATTTAATAAGCATCTAATCCTTGTATGGAAATCTGTTCTGCTTGAAATACCTAGAAGGGCTTTCATTTCTTGAATCGAATACTAAATGACAACACCTATCTCCCTTACCCTGGAGAGACCTGTTAGTAGACAGACCATGTCTCGTTCATCTTTGCATCCTTTGTTCTAAATTGTCAAGAGAGGTTTCTGGGATATGAACCCCATAAAGAAGGGGGTAGAGCCACTAACCTGAGTTGGAGAAGGGCTTGCCTGCTGGTGCACTGAGTGCAGGCCATTCATCTGTGTCCACCTAATGAGCTATGAGGGCAGAGCTGCTCTCAGACCAACCAGCAAACAACCACACACCATCACCAAAATAACAAAAAGTAAGGATTGAATGAATAACTGGAACAGTCATGCCACCGTTTGTAATAGGAAGACTCAGACCCTGTTCCTCACTGTGAGATTACTGCTCTCCTCCACGAAGACGCCTGACCCCTGAGGACCAATGGGGACGTCAGAGAAGAATGAAGGAGAAGAGACTATGGATAGTTCCAATAGGCTCCCTTAGGAATATGCTTCAGGAAAACTGTGAAGAAAGGAGCAAACAAGTGCAGGGGTGAGGGGTGCCTCAGAGTCTGAGGTACAATATGGCCAGAGACCAGAGGGGTTGGCTGTGTGAGGTACAGGCAGGTGGATTGTGGGGTATATTCTGTGTAAAAATCTAAAAAGTGCACAATGGGAAATCCATGGTGTTTGAGAATCAGACTGACGCATGATCAAATCCCAGGTCCATTGCCAACCTCTGTGTGACCTGAGACAAATTCTGCAAACTCCACGAGCCTCTGTCCCCTCCCTCAAACTGGGGAATTACAATCCTTACCCCAAAGGATAAGCCTCCCAACAGAGAGAGGGCCTGGCACACAGACCCTTAAAACCCTCCCTGGCATTCTTTTTAGTGTTAACACTTTGCTCTAATGAAATTATTTAATTTAGTGTTTGGTTTTGTTTTCTAATTATGGTGCCTTGAAGGTAAGGAGACACAGAGGTTTGTGTGAAGGGTGATTTCTCAATCCATTTATCTTGTTTGATAAGGCGTAAGGTGGGAACTAAGATTCCCGGAAGTTTTGAAGCAAGAGGATAGGAGGTAGGAGGGAGCCATTCCAGGCAGATTTCTCCTGGCAGCTGGGGAGAGAGTGCAGAAGTTGGCCTTGCCATCCCTGTGTAATTATTTTGTCCGTGCTCGTCAGTGGGGCTATTAGCATTTGAGTCCAAGCCAGTCTTTCTGTGGCATCCCCCAGGACTCTGAATTTAATGCCCAGTCTCTTACCATGTGCCCTTTGTAATCTGCTGCAGGTTTATTGTTATGAATTTATCCACTAAAGGACCAGAAGGTTTCCACTTAGAGAGAGATGTCTCAGGTATGCCTTTTCACCAAGGTATGTTGCATTTCTTAGGGTAGAGAATACCAGAGATTCTTCAGGAACCATCTAAGCCCTAAAGCACTGGAAAGGCTGTTTATCCTTCAATGAATCTGATGTTCCATGGTCCTTTGGCATCTTCTAGGAAGTTAGCTGTTGGGTTCATCCAGGACAGGTAGGATTAAGAGAAACAAGCCTCACAGGAATTGAAGTGGCTCCCAGGAGGGCAGTAGTGATGACACTTACATAGAACCTCAGTAAATCAGCCACTGGGGAACTTGAAGAGATGACCCCGATATCTGTTTGGGAGTAGAATTCAGAATTAGGAAGAAAACTACCATTACTGGGCACCCATTTGTGCACAGCATTGTGGCAGGGGATTTTGCAGCAGCTAGTGCAGACTGGCCCTGAAACAGTTAAACTATCAAATTCTGAGCTTCTGCACCCAATGGGAATATTTGATGTTAATGCACAGGAAGCATGTCCTAGAGTGAATAATACTGCACAGCAGGGGGACCTTTTTGCAGGTTGAACTCTGTCTAGAAGCTACTCTTTTCTTGTCATAGAACCAGGGACAAACAGCTATCATCCTGCTCTCCCTGACCCTGCCCTCCCCCACCAAGCTCAACACCCATGGAGACCTCAGAGCACCATGGGTAGAAATCTGGTGAAGTTACTACTACTATGCTTTGTGCAAAATGTAGGAAAACAAAGCTCCTACTGTATTTCCCTAAAAATAAGACCTAGCCAGACAATCAGCTCTAATGCGTCTTTTGGAGCAAAAACTAATATAAGACCTGGTGTTATGTTATGTTATATTATAATTTTATGTTATTAAAACCTGATAATAATAAATTATACATTATATCTATATTATATTATATATATCTATATATATTATATTATATTCCCGGTCTTATATTAATTTTTGCTCCAAAAGACGCAGTAGAGCTAATTGTCCAGCTAGGTCTTATTTTGGGGAACACGGTATTAGCTGTTGAAGACCCTCTGTATCTATAAGTGCCTATAGCAGAGACTGGAAACTTTCTACCATTACTTTAAAAAATAACTCACAGGGAAGTGACCGTTGTTTTGTGTACCTGAGCAGGATACAGACAAGGATTTCTCATCCTCAGAAAGGGATGAGAGCAGTATGAAAACAGGATGACCACAATGAGGGGTGTCTAGATCAGAGGGTTCCCAGATCCCTGTGAAAGACTAGACCCACAGTAGGGATTAGAGTGTGTCAAGTGTGTGTGTGTGTCTGTGTATAATAAACCTCTTTTTCAAACTGTTTATATTATACATACAGAGGGGGAGAAGAAAGGAAAAAAAGAATAAGCAAAGTGCCACTCCAGATATTATTCTACATGAATATCTGGAATTGAAGGGATTCTAATAATTCTTATAATCAAAATGTTTGTAAGTAGCCTCCCTTTTAGTGCATGGCTTTAACAAGGGTTATACCCATTGTTTTATGCCACGCGTGTAAGAAGAATGTTTGATTTATTCCTCATAGAAACACTGAGAGATAGGTTCACAAGATCCATTTTACAGACAAATGAACGAAGGTGCAAGGGTGTTAACTGAGTTGCCCATGATAACATAATATCAAGTAGCAGAGCTGAAATGCAAGTCCAAATGTACCTGACTATTTCCAAACCTGTGCTGTATCTACTAAGCCATGCTCATCTCCTTGATCTATGTTCTAATTTGTGAAATGTCCTCTTAGAGACAAAGGAAGCTGATACTAGAGGGAAGAACTGGGATCACTAATTTAAAAAAAAACACAAAAACTTTAAACAACCCAATTAGAAACAAAGGGGACAAAAGATTTGAACAGGGATTTCAGCAAAGAGGAGATATAGATGGCAAATAAGCACATGAAAGTATGCTCCAATCATTAGTTCTTAGGGAAACCCCAGTTAAACCTACAATGAAATACCTCTACGTAACAACTAGAATGACTAAAATTAAAAAGATTGATCATATCAAGTTTTGGTGAGGATATGGAGCAACGGGAACTCTCAGACATTGCTGGTGAGAGTATAAAATGGTACAACCACTTTGAAAAACTGTTAGGCAGTTTCTTAAAAAGTTAAATATACATCTATTATTCAACTCAGTCATTTTTGCACTTCCAGGTGTTTATTTAAATGAAAGTCTATATCCACCCAAAACTTGTACATGAATATTCATAGTAGCCATGTTTGTGCTGCTATGTGTAATGCTAGATGTAGCAGCATCCATACCATGAATGCTTAGTTAGAAATTAAAATATAATGTAATTAAAATATAATTTCAGTGAATAGTTAGAAATTAAAAAAACTAAACAAATTATTGATATACTTAACATTATGGTGGATCTCAAAATAATTCAGCTGACTGAAAGAAGGCAGACAGGAAACACTACATACTATATGATTCCAATTATATAAAATTCTAGAAAAAAGCAAACTGATCCATGGTTACCTAGAGATGGGGGAGAGAGGGAGAAGAGATGAAGTAGAAAGAGGCACGAGGAAAATTTGAGGAGGAGTGATGGATATGTTCTTTATCTGAATTGCAGTGATATTTTCATGGGTGCAAACATACGCCAATTTGTTCTGTTTATTGTATAGCAATTGTACCAAAAAAAAAAAAATCAGTAGAAATAGGCTGTCGAGAAGATGCAGCAGTAGGAGATAGGACAAAATAAAAGCAAAATCAGCAAGGAAAGCAACTGAAAAATAAATATAATGGTTATGAACCTAAGCCATCGATTCAAATGTAAGCTCAGCTTTAGCCAGGACACTTAACTGCCTCTGTAAAATGCAAGATAATAATAGTAACCTACCTCACAGGATAGTTGGGACGTTTAAATGAGTGATACATATAAAGCCCTGGATCAGTCCCTGGCACTTAGTAAGGATCCAATAAGCATGGGAAAAGGAAGGGCAAGGAAGGGGTAAGAGAAGAGAAAAGAAGGAAGCGCAGAGAAGATCAGATATTAAGAGAGAAACCGAGTATCCAATTGCTGTGAGATTTCTGGTCCGGACCACTGCCAGACTTAACTGAATCCCTGTACTCGGGTTCCATGAGATACCCTTATTCCTGTAACAGTTTCGCCTCATTCACACAAGCTAAATCCAGTTCTTTTCTGATACCTTTAACCAGTAGATATCTCCTACTATAAAAATATGGACCCTGAGAATTCCATAAGTAAACAGATTTACCCATCCATCAGGGAAATAGATAAGAAGCCACGGTCTCTACTGCTCCCTCACTCCTGAGAAGTACAGCCAACCAGACAGAAATGCTTTTGCCTGCAGATAACATGCCAACTCATAAAAGCTGAAGAAAACAAAGGCCATTTTGTTTATTGAACTTGACTAGGAGTGGGGAAGGCAGGCAACCTCCCAGGTGTGTTTGCAAGCCCCAACGTGTCACCAGCACCCAGCCATCCTCAACGTACTGGTTTTCTATCTTGTGCTTTCTGCTCCTAAAGGCTACCACAGCTCTGGGCATCTGACCAAATTCAATGGCAAACCTAAGGGACTCTGCTTGCTCCCATTTTATGACAGGCTTGATACAATTTTCCTGGCCCACCACCAGCAGTAATATATATCTCTGTGATATTATGAAACGAGCCCACCATGGAAGTGAAAGTCTGGGACTGTGCTCTGAGTCTTTGTTTTTTCTACTCACTATGTTATCGTGGAAAAGTCACTGAAGCTTTCATCTCAATTTTTCATGTTTAAAAAACAAAATGGAAAGCATTTAAGCTTGGTGGTTGTAGACAGTAAATGAAATTATCTCTATCTATCCATCCATCCATCCATCCATCCATCCATCCATCTACCCATCTATCTACCTACCTATCTATCATCTATCATCTATGCCTAGTTGAATGCCTTAGAACTTATAAGTTTCTCAAAGAATGAGGCTTTCCTTCCTTGCTTTCCTTCCGACACCCTGTTCCCTCAGGGAGAAAGTACAAGGGCAGTTCAGAAAAAGCATGGATTTTGGATATCTTTTGTTTGGATAAGATCTGTACTGCTCAAAAGCAATCATTCATCTTAATATACAGTGGCAAAATGGGTATATTGTACTGTATGATCATCTAAAAACAAATTCATAACATTTATCAAGGATTTACTAAATTCAAGCCTTGTGCTATAATCCCTATGCTTTTTGCTTTAATATCCAACAACAGCTCTATGAAGCAGGAATTCTTACCTTCGTTTTATGTAAGAAACTGAGCCTCAGAGAAACGAATTTGGTCAAAGTCATGCAGCTGGTCAGAGGCAAAAGTGGTATTGATATCCCACACCTGTCTGACTCTAAAAAATCTTTTAGCTTTTGCCCTCCTCTGTTTTTGTGTGGCTGTTCAGAGCTTGTCCTAACACCACGGGACATAGTCAGTGATGCCATAATGTATTCAGTATGTGCTATCTGGAAGGAGTGCCTCCTGCGTGGTCATCCAGGAGACGACACCGACCTATCTATGTCTGTCCCTCTTCTTCATCCCAGCTGGCTCCTGCACAGCGGCCTCTCCCTGCCCCCATTTCTGTGGATGGGTCCATGTCATGAATGGGAAACCAATTATTATTGCTCAGGAGTAATGTTTTTTATTTCACATTGGACATCTGCTACTTATTTGGCTTGGAGTTTGGCAAGTGTTTCCATTCATTGTGGTGGTCAGACCTAGAGGGAATAATGAGGTGATCATGGCAACCAGCATCCAGGCTCACAACAGTGACACCGAGGAGGGAGCCCTGAATGCGGAGTCCAGATGTCCACTCTGCTGAGTGTTCTGGCCTCAGGTTCCTTGGCAGGGCTTCTGCTCCTTTAGTTCTAAAATTCTCTCAAGAGTAGAGTGAAATATTTAATTCTGTGCTGAAAGATATAGGTCCTGAGAGCCAAAGAGCACATGGAGAGGTGGCACAGAGACCAAAATTCATCCTAAGCTGAGAAAGACTAAGGAGGGGTGCCAACATTCTTGAATGAAACCTCCACTATGTCACAGGAGCTGTGCTATGTGCTTTATACGATCACCTTAGTTAGTCCTCCCAATATCTCTTCATTGGACAAGGAAAACACTAAAGCTTGGAGAGGTGTGAAACAACTTGCCTAAGATCCCAGAGCTAGATGGTAAAGGAATCAGAATTTGAACCTGGTCTAGCGGACCCTAAAACTTTGTTACAATGCCTACACTCAGCTGCCATAAGAACCTTTCCTGAGATTGCTTTCTGCGGGAGGTGGAGGAAGGGCTGAGTGGAAGGTGAGATGGCACCTTCCTGAAAGCCAAGTCATTGGTTGACGTCCCCTCCCCTATGTTGCCCAGCTTGGTGGGATTCTGTCCTTTGGTGTAAACCTAAACCATTCTAGCATAGGTCATACATCTTTTCCTCACCAATTATTTTTAAATCCATGTTCTCTCTACAGTGTTTCTGCTGTGCCCTAGGCCATAGATTGCAGTTGAGTCTAAGCCCAACTCTCTCTCTTTGCCTTATTGAAAAAAATGGACAGAATGTGCATGATACGCTCCAACTCCTGGATTTATACCTTCCATCTGACCCAGAAATCAGATTACTTGCTACCTTATAGGTCTTTGAAAATTCCTGTTCCCCATAGGCAGTTTTAGAAAAATCCCAATCTTTAGCAATTTTTCTTCCCTTTTCCACATTCCTGTTAATTGTTTAGTCTCATGAGATTATATATACCTTTTGCTTAGTAAGGGCAGGTTAACTGGCACCTTATGCCCTGGAGGCTCTAGGAACAGAAAATTCCAATATTCCCTAATATAGGAATCAGAAAGCCTGTCTTTGAGTCCCCTTTCTACTACTACTAGCTCTTTACCTTGGGAAGTTACTAGACATTTTTATACATGTGAAATAAGAAGTCAGGCAAACCACTACTGAAGGTGTCTTTCAATGCTAAGATTTGGTCATTCAAATCTTCCTTCTAGTGAATAAATTTCAGTTTCCATTTGAAAGTTAAGATTGTTCAACCTGCTCCTCACTTCAGAACGGAGAGTGTTACCTCTCAGGTTGATGCCAACAAAAGCTCTCCTCATCTTGAGCTTTTGTTTTTTGCATCTCATATTTTTTCTGAATTCTGAAGAGGTAACCTGTGAGTTTTAGGGAGTTGTCTTTCTTTCTCTCCTGATGGGTAGAACACTGGATGAAGGGCAAATAGAGATAGTGATGATGCCAGTGAAGAAAGTAACAAGTTAAGTGATACTTTTAAGAAGTTGCAGACAACCGTTGCCTGGGTCAAGCTGCCCTCACTATTAATATATTTCACTGAGCTTTGGCCACAGTGGATAATGGTGTCATAAGAAGGGCACAGCCTTTGGATCTTGGGCAAATCATACAGCCCCTTCAAGCATCAGTGTCCTTTTCTGCTACAGGTGGATAGTGGTACTTGATGATTGTTGTGAGGATTGCGGATAAGATGGATAAAACACTGGGCATGGAAGTTTATATCCATGATATAATTATGGATGAATTGACATATTTGGGATTTGCTTCAAAGTAACTGGGGGGAATGAATATTTAATTTTCAACAAGGGAGCTAAGATAATTCAACAGTGTTTTGAATATTCTTTTTAACAATTGGTGCTGGGACAACTAGAAATCTACATGCAAGAGAACACAGTGGGACCTCATCCCACCATCTATAAAAATTCACTCAAAATGGATCAAACACCTAAATGTAAGGCCTAAAACTATAGAACTCTTAGAAAAAAGTGTGGTTGTAAATCTTTGTGATCTTGAATTAGGCGACCATTTTTTGAATATACCATAAATATAGCAACAACAAAAAGATAGATAACTTAGACTTCCTCAGAATTAAAAACTGTTCATAGTAACGTTATTCATAATAGCCAAAAAAGTGTAACTCCAATGTCCGTGAACTGATGAATGGATAAATAAAATGTAATATATCCACACAATGGAGTAGTATCTGGCATTAAAAAGAAGTGAAGTACTGATATATGCTCCAAGACGGATAAACCTTGAAAACATTATGCTAAGTGACAGAAGCCAATCACAAAAGACTACATATTGTATGATTCCGTTTATATGAAATATCCATAATAGGCAAAGCTATAGCAACAGAAAATAGATTAATGCTTGCTTAGGGCTGGGGGAAGAGAGACTTGGGGACAATGGCTTATAACTAAAGAGTATAGGGTTTCTTTTGGGGTTGATGAAATGGCCTAAATTGATTGTGGTAATGGCTTCACAACTCTAAGAATATACTAAAAACCATTGAATTATATACTTTAAATAGCTAAATTGTATGGTATATCGATTATGTCTCAGTAAAGATTTTTATTAAAAAAATAATAATAATAACCTGGTCTGGGGTATTAGGATAGTATGAGTGAGCAAATAGAGGAAACAAGATCTCTTGGCTAGGATTTGATCATGTTGAAGCTGGTTAACCAGTATTTGCAGGTTCATTATCCTAGTCTCCCTAGTTTCGCATATGTTTAAAATTTTCTATAGTAAAAATAAGTAAGCAAATAAATAAAACAGTAAGGCCTAATTGACTGGCAATAAATGGCATTATTTCTCATTATTATTATTATTATTATTATTATTATTATTATTATTATTATATTGCCAACCATTGAATTTAAGAATTTAAGCACATAGCCCTACATAACACAGTTTGCCTTTAACTTGCCTAAATTCCTTTTGCAAAAGTTAGCACGTTTCTCTTCATCCTGGCCTCAGAGGTGCAGGAGAACAATTGATCACAGACATGAAGAAGGCCCGTAACCCCTGACTCATCCTCTGCTCTATCTCCCCATGGCCAATCTGCCACCCACCTTTGCCAATTTCTCTTCCGAATGACTATTAGCTGTACCCATCCTGCATACCCATTGCCACATACCTAGACCAAGCCTTTGGTAAATTCTGAGGCTACAACCACACTGGTCTCCCACAGCCTCTCGTCATTCCTTCTTCTGAATCTAGTACCCAGCTCTCCCACATACCACCCGCAGATTCTTTCCCTGACTATCTTTCCATATTCCAGCTCAAAAGTTTAGAGGCTCTGTATTTCTTATGGTATAAACTCTTAATTTTTCTGTTGGATTCTTATCATCTGATATCAGCCTGTGAATCCAAACTTATTTCTCACCATTTCATAATTGTACCCACTGCTCTCTGATCTAGCATTTTCATCCACTGCATTCATTCAGGCAGTCATATGTTTCAAGTGAAGTGAATCTTGATTAATTATCCTTCTCCAATCATTTTATTTAATTTTTCTTCCCACTGATTGGTTTTGGGAATGAACATGTGATGAGATTCTGAGCAATAATACATGAGAGGAGGTCTGTTGGGGGAAAGTACTTCTTGAAAAAAAAGTATTGCTCATAAAAGACATGAAAGAAGAGACAAGCCCTTTCCTTCTGCCTCCACCCCCAGACATCTAGGCATTGAGGAACAAAACGTAATAATACCTGGAATTGCTGAAGTCCCCTTCTGACCATGAAGAGAAAGCCAAGAGGATGAGACAGAGACCATTGAGCGGGAGCTGTGATACCATCGAGCTGCTGAATTCAGTCAATGTTGGAAATGAGCTACCCCTGCACATCTCATTAAATGAAATAATAGACATCTTTATTGTTCAAGGCAACTTAACTTCAAATCCTAAAACTTCATAAACCATCTCAGAGCCCCTCTGACTCTGGTTTAGGAGCCAGCCAGACTCTAATTTCCAAGCCTCGCACTGCTACTTATTAGCTCTATGAATCTGGCAAGTTACTGACCTTTTCTAGTCCAGTGCTTCTCAAACTTTAGCCTGCATCAGAATCACCAAGGGAGCTTGTTAAAAAACAGATTCCTGAACCCCCCCGCACCCCCCGCCCCAGAAATTCTTATCCCATAGGTTGATGGTGAAGCTGGAGAATTTGCATTTCTATTAATAATAAGTTCCCAGCTAATGCTGTTTCTCCCAGGACCACACTTTGAGTAACAGTGTCCTGGGCCTAAGTGGCTCCGTCCATAACATGGACATGAGCACATTCCCTAGTGGGCTTTCTGAGCACTAAACACCCTAATGCAGACACCGTGCTTGGCACAGAGCCTGGCACAGCCTCATGGCTCTGAGATGGTAGCTATTATTATTAACTTGGGAAGATGTTAATGTTGCAGCAGAGGGCTTAGTGTGTGTAAATTCCGGGAACAGACTCATTCCTGTGGCGTCTGGGCCCTTGTGTAGCAGGCTTTCCCAGACAAAAGAGGGAAAAGAAACCTGGTGACTGGGGATATTAACTAGGTGGTTGTGGGAGAATGACATAAGTGATTTGCTGAGATTATTGAAAATCATCTGAAATACTGCTGGGATGAGAAGCCGACAGGAGGAAAATGGGCTTCACTTATCAGCCTTGCATTAAAACGGCTTGTAGTGCGTCTCAGCATCCTCCGAATGATTAAAGAGGTGAGACCTTGAAGTGGGGTGGGGGGGGAGCACGACTGGCCCGCCGACTTTAAACGAAGGAAGGCAATAAAAGATTAGTTATTAAATAAATGAAGTTCAGGAAATGGTCCAATGTCTTGGGAGTGTTCAATCACAAGAGACGAGAAGCTTCTAACCTCAGAGTCAAAGCAAATTCACAGAGAAGCATGCCGCCTCAGGAATGGTATTCTCTTGCTGTTTCTCAGGGTAAGGACAAATTAAGAAGACCAAGAATGCTGGATTTTTAAAAAGTTCCATGAATTCATCTCCTAAAACCCCAATAGATCTTACGTGCTTTACTTCCCAGCATTAAAGCAGTTTCTATTGCTGCTGTTGTTGGTATCTACGTATAAACACAGCCACATACTGAGTACGGAATATGTGCCAGACACCATGGTGAGCATTTACCTACAGTATTTCATTTAATCCCTTTAACGATGGTATAACATAGGTTCTATTTTTATGTCTTTTACAAATGAGTAAACAGGTTCAGAAAAGCGAAGTGGTTTAGGTTGTATGTCTAGTAAAAGTGACTTTAACCTGGCTCCAAATGGTATTTTAACTTCTCAAATAATATGCATGCTATTTTCTCACTTCGTTCTCCCCAGAAGGTCAGATAGGTATGAATATTCCTGTTTTACAAATAGGGACCTAGAGATTTGGAACACTTAACATGACGTGTGCAAATGTAACCATAGGAGCTAAACAGTATTAATACTTTTCTTCCCACCTCCTAAGTTCTTCTAGCTGGGCCAATAAGCAAATTAACAGAGACAGATTAGCAGGAGAAAATCAAAATTATAATACAGGTGCATGGGGAATTCACATTAGCATGAAAATTCCAAAGACAGTGAAACAATATTAGGTATATATGATGTTTTCGGACAATGGAGAAAAGGGAACAGGGTATTAGATTTCAGAAGTGAGAACGGGCGGTTTGCAGGTCGTTGAGGAAGAACAGAACATATATGGTAGAAAAATTCTTGCTAGGCAACTCACAAGCTATAGGACACGAGGTGTCTAGCTAACAGGCTTGGAGTCTTCCTGACTAGTGCTGGAGTGAAGATTCTTAAGGTGATTAAGCCAAGGCTCCCTTCTTGAAGCAGGGTTTCCTGTCTGAATCTCTTGGGCATGAAAGGGGGGGAGGTCAAAAGTTCTTCATTGAATTATCTTAGCTCCCTTGTAATAATGCCTTGTTTCTTAATATAACAACTTAGAGATCAATATCCTAACAAGGTAGCTTTAGGGTGGCAAAACTTTGGTTCCCTTCATAACCATGGATAGGAAGTTGTGAAATCAGACTTGGAACTCTACTACATTATACTGCTATTGGAAATCACTCAGGATAGAATTGTGTTTTTTGTGTTTTTTTTTTTTTAAAGATTTTATTGGGGGTGGGGAACAGGACTTTTTTGGGGAACAGTGTGTACTTCCAGGACTTTTTTCCAAGTCAAGTTGTTGTCCTTTCAATCTTAGTTGTGGAGGGTGCCGTTCAGCTTCAAGTTGTCCTTTCAGTCTTAGTTGTGGAGGGCGCAGCTCAGCTCCAGGTCTGGTTGTCGTAGCTAGTTAAAGGGGGCGCAGCCCACTATCCCTTGTGGGAGTCGAACTGGCAACCTTGTGGTTGAGAGGACGTGCTCCAACCAACTGAGCCATCTGGGAGCTCAGCGGAAGCTCAGCTCAGGGTGCCATGTTCAATCTTAGTTGCAGGGGGCGCTGCCCACCATCCCTTGTGGCACTCGAGGAATTGAACTGGCAACCTTGTGGTTGAGAGCCCACTGGCCAATGTGGGAATCGAACCGGCAGCCTTCGGGGTTAGGAGCATGGAGCTCTAACCGCCTGAGCCACCGGACCGGCCCTAGAATTGTTTTTTAACGGTAATTTGCATGATATACATATTTATAATTCCTTCCCCATCAGTAAATGAGACAAAAATGTTTCCAAAATCTTTTCTCACAACTGTTTCTTATAAACAGAGTTCGCCATTATTTTTATTTTTCTTCTCTCTCTTATTTCCATTTCCAGAGTAGGTATCACCTCTCCAAATAGTTCATCTTCTGACTTTGTTATGAATTTAAATGTATTAAAATTCCTATGGCGCTAGAGAGCCAGAATGACTTAGTCATAGATCTTCTTTCTGGTCCCCATTTCCTTTTAATTAGTCCTCACCACCTGCGACTTACAAAGGTCAGATATTATTATCTCCATATTAAAGATGAGGAAATTGAGTCAACAGAAAGGTTAAAAATCATGTCCAACTTCCCAGCTTTAGTCAGTCTGATTTTAAAGCCTGTATTCTTTATGAGGCTTTACTTGGAGTTGGCCAGAGAACTGACTTGGAGAAGAGTCAGAATCGGCCCGTGGTCAGTGTAGCATCAGACTGATTTTAAGCAAATTTTTTATCATCTCTGGCTTAAGTTTCCTCTTTTGCAAAATGGAATTCCTGTGAAGTTCGGAGATAATATCTGTGAAGTGCTTGCTACCATGCCTACAGTAGAAGACATCAATAAAAGTAGATTATAGGTGTTAAATAAATATATTAGTTTTATAATTTTAGTTCTCATGTTTAGACCTTTGATCCACTTTGAGTTAATTTTTGTATGTGGTATAAAGTAAAGGTCAAAGGTTTTTTTTTTTTTTTTTCCCTTGTGGACATACAATTTTCCAAACACTATTTGTGGAATAAACTGTTCTTTCCCCCATTGAATGGTGTTGGCACACTTGTTGAAAATCATTTAGCCATGTATATACAAGGGTTTGTTTCTGGGCTTTCGTTCTGTCCCATTGGTCTATATATATATGTCTACCTTTATACCAGCACTTCACTGTTTTGATCCCCATAGCTTTGCAGCAAGTTTTGAAATCAGGAAGTGTGACACCTCTAAATTTGTTCTTCTTTTTCAAAATTGTATTGGCTATTAAAGGTCCTTCGAGATTTCATATGAATTTTAGAATGGGTTTTTCTGTTTCTGCAAAATCATCATTGGGGTTTTAACAGTAGTTGCATTGAATCTGTAGGTAGCTTTGGATAGCGTTGACATTAAAGAAGACACCAATAATGGAAAGACATCCTTAGCAATATGGTCTTCCTTTCCATGAACACAGGATGTCCTTCCATTATTTGTGTCTTTTTAAATTTCTTTCAGCAACATTTTGCAGTTTTCAGTGTACAGGTCTTTTTCCGCCTTGATTAAGTGTATTCCTAAGTATTCTTTTTGTGCTATTGTTTTCCTAATTTCCCTTTTGGATTATTCATTGTTAGTGTATAGCGATGCAACTGATATTTTGTATGTTGGTTTTGTATTCTGCATCTTTGCTGATTCATTTAGTAGTTCTAACTGTGTGTGTGTGTGTGTGTGTGTGTGTGTGTAATCTGTAGGGTTTTCTACATGTAAGATCATGTCATCTGTGAACAGAGACAATTGTATATCTTATTTTCAATTTGGATGCCTTTTATTTCTTTTTCTTGACTAATTACTCTGGCTAGGACTGCCACTGTCATGTTGAATAAAAGTGACACAAGTTGGCATCTGTGTCTTGTCTTGATCTTAGAGGAAAAGCTTCCAGTCTTTCACCAGTGAGCATGATGGTAGTTGTGAGTTTTTCATACATGGCCTTTATTATGTTAAGGTAGTTTCCTTCTACTCCTAGTTTTGTTTTGTTTTGTTTTGTTTTTTAGTACAGATTTACAATTTTTAAAGACACCTTGGTTGCTAAGTGGAGAATGAACTGGGTGGAGATGAGCTGATAGCAAGGAGACCCTTTTGGAAGCTGTTATAGTAGTTTAATAAAAGATGATATAATCCTGGATTAGGGAATTATCAGAAAGAATGGAGAGGAAGGAACAGTTATAAAAATCTTTTAGGAGGTAATATTAATAGAGCTTAGTGATTAACTTGATGTACTAGAAAGGGAAGGGTCCAGGATACTTTCCAGTTTTCTGACTTGGGAAATTCAGTAAAGGGAACACTGGAGAGGGATAATTTTGTGAGGAAAGATGATAAGTTATTTGAAAATGAGGCATTCAGGAACAGGTAGATAGATAGAAGAGGTAGAAGCTTAAAGAAAAAGGCATGAATTAGAGATGGATGTTTTGCACTATTTCCACTCAGGTGGGAGTCCAAACCATATGCATGGAAGAATTGAGAAGGGTTACAAAAACAAATGCTTGGGGGTGTGGGCAGACAGGTAACAACCATAGTGAATGGGACCTATGCAGTTCTCTAAGGGAGCTTCAGGATATGGGGCAAATGACCGTGCATGCCCTGCCCAAAGGCTTCCCAAAGAATCAGCCAAGTAAAGACGGCTGGTTTGCGTGCAGGCCCTCGCCCGTCCCATTGTTCTTCCTCATAAACCTAAAGGACGAGGTTCCATCATCTTAATGGAATTTTAGGGAGCGTGGCCTACCAGTTGGGAGGTAATTAGAGTCAGCATATGCCCCTCCCCTCTGCCCTAGCACATTTGACATCATTCCACAGAGGCAGATGTGACTCCAGCTGCAGTTGGTTCTGTTCTTTGCTGTGTTCCTTAGCAGTATTACTCAGAGCAGTGACTGCTGGGAGCTCAAATTTGGGAGCCCGAGTTTCTTTAATACGAAAGAGACAAGAGAGCTCAAGGCCCAGGCCAGCAGACCTGGCTCCTGTTTCAAAGCCTGGAAGCACAGTTCTTTAAAACATTTTAATGACCTGTTGAAGGCTTCTCATGCATGGGATATTTGGAAAGAAAGGGTAATTTTTGTTGTTGTTTTTATACAAAAATAACACAATCTGACTTTTCAGCACTTTAGAGAGGTTAGGGCAGCCAGGATGGGAAGACCCCCCCCACTGGAGTGAAATTCTGAAGCCAGTTCTTGCACCAGCCTGAAGCTCCAAGGGAACTCGCGTCTAAGCAGCCAGAGGTTAGCGTTTCTGTTCCTGTTTATCCAATGATTGGCGTGTCAATTAGAGAAGGGGATCAAGACACTGGTCGGGGTTCTTGAGACTGATTGTCTGAAAAGCTGGATTGAACAAATTTAGCAAATCCGAATTTGCCTGTTTGATGGCTGTGTGGACCAGGGAGGAGATTTTAGGAGGCTCTTTCCGGTGGCAGAAATAATCAGTTCCGTTAAGCAACCAGTAAGAAAACCAAACTCATTCTCCCGACTCAGATGTCACCTACTATATCCAAACTTTCGCCTGTTTCATTGTTTTGGGGCCCCATGACATTTACTTGTGTTATGAGCCTGACTGGACCACACTTTGAAATTCTCAACGGGAGGATTTCAAATGTATCTGCATGTAGCCGCTCCAGGGCCAAGCAAGGTATCTCATACACATTCAGTGTTTGAATTAATGGACAGCTTTTAAACTTTCTTTCAGCCATTGTGTTACTTTCCTGGGGCTGCCATAACAAAGTGCCACAAACTGGGTGGCTTAAACAACAGGAATATATTGTCCCACAGTTCTGGAGGCTGGAAGCCCAAGATCAAGGTGTCGACAAAGTTGGTTCTTTCTAAGGACTGTCAGGGAGTCTGTTCCACACCTCCCTCCTAGCTTCTGGTGGTTTTCTGGCTTGCAGACATATCACCCCAATCTTTACCAATAATCACATGGCATTCTCCCTGTGTGAATGTCTAAATTTCCTTTTTAAATAAGGATACCCGTCCTTATTGGATTGGGGGCCCACTGCACTCCAATATGATCTCATCTGAATTAATTATATCAGCACTGACCTTATTTTCCTGTCAGGCCATATTCTAAGGTGCTGGAAGGTTAGGGTTTCAAATTATGAGTTTGAGGAGGACTCAATTCAATTCATAACAGCCATGTTTTACACCTACTGATTGTCACGGTCCTCTCCACTCCCCTAGCCTTCTCAGGGTCAAAGATTGTATCTTGTTCTTCTCACAAGGTTAAAGTGTATAAGTAGGAGATCTGCTCTAGGAGAATAAGTCACTCCTCTTTCCTGGCCTCAGTTGTCTGATAAGTAAACTGCAAAGTTAGAGTCAATAATCCTTTAGGCCACTGAAGATTCTTGGATTTTTCTGGGAATCAATAGCTCCGGGGCCTGCTGTCTTCTCTGAGTTCTGCTCCCATCTTTAACTAGCTGCAGATCTCACCATTAGTATGTTTATTGCGATTTTTACTGATCAGTGGCATTTCTCATTTTCTATTCAATAATTTGCATAATCTTAATATAGTTTGTCAGTCCATAATTTTCATAGTGTGGGAAGATGTACTCATAATTGAATTATTAATAACCTTGAAGAAGATGTTATCCAAGCAGTCCGAAAGGAGTTCACACTCTGTTGTACAAATGATCTAGCCTCCTCTGGCTTCTTGTTGCATTAAAGAACTATTAGGTTTGGTGTATGTCCGTAATCCGTGTGGCCCAAACCCATTTTATTCACCTCTATCAGCCAGTTCTTTCCTTTATGCACATTTCTCTATACGAGTATACCTCTGTTTGCTTCTGCATTGTTATTATTTCTACCTTCATGCCTTTGTTTTTGATATGTTTTACTTGTGGCACATGGCTTTTCCCGTTATCTCCTACTCATCCAAGAAGACCCAGCTGAACTCCACCTCTTCCATGAAGCTCTCTCTTACCTCCCCAGGCCGAAGAACTCAACCCATTCTCTGAGCTGCTGTTGTACTGTATGTGTACCTTTCTTTGACATTTAATCACTTTTTACTTTGTGCTATCATTATCTGCAGTGCCCAGCTCCAACTCTGAGTAAATCAGTTAAACTCTCAAGTCTCAGTTTATTCATGTGCAAAGTGGGAATCATAATCTAGTACTCAACATCTAGGGTACTTATGAGAATTATCTAAGACAAAAAATGTGAAAATAGTGGAACACAGTAGGTGCTCAATAAATGTTAGTTTCCTCTCTTCCACCCCCATGTCAGGGTCAGTATATTTGCTCATTTCTGTATTCCCTCATCCTCCTCTAGAATAGCATCTGGTATTTGCTGGATGCTTAATAAGAGATGTATATATGGACAGGAGGATGGTAAACTGAATACCCATGAGGAAAACTGCGAATACTATGAGCTACTACTTTTATATAAACAATGCCAGAATTGAGTCTTCATGGGTCAAAAATATGATCTAATTGGTAAGTAAAGAAAAACATTTTAGGTCCTTACTCACAGAACCCCTACCACCAGTATTCCTGCCTCAGACACACACATTATTTATTCATTCACACCTACTCAAGTACAGCGGCCTCTCAGCTACTTTATTTAGGCCTACCTTTCTCCCTGGACTTGACTTGTTCTCTGTATTTTCTCGTCTTTCTCACTGCTAGTCTATCAAAAGTTACCTGTTCCCTGTGCTCATCACTTAAGGTTCCAATTATCACAGAAAAGGGGCTTTGTTCAGTGACAAGAATAGCTTAATGATGTGATTGCCATCCTCCAAGATGGCCCCTAACAATCCTCACTTTCTAGTACATATGAGTATGCCCTTGTGTAATGCCCTCACATCTTGAATAAGGAAGACTTAGGTGATCAATAAATATTGAGAAAGTGACTGTGTGTGATGTACAACGTGAGGGGACAAAACACATTGCTGCCTTTCCTGAGGCTCTTGGATGGATTACACTGGGGGATGCCAGCCTCCATGTTGTGAGGACACCCAAGCAGCCCCGTGGAAAGGTTCATACGGAGAAACACTGAGGCTTTCTGTGAACAGCCAGCACCAACTTGCCAATAGTATGAGAGTAACAGCCTGAAAGTTGATCCTCTAGCCCCAGTCAATCCATCTGATGACTGTAGCCCAGCCCGATAATCTGATTTAATCTCGTCAGAGACTTTAAGCTTGCGGTCAGTCCCAAACTCTTGATCCACAAAAACTGAGAGATAATAAATATGTGTTTCTGTTTTAGGCCACTATGTTTGGAGGGGATTTGTTGCATAGGAATAGTCAACGAATACTTTGGGTTACCCAGGAGCTACTGATTTCTTATACACAAAGAGTAGGTGTACAATTCCTGGATTCCAGGAAGTACAGGTCCAGAGAAAGAGAGATTGAGAGCAGATGGAACTCTCAAAGCCTCTCAAGTTCCTAGCAGTTAATGTAAGGGATATGTCAACCACTTTGCCAAACTATATAACAGTATCTACACGAAGTGAACATGTACGAATCCTAACACCCAGAAATTCCACTCACAGATATGCATTCTGTTGTACTCAACAGAAATGCATTCACTAAAGACACATGCATGAGTGTTTATCCCAGCATTACTGATAATTGCCCAAATCCAGAAATTAGTCAGGTGAACATCAACAATAGAAAGAACCAATATAAATTTTAGTACATTCACTGAAACATTGCACGGCAATGAGAATGTTCAAGCAAGCTACAGCTACCTGCAACCATATGCATCGAGTGACAAACATTGCATCGAGTGTCAAAAAGCTAGGAAGAATATTGATATGTGATTCTATTTGTATAAATTATATAAAGGCACAATGACTCTATAGTGTAAGATAGTGTTTAATTTCAGAGGACTTAATGAGGGGGTTATACTTCGATAAACAATTTACCTTTAAACATTTTTAAGTTTTAAAAAAGGAAATAAGTATAGCTGAGATCAGTACAGTTTCAAAAGGATCTTGCTTTATATTCAGGAAGGGGATGGAAAATGCCTGGTCTGCCATTAACTTGTGCTGGACCTAGTTGCCTAATATTAATAAAATAGCAGTTAATATTTCTTACATAGCAACTATACCTAAAGCATTATGTCAGTCAAATAAGTATGGAATTTTATTTAAGTTCAAAATATTACTTGAAGACTGACTGATAATATTATACTCATTTAAAAAATGTGGAACCAGAAGTTACGAGGAATTGAGTAACTTGCCCGGAGTTACAACGTATGTCAATGGCATAGGCTGCATTTGAATCGAGACCTCTGCTTCCTCAGACTTTACTTTTTTCAACAATGCTATGATCACACTGAAAAGAGGGAAGGAACTAGGTATGTCTTATACTCCTCTTGTACAAGATTAGGACCCATACAAGTGTAAATCTGTATGTACTTATGTATGTAGATATGTGCACAAATCTATGTATGTGTACATGTACATACATACACATACGAGGTCAGACAATTAAGTTCACGAACTTGTTGCAACAATATTGATAACCTTTATGATATCAGAGGGATTATTCATTATGAATTTGTACCAACTGGACAAACAGTTAACCAAGTTTACTATTTGGAAGTGCTGAAAAGGCTGCATGAAAATATTAGATGACCTGAACTTTTCGCCAACAATTTATGGCTCTTGCGTCAGGACAATGCACCAGCTCACATAGGTAGCACTGTTTGTGAGGGAGCTTTTAGCCAGTAAACAAATAACTATTGGAGCACTCTCCTTACTCACCTGATCTGGCCCCTGACTTCTTTCTTTACCCGAAGATAAAGGAAATATTGAAAGAAAGGCATTTTGATGACAGTCAGGACATCAAGGGTAATACGACGACAGCTCTGATGGCCATTCCAGAATAAGAGTTCCAAAATTGCTTCTAAGGGTGGACTAGGCACTGGCGTAGGTTCGTAACTTCCCAAGGGAAGTACTTTGAAGGTGACTAAAGTGATATTCAGCAATGAGGTATGTAGCACTTTTTCTAGGATGAGTTCATGAATTTAATTGCCCGATCTCATACAAATATGTATGTACCTGCCTATATGTGTGTGGGTGTATGTGAGTGTTCATGTAGTGAGCTATAGGACCCAGACTATGTCTACCCAGAGACAAGATCTAGAGAAAAACTGAAAAATGTGAAGATTCACTGGTATTTGATTTTTTGGCATTGGGTAAATCAAACATCTGAATAAACTCTCTTTCTCTGCTTTTCACCCAGATATTTGCTCAGTACAGACACAGGCTGAGACTTAGTGACCCAGTGGGTGAATTGATCAGTATTCATTTCCCTGGATGCTTTCCTGGCTTTTGCTATTCTTGATCTTGAACTTAGAATCATAACTCCCAAATTGAGTCTGGGCACAGAGTCACCCAGCCAGAGATTACATTTGTTATCCTCTCGTGCAGTGTGGAGCTCTAACTGAGGGTAAATGGTGCATGGAACCTCCAGGTCACCTCCTTAAAGACAATGTCCCTTGTGTCAGACTTGCATTTTCTTTTCCCTGCAAGCTGGAAATCAGACCAGACAGTAACTTCATCCTCAACCAGAGATGAAGATAATATTTTGGGGATGGTGCAGAAACATGTTGGAAAAAACCTGGGGTGGCTTATGGAGCCAAGCCACCCCACTAACCCAGATTACTTTCCTTTGGACTGTTACATAAGAGAAATAAACCTGTTTTACCTGAGCCAATGTGGGGGCTCCCTGTATCCCCCCATGCATGGCTTTTACAGGAGGGGGTTAATTCACAAAGACATAGGCAAGCACCTTGGCCAATGGCCATTAACTTAATCCGCAGGGAGCAGACAATTGGGTCCCCAAGGAGAGAGCACTCTGTGGGAGGCAGCCTCAGAGGGAGTGATCATGTCCCTTTCACAGCTTACAACACTGTCTCATATACACCTTTTTATGGGGTAGGAATCAACTTTATTTCTATTTTATCTGAGAAACTGGGTTTCAAAGAAGTGTCCTGCTCTTGTTAATAAGTGGCATGGAGCCAAAACCTTTTTATCATTCCTGGTCTCCCTGGAAAAGGAGGTACGTGGAAAATTCAGGCCGTGAAGGGATTCCTGACAGATGTCTTTTCACCATTTTTGTAGAGCATCAGAATTCAGAATTAAAGCACAAGGCTGCATCTATAAGGCTGTAAAATAATGCAGGAATTTATAGAACCTTACTTTTTAAAAAAATTGTGGTATAATTGACCTATAGCAGTGTATTTGTTTCAGGTGTACAACATAATGATTCAATACGAGGTGTGATCAAAAAATACAGTGAATGTTTAAATAAAAAAGTTATTACAGTAAAAGACACATTACCATTAATCCTCAAAATACTCCCCCTCTCTTCGAACATACTTATCCCATCATTCTTGCCACTTTTTGAAGCAGTTCTGGAAGTCCTCTTTCCTTAGTGTCCTTACTTCATCCTCCATCATGACAACGCTCCGTGTCACACATCTCTTCTGGTATGGCAATTTCTGTCAAACAAAAACATTACGGTGTGTCCTTATCCACCTTATTCACCGGACCTGGGACTGTGTGACTTCTGGCTCTTACCCAAAGTCAAAATGACTGTGAAAAGAAAATGTTTTGAATCGATTCAGGACATTGAGGCAGCCATGACAGCGTGACTAAAGACATTCATGAAAGAGGACTTCCAGAACTGCTTCAGAAAGTGGCAAGAATGACGGGATAAGTGAGGCGCAGGGGGTATTTTGAGGCGGATTAATGGCAATGTGTCTTTTACTGTGATAAATGTTTTTATTTAAACATCACCGTATCTTTTGATCACACCTCATATTTGTATATGCTGCAAAATGATTACCACAATAAGGCTACTTATCATCTGTCACCATGCGTAGTTCTAACTTTTTTTTTCTTGTGACGAGGACTTTTAAGATTTACTGTCTTAGCAACTTTCAAATATGCAATACAGTATTTATCCAATATAGTGACTATGCTTTACATGACATCTCCATAACTTCCTTTTTTCTGCAGCTGGAAGTTTGTACCTTTTGACCCACTTCACCCATTTCACCCTTCCCACACACCGCTTCCTTTCTGGCAACCACCAATCTGTTCTTTGTATCTATGAGCTTGGTTTTTCTTTTTGTTGTTGTTTTTTTTAGATGCCACATGTGAATGAGATCACACTGTAGTTGTTTTTGTCTGACTTATTTCGCTTAGCATAATGCCCTCAATCTCCATCCATGTTGTCACAAATGGCAAGATTCTATTATTTTTCATGGCTGAATTGTATTCCATTATATATGTGTGTAGTATATATGTGTATATACTACATCTTCTTTATCTATTCATCTATCAATGGACACTTAGGTTGTTTCCATATCTTGGTTATTGTAAATAATACTGCAATGAACATGGAGGAACATATATCTTTTTGAGTTGGTGTTTTCATTTATTTCAGATAAATGCCCAGAAATGGAATTATTAGATGTTATGGTAGTTCTATTTTTAATTTTTTGAGGAAACTTCACACTGTTTTCCACAGTGGATGTACCCATTTACATTCCCACCAACAGTGCACGAGTCTTCCCTTTTCTTCACATCCTTACCAACATGTTATTTCTTGTCTTTTTGAAAATAGCTATTCTAAGAGTTGTGCAGAGACATCTCATGGTGGTTTTGATTTGCATTTCCCTGATGATTAGTGATATTGAACATCTTTTCATGTGTCTTCTTTGGGAAACATGCCTATTTAAATTCTCTGCCCATTTTTAATTAAATTGTTTGATTTCTGCTATTGAGTTGTATGAGTTCTTTATACGTACATGTATATTTTGGATATTAACCCTTTATCAGATTTATGATTTGCAAATACTTTCTCTCATTTAATAGATTGTCTTTTCATTTTATTGATGATTTCCTTTGCTTTGTAGAAGCTTTTTAGTTTGATGTAGTTCCACTTGTTTATTTTTACCTTTGTTGCCTTTCTTTTGGAATTAGATCCAAAAAACTCACCGCCAAGATCAATGTCGAGGAGCTTGCTGCCTATGTAATCAGCATATGTCTCTCTCCTTTGCCAGCCTTGGGTTCAAGTTGAAATATCTGGACAGCCTTTTGATGATGACCCAGACTTTGTCCATTTTTTCCAGTTTTATTGAGAAATAATTGACATACATCACTGTATATGTACAGCATGATGGTTCAACTTACACATATTGTGAAATGACTACCACTATAGGTTTAGTTAACATCCATCATCTCCTATAGATACAATAAAAAGAAGGAAAACATTTTTCCCTGTGATGAGAACTCTTAGGGTTTGCTCTCTTAAGAGTTTTCAAACACACCATACAGCAGTACTAACTATAGTCATCATGCTGTACGGTACATCTCTAGTACTTATTTATCTTGTAACTAGAAGTTACAACTTTTTAAATGCCTTCGTTCAGTGCTCCCCCTCCCAACCCCAACTCGGATAACCACAAATTACGTCTTTTTCTATGAGTTTGGTGTTTTTTCTCATTTTTTATGGCCAAATAATATTCCATTATGTGTCTGTTTGTGTGTGTGTGTGTGTGTGTGTGTGTAAAGTTCTTTATCCATTCATCCATCAGTGAATAGACTTTGCCCATTTAAGTCACATTTCCATAAAATTTGTGGCCTACAGCACACTCATGTTCTCACTGGAGCCTGATGACTAACCTGTACAGTAAGTACTTTCATTTTTCCATTTCTTTGTAATGGCGAAACTGAGGCTCAGAGAGGTTAAGCAACTTGCTCATGTACCACAGTAAATAGCTGAGGTTCTCCACATCACATGGAGCTCTGTGTCTCGCACTCTTGAAGTATACAATAAAATGTTAGTTGCTATTTTGAATGTCAGGTTGGTACTGAAATTGAAGTCTCCTGGCTGTAAATGCACTATTCCACTTGGCCTCTCTCCTGTGGCTTTCCATCTCAGAACTCCCTGTCCCCGAGTCTGCCTTGGTAACCTACCTGGTAATTATAATGGCATCCGTGACATGGTGCTTACCCTGTGCCAGGAACTATTTGTTCTACATGCTTTCCATTTATCAAGTTGTGCCCGTGTCCTCTAGCCAAAGACCACCAGGAAGACATTTGTAGTTAAACAACACTGAGTGGCTTGACTTGAGGCAGAGTGAACATCATAGGGGACCATGGGGTGTCCCACTAGAGGATGTTCGAAAGGACTTACGAGTGTGTATAGGATGTGAGCTTGAGGTCAGTGACTTTGGTGAGAATTCAAGGAAGCAAGAGTTTGTTCTGCATAGGTTGTTATCATGAAGCAAGTGTAATTTTATGATTGTGTACCTTAAAGAATCTTACCTAGAAGGAGAGAAGAATAGAAAGAGGCTAAAGAAGTAATTAGCAAAGAAGCAGCAATATTAGCTGGGAGAGGGGAATATTTGGTATTTTTGTGGTTTGCATGATGCCTCTGTTTTTGTATATGCTTAGAAAAAAATGATAAAATAGTTTTTTTGGTTTGGTTTGGTTTGGTTTTTTTGGTCTCCTTTGTAAGAGTCTTATGTTTAGCGTGAAAGCACCACGGCCTGGCTGCCTGTGCCAGGCCAGCACCTAACAGCACCAAGGTCTTTCTTCTAGTGGTAGGCCAATTCACAGATGTCAGGGACTGCTTGTATCTTTCTTATTTATTTAATCTTCACAACAAATGTATGAGTTAGAGTTTATTAGTATCCTAGATGAGGAGCGTGAGACATAGAGGATTTAAGTAACTTGCTAAAGTCACACAGCTAACAAATGGAAGAGGTAGGGTGAGAATCCAGACAGTGTGTCCTCTGAAATATTCCCTCCTGACCACCATGATATTCCACCTCTCCAGGTATCTCCCTGATCTCCTCAGCCTTTGACCCTAATGGAATACTCCTGTATATGCCTGACCATGTGCTTTGGATTCTCTAGCTTGCCTGGACACTCACATGGCTGGATTCCACAGATGGATGGTAGCCCTGACTTACCCTTTGGAAAACAGCTGGAATGCCTGAATAGCCTGCCTAGACCATTCGCTCATTCCCATCCCTAACTTTGTGAAACCCGCTCCGCCTGCTTCTTTGGACACCCCCCCATCATCACCTCCCTTTCCTCCCCAATGTCCTCCCCACCCTGGTGAAGGAAGCTTGTTTCTGTAGCGGCTAGACTTACAGCCTCCCAACTCCAAGTGTCTGCAGTTGTGACATCCTAAAAGAATCTGTGTGCAGCCCCCTAGGGTGTTAAACATTGCCTGCAAGCTTGGAGGCAGTGTGGTGTAGGGAAAAGCACGCGCTGAGTCTCTACCTCATAGATTCATATCCTCTCAGCAAGTTACTTAACCTCTCTGGGTTCATCAGCTGTAAAACTGAGGGCAGTAGTGCCCATTTCGGTATTGCTGAGAGGGTCAGATGGAGGATCAGATGAGATAACATATATCTGAGATAACATATATATATATATTTATGTATATATATATATATATATAAGTATATATATATATATATGTTATCTCAGATATATGTTATCTCATCTGATCCTCCATCTGAGGATATATATATATGTGTGTGTGTATATATATACATATATTTTAGGTGGAAACTGAAGAGGGGATTAAGTTTCCTGTCTGGGTTGATGTGGAATAGACAGAGAGCCAGCAAAGGCGGGCAAAACAAGCTACAAGCTATCCTGTGCAGGAGAAGCCCTCCAGCGCTGTTCATATTCCCCTCCTCTTAGGAGATAGAAGGAGTGACAGGTTGGGGACTGTGCGCAAGAGGTTATGAGAACAAACACTGGAATCATAGTTCCGTGTGAACAGCAACAACCAAAAAAATTGGAAATGTGCTAAATTAAGTTACAGGCCGAAGAGTGAGAGAGAGACACAGTAGTCAGCCTGTTAGTAGCTACGGAGCAGCTAACAAAAGACTTCTTATATTCATGTATGTCTGTTGGAATTTCGGATTAACTTCCAGGTGGCCATTTCTGGGATTATCCAAAAGGGAGAATAGCAAGGCACCACACACCCCAGAAGGCTCTGCAACTTATTTACACATGAACTTTCCAGACTTGCCCACAACCAATCAAAAGGAACAAACACTTCTTGGACTCGGCGTCTATCCCAGAACTGCCCTGCTTCAGTTTCTCCCACCCCTTTGTCGATAGCAAATGTACATCCTTTCCGAACAGCCTATGTCTCGCTTCCCCCTCCCCCACTTGATGTATAAAAATGTTCAACAACTCTGGGACTGGAGACGTGTTGTCTTTTCACCTAGCCATGATGCTGGAGGTAAAGACTTCACGCTCCAGGACCTGGTCTTTTTTGCTAGCAATGGCTCAATAAATCCTTTTTTTTTTAAAAAAAAAAAAAAAGAATTTTCAGTCATGAAAGTTAAATTTTTTGGTTTAACACATGGTTCAAATCCTTATCCCCGTTAGTATTAGTGTGTGGCCTAGGGCAAGTTGTTTCACCTCTCTGGGCTTTTCTCTCTTTACATGTGAAGCTAGAATAAGAGATTTGCACAGTTGTTCATAATGGGTAGGGAGCTGGGATCTGTGGAGGGATGGGACCGTGACAGGCTCTCAGCCTAGTTGAGTTCCCTTCCATTCCTCCCCCCCCCCCCACTAAGGTGTCTGCATTTGAAAGGATGCTGAAGGGGAAAGGGCAGGGCCTGACTCCAAAGCAGGAATTGGTAAGGCAGTCATTTCCTGCTTCCGGGAGCCAGGGGGAGGGTGGGCACTCCTGAGACCACTTCACAGTTGTGGTGACCACCTACTGTGTGCAGCTCAATGCAAGGCCAGGCCCTGCCAACATGAGGATCACTGGAGAGTTTCAGTCTCTGACAGCCTAGGAATGCAAGATATTAAATGTAATGGAAAGACTATTGGATTTAGCATCAGAACATCTGAGTTCTAGATCTGGTGCCACCATTTTGTGGCTTTGGGTGAGCCCCTTAACCTCTGTCTTTTTCTCCTCTGCCTCCTCAATAGCAGAAGGGAAGTTCTCATAGCTACAGGTTAAGCACTTTACTTTTATTTAGTTTCTTTCCAATAGATAGTATCATTATGCCATTTTACAGAAGAGGAAACCCAGGCTTTGAAGGGTCAAGGAGCTTCTCCAAAGATACACAGGCAATGAGGGGCTGGGCTATGAAGCCGGGCAGGCAGACTCCAAAGCCTGTGCTCTCCACCTCCACCGCAAGCATGACCAAAATCTCAAAACTTCCACTTGCTTATTTGAAACCCTGATTCAGATAATTGCCCCCTGCCTTCTTCTGGGGAGCTCTGAGGGTCAGATGGGTAGATGGATAGAAGAGGGTGAGCTTTGTTAACTGTGAGATGCATGGCAGAGACATGGTGGGATCCTACTCACTGTGGCTGTGTAGGGCAGCGTCAGCGCCAAAGTCCTTAGCAAGGACCAAGAAAGGCAGATCGCAGCTCAAAGTGAGGCTAGTCTTTCCACAATGAGTGCTCCCGAGTGAGTCGGGCTGCCTCACAGGCAGAAAGACCTCCCCACACCGACCCCCAGCAAAAGAAGCTGCTCACAGAGCAGCAGAGGGTTTCATTGATCTCCTAGGATAACAGGATAATGGGAGCTTCCAGCACAGGGCTCCGCCCAGAGTAGGTACTCCATTCAGTGGGGTTCCCCTCCTCTTCCTCGCTACGCCTCATGTTCAGTGCTCTCCGGCCACCATTTCCCCTTCAGATTTTGTGAATTCTCAAGTTCCTGTGAGGTTGCCAGAGCCGGACTTGACCTGAATGGCGTTTGCCAACTCCATCACAGCCTCTGGGGCAGGGGTGGATATGCAGGAAAACATTTTTTCCTAAACTCTGGCTCGGATTCTTTCAACATCTGTGGAAAACAAGGGAGTTTACCACACAGTCCGCTCATAATCAAGCACTCAATTAATGCTTGGCTCCCCAGAGCAACCTTTCTCAAGAAAAATACCATTTAAACATTTTTCTCCACCTCTCCCCATCTTTCTGAGAGAGGGAGTTCTGAGGCCAACCATAGAGAAAGAGCCTTTGGTTTCCCCCCTGCAGACTGTTGTTCTAATACCCTGGGCCAAAGCATGCAGAATGGACCACTGAGCTTACCCTGGTGTGACCTCCTCTGTGCCTGGGCAGGGACAGAGCAGGGACCGAGGTGAAGGACTAACAAGGGAGCAATGGCTCTGATGGCTTTCCCTGTCACGGCCTCACTCTGAGAGGACAGGACAGCGTTGTTTTCTCAGGAACACTGGGAGATGATGGTGATGTGTGTATGTAAGAGAGGGGTAGAGACAGAGAGACAGAGAGACAGAGAGGTGCTGATGCCATCAGGAATTTTCCATCCCTTTGAGATCTGGAGTCCTGTGTGGTTCACAGAACAGCAGCATCTCCGTTACCCATGAGCTTGAGCTTGTCTGGAATGCAGAATCCCAGCCCCAGTCCAGACTGACTGAATCAAAATCTGCATTTCATCACGACCCTCAGGTGATTCTTAGGCATGCTAAAATTTAAGAAACACTGCCCTAGATAAGATTGTCTCAAAGCTCCTAGCTATGTTCCATGGAAGTCCAAATCCCTAGTGCACACTCTATGGAAGTCCAGATCCCTCCCCAAACTGTCTGTGAATTTCCAGGGAGTTCACTCTCTCAGAGTCACCACTGGTGACTCTGGAACAACCGCTTCCCCTGCATAGGACAGTTTATAGCTTCTTTTGGCCTTCTTTGTTCGCTCTCTCTGTTTGTTCCATATCAAGTCAGATGGGAAATTTAATCCCTTCCTCAGTGTCCACCAAGAAGCAACTGACACAGAGCAAGTGGTGTGTGTCTGCTGGAGATTTTCCCAAAATGTGCTGAGTAAGGGGGCTGAAGGGAAACAACCACTTGTAACCACTTTATACTAAACCCTAGACATCTCCGTTCTTTGACCACACAACAGTGGGAGTCTTGCTGGCCCCTCAGCCCAGATGTTCCCTACTCCCCCCATCTCCCTTGTATTATCTCTTCCCACCTCTCCTCCTTGGCCCTTCACTTTGCTTCTTCTCAGAAGCAAAACTATCCTCATTTTGTCATGCAGAACAGTAATGACATCCCTTCTGTTGTCTTCACACTATGCTCTCAGGATTCACCTTCAGCCCTGCATGTCTGGAGAAGGTGATTCCTCACACCCATGTTCATAGCAGCACTATTCACAATGCCAAGAGATGGAAACAGCCCACCTGGCCGTTGACAGGTGAATGGATAAACACCAAGTGGTAAATGCATGCAATGGAATGTTATTCCGCCTTGAAAAGGAAAGAAATTCTGGCGCATGCCACAACGTGGATGAACCTTGAGGACCTTATGCTAGTAACATAACCTAGTCACAAAAGGACAAATCCTGTATGATTCCACTTATATGAAATATTAAAGTAGTCAAATTCATAGAAGCAGAAAGTAGTATGGTAGTTGCCAGAAGCTGGGGAAAGGGGGAAAATGGAGGAGTCATTTGAGGAGTACCAAGTTTCCGTTTTGCAAGATGATAAAGTTCTGGAGTGGGTTGCTAACAGTGTGAATACATTTAACTCTATGAACTATATGCTTAGAAATGGTTAAAATGGTAAATTTTATGTTTCTTTTCTTACACCACAATTAAAAATAAAAATATATTCTGAGCAAGGAATGTATCCTTCTGAGGCTTAATTTCATCACTGGTAATTGGGGGTATATGTTCTCCTATGACTATACCTCACAGGGATTTTGTGAAGTTCATATAAATTAATGACTTTGAAACAGACAAACAAACAAACAAACAAACAAACAAACAAAGACAATTCCTGACCCACAAGGAATTCTGCTGCCGGTGGATTAGAGAATTCACTTTCCCTTGTGTCCTGTGTATCTCCCATTTCCCCTGCCTGTCCTTCCCAGGCTCTCCTCTTCCCCCTATCCTGTGCCTCTTCCTCCACCATTTCCTATAATATTGGTATGCCTCAACATTTGTTCCCTTCCCGCGCTTACACTTCTGTTGTCTCTGGGAGTTCACTGACTCTCAAGGCTTCAAGTACCTCTGTGGGCAGATGAACACAAACCTGTAACTCCTGTCCAGATTTCCTTCCTAATTCAAACTAATTTATGTTACTGTCTACTGGACTTCTGAACTCAGCATGTTCAAAACTGGGCTCGTCACCGTTTCCCACAAACCATCTCCTCCAAGGTTCTCCTATTAGGGAAAGATATAGCCATCTACCTGGTTGCAAAGAAATAAATCTGGGAATCACCCATGACTGCTTCCCACTCCTCCTCATTCTCACCCCATAAATGCCTACTGCCAAGAGAGGTCTCAGATGAGTCATTTCTCAAAGGTTCATTTCTCTCTTGAGTTACTGTCAGAGGTGACTGCAGGGTGGCTATGGTTCTGCTCTGCATGTCTTCTTCATTCCATGATCCACGCTGAAGGGACACCATGCTTATGGCAGAGGGGAAAAAAGACATGACTGAAATT
This sequence comes from Rhinolophus ferrumequinum, assembly GCF_004115265.2. NCBI lineage: Eukaryota > Metazoa > Chordata > Mammalia > Chiroptera > Rhinolophidae > Rhinolophus > Rhinolophus ferrumequinum. The sequence continues at coordinate 42,897,484 of NC_046292.1, forward strand.
TACAATGGTTCTTAATGTTTCTAATTGGTCTTGGTCTAAATCACTTTCTCTTAGGTTCCATCGACTAAAGCAAGTTATATGCCCAAGTCTGATGTTAGTTATTGGGGAGAGTACACTCCTTCTTCCGGGAAACACTGCAAGCCACAGGCCAAAGTTGAGAATGTAGCATTCTCTTACCAGGAGGAGGAGTGAAGAATTATGTCCTCATAATATAACTTAAAACATCACTTGTGTGTGTGAGGCTGGCTCCATCTGCCGAAAGAACACAGCTAGGGGAATGCCCTGATCTTCTCCAACCCAAATCCCAGGAAGTGTTGGTCTCTTGAAAGGAAGTAGCGGAAGCCTTGTAGGAAAAGTGTTGGCTTCATCTGGAATATCAATCCACTATGTAAAATGACAGGAAATCCACTTCATGTTCTGGGCTCCCTCTGGAGTGTTTTCCACTTACTCGTGACCTTTGTGCCGAAATATGCAGGAGTGAGTACCCAGCAGCAATGTTTGTACATTGTGACCCCACTCCTTGGCCATGTTTAACCAGACCAGGAGAAGGCCACTCACCCAAGCTGATCTAACCAGGGCCCCATCTGTGGTAATGTGGAATCCAGACAGAGACAGGCAGAAGGTCAATCTCTCCTATGATTGACGTGATAACTTGTGAACTTGGTAGCTATGGGAGGCTGCCATTCCTCCAACCATCTGCACTGAGCAGCTGAGAAAACCAGTCTTCAGAGAAAAAAGACAGAGGCAGCCTATCAGCCAAGAGAAAAGGGGAGGGTTGGGGGAGAGAGAAGCGGCATTCCCCAAGTTCCCTGCAGCTTTCCTCACCCCATTTCTTGTCATTCTTGGGGCCCTTCTCTGTGGCTCATTCATAAGCTTGGGTTCCCTAATTTATCTCTGCATCTTATGATGAACTTCTTTCTCTAGCTTAAGCTAGCTTCAGTTTGTTTCTGTTGCTTGCAACCAAAGGTATTTTGAACAATTCACATTCACCATTCTGAGCCTTAGTTTGTTCAGCTAAAAATCAAGATAGTGATACGGAGTCACTAACTTGTGAAAAGAATCACATGGATGGAAAAGGGCTATAAAAATGGCAAGATCTATTATTACAGGAGAGAGATATCATGGATGGAGAAAAAAGGCTTAGAGAGAAGTTTTGCTCTGAATTTTTGAAACATTTGTTAAAAATAAGAAAAAGAATGATAGAAACTAATCAGGAATATATCAGACTCTATCAGACACTGTTCGAAGTATTTTATACATAGTAACTCCTTTAATCTTCACGTCAGCCTTATTTTGTATAACTTCTATTCTTATCCTCATTTTGCAGATGAGGAAACAAAGATATAAGAGAAGTTTAAGAACTAGCCAAGTTCACATGATACTAGGTGGCAAAGTAATATTTTCGGCTTTTATATCTGTTTCCTCATCTGAAAAGTGGTACACATGACAGATTCTCCAGGGTTGTGTTTTGAGGATTAACTAACATGTTTCCACAGTGTATATGACACGTAATAAGAACTGATTCAATAATATATTCATAAGAATAGGAGGAAGGTCCAAGATGGTGCATCAGGTAAACACTGTGCCTGCTGCCTCCCAGGGTCACACCACAATTACAAATAAATTATAGAACAATCAACCTCAAGAATCATCTGAAGACTAACTGGACAGAACCCCCTACAACTAAGGATCTAAAGAAGCAGCCACATAGAGTCTGAAGCAAAAAAAAAGATTACGCATCATAAATTCACTTTGTTGTTGCATTGAAGAAAATAAGACATGCAACTATGAATGGGGTAAACTTCAAATAAATAAAAAGCAATTCTGTCTACATGCAGGAGATGAACTCATTAACCCAAGTGGGGAGGAGGCCTGACACTCTGGAGTGCTTTTATGAAACATGGTCTAAGGCAAACAGTCCTCAAGCCCTCTCTTTCTAGGGGACTCCAGATACCACACTCTGAAGTCCCTATTGACAATACAACCTTTTTTTTTTTTTCCCCATCTTCTCCGCTTTGAGAATTGGATAGGAAGTGGGAAAGGCAAGGAAACTAAGAAGGATTATACAGTATTATATGTTGGGGGTTCTGCTGGCATTGTCTCATGTTGCAGATAGAAAATGGGAGCTTCAGGAGGTAAAGTAACAAGCCTTCAGTCCAACAACCAGGAAGCTGTAGAGCTGCATTTCAAATGCAAGTCTCTCTGACCCCCAAATCCCTGCTTTCTTCCCCAAACCTTGAGATACCTTACTGAAATAGATATCTATTGCTATTTAACATATTAGCCAAAGTCACTAAATAATTTGAAACAATAGCAAGCATTTATTTTCTCACAGTTTCTGTGGGTCAGAAATTCAAGAGCAGCTTAGGTGGGTGGTTGTGGCTCAGGGTTTCTCATGAGGTTACAGTCAAGGTATCAGCTGGGGCTACAGTTACCTACAGGTTTGACTGGGGCTGGAGAACACACGTCTAATTGCCATGGCTGGCGTTTTGGTGCTGGTTATGGGAAGGAGGCCTCAGTTCCTCTCCATGTCGGCCTTTCCATAGGTTGCTTGAGTGTCCTCATAGCGTGGTGGATGACATGCCCCAAAGCAAGCAATCCAAGAGAAGGAATGCCAGGGAAGCTCTCCTAGTGACCCAGAAGAGACCTAGCAACACAAGTCACGTAGAATCACTTCCACCCCGTTTTCTTAATTAGAATGAAACTGACCCACCGTCAAGGGAGGGGAATTAGGCTTCACCTTTTGAAGGGAGGAGAATTATAGGTATATTTTAAGACCACCATACTTAGCAACATGAGAGAGAATCTGCAGCTGTGGTGTGAGGTTGCCTACCTCTGCTGAAAATGAATCAGAGGCTTCTTTCTGATACACCTCAGGTTAAAGATCAAAATCCTCAACATGACAGCAAGGTGATGCATGCCTGGAGCCTCAAACCAGGATTTCCCCCTTTAGGTTACACTCTTGGAAAGCTTTTGTTTCCTCTAAAATGCCACACCCCCTCCTGCCTGAGGCCTCTGCAGAGATGTTTCCTGGGTCCTCTGTGCCTTCCCTAACCTTCTCTTGACTTGCTAATGTTCTCTCATCCTTCAGATCCTGGTTCAAAGGTCACCTCTTCATCAAGCTATCCCTGATCTCTCAAACCAGATCAGGTTCGGTGAGAAGATTTTATGGAAACTTGAATTTTTTAATGAAATTTTTCATTTACAATTACATATGGATATAATTATTTGATCCATGTCTGTCTTTCCCACTAGTGTTCAGTCCATGTTGAGACTGCATCTGTTTTTTGTTTGTTGCTTTGTTTTTTACTCACTGGTGCATCCTCAGCACTTTGCACAGTGCGAAGCACATGATGTATACTCAGTAACAAATGTGATGAATGAATGAATGCAGAGACAATGCCCTTCTCATAGCTGGAGAGGAACAAGCAGAGGTGGAACTACCTCTTTATAAGTGTGCTTCACATTGGGGTTGACTGGATGACTTTTCAGGTTCTTTTCCCTCAGGAGAGTCTTTAAGGTTCTGTGAGTCTGTGATTCTAGGGTCTCCACTCACTGGCAAGCAAATTCTGCCTCCCTAAGTGACTCACCGATGGCCCAGGTCTCAGGTCTTCTGGCTCCTAACACACCCTCTTAAGGACCCCTTCTCAGGCTCAGCTGGCAGCCTGATACTCCAGCACAAGGAAAGGCTATGTTGAAAATCTCTGGGAGCAGCTGCCTGGGGCTCTAAGGGGGCTCAAGTGATTGGGTCCTCCGTGGCTCCTTTAAGAAGTTTTACAAGGTTAAGGTTTGCTCTGAAAATAAGCCCACAAGGCTTTTTGAATAGCTTCTAAAACCATATGTCCACAACACCCATTTTTTTGAAGGGCCAGTGAGCCTCTAAAAGCTTCAAAAACCACTACTTGGCCTGCCTCCCATGGTGGAGAAAGTTCAATTTGAAGTGTTTAAAAACAGACCTGCTTTCAAGTCTTCTAGAATCTGCACCTGAAGTGTTCTGCTCCTATCGAAGGTGTTCAAGATGGCAATCAGTATGTATGAGGCTTGTTACCCCAGAGGCCAGGTTCTTCCCACAGTAAACAACTGCCCCAAATAACCACAAAACTGCAATTAGTTGCCTATATAGAGATTAGTTCAAGTCTTTCCTGTTCCCTCTCTTGTCCCATAGGTCTCTTCATATTATGGCACGTTGTGGATTTTTCTGTTAAATGCATATGCGCGTGTGCATGTGTACACACACACACACACACACACACACACACACACACACACCCGGAACCATGGTGTGCCCAAGAAAAATGTCCACTTCGTCAGAGTGCCTGTCAGATGACAGGCAGCAAAGGAAGAGCATTCAATTGTTAAACTCTTTCCCTTTCCTTCTTTCTTTCCTTCCTTCTTTCCTTCCTTCCTTCCTTCCTTCTTTCCTTCCTTCCTTCCTTCCTTCCTTCCTTCCTTCCTTCCTTTATTCTCTCTCTCTCTCTCTCTCTCTCTCTCTCTCTCTCTCTCTCTCTTTCTCTTTCTCTCTCTCTCTCTCCCTCTCAATTCTTTCTTTCCCTTTCATTTTTGAATAAATATATAAGTGCCTGTTACGGGCCACATATCGAATATCTATATTCCAGGTGGGAAGGCAGGGGTTAGAGGTTACTGGAGAGCAGTAGCAAAGATACCTCGAGGAATCTGAAATGCATTCTCACCAAAGGCATTTTATAATTTGTAGAGCGATTGGAGAGAAGTATGAGGTATGATGCATCATATTTCAGGCTTCTTAAATCTTTCAAGCTTCAGTAGGAATCCTTATTGATCTCTTTATATAAATGAGGAAACTGAGACCTAGAGAGATTAAAAATATTCTCACGGGTCTATCAGCCATCACGAACACACGTCTTGCTGCTTCCTTAACAGAAAATTAATATAAGCATCCCTACGTGGCTACAGTGCAGTGGGGACAGGACTCGGTCCTATGAGAGAAGTATCACTATAACATAACAGGGGGAGTGCAGAGGCAAGAGAGATCCCTTCCAGCTAAGAGGATCAGAAAAGTCTTAAAATATCTCCTTGGGGCCACAGGAAAGTGGATTCTCTCTTCCCCAAACCAACGAGCTCCCCTCAGTTTTCTTTCTGTGTACGTGAAACATCTCTGGTTTCTTCACAAATATAGAAGGCTCATCCTAGAGAGGATTGCCCACTAACTTCTACCAAAATCAAAGCAGGTGGGGAGGGAAGGAACCAGTCCTCCTCCCATGACACTTTGACGGGTGTTCACCCAGCGTATGCTCACACATCCTCAGCGACAGGGAGCCTCTTCAGGTGAGATCATTCTGACGATTGCTGAAATGTATTCTTTCTGTCAAGCCACACTCTGGTTTCCAACCACTGGTTCCATATCCTGCAGTTTGGAACAGCATCAAACTGGTAGACTCCCAGGACCACAATGGCCCTACAGATGCATGAAAACACTTTTCACATGGTCCCCGCTGCTTTTCTTCACCAAACTAGACATCGCTGGCACTTTACACTGGTATAAAGGGGCAGTATGATAGGTAGAAAGTGCATTGGTTCTAGAACTAGACTACTGAGGTTTGACTCCTGGCTTCACCATTCATTAACTGTAAATCTTGGTTAATTTATTTCACCTCACTGAGCTTCAGTTTCTTCATCTGCAAAACAAAGAGATAATATCTATGATAGAGGCTTAATGCAGAGATAAATTGCATAACTCGTGGGGAATTATTATCGAATGCCTGGAATAGCATGTAGAAAATGTTACCTAGTGTGAGCGGGACCGCTTTGAAATTCTAAGTTATAAAGTATTTCTTCCCTGGGGACAGAAAAGAATGAGCAGAGAGCTCATGTGGAAGGATTCTGGCACTGAGGCACTTAGGAGCCTGAGACAGCTGCAGACGAACCGTAATGTCTCGGGCACCTTCTGAATCACCACACAGAGCAGAAATTATCAAACTTCAGTGTGTACCAGAATCTTCTGGATGGTTTGTTAAAACACAGAGTGCTGGGCCCTACTCCCGGAGAGTTTCTTGTTCAGTAGGTCTGGAGCAGTTCCTGAGAATTTCATTTGTAACAAGTCCCCAGGGGTGGCTAAAGCTGCTAGACCAGGGGCCACCCTTTGAGAACCACCGACCTAGAGTTTACAATGATTTTTCCCAAGCACACACATTTTGTGTCTTTCCTCAATGAGTCCTCCCAACATCCTCCGAGGTAACTACATAATCATTTTCTCTTTAGAGATGAAGAAACTAACAGTGCATCAGTGTATATCGAACTCCCTTTATCCTCTTCTACCGTCCCCTGACAATGTGATACATAGATGATATATTATAGACTTGCACACTTGAAACCTATGTAATTTTACTAACCATTGTCACACCAATAAATTTAATATGAAGAAAAAAGAAAGAAAGAAACTAACGTTGGAGGTTTAGTAACTTCCCCTTTTTCACACAGTAGCTGAGCTGGGATTGAAATCTAAGTTTGATTGAGCCAAAGTCAGTGCTCTTAATTCCCATTTAGCAAATGAGTTAAGCTGAGGCACAGAGAAGTTAACTCTTGCTTAGATCACACATGAAATATGTAGCTGATTTAGTTTTAAAATCTAGATCTGTCTGACCCCAAAGTCCAAGGTCTTAGCTCAACTTCTGTGCGAGGCAGAATATGTTTAAGTCTGTGTCCATTCCAGCATGGAGCCCGTGACCTCTACCCTGGTGCATGACCTTCAGTTTGTCCTTTCCTTTTGCTTAACTTCTCTAGGTAATTGCCTCCTTTCTCCAGGCACTTGATAGGGTAGACATGGTCTTCCTGGGGATTGAATGACCACAGAAGGAAAATAACTTAGAACAGTCAGTTCTTCATTCTTCCTCAGCTGGTGTTTTTCCTTCAGAGCCTGGAAAGAAATGTGGCCTCTGCACACTTTAAATTGGACCATCAATTATTTGTGTTCTGAATATGCAGAGCTCATTAGGGCTGTGTTGGCCACAGTAGAGCACCTGGGCTGAGAAAAGTAAACTTGCCTCAGCTATTTCATTCTCGGCCACCCCTCCAGAGTGGAGCCTGGCCTGGTCTTGCCAGGCACTAATGTGACCAATTATTTCTGTCCTCAGTTACTAGGTCATAAATCCTGCCTTGGCACCACGTCCCCGGTTTTTGGTGGAAGAAGGTTTGGATTTAGGAATGGCCCTACCTTCTGGCTGTGTAGTGGTGTGATGTTGTGGTCAGAGTTCTTGGACTTGAAGCCAAAGTGTTGCTGGGACCTCATTATTGCCTGTCAGTTAACCAGCTGTGTGTGACTGTCACATTCTCATTCTACTCCTCGACTATAAAATGGTCCCAGTACCTCCCAAGATTGCTCAAGGGACACCATGTTTGAGAAGAGAGGTCAGGCATCTTTAAGGGCCACTGAGGTTATCTAGGTATGTCTGAAATCCCTGGTGTGGTTCCCTAAGAGGAAGGTGCAGAGTAAATCTTAGGCTTCTCCTTGTTCTGGACCTTTGCACTTAATCTTACCCACCCAGAAGTTCTTCCTTCATCCCTTTGTGTACCTGGATGATTCTCATTCTTCAGTTATCTTCCCAAACATTGCCTCTTCGAAGAAGCTTTCCCCAGTGCCTATCTGAAGTCCTCCTCTTTCCTCTCTGCACCCTAGTTACTCTCTGAAACAACTCCTTTTTTTCTTCTTCATCATTAAATGCTATCTATACTTGCCTTGTTTATTTCTTTGATGTCATGATTGTTACCCAATTACTTCATGTGCTGCCAGGTTGTCTTTGCGACGTTATGAATGAGAATTTGCTTTCCCCCTTTGTGAACCTACTCCACTGAGATTGCAAATCTCCCTCTTTAAAAAGTATGTCTTGCAACTGCTCACCTGGGTGATTCAGGATTTTCAAACTGAACAGCCAAAACCAAGTGCAGAAGTAAATTGAGTGCTGAGAATGATGCCTGATTCAAAACGTTTACATTCATTATCCTAGCTTTACTGTTTTTACTGATGGTCATTCCATGTTATAAACTTGATCTGTTATTTTTTTTTAAAAGCAGAGAAAACAAAATGGAAAAAGATATTCCCAGCATTGGAGGAACTCCAAGGGAGAGAGACACACAGTAGTGAACAATGGAAGAGCCATTCTCTAAGTTTGCTGATAGAGGTGATAAAATGACACAGAGGCTTGAGAAGTGAAGAAGGGCCCAAAAAGCAGCATGAATAAAGGCAGGAGAAAAAGGTCAGCATATTCAGAGATTTAAAAATAGTTCAGTGTAGGCTAAATGGGAGCAGAGGGGAGTAAGAGGACTCACAAATAACCTGGGGCCTCTGCATCCTCATCTTGACTTTGGTCTATGGCTGTGTGCTTATTTGTCTGTCTGTCTGTCATTCTGTCTACTTGTCTGTATTACAAATCCCAGATTCCAAGCCCCTAGTACCAAGTATGGTGCCTTGTCAGAATCACCACTCAGTTATCATTTGTTGAATGAGCTTTGAATAAAGGGCCAGGTTCTCAGGGCTTAGGGTACAGGTGCAGTGGAGGTGGCGATAAAGTTATCTGCAAAGTCAGAGTCAGGGCGGTAGTCTGCACTTTGATTGGTGTGTAAATATTTCACAAAGGTTTGGATCAGCAATTTGGCCAAAATACCAATGAAATGTGGGAATCATAATCCTATTTACATACCATAATCAAATATCATTAAAATCTGGTTGATAGTTAATACCTGATAAAGAAAAGTTAGGGTTATCATTTTATAATGTCCCCCAAACCCTATTATGTATAGCAGTATCTAAGTTTAGTTGTCTACCTCAACTTAATGATTTTGTGAATAAATGAGCTAAATGAGGGGGAAAAGAGGATCGTTTGGTAATGTAGGTTAAAATGCAGGACTTGAAATCAAATAGATGTAATTTCTGACTATAGCTTTGCCACATTATATGTGACCTTAGACAATTAACCTAACCTCTCTGCATTTCAAGTGTCCTTTCCATAAAATGGGGCTAAAATGACAAGTTTGGATGTTTTGTAGTATTTAAGTAATGTGCATTTCAGTTATCTTCTGCGGCCTGTCAAAGTACCCCAAATTTTAGTAGTTTCAAATAATAATGTGTGATGATCTCTCACAGTTCTATCAGTTGACTAGGTTCAGCCAGGCGGCTTTTGCTTAGAGCCTCTCACGTAGTAGTTGCAGTCAGGTGTTGGCTGGGGCTGGAGTCATCTGAAGTTTTCACTGGACTGGATGTTCACGATGGCACATTGGTATGGCTGGCAGCTGATGTCAGCCGGGAGCTCAGCTAGTCCTGCCGATTAGAATACACAAATATGACCTTCCCTTATTTAGGTATTCCCATAGACTTTTCACAACACCCAGTCTAGGTTCCAAGAGGGAGTACCCTGAGAGCCAGCATTACAAAAGATCCAGGCACAAGTTGCAAAGCTTCTGGTGACCTTGCCCTGGCAGGTCCAGGTCATTATTTTTGCTGTGTTCTATTGGTCAAGTAAGTCACTGAAGCCAGCCCAGGTACTAGGGGAAGACTCAAATGGACTTCACCGCTTGATGTGAAGAACAGTATGTATGTAGAGAGAGGGAAGGAATTGGGGCAGCCATCTTTGGAGACTATCAAACCCACAGCACATGGCATATCATAGATGTTGATAAACATCAGTTCTCTCCTCCCCGTTTTCACTTTGATTCATCACTTTCTCAAAATCCTTTTAATATATTCTTTTAGAAAGTCAGAGCTGAGAATAATGGCACTTTAAAGATGATCGAAGAGATGCCTTTCTTAGTTACAGACGGGAAAACTGGGGCCCAAAGGAGGGAAATGCTGAACTCGTGATTTGTGTCACTAGACTGCATCCCTGGGCTTCAACATAATAGGTCCTTAGTAAATGTTTGCTCTTGAAACAAATGCCTCCCCACGTCATTTTACTATTTTTAAAATATTTCCACATACACACTGAAAGGCAAAGTGAAGCAGTGAGAAGGTACTAGACTTTGGAATAAATACATCTACATTAGAATTCTAGCTCTTCTACATCTGTATGATTTTAGGCAAATTGCTTAACGTCTCTGAGCTACCATCCTCTTAACTCTGAAAGCTGTCTACTATTGCATAAGTTTACAAGACATTGTGAGTGCTGAGGTCATGAATGTCAAGTAGTTGATACAAACCAGGTGTTCAGGATTTGGCAGCTCACTTGGACTTTGTCGCTTATTAAGTTTCACAAAAACCCTGCAAGGTAGGCATTGTAGTCCCACTTTATAAATTGGGGAAATGGGCCTTGAAAAGGGTAAGTGCATTGCTTAGCAACAAACAGCTAGCAAATGGCAGCTCTGAGACTTGAAAATCAGCTTTGATTCAACCCGGAAGGACCTTCTTACACATCCCCCCACCCTCACGGCCCACACACCCATCTTTTGTGGTCTACTCTGAAAAACAGAGAAGAGATCCTGGGTAGCAAAAATTTGCTAAATTAATGACTACCTAGGTTGGTTTTTTTTGTTTTCAGTTAGGGGAAGGGAAATCTCCAGATCATAGTCTGCCCAATAATGTAGTACTTTGTCTAGCACATTAGAAATTTTTAAGTTTCCATGTTTCTTTGATCTTCAACAGCACCTGAGATAGGCCAAGGCAAAGATCATCACGTCCATTATACAGATGAGAAAATCAAGGCTTACTTTCAGCAAAATGACCATGGCTTCCTTCATACTCTGGGGAGAGTATGCCAATCATACTATTTTCCACTAGGCAGACAAAAAAAGAAAAATTAGAGGGAGCCAGAAGATTGTGGGTATAGCCTTTTCCTCATTAAACTGGTGTCATAAACACCTTTCGTAAGGTCAAACATGAACCTCGTCAAAAAGTGTGACATCCCTGGAAGAGCATCATAAACAGAGGATAATTAGAACAGGAATGAGAAAGAAAGCATGGAGGAAAGGAAAAGGAACCAATCAGCCAGTGGACAGGCTCTGGCTGGCTCCCAAAGAAGCCTTCTCTTCTTGATCGGGGTGAGGCATATTCTCTTGTGCTCCCACCCTTCCACTCACCCACCTCTTTTAATTGCTGATCCTGCTCTCCACACAGATGTTGACCTGTGCATTAAGAACTCAACACAGGACGAGACATGGGAAGAAGACTATACCCCTCTGTGCATGGCACACCTTTTCCAAAGGTTATTTGGAAATATGTGCTCTACATTCCACGAGAGAGTGACTTGAGAGGAAAAGTATTTTTTTTTTTTATTAATTGTTCTTTGGGTTTCTTTCCTCCCCAATTATCACCCCTCTCCGCTACTATATAGAAAATTCACTTGGGAGTCTTCCCTTTCCCCTCTCCTTCACTCTACAGAGCATGATCAGAATTTTCAACACATTCTCATTTCCAAATGATAAATAACCAGAATGGTGGCCATGCAAGGAGTTCTGTGGCCTGGGAGAGACCCAGCTTGTTGACAGTGTTTCTATGCACTGTCCCCTGCAATCAGAAGACCAGCTCTAACATTTTGCCAGATGTTTGCTGTGGATGAATGACATACTGCCTCTGCAATTCACTGTACTCACCTGTAAAATGGGGATACTCCCCAGAAGAGGGGGAAGATTCCATGAGATGATTCCAGGAGACAGGTTTCATAAAATGCTCTCCATGTAAACTTATTATAAGTAACTTGGCAGGCACAGTACCCTTCAACTTCAGGGCTTTTTCTCTCCTCTCACTGCCAACTTATATCCAGATATGCCCACAGAGGAAATGTGTTGGTCCAAAAGACAATAACATCTCGAAAATGGGATTTGAAGGAATGAGGGGAGGAGAGAACAAGACTTTCAAATTACAGCAAGTGGGAAATATTGAACTGCTTTTTCTTGCTTTTTCAATTACAGTTTAGACTTGGGTAACTTATAGGAAAGAACATTGTCCTAGAATCCTGGAAAACGATCTCTGCTGAATGAAAACACATTGTGTGACCTTAGGCAAGTCACTCTGCTCTCTGAACCTCACTCTTCTAACAAAGGGGCTAGACCAGAGAGTCCCTAAAGGAAAATGTTGTATAAAAGAACATACTCTAGACCCAAACAGACCTGGCTTCAAATCTTAGTGCCTGTAGCTTACTAGCCATATGACCCTGACCTCTCTAAGTCTCGGTTTCCTCATCTATAAAGCAAGGTTATGAAAAGTGCCTATCTAATATGGTTTTCCTGAAGATTGAACAAAATAAACTATATAAGAGATTTAATACTATGCTTGGTTTATAGTAAGTATTTAAGAAAAGAATATTGCCATATTATTAAAAGTATCATTATTATTATTATTGTGACTCTAAAACTGTTTCTATTTTAAGTTGCAGTTAGTCTCAGCTAGAGTGTGGTTTGAATGACTACTACCTTCTCCCCAGGGCCCACAGCAATACCCCAAAGAGAGGTGTCCGTCCCACCTGGTGCACAACTTGGGAAGGGAAATCATGCCCTCCTGTGTCCTTTTCTCTGGAGTCTCATGATGTTCTCCTTGCCCTGACCTGCCCTGCCTGGCCCAGGGCTGAGAGCTGGAGCTGCTGCTCTCTGGGCTCACACTGGTCAGGCAGCCAGGAGGGAGAGGAAACCAGAATAAACATGTTTTGCAAGAGCAAGGCTAGTTTAAGTGAAAGCAATTCTAAATAAGGACAATACAGAGCCTTGGCCGCCTGCTGGCAGCTTCCTCCTCACAGAGGTTTGCCATGGAAAAGCAAAGGTCAGACTGATAAGCTGGGGGTGCCTGCAGTCAGGCTGGCAGGAAGTTCATGACAGGACCTCCTCATTTGTCATTTGAACTCATTGCAGGCCACCGCGTGTGGGTACAGAAGCAGGGAATCTGAAGACTCAGCCTGTGTTCCAATCCCAGCTCCTCTGTTGTGACCTAAATCATATCCCTTCACCACATTGAACCTCAGATTCCCTCTCTAGAAAAAGAAAGAAAAGAAGGAAAGGAAGGAAGGAAGGAAGGAAAGAAGGAAGGAAAGGGAGAGGAGAGGAGAGGAGAGGAGAGGAGAGGAGAGGAGAGGAGAGGAGAGAAAGGAGAGAAAGAAAGAAAGAAAGAAGGAAGGAAGGAAGGAAGGAAGGAAGGAAGGAAGGAAGGAAGGAAGGAAGGAAGGAAGGAAGGAAGGAAGGAAGGAAGGAAGGAAGGAAGGAAGGAAGGAAGGAAAGAAAGAAACCTACTCTGAGTTTCCGTAAAAAAAAAATATTTTTTAAAGAGTTAAATCAAGGTGGTTATAAACTATAAAGTAATTTGCAAAACTGAGGAGTTAGTCAGAACTACCTTCTAATCTCAGCTCTACTCCCTGCTAGCCATGTGACCCTAGGGAAGTCAAAGTCAACGTATTTTTCTGAAGTTCAGTTTCCTGCTTTGTGTGTTCTATATCTATCCTGGGTTCTAATGATCCCAGGGGCCATCAAAGCAGCAAAGATGGTAACTTGGTGTATTAGTTTTCTGTGGCTGCTGTAACAAATGAACACAAACTTGGTGGTTTAAAACAATAGGAATTTATTCTCTCATAATTCTAAAGGCCAGAAGTCTGAAATTAGGGTTCTAGAGGAGAACTCATTCCTTGCCTTTTCTAGCTTCTGGTGGCTGGCAGTATTCAGTAGCTTATGGGGGCATCACTCCATTTTCTATCTACAGTACCTCCAAGGTCAGTTAGTTGCCTACTCCTCTTCTGTGTGTAGTTAGGTCTCCCTTTCCTTCTTATCAGGAAAATTGTGATTGCATTTAGTGCCCATCTGGATAATCCAAGATAATCTCCTCATCTAGAGATCCTTAATTTAATCACATCTACAAAGTCTTTGCTACACAAGGTGAAATTTACAGGTGTTAAGGATTAGGACCTATAGCTTTGAGTTCCATTATTCAGCTACACTTAGGGATACTTAAGTAGTTGCATCCATACTACACGAATTAACTTCTTTATTATTAAAGAGATGGAGAGTCTCAGAAGGATCCCACCATTTAAAAATATCTTGTGATTGAAGCTGAGAATTAGGGACTGTTGAGGCAGGCCAGAAATAATAATGTTGAAATTCTTCATATTACCCTGCAAACAACTGTATCTTAGTTATGTTTTTTACCCCAAGCAGTGACTCAGCAAAGACACTTAGTACAAGCTTGATGGAAATATGGAAATATTTGCATAAATTTGAATTTCATTTTGGTTATAGCAGAGTGGTTGTATATGTAGACCGAAATCAGCGGACCTGAGTGAAACTATGCTCCCTCACTTATTAACTGAGAGACTTTGGGCAAGTTATTCAGCCTACCTGAGAGTGTCCAGTGTTCTCATATATAAAAGGAAAATAACTGTAGTATCTACAGTATAGGGTTTGCAAGGAATAAATGAGATGATCCATGTAAAGGAATTTTCATAGTGCTTGGCATGTGATAAACAATTCTGTAATATATGCATTAGCTGTTGTTAACTTTAAAAAGTTTTCAAATTCAATTAATTTAAAATACCCTTTGTATATACCAAGAATTCACTAATTTGCGGGGAAGGGAGAGCTGGTTAGTTTAGGGAAAAATAGGAGAACTAGAAATATATCTTCAGACTTACACTAAAGAATTCAGATGAATTATTTTCCTCTCCGTCTTCAATCCCAGATTCCCACAAGGACCAGGATTTAGCTTTGCCTCTAGGTTTCATTCCTTGATTAAAAAAAAAACAAAAAACAACAAAATTTTGATTAACAAAACTTTTCTTCTCTCTTTCTTTCTTTCTTTCTTTCTTTCTTTCTTTCTTTCTTTCTTTCTTTCTTTCTTTCTTTCTTCCTTTCTTTTAGGAATTCCTTCAATAAATATTTTCTGAGAACGTAGAACCTTCCGGAATTCCTTTCCTCTTAAGATAGAGGAGTGAGGCAAGAACTGAACCAGCCTTTGAGAGTTCCATGGGTCCAAGGCTATTTATTGTATGCTGCTCCTAAGTCATAGTTGTGGCTCAAGTGATTGGATGGAATTGGGTAGGGACAAGATTGGCAACTGAAAGAATAATATCTTCATCAGGGATATCTAGAAGAGATACTATAACAGATACCAATACCCAATAAATCAGAGGACCTTGGGAATGACAATGAGTTGGGTGAAAAGAAGTAGCTAGAGTATATGTTGTTATGGTTGACTTTTATGTGCTTGCTTCATTTAGAAGAGTAGGCCGCATTTAAAGGACTTACTTTCAAGGACTGTATGCTCTACCAAGACAACAGATATGTACACAACAAATTTAAGATGGACTACGGAAAATGTAGTTTTAGAGGTGCTACATGGCAGGGAGAAGAAAGTAAAAAAAAGCTAGCTGAAGGACAAAGGAAGGAGATGAATTAGGGAGAGTGTTCCAAAGAAAGTGACATGACATTTCAATGGGTTTCCTGTTGTTTCCTGTAACCCCAAGCCCTTTCAAAATATACTTTGAAGAATCTAATACAAAAGACCTCGAGAGATTATCTGGTTTAGACCTCTGCTTTCAAGGGCCTGTTTATCCCCATTTTATAGATAGTTGCCAAGGCCCAAAGAAACACAGGAAATAGTGGTGGAAAGCAAATGATAACATAGATCTTTCTGCTTCTTAATACTCTCTACTTCCAGACAGGACAGATAAGAAAGAAATCCATTTTTTTCAATTGCAATTTCTAGATCCTTTGTATCAGCTAAAAGTATGATCAATTGAGAGTGACAAAAATCCAAACAACAATAGTCAGAAATGTATTTCTGTCTCGTATAAAAGAAATCTAAAGATATTTGTACACAAAGATTCATAGCAACACTATTCACAATAGTCAAAAAGCGGAAACAACCCAAATGCCCATCAACAAATGAATAACTAGAAAAAATGTGGTGTATACATACATATATTATTCAGTCATAAAAAGGAACAGAACACGATACATGATCCAGTGTAGATGAATCTCAAAAACATTATACTAAGTGAAAGAAACCAGATGCAAAAGGACACATATAGTATGATTCCATTTATGTGAAATGTCCGTAATAGGCAAAACCATAGACACTGAAAGCAGACTAGTGGTTTCCAGAGACTGAGGAAAAGAAGGAATGAAGAGTGACTGCTTAATAAGCATGGTGTTTCCTTTTGCGGTGATTAATATATCTTGGAACTAGATAAAGGTGACTGTTGTACGACATAGTGAATATACTAAATGCCAGTGATTTAGTATAAATACACTTTAGAATGGATAATGGATGATTTTATGCTATATGAATTTTATATCAATTAGGAAAAAACAATTAAAAAAAAAATCCAGAAGTGGGAAATTCAGAACTGGTAGGCAGTTTTATGAAAATTTTAGGGATCCAGACTCCTTCTGTCTTGCTGTTCTGCCATCTGCAGCTTTAACTTCTACTTCATTGTCCAAAATGGCTGCTCAAACTTTAATTATCACAACTTCATTTCAGCCATTAGGAAGGAGAAAAGAACAAAGATAGGGGAGGAGGGAAGGACCCTGAAGAATGACATGTAAATAGAGATTGGAAGAATTAGCAGGAATTAGCCAAGAAAAGAATGACAAAGGAGAGTTTTCCAGAAGAAGAACTCAGAGGTACAGGTCCCAGGACTGAGAGTTTGGTGGGTGGAGAAAGTAGGAGAAGACCAGCGAAGCTGGCACATGTGGAGTGAGGAGGAGAGTACTGGAGAGGTGGATTACCCAGCCCGTCTTCAGCCCTGTCTAGCTCTGGAAATCCATTATCTTTCCTCTCGCTATCCCAGTTCTTTCTCATTTTACACCACCATACTCCTGAGCCTTAAGGAAATTGATTCAATAAAATAGCCCAATGACAGAAGAATCTAGAAATGTTCTTTGGTACACATAAAAGCACACATTTTATCTTCCAGTCAAGGACTTTTTGAAATTATTTACCTCTCAAAGACAACTGCCAAGGACCCCATGACTCAAGGGTCCTCTCCCACCTCCTGACAGTGTGTTTTACTGCTGCCCTTCCAGAGGTCTTCTCCATTGTCTCGCTCCTTCCATGACCTCATTCTCAGCGCCAGTGATAGCCGAGGTAAATTGTGCAGACTTACAGCCAGGGCCAGCTGCTGAGAGATGAGCTGGTTATTTGTCTCCCCAGTTCCCACGGGAGTAGCATTTGGTAGAATGAGGAGGAAGTTGTTGCCTGGGGTCCATCAGTGCCCAGGGCTCTCTCTGTTTTGGCTTTGACAGGAGATGGGATTTTAGGTGCCAAGGAGCACAGCTGGGACAAGTCTGCCCTGGCTGAAACTCACATGCCTAAAGAGAAAGCAGGAACTTGCTGCACTCAGCTGGGGCTCCAGGACACTTTGGCATGCCTTGAAGATGCCACAGTTTGTTGTTATAACCGAGAATGGCAGAGTTGGAGGACCCAAGTCCCAGAGAGGTGAGACAACTTTCTCAAGGGCAAACACTGAACTTTGTAGTAACTCGGTCAATTCAAGGATTACTGGTTGTCTCATTAAATGTCTTTTGGCACGAATCCAGGAGAACTCCCTCCAAATTGCTGCAATTCTGACCAGAAAAACCTGAGGACAGAAAGGAAACAAGAATGCAAAGATTAATAGAAAATGAGCACTTTAATATTACTGAGGATGTCAGTGTTTTCCCGTGTGCTCTCATCTGGGAAGACCTGCTACCAGTTGATTCCTGAGCACTTGCTGAACTCTAAGGGCATAACATTTTTGCATTGCCCCAATACTATAAGGTAATATGATTATCTCCACTTTCCACGTGAGAAACTAAGGCTCTAAGAGGTGACATAACTTGCCCAAAGTCACCTAGCTAGTAAGAGATAAAGTTAACATCGAAACCCAGTTATATATGACCTCAATGTCCATATTCTTAGTCAATATCCTTTACTGTTTCCCTTTAAATGCTACTAACCAGCATTTCCCTGTTCAGACAGGTATGAAATCATTTTTCATTGCACAGTAAAAGATTGGAAGAAATCAAACAACCCTCATTTGATTAAAGACAGAAACAAGGTAGCTAAAGATGTGAGATGCCTGGCTGAAGGTTGGCAATAGACAGAGGGTGGAGGAGAAGCAGGGCTTTCTACCTCCTGCCATCTGGCAGTAGTCTGTCAAGTTCTTGATATAGACTGGGTGGTTTCCATTCACCCCTGCAAACCCACTTTCCACCTCAGTCTCTCCAGGCCCAGGAATCCCAGCCTTCCTGAACCCCATCAACCCTCTGGCTTCCAGTTGGGTTCAGCCAATAGAAGACACCCTCAGGAGATCTGAAAACAAGAAAGAGGTTAGGGTATGTATTCCCTGCTCCCTTTTATGGGGCCACAGGTTGACAGTGGCTGTGTTCCTCTACCAAAGACCTCAAGTCTCATCAGGTAGCTCTCTGCTTAAGCCACAGCACAGCTCTGGCTCTGTCAGCGGGCACTGTTACTAGCCCCAGTACTTCACCATCCCTTGTTTGTGTCCCTAATTCCATTCATACCTTTGTTAATAGTCCCTTCATTAAATTCTTCTCAATAACCCCACTCAAGTAAGCCATCTGTTTCCTGTTAGGGCCCAGGGTAATTCAGTACCAGAGTTTTAGGTCTGAAAGGCATGTCAAAAGTTACTTCTATTCCTATGGTTTTCAAATTGTTGTTTACCTGCAGAAATCTAATCAAAACCG